>NC_047658.1:62850299-63568632 GCF_011762505.2 Arvicanthis niloticus
AGGGCAAAGACTGAGTAAGATAAAGGGAATAACTTGTGCACGGGACTCAGGGAGACCATACCAATTGAGAAAACTAATCTGCATGTCCTATTCTCATTCTGGAATAGCTGCAGCAGAGTGGTTGAATTGGGAGTGCACAGAATTTTCTGTCTTTCTCTTCCACACTATTCCATGTTACATGACCAGACATGTTAGGAAAGAGTCACATCTGTGTGAGAAAAAAAGAGATCAAAACGTGGTTATGAGTGCATCAGAAAGTGAGTGATACCATGAAGTGATACCATAAAACAAATGTTTCTCTTCTCTATTTTCTGAAGCCATTCCATTGGCCTGGCTAGCAGACTCCTCAAAGGGGCTACTGCTCACCCCTTAGATGTTAAAAAAAAAAGTCACCAGAGCAATGACCTGAATGCAAACCAGACAAATGAATATCAGTGCAGCAGGAGGGGAGAGCAATAAAATGAGAGGGGCCAGAGTGACACTGGTGACCTGCTGAATTCCCTAGTCACAGAGTAATTTACTGGCTGATCCTAGGCCACTGGATAATTATCCAGGCAGCCCCCATTCTGGTGTGAAGTCTCCTGCTGCTCCTGTTATTAATACTGGTAAGGAAGCAGCGTGTGTTGGTGGGAGCAGACCAGATCTCCAGGCAGATCAGACAATGTGCTGGGCCCTCTGGGCTAGACCTTACTAGGAAAACAGACCAGCTTCACTTTTCAGTTCTTGGTCCAGCCACTGTATGATCCTGAGGGAGAATCTCTCAAGGATGGTCAATAGATTGGGCAAATGAAATAGATAGATAGATCTTGAGTGTCACCAGTTTCTGTCAAAAACATTTGCTCTGTTCTCCCTTGAACTAACAGGAAAGGTATTTTGAGGTCTCCTCAGATTAAGTCAAATTAATATCCATGCAACAATGTCAAACACTTGTCTTTGACATGGCGTGGGAATCGGACTTCATTGCCCAGAAGTGAGTGAGGCTGGGATAGTGGGGGTGTCTCCTTTAGAACTTAGGTCATTTAAGAACATGACCTTAGGAAACTTGAAAGTGTTTCAACAGGTCATTGAAGTGGGGATGGTACATATTATTTCATACCCCTATATTTTACTCGTGTTCTGTCATTTTTTTAAAAAAACGTAATTTTAATTTATATATTCTTTGAAGGTTCCATACACCCATACAATGTATTTTAATTATATACACCATCACTTTCCCGTCCTTTAAAATAAATTTTTATTCTTTGACATTTTCTATTTCTTTCCCCATTCCTTCCCCAGCCCATGAAATAAGCCTTCTTTCTTTATAACAATCCTTCTTCCTCTCATGCCCTTTATATGTATGTGTGTAACACACTGAGTTTAGTTAGGGTTGTTTTCATGAGCATGGGTGGGAAGTCCTTTATTGAGCATGCACATCTTATCAGAGGGTATATGATTGAAGAAAGTGACAGTACTTGCCATAGCTACCATTCATTGTCAATAGTTAGTCAGGGAGGGTGGTATTTATAAGCCCTCCCCATTCCATGATGAAATATTAATGGACCCAGTCTGGTGCAGATATTGTGCCCGTGAATTCTGCTGTGAAAATATGTACTCATTTTCATGTGTTCCACACTCTCCATTCTCTCTCGGAGTGGTGATGACCCATTTGGTGGTAAGCAGCCCATTGTCCATTGTTCTCATCAGTTTGACAAGTTACAGATTTGTGTTAACTATTGCTCACTGCAATAAGAACTTCACCGATGAAGGCTAAGAACAGCAATAATTTGTGAAAATAAATATGAGTAAATATGACCACCTGATCATTTAACAAAACTATGTTGGTGGATTTTCCATTAGTACCTACTATCTCTCCAGCCACCATCTTTTAACCAGGTTTGTTGTACCATGTATGTGTTCCTTCTCAGGGAACAGTCCTTAACTCTAATTAGAAGGAGGTTTGCTATCCTCATATTACCCATGCCGCTACTGCAGCAAAAGGCACATCTTGCCAGGCCAATCACTACTGTAGATTTCAGGATTCCCAGCTGAGACTGACTACTGATAGCCTTTCTCCCCCTGAAGTCTGCATAGTATCCTTTCGTACTATGAAGCTAGCCACTACAAGGACGTTTCCGTCATTGCTTTTTGACAAAGCACAAAAAGGAGATTTTAATGGATTGAATATGCAATGTCCCTCATAGGCTCATACACTGAGTTCTTGGTCACCAGCTCAGTGAACGAATTCTACAGTCTCTGGAAGTTTCAAAAAAATGGGACCAGTATGGAGGAATTAGGCCTTTAGGGTGGACCACAGGAAGTTGCTCCTTGTTCTGAGAGTCTGTGTGTTTACTCTCAGTGTTATCTAACTTGCATGAAGTAAAGATAAAGAATTAGCTTCACCACACCCTTCTAATATCACAATGGTTTTACCAATGATAATTTACAAATGATCATGAGTGGAATCCCCTGAAACCACAAACAAAAAGAAACCCATTTTCTTGGGTAATTTGTTTAAATTTATGAAAAAGGAAAAAAAAGCTAATAAAGTTGCCAGAGAAGTAGGGTTGTCACTGTGACTCTCTCTGATGTAATGGTTCAGAAGTGTTTATAGCTGCTTTATGTGAAACATTTGGAAAAATTTGAAGATGCATTCTAGGTAATTATAACTTAATGGTCATTTTTGTGAGAATTCCAAAGACCAGACTCATTATAAGACTATGGACAATGACTTAATCTTGGTACTTGAACTAGAGACTATTCTGATAAATAATTTGTCTACATTTGTATATCTCCCAAGACTTTGAGTGAGATCAAATTTAAAAGTAGAACTAATTTGGTGGAGAAAACTTCAGTACAGTACAGCATTCAGCCTGTGGCCTAGTTGTTGCTTGCTGCATTTAGCTAGGTTTATAATGAAAATTAGGTATGAAGAACAGAGTGCAAAGACTTGGAATATGGGTAGTTTGGCCACAAAAGGAATGCACTAAGGTTTTTGATAGAGCATACATACACATGCACAAACACGCACGCAAACACACACAGATGCACAAGCACGCATAAATATAATCTTAAACTTATTTTCTGTATTTTTGTGTGTCTGAGTGTATGTTTATTTGTCATGTTCATGCATGAGCCTGCAGATGTCAGAAATGGGCTTTGGATTACCCTGGCACTGAAGTCACAGATGATTGTGAGACATGATGTGGATTTCTCCTCTGGAAGAGCATCTAATATTCTTAATTGATAAGCTATCTCTCCAGTCCCATGGGCAAGGTTTTATTGTCCTTCATTATTTGTTTATTTTAGACAAGATCTCTTTGTGTAGTTCTGGCTAACCTGGAACTAACTATGTAGACCAGGCTGGCTTTGAACTCACAGAGATGCTCCTGTTTCTGTCTCCCAAGTGCTTGGGTTAAAGATGTGTGCCATCATGTTCAGTTTAAGGTCATAATTTTTAAAGGGATTAGTACCATTAAAAAGAAACCAGCTATTTGCCTATGGGATAATAGAAAATAAATGCCTTTAATGCATCTAAGGAATTTGTCTGATTCTATCCCTTGTAGGCTCAAGAATATAAAAGAGTAAAAACATTTGAAAATTTTTACCATGAGAAAAGATTAACTGGAAAGTGTTTTCTAGGATTATTTTAACCTTGTTCAGCTCTCTAAGCCCTTACAGAACACAGAGACATGCTCCAAGTTGGTTCTGTTACTTCTTAAGATGATGGTAGACTCTGACTTCATGCATGTAATGCTGGTACTATGGGCATGCAGAATGTAAGAGTTACGAGGTCTTTCAGCCTTTACCCAGATTTCAAACGAATGTTGGGGAGGCTAGGCAACGCAAAGCAGGTTTAGAGTTCCTTACAGATTGTTCTTGAGAAGACAATGTAGAAACTGTTACGGTGAAGGCATAGATACAATAGAGGTTCCAGGATGCTCAAGGTGTTAGGAACGTGGAATATCTGCCAAAGAGGCTGCAGGCAGTGAGTGGAGCCAGCCCATGACCATAGTGGCAGGGTTGTCCAGGCCCTCTGGTACTCACATCATGCTACCACACACCTTAGATATCAGACATGGAACTATCAGATTTAATGTTTTTTTCTGCTAGGTTCTTGATTTTGATCAGATTTTTTCCTTTTTATATTCTACTGTTTTGTAGTGAGGGATATTTCATTTATGCCATTTTATCAACATAACTTTGCCTTTTCATTTAGGGAGACACAGCTAAGAGATGGTTTTGAGTCTCAGTAGACTTTTAACTTAAACTTGACAATGTTAAAACAATTATGGCTTTGGGAACTTTTGGAGATGTAGTAGATGTGTTTTGTGTTATGAGATGGCCATGAGCCTCTGCAGGGGTGGGGTGAGGGGTAGGAAGAGAATGTTATGGTTTGAATTCCCTATAATTCAATGCACATGAGTTTAACATTTGGTTAAATTCCCTATAATTCAGTGCACATGAGTTTAACATTTGGTTCCCAGGTGGTGGCTCTATTTTGAAAAAATCTGAAGACTTTTGGAGATGGAGCCTATCTTGTGGAAGTAGGTAATTGAATATATATCCACAGTTATATATACGTCACATATATATGAATTTATACATATGTATGTGTATATACATATGTATTTATATATACATATATATCACAGTTTATATATGTGTGTGTATGTGTGTGTGAGGTGTCTTTTTCTTAATTCCTTTCTGTTTTCCTTGCTTCCTGTTCATCATGCAGTGAACAGCCTATTCTGCCACATCTTCTTACCACAGTATATTCTACCTTACCCCTGCCTCAGATACAAAGATACAATGTAGCTGAGGTCTTTGGTCTTACATCACTGAAACTACAAGCTAAGATGAATACTTCCTTCTTTGAGTTGTTCTTATCTGGTATTTTGTCACAGCAAGAAAAATAACCAAAGGAACATCTGTCTTATTTTAGTAGCCTCATTATATTTTTTATTGGTTTCTTAACTGTGTCAAATATTTATTTATGTTTTCCTTATTCTAGTGCCTCAAAATATATGGAGAAAATGCAACAATGTAAAGAGAATACACTGCTAAAAAGTTACATTGCATAGTGGTTAGACAACCCTGGTTTCTACAGCCAGTCTGCATTCTAAATACTATGGGAAGAAAGATGATTACTTTGTATAAGCACATTTTTAAAAGTCTGCACTTCTGCATAACCAGATGATAACCTGACTTTGATGTCCAGAATCCATGTGGGGGAAAGAGAAAAATGATTCTAGCAAGCTGTCCTTCATATACAAGTTGTGATCCAAACACACACACACACACACACACACACACACACACACACACACACGTTCCCAAGCACAATAAATCCATGTGAAAAATTCAAAACAATGCATGCTTCTATCACTCATAGAAAATGAAAAGTCTCATTTGTAATACAAAATCACTATTATCAGAGAGAAGAAGGAAACATTTGATAGTATACTGCATTGCTGAGAGCAAAGGAACTTAGAAATTTTAAAATTGTTGTTGGCACAGTTAACCAGAGAACAACTTGGTACCAACTACAAAACAAAATAAAGTACAGACATCCCTTTCTTTTGCAATTATGCTTCTTGAACTTTATACTAGAAGCTATTGACTATATCAGATTATTCATTAATGACAAAAAACAAAAAAGAAAATAATCAAAATTAAATAGCTTTAAATTGCAATAATTTTGTAAGTGTAATATATATTCTCATGTAAAAATACTCAAAAAAGGAGGATCAGAGATACATTTCATTGAATAAAACTTCTTGTCCTGCAAGCCTGGTGACCTGAGTATGATCCCTGAAATCGAGATAAAGCAGCTGAGTGTGGTGGTGTGACACTTCCACAGAGAGATGGAGGGAAAGAGATGAGAATCAGCCACAGCTTCCAGGCCAGCTAACCTGAATACCAGAGCATAAATAATAAGAGACACTGTCTCAACAAGACAGAAGAAAAAGCTGACTTCTGACTTCATGCATGTGAGTGAACATGTATGCATGCAACATGCATATGCACGAGTGTGTGGTAATAAAAGTTTTAAAAATAAAAAAGAAATACTCAAGAAACTGGAAGATAAGATTTATGGAGAATGGAGAGACAAATTTCCTTTCTATTCTAATCTTTCCTGTCTCTAAAATGGTTTACTTTGTGTATGTATTTTCTAGAGAAAAAAATAACATCTGATAAAAACTACCCATACAATTTAATTTAAAACACTGGAAAGAAAAAAATATATATGTTAAATAATTTTAGTCATGAAACTGAGTTACAGTGAGAATGAATGTTCTCACTGGGAACATTAGGTTCAAATTTGGATTTGATCATCAGATTGGCGACTCTCCATACATGTTCACTTTGTATACTTGTCTTTACACATATATTTTGTTCTCTGTACTTGGCTCAGGCTTCTTATAGCCTTCGTGACATTACAATGGAATTATATTTTTATATCTATGTTCTTTACTAGGGAAGGAGGGGCTCCAGGTCAAGCATTACCCTATTAGTCCCTTTATCAACTATTATTTACTGATTCCCTTCTACATGCTAGATTCTGCACAAGAATGCTGCCCATGTAAACTCATTTAACCAACTCCTTGGCAAGCCCTAGAAGCAAGCATTATGGCCTTCAGTGAAGATTCAGTTAGCAGAAAGAGAGGGCTAGAGAGATAGCTCAACAGTTAAGGACACTGACTATTCTTCCAGAGGACACAAGTTTGGTTCCAAGCAAAAACCCAAGTAATTTTAGTTCCAGGGGGTTCAACTTTCTTTTCTGGGAACACACATAGATTTGTGACATACTCTCTCTCTCTCTCTCTCTCTCTCTCTCTCTCTCACACACACACACACACACACACACAGAGAGAGAGAGAGAGAGAGAGAGAGAGAGAGAGAGAGACCTTTTTTAAACTCACAAAAGAGCAGAGTCAAAGAGGCTTGTTAAATGGTAATCTGACTCTTTTCTTTTTATATTTTGTTGGATCACCCAGCTCTAGTACCAGTCAGACAGCACATGATCACCCAGCTCTAGTACCAGTCAGACAGCACATGTTCAACGATGAGCTAACACTTTAAGTTGCTTAATGTGAGCCTCTGTGTTAGACACCAGCCATTCCTGCCTACATTGCCTTCTCTGTGAGACACACCTGATTACCACTGGCTCGGGCCAGTTTATGTGGCAGACTTTGGGTTCTTGCACATGTTTTTCAGCTGAAGTGTGGAGGAAGGGGTGGGAAGCAGAGCTATGTGGCTAGCTCTGGAAGAAATCCCCCCCCCCCCCAGAGAATCCAGGGCCTCGGCAGTTAATATGCCCCAGGGCTGAGGAGGAAACTTCTTGTAAAGGCGAGCTCCCGTCAGAACAATGTGGCCTTTTATTTTTTAGCTTTGGAATGGAGCCTAGCTGTCCATGGAAACAAAGAGAGGAGAGAGTCACTGAACAGTCTCACACATAAAAAACCAACCAGAATGTCTGTCTTTGAAGTCTCCTTTCTGTCATTTAGAAAACTTTGGATTATAGGAGTGTTTTTTCCTGCTTTTTCCCCTCAGTTCCACACCCCACCCCAATTTTTCTTTCTCTCTCTCTTTTTCCCCCAAAGAAAAGAGAACTGGGTGTAAGGAAACCTTCCTTTGAAACAGGGCAGAAGTCATTAATTAAGACTCCCATTCATTCCTCCTGACACTTGCTCATCAATCAGATTTCCCCTTAGCATTCTGATGACCCCTCTGACCTGGGTCTTCCATACTGTCTGCCAGACAGAACTGAGACTGAGACCACACACCAAAAGAGAGAGAGAGAGAGAGAGAGAGAGAGAGAGAGAGAGAGAGAGAGAGAGAGAGAGAGATTGCGAGCTCTGCCCCCTGCTCCCTGAGAGTGAGGAGAGTGAGGAGAAAGGACCTGGGCACAAAGCCAGCTGGTCTGGAGATCTTGTTTGAGGTGAAGGTGAATAAAGAAGACATTTCTCTATGGAAGAAAGTGTTGCTTACTTCACACAAGCAGTGATCTATAGCTGCCCTTCTCTTTCTCAGTCCAGGGCCAGCCATGGGGCTAGGAGTCCAGCCAACTGAGCCCAGGAAGTAGGCAAGCAATTCCTCTCTGCCAGTTCCATTCTGATGAAAGAAGCCAGCTCTCACCCTCACTCGGAGTACAGAAAACTGATCTGGGAGGAAATCAGTCCGAGGTGTGGGGCTTTTAGTTCTTGTGTTTTCTTATTAATTAATGAAAAAAATCTGTATATCTATATAATACATCTATATAATTAAAACTATGTATCAGGAAGGTTGTTAACTAAATGGCAATTAAAGGGACATAAATTCTAGTACAGCTAAAAAAACAAGACTTAGGTTACTTGTAAATTTTTACAGTTTTAAAATTAGAATTAAAGAAAAAATGTATAATGAAGCTGGAAACAAATTACTATGTTATTAGGATGCTGAGGTTGGGGTGCTCTATATGTATCTCTATCTATCTATCTATCTATCTATCTATCTATCTATCTATCTATCTATCATCTATCTATCTATCTATCTATCATCTATCTATCTATCTATCATCTATCTATCTATCTGTGTATCTATCATCTATCTATCTATCTGTGTATCTATCTATCATCTATCTATCTATCTATCTATCTATCTATCTATCTATCTAACATTTGAAGCTATAAAAACTAAAAAGAAAAAAAAATGGGGGAAGGGAAACGGTTTGGATACATTTGTCCATAACAAAAGATATAAAAACAAAACAAAACAAAAAAAAAAAGTTAGTAAGCATGTAAGATGTTCAAGTTCTTTAACCACCAGGAAAACACAAGTCATTACTTTACAGATACCAAGACCACCATAGCGAAAATAAGTCAGGCAAGTTCTTGGTCATCTAAGCAGTGTTGGGGTGGTGAAAAGCAGTGGGGAATCTTCTGTGGGCCAAACTTCTTGGGATGTGGATAATTGACCTAGAAAGATAAGAGATGCTGGTGATCCCAAAGTGGTATACTTGAAGCTGAGATTAGGTGAAGATTTAGGTTGTTGGTCGAAGGACGCTGTAGCATGACCAGTGGGCCGGAGTGTGGGAAATTATCATTGGAGGCAGGGAGGTTAAGGGACATAGAAAGCAGAGTGTAGAGGAACATCTACCAATCACTGGAATACCTCAATGAAATGATTATAACTGGACAAAGGAAGAGTGAGGTAAGACCGAAATGAAGGGGCCTTTGAGAGGTCAGCAGACAACAAGATGAAAGTCTCGGTGCTAGTGAGGAAGGGTGAGGGCAGTAAGGGTCCTGAAACAGGCAGGAAGAGCCTTTACTTTTTAATCTGGGCTCTATGGTATAAGCAGTTTGCAGATGTAACAGTCACTTGAGAGAGGTGCAGCAGAGTGTGGCATCTTCTTCGGAAAGTGAGATTCCTCTTAGAACTCAAGGTAAGTACAAGACTGAGTGGGTGCTGGCTTTGTTGAAGACTGGAATCCATCCAGGAATAGGGAAGCAATGGGAAAAGTTTCATATACTCCATTGAAATAGAGGGCAACAGAAAGTAGATACAGAGCACATGGGGACAAGGACTCAGAGACTAAGGATGCCCCCGGATACCTGGGTCAGAGCTCAGTAGGAATACAGGGCATGTGAGAATAACCCTGGTGGTCTCATGGCAGATAGCGGTGTGAGGCTGTGGATGCTGGGAAGCTGAAGAGGGCTGGGACAATGCCTTATCAAAACCAGTGAACTCTTGAAGCTCTGGGCATGGACAAAGGACCTGGACCAGCACAGACATGGCAAAGTGGGATTACAGGACTTTTCTTCCACTAACTTTGCTTCACAATGGCATGTGATGACCATTTGCAATATACAGAAAACAAGAGAAAAAAAACTAGGCAGCCTTCCTGGAATCCACAGGACTCACAGGAAAGCACCTTTCATGTGGTGTAGGGTACATAGTGGCATTCTCAAGCACACTGGTAATTTTTTTTTTTTCAGTTCAAAATGGGCTGCTGTCATGTTTTAAGTTGGGACAGTCTGATCCAGACTTGCTTCTTTTAAAATCGGAGTCTTGGGAAGTAGCCTATCACTAATTTATTTCCAAGGTTATCAAATAACTCAGTTTTGCTAAAGATTGGTTTACAATTAAACCACAAGAGATAAATAAGTTGGATTTTTTTTTTAAACTATAAAAGACTATGCATTCAGGGCAAGAAGATGCATCAATATGTAAATCAAAAGTTTATCTGGCAGGTAATTAATTTCTTTCTCTGCTTGTCAACAAGAGCTGTGTTTTGTCTGTACTTTTAAAGGGTCCTTACCTGCTCATAAATCTTCACACAAAGGGAAACCTTGGTGATCCATTGAGAGACCTCTTGTTTGAATGGGAGTAATTGCTTGATTCTCTATTTTAGGTATACTGTAATGGAAGTATACAACATGAAGGTATATACCATCATATGGGTGGTAAAGCCCAGAGTCAGAGGAAAGAAGTCCTGGAAGGCCACCCTATGTCAGCTGGGTGTTCTGGGGATGGAGCAGGTAGATCCCCCTCATCTCTCTCATTCTTTATTAAGAAATCTTTATTAGGCAGACTATCAAAATATTAACATTATAGCTTCCCTTACATGGTCTATTTGATGAAATCTGTTGGAACTTTTAGCTATCAGGTGAGGTAATGCAGTGTTGGTAGGAAAAGGGAAAGTCAGCCACCTGTCTAACTCGCAAAGGCTAGGGTGTAGCAGTTCATTGAGTCTTGAGGTGTTGTTTGCACTAACCATGCTAGTGGTATGTGTGTTTTTCTATGAGGACTGCTGATGAACATGCTCTTTGGACTATCCAGATGAAATGTTTTTATTTTTTATTTTATGTGTATGAGTGTTTTGCTTGCATGTATGTCTGTGTATCACATGTGTACAGTGCCCTCAGAAGCCCAAGGAGGGTTTTAGATCCTCTATAACTAGAGTTATAAGTGGTCCTAGCATTTGAACCTGGGTCCTCTGAAAGAGCAACCAGGAGTCCACTGCTGAACCAGCTCCCCAACCTAGGTAAATTTTAATACATTATGGATCTTGTTTCCTTGAGCATTCTACTTTCCCTTATTTTTTCTGGCCTCAGTAATCCCTAAGCTACTTTGTAAAAATATTCCAAGCATGAGTAGAATTAAGAAGTAGTTGTCTTAGGCCGGCTGTGGTGGCGCACACCTTTAATTCCAGCACTTGGGAGGCAGAGGCAGGCGGATTTCTGAGTTCGAGGCCAGCCTGGTCTACAGAGTGAGTTCCAGGACAGCCAGGGCTACACAGAGAAACCCTGTTTCAAAAAACAAAAAACAAACAAACAAAAAAAAGTAGTTGTCTTTCTGTGCCAATATTATCTTATCAGACATGCTGATCTCCAGCTACATCTATGATTTGGGAAAGAATGGGATTTCATTCTTTTTTTTTTTTTTAAATCTGTTTATCATTTATTGAATCCAACATCCACAATATTTGAACAAAAATCCTTTATGAACCCAGATCCTTTGTACCATCTGGTTTGCCATCTTATTTTTTTTGTTTGTTGAGGGATAAGAGAAAGTGCCCACTTCCCAGCTTAGCACGCTGAATAAACTACCATTAATAAACTACTACAAGGCCATGTAAGTCATTCGACACCAACCCAACCCAAATGGGTGGATTAGAAAAACAAAGTGAAAGTCAAAACCTGAATCCTCACCCTAAAGATTCCACAATGAGAAAAGTAGACATTTCCGAATACAGATACCGTTGTTTGAAAACATTAACTTCTCATCGGCCTCAACTTTCGAACAACATGAAAAACATAGAATGTTGATTTCTTACATCTGTATCTGCCACACACAGCAGTACAAGTAACAGATGTTCTATCTTAGAGTCTATAAAAGCCAGTCAATGTTTGTTTGTACCTGAGAACAGTAAACTCTAGGTATCGTACATGTTGCTATCCAAAAGTTAGATGGTGTAGATAAGGACACACAGATACAGTCACTAAATAACTACAAGGTTGCTTAGTTATCTAGAGGCAGTATTTGAAGCCTAGCTTCTCTGCTTTAAGGTCTGTTTCTCCTTGTTCCTCCCTCTACTGGGAGGGTCAGGCTGCTGTCTCAGACAGCATGGCCATTTCTGATTTTCAGTTACATTGGGCAAACATACTTGCAAAGAATGGAATGGATACAGAAGACGGTAAGATAACAGGCACATCCAGGATTGGATTCTAAGCAATTATAGGAATGGATAGTGGTCATGTATTTAGTGCCTTACAGTTGGAAAGTTTGTCACATTTCTTAGTTCATCTTCACAGAAGCCCTGAAGTGGGTATTCCTTTCATCCTTCTTCTACACATTAGGGAACAGGGCTTCAGGCAGTCTGCTAGGTTTCCAGAAAGCACAAGTCAGTATAAAATGGAAACCCTCAGCCAAATCCTTTTATTATCTGTAGAGACCTATGCCTGTAGATTCTGGTTTCCCATTTGGGTAAAAAAAATAGAAGGATATCGACAAACTCTGTATTCTTGTCTTCTCCCTTCAACCGGGTTGCAGGCCCCTCAGTTTTGTTTCATGTCTCACTTATCTTTGGGTTGGTAGTTGTCTTTGTGTGTCTGGCTGTGTTGTTCAGGACAAGTGTAGTCTGGATTTTTGACAGGTGATAAATGGTAGTGGTTTCGTTTCCTTGCTTCCCGTCAGAGGGTTGGCAACCAGTGCTTCTGGGAACCAGCTGCCCAGGGCCAGGGTGTGACGGGAGAGGGGCCTTCCAGAACATGTTTTGATGCAGGCTGATGCAATAGCAGACCGCTGCTTCTATGGTCATTGAAGAGACCACTTCCTAGCTTGGAACCTTGAATGAATTGGATTCTATACAAATAGGGGGGCGACGGGAGGAAGGCTCCAAATGAATTATAAAGAGAAGAACTGACATGTCTCTTATCAGTCTGCTGTCTGTTGAATCTGGCTGGGAGATAATCGCCATGGTTAGCAAGGATCTTGGCAGGCAGTCATTATTCATCCCTGTCCGTTCTTTTCACACCATTGTTTTCTCATATAAAATCCTGAAAGAAAATCAAACTACCAGCTCCTCAGTGTTGTGCCTTCTGTTTATGAAGCACAGCCTCCTCTTCCTTTTCCTTCTGTCTCCAGGCTTACCCACCTGCCTCCACCCCTGCCCCCTGTCAAGAGGGAGCTCTGCTTCCACCTGCTGTGTGACATCACCTGCTGAGCACCGTTCCTGCATGAGAGATAAAAAAGCACTCTGTCAGATGTTCATACCTCCAGCTCCAAGAGGTGAGATGATCATAGCTCCTGCTCTCTAGTCATTCTGTAAGTAGGCCTGAATGATTGTTGATGCTTGTCTGACTCTACCCTGACTCTGATTCCGGGAAAAAGGTGAAGCAGCCTGGAACTTTGTTTGTCCAGGTGTTTGACCCTGGTAAGCTGCATCCTTTTTTTTTTTTATCAACAGTGCATCACTGGAGGTCTCTTCATTCTCATGTTGAGTAAGGGATGATCTCTCTGAGATTTATTTATTCATTTAAGACTGGTGCTTTAAAAAAATGTTTGTTTTGGGGGAACGTTTGACATTTCACCAAACAGCTGTGGTCATGAGTCTCCCCCCACTCCCCGTGTGTGTATGTTTAACTAATTGAGACTCCTCATTCATATCCATGTTGAGTGTCTACAGAAGCGGCAGCAGAATGAATCAACTAATTAAAACTTCCCACACCATTTTCTTAGTATGTTGCATATCAAAATTCATAAGAAGAGGAGTGGTTTGTAGACTGAATGTTCTGCGAGGACACGGATGCTATAATATTTACTGTGCATACCTCTAGACCTTAGCAACATGCATGTAATACATGTTTCCTTGGTTTGCTTTTACGCCAGGTATACCCGATATTTTGGCACAGTCACTTAATTGGTCTGGGGATGAAGCTCAGTGAGTAGAGTGTCTGCCTAGTATGCACAAAGGCCCAGGCACAATCGCCAGCACCGCATAAACTAGGCATGTCGCTGCACACCTGTAATTCCAGCACTTCAAAAGGGAAGGTAGTGAGGTTAGAAGTTCTTGGTTATCCTTATCTACATAGAATGTTTTAGTCTAGCCTGGCTACACAAGAACCTGTCTAACAAAATAAAAAGACACATGCACTTAATCATTCATTCATTAGTGTAGTCCTTTATTCATTCTTTAAATACTATTATGTATCTATAAGTATCACTTAATATGAATGTAAATTTCTCTTCAGTGATAATTGGAATAATATTTTTATTAAGTGCAAGTAAAAGAATTACTCTGAGCCATTGTTTGGGGATGGAAAAAGTAATGAGAGCACCTACCCATTTCCCCACACATATAATGCACCATCTTCCTCAGAGGGTACATAGCATTATCTTCCTTATAAAGATAGACAATAGGAGTTAACAGAGCTGAAATAACTTCCCAAACTCATCTAATAGACTCTAATTTAGATCTCTGCATGAATCTACCCAGCACTGCCTCTGCCAGAGGGTGTGGGAATTTACATTTGTTTATTATTTTTGTGCATGTTTGTGTGTAAACATGTGTGTGCACAGCACATGTATAGAGGCTAGAGGACAACCTGAGGGAATTTGTTCTCTCTTTCCACTTTGTAGGTTCAGGGGATCAAGCTCTGGTTGCCAGGCTTAGTAGGAACTGTCTTTACCCACGAGGCCATCTGGCTATTCTGGGGGAAGTCAGGCTGTGGAGAAGTGAATGGAGCACTTGCTGGGGAGAGCCTGTGAGCAAGGAACTCACCTGAGAGTGAAGGTTGGAGCCTGGCACAGCAGTGAGGCTCTTTAGCAGTGAGGACACTTAGACAATAGGAGGTTGGATAAGGCAGAGAAGAATTTGAAGCAGGTCTAAAGCTAGCAACAAACTGTCAAGTAGTGGTTCCAGAGGTGTAATGGGTCCCACACCGTGGGAAATGAAACTCCAGAGCAAAGAGAGGCAAGCCATAGAAGTGCTGAATCGTCTTGAATGTTCCCTTTAAAACACTTTAAAATCTTATTCTGTGATAATTTTGTATAACATTATTTCATGGTGTATTTTGATCACATTCATTTCTACTACACTCTGTCTCCCACTTCCTCTGAACCCCTGAATGTTGCACGTAGGAACACCTTTAATTTCATCAATTTGTTGATATGCTTTTATTTTTTGAGACAAGGTTTTTTGCTACCTAGGTTGGCCTTGAACTCACTTATGTAGTTGAGATAGCTCAGCTCTGGTGTCCACCTTTAGAGTCCTGGGATTAATTACTCTTTAGGTGTGCCAGCACGCCCATGGCTTTCTTTTGGTGATATGTGTCACAGCTTAAGAAGGTACAGCATAAAGACTCTTAGACTCGGGATTGTAAGGAATCTTAACCCCTCTTTGTTCTCTTCTAGACAGTACAGTTGCTAAATTTCATTTTCCATATCATTAAAAAGTTACTTATACTTTAATACTTTAATTAATGCATACGACTGTATAGATATTGTTTGCTTCATCAGAAACACTGAGATTCTAATGCTAGCCTCACTCAGTGGTCACAAGGACTGCAGGAGAGTCTATGAGGTACTGTATCAGATGCTGAGTTTAGAGCTATTGATGTCTTCTTTTTGCACTCTGCCTTTCATACAACCAAAGCTTGAACTGTGTACAAGAAAGATATGCTGGGAAGCCATGGTTCACATTAGAGATGGTAGGGCAGTGGGTCCTCTGTTAAAATGAGCTAAAATGTTCTTTAGAGGAGATAGTGGAGTCCAGTAGAAAATTAAAAGGAATGCTTATAAAGCAGCCATCTATGCAGGGAGGGAGCAGGGTTTTGTCTTGTTGCTAAGGTCCCAGTTGTTTCCTGACTGTGTCTGAGTCTCTGTCAGGCCATTCTATAGGCTCCTTTCAGGGATGAGGTGATATTGGCCTGCAGATAATTAGATCAGTGCCATCACTTACACTGTTCCTCCTTTTAATTCTGCTGGGACTATTTGCATGAAAATAGAAGAAGATAATATTCCTTTCCCATTAATAAGGTTCAAGTCCTTCCTGGGCTATAACATGGTAAGCCATCCACATAAAGTCCCAAGTCAACTTGTGAGTGAGCGGTCTTTAAGGAGCTTACGAATCCTGAATGTTCAACTAAGCCATCTGCTTCCCAAACTGGATATTTTCAAAAATATCTCAATGACATAAAAGACCTTTAACTGTGTTCTGTAGGGAAGTTCATTCTGTTGTTAATAAACATATACAGTGGCCACACACACTACATGCTTCGGAACTTGTGAAGATTTGAACAAGTACAAACACCAAAATGTCCAGAAAAGGCTAAGTGTAGTGGTGTTCGGTCCCAGGAATCTGGTCGCAAGCAGATATCTACTAGTTCAAGGCCATCCTGGTCTATGTAGACAGTTCTAAGCCAGCCATGGCTACATAATAAGAACCTGTTTCAAAACTTTTTTTTTTTCTCAGAAAACAACCAACCAACCAAACCAACCAACTAAAAGAAAATCTCAAACCCTCTGCAGCTTTACTGGACATACGGAGACTTCTCCCTATATTTTCTCTAAAATATTATTTTATCTGAAAGATTTGTATATCTATGGATTTTTATATAAGGTGGGAGACCCAAGAATCATGTTTCCATGGGTTCCAGGAGACCAGTTTTGAATTGAAATTCAATTCAATTCAATTCAATTCAATTCAATTCAATTCAATTCATTTCAAAAAAGAATTTTATTTTCAATAAATGGTGTTAGGATAGCTGGGTTTTGATATGCAAAACTAATCTGTTTATAGACCCTAAATATTTCACAAAATTTAACTTAACTTGTATAGTAGACTATACTATATATAGACTATACTATGATATCCATAACTATACAATTTCTAAAAGATAAAATGAAAGAAAAAATGATCTTTGATTGATTAGGGTTTTGGTTTTGTTTTGTTTTGTTTTGAGACAGGGTTTCTCTGTGTAGCCCTGGCTGTGCTGGAACTCACTCTGTAGACCAGGCTGGCCTCGAACTCAGAAATCCGACTGCCTCTGCCTCCAAGTGCTGGGATTAAAGGCATGCGCCACCACCGCCCAGCAATTGCTGAGTTTTTTAAGTTATGTATATGGGCATATTCCCTGCATACATGTCTGTATACTGCTTGTATGCTTGCTGCCCTCAGAGGCCGGAAACGGACATCAGATTCCTTATAAGTAGAGTCATAGTTATAGTCTATAACTCCACTATTGTGAGTCACCATGTGAATGCTGAGAATCAAACACAGGTCCTGTAGAAAAGTAGCCAATGTTCTTAATTGCTGAGCCATCTTTACAGATTCTGAGAATGAATTTAAAAATATAGTACCAAAACCATGATATATGATAGAACACACAGGCAGTTTAGACTTCATTAAAAATTAACAACTTTAGGCTGGGTGGTGATGGCACATGCCTTTAATCCCTGCAGTGAGGCAGAGGCATGTGGATCTCTGTGAATTAGAGGCCAGCCTGGTCTACAGAGATAGGTTCAGGACATCTAGAGCTACACAATGAAACCCTGTCTTGAAAACAAACAAACAAAAAAATTAAAAAACAATGAATAACTCCTGTTCTTCAAAAGACATTGGGAAGAAAATAGAGAGAAAGTTGGGGAATTCTTAGTCCATAAAGTACTTTTTATGTGAATGTAGGAAAATCGTGAAAACTTTTGAATGTGGGCCCTGAGAATAAAGAGGGCTCTCTTGTCCAAGACACCAGTGTGTTTATTTCAAGTACCCTCCAAAACTGCCTGCACTGGGACAAAATGATCCCATAGTTTTTGTCAGGGAGACAGGAGAACAGCAAAACAGCTCAAGAGTAAAACACTGCCTTCCATTCTCCAGAACAACTAGAAAACAAGCCATCTTCAACAGAGGTTACGGTTGGTCATTCCACAATAACAAAATGCCTTTAGTGGCAAGGGAAGGTGGCAAGTCACTCATAGAGAGCCTCTTCCCAGGAATCTATCGGGAACCCCAGCCAGACGGTTATAGTAAGATGTCCTCAGTCATGCCTGCTGGATGTTTTACCATATGCTGCTTCTATATGTCTGCCATCTGCTAATTTTCCTTCTACCTTTTACATTCTATTTGCTTAGTAGAAACTCGCGGATTCAAAACCAAAAGCCCATCTATCACAGAGCCTTCTCTATTTAGAACCTAACTGGTATACTTGGCAGAGGCTTTGAGATGCCATTTCTGTTTTGAAGGTTTGACTGTTATAGGCAGTGAAAGAATAAATATGGGATTGATGATAAGGTGGCTCATGAACGAGTCATCTTGATAAAAGCCTCACCCCATAATGAGCCAACCTCATGTGTCAACTGACAGGAAAACAATGGGAACAAATATCTATTGTGTTAGTGCAAATTTAAAAGTGTCAGTTTTTTTTTTTCCTCTAAGACAGCTAGCTCCCAAATAATTGAGACTGAGACTATTAGATTTATTTAAACAAGCTTTACAGCATGACAACCAAGCAGTTTTAATCTATTAAGGAATCTAGCTACTTCCCAGCCAATATCCCCAAGATACTTGCATCTTAATATGGATCTATTCTCTATGTTCCATGCACCTTCTCATGGTGGCTCTTGGTCCTCCACTTCATGGTAAATCCCTTTATTTCTCTACCCCTCCCCTAGATGGAAGTCCAGCCCTAATCCCTCCCCTGTTCAGTCACTGGTTGGTCAGCTTTTACTGACAAATCAGAGAATAAATGGGAAACAGGAGATTCTTAGAATAAGCCTTACAATGCCATGTTCAGATTGCAACTGGATATGGGTCAGAGAAATCAACATTTGTCAGAAGCCATTTAGGAAAGGATGGCCCACTGTTTTGTATGGCCATGGGTGAATTCTGAGGTGCAGAGTCTTTACAGACTTTATTCCAGGATTGCCTCTTGCAGCTGATATGCCTTTCCTGTTACCATTACCATAGTCTACGGATTCCTGGGCATCAGTCTACCCTATTGGTCAGATTTCCTGCAGAATCAATATGAAGATGTACTTTCATATACTAATGCTGTGTAGACAAACATGATTTCATAATTCCTGATAATGATTTTATAGAATTCCAAAACTGATAATTTCAAGTTCCCTATAGAATAAAAGCTGCAATTAGAACTCTTTAAACTTTCATGTGCCACAAGATTATTGCACTAAGGAAAAGAAAGCAGGCTTGGAACAAATTTATGATTAAGTAAAACATTCCTACTAGGTTAAGTGTGAGACCATTATCTGGTACCTAAAGGTCATACACTGGGAATGGACAATTTATTATAGGTGCAAGGACAGAAAATAAAATATTGACTAGTTTATCTATACAAAACTTCAAAACTAGTAAGACACAATGTAGACGATTTGTCCCTTGACAAAATAGTGTTAACTTGTGACATAAAAATTATTGCTTTAAACTTTTAATGAACTTATGGGTCTAAAAGATAGATAATGAATGTTTAGTGAGATACTAGTCTTAATGGAAAGCCATGTAAACAATTCTGCTGTTATTCCTTAAGTCTTGACGATTTATAACATGAATTGTTGCCTTGAACTTGCTACGTAGAGATGCTTGGAGAACCATGTGACTAATTATCCTGGGATAATTAGTTTTTATACTAAGAACTACAATAAAATGCTGGCTCAGCTTTCTTCAGCTTCATCCTGTATGTGTCTCTCCTTCTTTTCTTTTTCTTTCTCTATGGCTCACAAAGATTTAAAGAACCCTGAGCCTCTTGAGGGAACAGAGGTTCAAAGAGAAAACAGCCCAAGCAACTAACTTTTTTTCTTAATCCCCTGTTGCTAACAGTCTGGAGTCAAATTACCAGAAGCCAGTGGCTTTTGGCCATAGAGTAGTAAAGAGTTAAAGAAAGAAAATTTACCAAAAGCATGCTATTTTTGTCCCTGCAATTGCAGTTTTTACCCCCACAGCCACCAATGCCACCCATTGCTGCCTGCCTCAGTCTACCTAAATGCCAGGCTGGTCACCAGCAAGCCTTTGAATAATACAACGATAATCTTTACACAATGCACAATAATGAACATTATGCTAACACTACTGTATCTAAAATGTTAGTTGCAGGATTAATATGCAAAGACTTTTGGCCCTCTGCATAGTTTCTTTGTCTTCTGCCTTCTTGATTATGACTTCACTTATTTAAATTCAAAAAAAAAATGTTGCTAGCTAGGAGTGTTATGCACACCTTTATTCTAAGCACTTAGGACTCAGAAGCAGGTGGATCTCTGTGAGGCTTAATTCTCAGCAGTCCATGGTAGTATAGGCCTGTAGTCCTAGTACTACCTGGTCTGTAGTCCTAGTACCCAGGAGGGAGAAAAAGGAGGCTCAGAAGTTCATTGTCAGTCATAGCAGCATAGTGAGTGGGAAACCAGCCTCAACCTCTCAAGATCCGGTCTCCAGATAACAATCTGTATCCCTTCCTATTAAAATTTCTTTGATTTATTAATAAAAGAATAAAATTTGGACACATAAATGCCTGTTTCCAGCTATCAGTGAACAACTCTTATTTCTCTTCTCTACTATAAAATTTAAAGTTGGCAGCCAGTCCTTCTACTTTCTCATCTTTAGTGTTATTCTAATTTTCCATGTTCAAAAGAAAACTGGTTTTGTTTACCAAGTGAGAATTGTTCTCATATTAAAACTCAATTAAATAAATTTTCTTGGTCTTCATGTTTTATCTCAGCAACAGAGAAGTGATTAATCTAACATTCCACATTTGCAAAAAATTGTGCCCTTACTTGCCTTCTTTGGCTCAATCAATGTGTCATTATAGAAGGAGCCATATGGGAATCCAAAGTGATATAGACCATTATCAGAGGGTGGCTGGGCACTGAACATCTTTAGAACCACAATACCTTTGTAGACAACGTTTTCACAAGCTTTGTTCTCCATGAATATTCCTGCATGATTTCAAATTTGTCTTCCCCATGCTTGTCCAGGTATGCCACCTAGGACAGTAGATGGGGCCAGCTTCTCCACATGTACTAGACTGGATAGAGGAAGCAGGGTAGGTCTGGTTCATCACCCAGCAGAGCTACCACAGGTTCATGTAGGCATATGGTTTGAGACACTCCTGAATAAAGAAAAAGAGAAGAGATATGAGGCCAGGAAGGACCAAGGGCAGGATGTATGTAGACAAAAGGCCAGCATTTTGCCTTTCCAATGTCTGAAAGTTAATTAAATGATGTATCCTTATTCTCTGACTTGAACATTTACATAGAATAAAAATAGTTAGAGATATTGGAAATAGGGGGTGGGTAGATCTGTACTATCAGGACTTGGAGCATACAGGGTTTGTTTGGGGAAAGACTTAAGGAGCCATTCAATCCTAGGATCCTAGGGCTGTGAACATAAAGGAGTGGAGAGAGAGGGAGGGAGGATGGGAGACACACACACATACAGAGAGAGAGAGAGAGAGAGAGAGAGAGAGAGAGAGATTTCTAATTTTTGCTTTTGACAGATCACTTCTGTGGCTAGCTTCTTATTAGGACTAGGAAGTCGGGGAGCACTTGAAAACCAGGATTTAGGAAACACATGACACCTTTTCAGGTTAAACTCTGGCTTTGTTGTCAGGAGAGATGGTTCACACTGGATCTCAGACAGTTTGAAATTAGAGAGACAGACAACTCTGCTGAGACAAGTCCAAGGTGGTACAATGGGAAAGATGATGGAATAGGATTGGGAGTGTTTTCATCTTCAAAGGGTGTGAAAATGTGGGCACACACATCTACTTTGACATTCTTGTATACGTTCTTGAGATTTTGAGTCTTGTGATTTGTTATCATCACCTGAAGGAGTCTCCTATCCTCATCATGTATACTCCTGCATCTATGTATGTGTACATACATGTGCATACATTCCCTACACACCTGTAGTCCTGGGCCAACAGTTGCAAGTAAAATGTTAAATGATAAACTTTACTCAGACTCTCAAATAATTTATTTGGGCCATTTTGTCTAGGTTTTCATCCTTTAACCCTCTGTTATATGTTAGAAAGCCAGAGATGTAAAGCATTGAGACGGCAAATAATGATTCATCCCTGTAACCATTGAAGGTGTCTGGAGACAGAGATGGAGTGAGAGGAGGCTGCATGGGAAGCTGGAGAGGCCACTGCTTCATTGAAGATATAGACAGGGTGACCTCAGGACTGTGCACCAGTGATACAGAAGAGATTGTCATAAGGAGGAGGACAGAGAAAAGCAGAAATGAACACAAAATTACTGCTCCCAGGTCAGAGAGGCACATTCTACCTGGTGCTGATGCTAGGAACACTATGGGCTACTTGCTCCTTCTCCACCAAGGTTTGGTACCTATATGTTTCCCAAACATGTTCCTCACACATCTAGCTCTTTCCATTCCTCCTCCTCCCCCCACCCCAATTCTTTTCAACATCACAGTTTAAATTCAGCAGCCATGCCCAGTGGTAACTTCTGAATCCCTTTCTCTTCTCATATAGTTTTTCTTGGTGGTTTCTCACAACCTTTTTTTTTTTTTTTTAACCATAATTTGGAGTTGAACACATCAGAGATACCTTTGTTAAAGGCTTTGTTCTTCCAACAGGATGTGATGGAACGTTTGGAAATTATGATCTAATGGAAGAAAATCAAGTTCCCAAGGACATTACTTTGAAGGGATGTTGAGGCTCTGGCTCTTTCTCCGCCTCTTTTGTTTCTTGCCATACTAAGCTAAGCATTCTTTTTTGGCTACATATTCTGTAATATTGTATACTGTGTCTTACAGAGCACAATAGTCTGCAGCAAAACCACGGAAACTGTGAGACAAAAATGCATATTTCTCCTTATAAGTTGCTTACCCAGAGTATTTTGTTACAACATGGAAAGCTAACAGAAAAATTGGTGCTGAGAAGTGGGTCATTTCTGTGAGTACAGCTAAATAATGGATTTAGAGGTCTTTGGAATTATCTCATGGAAAGAATTTGGAAAGGCCCAGGAAAACCTAGGATGCTATGGCATAACTTAATGGTCAACTTTGGTGAGATCTTAAAAAACTAGAATGCTGACAGAAACTTGAGAGCAAAGACTGTACTGACGAGGGTCCAGATGTTATTGATTACTGAGCTTGAGGGTGCTCCTCTTACATTGTATAAGTAATGTATCAGCATTTTGTCTATGCCTTGAGATTTTGTATGAAGTTGTTGACAGAACTATCCATATTGACTCAAATGTATAAATGAGAACAGAGTTTTGGGTATGCTACTTTAAGCTACACTAGGACCCCTTGTCTGGTTTCCTTGGCCACCTAATCTCCGTCTGGATGAAGAAAGGAAGACCATGTTTGGGTTCTTTAGATGCCCATTCCTTGAACTTTTTCAGGAGGTCTATGAGCTCAGTTCCCTTGACAAGCAGAGGAGGCACACAGAGCAGTTGGTAAATAAAGATGAAATTGAGATGCATGGATACTTCCTTGGTCAAGCAAAATGTATAGCCACATAGCTAATCAGAGGTTACTCCATGTCTCTCCTTTCATGTGCTACTTATTTAGTATAGCCATCTAAGTGGCTAATCAGGTGAGAAACTTGAGTTTCAGTTGTATATCAAAAACAGTTTTAAGAAATTATATGTACACATACATATGTATTACATGTACATATATTATATATACATATATGCATGTATATTTATCCTTATACATGGAATCTGTTTTATATTATGGTGTAAAACTAACTTTTCTTAGTACATGGATTCTGAATTTTTCATATGCTTTTAACAAACTTTCAAAATACTTTCAGTTTTTTTTTTTTTAAAGAAAGCTTCATATTTGAGACAATGTGAATCTACCTGGAAGATGTTTATTCTAGGAGAAGCAAGCCAAGCACACACAAAAAAACTCATCATGTATTACTTTAACTTTTAGAGAAGAGTTTTGTTTTTGTTTGTTTGTTTGTTTGTTTGTTTGGTTCCCAGCACAATTGAGCAGAAGCTATTTTAAGACCTCAGACTACTTTAAGACCTCAGACCCTCTGCCCAGACACAAGCTTTTCACAGTATCAGCAATACTCCAATAGAGTGGTGTTATCTGACAATTGATTAACTTACATTGACTTGTATCACCTATCATTTAAAGTCTATATTAGGAATTAATGCTCTAATGTGATATTTTGCAGATTTATGCATCATGAAAGGATTAAATCCAGCTAATTTGCATCTGTATCATCTTAGAACTTTTTCTGTGGTGTGAATGAAAGTTACCCTGTAAGAAAAGTTTAAGACATAACAACATAGTCACCATGTGCCCCATGTTCTAGATGTTCTAGTGTCTGTGACATAGACAAGGTACTCCATCCTACCAAAAAAAAAAAAAAAAAAAAAAAAAAAAAGAAAAGAAAAGAAAAGAAAAAAGAAAAAGAAATACAAACCCATACCCAAACCCAAATCTTTTGATCTATCTTACCTGTAAAATATACTAAGGCAATGATGGAAAAAAAAAAAAAACACTCTGGGAGTAACCAACTGACTTAAAGCTCATTCCGGGAGATGGTACCCATACATGACAGTGCTTGGTGACCAAGACCTAGTATCTGGATAGTCAAGAACCCTGGGGTAAAGCCAAATACTACTGGTCTAAAGAAAATAACAATAAAATGACTCCTAATGATATTCTGCAATACTCATAGATCAGCGCTTTATTTAGCATCATCAGAGAGGCTTTTTATGTTGCCTACATCAAGACATTATGCAGAGAGAAAAAGAATAGAGATAGATAGATAGATAGATAGATAGATAGATAGATAGATAGATAGATAGATAATGCTTATAATACACAGCTCGACATGAGATATCTCCATCAAATTCCTCCCCTCAGAGATCAGGGAACTCTGTGGACAGGGAGATAGAAGGTGTAGGGAGACAGAGGGGGCAGAGGATACCAGGGGAACAACTGAACAAAGCTCATAGAAACTCAGAGACTGAAGCAGCATGCATAGGGCCTATAGGAATCTGCTCCAGGTCCTCTGCATATGTATTATATCTTTCAGTCTAAAACATTTATGGGACTCCTGAGTGTGTAAACATGTGGGTCACTGATTCTCTTGGCACTCTTATTTTCCCGTTGGCTTGTTCAACTTCAATATGACAGTTTTCATTTTATCTTTCATTTTATCCTGTTATATTTTGTTTTTGTTTCCTAGAAGCCTGTTCTTTTCTAATAAGAAACAGAAAGAAAGTAGATCTGGATGGGAGATGGGGTAAAGAGAAAGTGGAAGAAGTAGAAGGGGAGAAAACTATTCAAATGATATTATATAGGAGAAGAATCTATGTTTAATAAAAGGGAAAATGACTATTAAAAACCAGTATGGAGTCCAATAGACCTTGGGAACATTGTATTTGGTCTACAAAATGTTTTATGTCCTTGGACCAATGTCTTTCCACCTCTCCACATACGTTCACAAACCTTGGTAATCAATATTTCATTCTGTGTTTTAAAGTATTTAATGTAGATTTCTTAGAAAAAATATGTCAATATTTGGTGTTTTTATGTGTGTATGTGTGTGTGCCTGGCTTTCTTCTCTTAGAATAAATATTTTTCAGGTAGATTTGTATTCTCTCAAATGACATAATTTAAAAAAAAAAAAAACCTGAGAAGTATTACACATTTTCTTTATTTATCCACCCATTAGTGGCTCTTTGGGTTGATTCCAGAATGCTACTATAGTAGACATGAGTGTGTATCTTTTGGATATATATCCAGCTGTGAAATCACAGGCTTATGTGGCTCTATTTTACTTTCTGAAAAAAAAAAAAAAAAAAAAAAAAAACCTCATTTGTTTTCTATGATGGCTTCACTAATTTATATTCCCACCAACAATATCTAGGAGATTATCTGCATTATCTCTATCACTCTTTAACTCTTGCTCTGATAATAATATATGTGCTAAAGACTAGGAGGACAAGAAAGGAAGTGGGCTTCCCATACGCTCCCTATGAGATGGTCCTCAAGTCACGGCATGCACAACTTTCTGGTGCCTTCCTTGTCACTGCTGGCTTCCAAAAGTAAGGGGAGCAGAGAGAAAAAACAAAGAGAGAGAAGGAAGAAATGGGGCCATGATTTAATGACTTGGGAAAATTCAGATGGCATGCTGATCCTGGATCCAGACTGGAGCTGGTAGGTGTATGAGGAGAGGTGGAAAGACATTGGTCCAAGGACATGAAACATTTTGTAGACCAAATACAATGTTCCCAAGGTCTATTGCACTCCATACTGGTTTTTAATAGTCATTCTCCCTTTTATTAAACATAGATTCTTCTTATCTCACCTGCTGCTATGTAGTCTTTCTCGCCTTGATGGATTCCTGTGCTTTAATAGTGAGAGAAACAGGTTGGAGGTTGTTTATTCCATCTTTGCTGGAACTGAAACCTCAGAGAGAGCACATGTTACTTACACTGTGCGTGTGTGACCTAGAACAGTATATAGAACCTCCTGTAGACTCTTCCTTTACCCTTGTCAATATCAGGATTGCATCCATATGAGAATGCAATGAACAGGAGTGAGCAGAGACAATGCTGTGCCCCTGAAAAATGTGTCTCCCATGTCAGACAGGGAAGAAATAACATTGATTTGTCCTCTGATGCTTATGTCATTTCTACAGAAATATCTGGGATGTGGCTTCCTAACGAATGGCAGGTCACTTTCAATTGGAAGAAAATCACTGTCTTTGAGATGGCCCATCTTCTCTTTAGATAGCTCTGAGTGATTTCCTCATGATGTTGAAAGATTCCTCTCCTTCTGGGTTTTTGTTTGTGACTCCCAGTTAAAGTATTTGACTTCTGAATGAATAAGTCTATCCCAGTATCTAATCTTTTCCTAAGTCTTTTGATTACTTGAAGAAAGCCATCATGCCATTCCTGAATTCTCCTGGGTTTAAGTCATTACTTCCTAGTCCCACATCTCCCTTTCCTCTCTTTGTTTGCCTTTCTGCTTCCTTCATGTTTACTTCAAAAATCTATTAACTGTCTGGCATACGTTGCCAGACATTGAGGTGCATCTTCCCCACTTTCCCTCAGTAAAATTACAAATTAGTAGGAGAAAGGTACTCACCCATAGGCAGCATCCTTCTCCTATGATTTTTTTTTTCATTTTATTCAAGTTTAAAAAAAAATATATTTACTTTCTAGTGCACTGGTATTTTGTATGCACATATGTTTGTTGTTTGAGGGTATCAGATCCTCTGAACTGGAGTTACAGACAGCTGTGAGTTGTCATGTGGGTGCTAGGAATTGAACTAGGGTCCTTTGTAAGAGCAACCAGTGCTCTTAACTGTTTAGCTATCTCTCCAGCACTATGTGGCTTAATTTTAACCATCATCACCCTCCTAGTCATTTTCTTCCACATAGGCTTGAATATATTGCCATTCCTTAATTTTTGGTCTTTCACTAACCAGACTGTGGTCTACTTAGTGCAGATCTGGAAATATCTCTTATGTTGCATTGTATAAAGCTAACAGTTTTCTGAACAGGCTAATGATTATTTATGAAGGGAGAAGCCATGAAGTGGCTGGTGAATATCTCAGAGCTTGGTTCAGTCATGTATATATTTTATAATGTATATAAACTCCTGAAGCTAAATGCCACACTATAATCAGGTATGCAGAAGCCACACAGGATGGTATAACTATTCTGGGCTGGCAATGTTCAATGGAAGGTGAATATAACATTATGCATTGCTCTGATGTAGAGCAGGATTTTGACAACCATCAAGGCTGACACTGGACAAGTTCTCCCAGAAGCTGAGCCATTTTATTATGAACCCAGGATTTCATGGTATGGGGAGCTCATGATTTATACTGGTCAGCTGTGACTCATTAGTGGTAAAGAATGGGGGAACCAATGCAGTGGGTGAGTCATTGTAGTGACTCTGAAAAATAAAAACAGGATTTGTGCAAATTGATTTTGTTCAACTTCACAATATATTTGAGGTGAATTTGATTTACCTGGTACAGCATGTTAAAAGTTAGATTAAGGGCTGAAAGTGAAAATAAATAAATAAATCAAGTTGTTCCTCTAAAGAAAACCTAAAATTTGTTGAAAGCAAGGTTTGGACTTTTCTGTACAGATTTGCAACTGAAAAATTCATGTTTGGATTGCAATGACCAATGGGAAGTGGGATTTATTTATTTTTCATGCTGTCCCTCAGATTTTTGTTTACATTCCCTATGATGAGACTTAAAGAAGGCAATCAGTAAAGGACCTCAATGAAACAGTAAAATCTATAGCATATTCAGAATGGAAATCCATCTGATGATTTGAAAATACACAAAGGATACAGATGTGTGTGAAACGGAACTCTCAGCTCATGGTCCTTCCCAGAGAAAACCCAAGAATCATTACAGGGCTATTTTAGCTACCAAAACCCAGTAAATTCTGCTCCTTCCACAAGATTGTTATTTGAAATCATGATTTTACCATCTCTTAGTATAATTTCTACCTTTCCATGCTTCCGTTACAAGGTCCTGAATAAGTTGAAAAGTTGAAGAGCAGATTCTTTGTTTCTAAAAAATCTGAAATCCAAGAAGCAGGGACAGAGTTAGATTTCAGAGCAAAAGTCTGAAATCAAGTACAGTTAAGAATATGAATATATATATGTATATATATATATGTATATGTATATATATATATGTATGTATATGTATATTTATATGAGCAAACATTTTCTTTGCGGGGTATTGCAGAGTTCCTTCACAGCCTCAAAATTAGATCATTCCCCTGAATCCTGTAGGAGCCTAAGACTCTCTCTGGGATGAACAAAAGCAAGCACCATCTTAAGCCGCACTCTTCTGTGTCTCGCTGCTTGTCACAAGGAAGCTTCCTGGACATTTTAGACTTTTTTTTTTCTTTTTTTTAAAAAAAATCTGCAATTCAATAAAAATGAAGATTTTCCTTTTAGGTCACCATTTTTTTTTTTTCTGGCAGACTGAGCCTAAAGTGCACTTTATTTTCCTTTAATTTAACAGCCCCAGCAGCTTTTCCAGTTAAATCGACTGTTCATTATTGAGCCCCATTTATGAAGGGGCTGTGCGGTGCAGTTTAATGAATCCTTGGCACAAAGCTCCCTTTCAGGACCAGGAAAGAATAGGCGCTGTTCAGGCCCTGTAGGGCTGTATGTCAAAGCCAACCCATAATGCCTGTCAGCCAAGGGCAGAAATTCCCACTGATATAAGAATGTGCAAGAAATCAACTCTCACCACCGACGAGCAGATTAAGACACGATCAGGAAATGAGACTGTAGGTTTAGAACAGTGACACCTGCTTGGACAGAGTTATTTTCCCATCCCTTGATCACTGCGGCTGTAGTGGGGGTGGGGTGAAACAGCAGCATAGCCAAGGCTCAAAGCTCTCCAAGTTCTTGTGGGGGTTGGGGGGAGGAAAGACATTGCCAGTGGAGGTGGCGTTGGACTAGGCCCTCCGTTAATAGCCTATGCACACTTTCTAAACTTTAATCCTTATAATGGGCCTACAAGGGTTATTTGCATATGATGGAGGAGGAAACAGAGGCTTGTGTGCTTTCCTCTCTGGTTCAAGGTTACAATGTTAATTAGCCACTAAATAGCAGCGATGGGATAGAATATGGATCTCTCTGGCTGTGACAAGTCTGTCCTTTCCAGGGCTCTTAAGTGAAATTCACTAAATAAACTTGATCCTTAGGAAAATAGCTAAATTTTAGTTCCTGGGAATAGTGAAAACTTAATTTCTTGGAGTATATGTTGAGCCCTCTGTACTAGCTGCGAGTGATGTGTGTTGAAATGCAGGGAGAAGAGATGACACCTTGCTATGTGATGAGTGTTGCACGTTGATGAAGGAAGTGTAGACAGATCAGAAAGTACATAATTTCCTGTAGGAAACCTTGGAGAGTTCTCACAAAGTTTGGCTGTGATTAAGTTGGCCAAAATGGTGAAGGAATCTCTATATAAATGACTCCTCAGGACATTCAAAACATTCATTCCTGGAGATCCTGAATTCTCCCAATGGGTGTGTGGGTTGGTTTTCTTCCAGTGTCACACAGACACAAAAAAGGATGAACTGTTGAAGTATGATTTTCTTTTTTAAAAAAAGATCTATTTATTTGTTTTATATGAGTACACTATCACTGTCCTCAGACACACCAGAAGGGGGCATCGGATCCCATTACAGATGGTTGAGAGCCACCATGTGGTTGCTGGGAATTGAACTCAGGACCTCTAGAAGAGCAGTCAGTGCTCTTCACCACTGAGCCATCTCTCCAGCACCGAAGTATGATTTTCAAGAAGGCAAAAAATTACTATTCATAAGGAAATATAAGCCTACATGTAAGAGATCCTATCCTAGATGTTAAGTAGTAACACAATCGTTTAACAGTTAGGATTTGTTCAAAAAGCATTTAGTAATACATACATATAACTGGTGTGTGTGTGTGAGAGAGAGAGAGAGAGAGAGAGAGAGAGAGAGAGAGAGAGAGAGATCTCAGGTAAGAGGTTATTCTCTTGACTCTCTGTGAAAAGTAGCCAGTATATGTGTATGTTTATATATGTATGCACTTACACACACATATATACTGACTGTATATACATATAGACAACCATATACACACATAGATGATGCTACTAAAAGTTTACTGGGCTACATAGATAACAGCTATATATTCTTGTGGTTATTGCTCCCTTGGGAAGAAACAACTTACATAAGTACTGAACCAAGCTATCAGATATGGAATAATTTCACTAAGTTGGAGACTTTCACTAACAACAAATGTAAGACAAATTAAATCCTATTTCTGCAGACAGCCTCAGTGGCTTATTTTTAGTATAATAGTAAAAGAGTATGGGTACAACTTTCTGTCTTTCTTGGTAATTTCCTGACAATCCCCATGTTTTATACATAACCTTGTAGATGCTTAGAATAAAGAAATGATTTGTCTCTATCGCAGTGAGTAAGTGGCAAAGTCTAAGGGAAGCCCAGCTTTGCTGTCTTACGGACACTGGGCTGAGCCCAGAGTTATCAGGATTGGTAAGGGATCTTTGTTAGAAGGCAGAGGCAAGTGAGGCTGCATGTTTCCTGGATTTCCTGGTGGCATAGGGTGTTCTTCCTAATGTTACATTTATTCTTAAAATGTTCTTTTTCAGATCGACAGCATTGTTGTAAAAAAGAAGGTCTCCATTCCTAACTTCTTTTTGTTTTCTGAAAAATACTTGCTCCTTTTTCTCTGGAGGCCGGGTGAGAATAGTAGCCTAGTATTCTCAGCACATTCAAGATTCCCAAAGCAGAGGGGTGGTTTCTGGCTCTATCTAAGCAAAACGAAACTCTCCAAAGTTGGAAGGGCAAACATTTGTGGCCAAGCTCCTAGCACAGGCAAGGAGAACATGAGGCAGTTAGGGAGAACAAAACATCCAACCGCCATGTGATAAGGCAGGACATCAGACTTCACAAAAGGCATGATAATCTTGCATTTATATAAAACATGCTTAAGGCTGAAAGAGAAGGGAAAGGCTGTCTATCCATTTTATGTTGTTTATTGACTGTTGTCAATATTATACTCTAGATGCTTAGAGTGTGAATTAGAGCCCTGGTTCCTAAGTCTTCTGGTCTAGAGCTTCTTCCCTGGAACCTGACCTTGCTTGTCTTCTGTTTACCCAAGAGGAGCTAGTGGGATCTGCAGCTTAACAATGTAACACGGAGGAAGATGTTGGCTTCACCTAAAAGTGAAAGGCTGCTAGTAGATCTGGAGTGCTTTCTGACAGGGGCCAGCAAGAAAACTGCTAAATACAAGTGTGTGTGTGTGTGTTACTTTTTCTATATAAACAGAGCATAGCATCAGGTTGGGGTGCTGGAGAAGGAGCTGAGAGTTCTTCATTTTGATTTACAGGCAACAAGAGACTGTAATGACACTGTGTGTATCTTGAATATATAAGACCCCTAAGCCAACCTCCATAGTGACATACTGCCTCCAACCAGGCCATACCCACTCCAACAAGGCCATACCTCCTAATAGTGCCATTCTCTATAGGCCAAGCATTCAAACATATGAGTCTGGGGGGACCATTCCTATTCAAACTACCACAATAGCCATACCTTATGTTAAGTCCTGCTTCCTGTAAATCTTTTGCGTTTTACATTAATTAAAGTGTTTGATCTACTGTGAGTTAATATTTTAGAGTAAAAGGCTTAGGTCTTGGTTCATTTTCTGTGTGTCAATGCTTAGTTACTCTAGTGCCACTTACTAAATAGACCATCTTTGCTCCACTGTGTTTTCTTAGTTTCTTTGTAAAAGACTAGTGAAGTATGTGTCTTGTTTCCTTTTGTTGTTGTTGTTGTTGTTGTTACTGTTAAAAAATTACCTGATAAAAGCTATTTACAGGAGAAGGGTTCATGTTGGTTTACAGTTTCACGGGCACACAGTTCACCATGGTAGGGGAAGGCATGACAGAAAGAAGAGGAGAGCAGTGGCCACATTTCTGTGACAGACAGAAATAAGAGAGTGAACAAGAAGTGAGCTTGGGCTATACAACCTGGAAGCCCACCTTCAGTGACCTGCTTCTTCCATAGGGCCACCTCCCAGGGGTCCACAGTGTTGCAAGACAGCAGCACCCGCTGGAGATCAGGACACTTTCATATTCAACTTTCTCTCTCTCTCTGTATCTCTCTTTCTCTCTGTCTCTCTCTCTCTGTATCTCTCTCTCTGTATCTCTCTCTGACTCTCTCTCTCTCTGTATCTCTCTCTCTCTCTCTCTCTCTCTCTCTCACACACACACACACATGCACACACACGCACACACACACACACACACACACACACACACACAGTCTTTATGAACTTTATTCTGCTACCTTGATCCATTTCATTCACCCAATATCATACTATCTTGGTTATTGTATCTAAAATAAATTGTTGAAATTAGAGAATGTCATTCTAACTTTGTTCTATACCTGCAGGATTGTGTTACTATGCTGTAATTTTATACTTTCATGCCATTGGTCATGATAATGCTATAAGGGAAACACCCTTTATCTTAACTTGCATTATCTTTCCATTTTAAAAGCACAATTTAATACATTTAAAAGCTCCTCTCCCTCCTCCTTCTGTTTCCCCTCACCCTCCTTTTACAAAGTCCTCTAGAAATTTTGCAGACATAGTGAACTCTCTCTCTGCTTGTGTGTCTATAGATCACTGTCCCGAGGATGGGAAGCTGTGTATGTCATTTGTCTTTGCGCTGTGCATGGTATATTTAGGATGTAATAGGTCTGCAGTAAATGTCAGCCTAAAGAGCAAGTGACACAACAAATGGACAATTGAAGTAATTCTATCTCCTTAGGACTAATACTGAGTGGTGTGTGAATTCGGGTGCTTAAGGTGGGGCCAGGAGCATCACAGGTCCCAGCAGAAATAGGTGCTAGAAATAGTTAAGTAGAAGTCAGAATTGAAGGGTAGCGATGATCTGGAAATAGAGGATTTGAGGCTGAAGCTAAATACTGTCGCTTCCAGCTATCAGGCCCTTGGGGAGCTGCCAGGCTCTGTGAGGCTAGGTTTCTCCAGGGAGTAGAGAAATGACTACGTGAAACTGCCTTTTATTAAAAGGGTAAACAACTATGCACAGCGGCTTCAAATAGAAGGTAAGCGCTTGATCCGTGCTTGGTGAGTGAATTCGTGAGAGAATAAAGTAGAGCTACAGAAGAGATAAAGGTGAAATAGAGAAGTACGGGGCGGTGGGGGGGGGTGGGGGGGGGTGGGTGGGATGGGGTGGGGTGGGGAGGGATTCAACAGCTTGGGAGTAGGAGGATGTGGGAGGCTTTTGAAAGAGTTTGGAATTTAGTGTGAGTTTTAAGAGTAGGATAGGAATCTTAGAAAGTGCAATGGAATTGTGATTTTTTGGGGGGGTTCAGTTTTATAGAAATTCATCAGAATGCACATTTTCTGTTTTAAATGTTAAGCTTACTCCATGAACGACAGTTTAATAATCATGAAGGAAGATCAATGACAGTACAGCAAAATTAGCCATCGACAGCCATTGACACTCAGATTCTCTCCTCAGAAGTGTTTTTAAGGGTTAGGGGAGAGGACTTAAACGGTAAGTGTAGTGTCGTAAGACTTTAAAGTGCCCCGCTTTTAACTCATTTCCTCCCTTGATGTAGTCAGGAAGCATTCTTCTCAAAGAACAGGCAGGCTTAATACAATTATGCAGTGCCCGCCCTCCCCAGTGAGGCTGTGTGCCCGCAACTCCAGCTGGCCTCCCACAAGAGAAAATAAACCTCAAATGTCCCGAGAGCCATTGTTTTAGTACTCTGCAGAGATGTGTTCCAGTGGCTGATCGGGCTGCTTAAGCTGTTTAATTGAATGAATTCAACCTCGTATAATAGGATGGAGGTCTTTAAGCATTTCCGTCTGGTGCGCCGGATATTGAGCTGTTGGGCTGCTTCTGTGGCCAGGCCTTACCTCAGCACTGGGTGTTTCTTACATTCTGCTGCAAGCCTCGGTGATCGCCCAGCAGATTTGTGCTTTGTTTTGACAGAAGCCACTCCACTTCAACGCACCTGGAGTCTAGTGTCTCCAAGAATTTGCATAAAGCCTGAGCGGAAAGAGGATTCCATGAAGAAGGACTTGTATTAAGTCCCTCGTTTCCAGCCAGAAGCAGAACCATTATTGAGAGATCAAAGCCTTCCCCTCTCTCTCTTGGACTCATCTGCGTGAGTCTGAAGCAGAAGAGCTACTCACTCCATGGAGTTAGAAGAGAATGAAAAAGTGAGGGCAGGTTTACTTGCACCCTCTTTTTTTCCTGTCATCCCAGTTTATACTGATGAGAAGCTGGGTTGTTTGTTGTTGTTGTTTTTATGTATAAGTTATAAAGATCAGCATGATTGATCTTAAGCGCACAGATTTGACTTTTGGCTATGGCTAGAGAGCCCTCCATGGCTTTGTATGTTGAAATGCAATCCCTATTGGGAGGCTGGAAATGGCCTGACTATGGTGTTTAGAGGCAGGGGTGGGACATAGGAAGTGATTAGGATTAGGGAAGGTCATTAGGGTGGAGCCTCATGATTGAATCCTGGTAGCTTTATAAGAAAAGGGAGAAGGACCAGAAACCACACACACACACACACACACACACACACACACACACACACACACACAGAGAGAGAGAGAGAGAGAGAGAGAGACAGAGACAGAGACAGAGACAGAGACAGAGACAGAGACAGAGACAGAGACAGAGACAGAGGTATCATGTACCTATATGTATGTATACATTATATATGTTATATATGTATAATCTTATATATATGTCATGTATATATAACCTTAATCTTCCTTGTCTCTAGCCATACAGTGCCCTGTTCTGCAACACTTTGGGATTCTGACAAGGAGAAGGCTATCATCTGGGGCAGAGAGATGACTCATCAGTTAAGAGCACTTACTGTTCAGTCATAAAGTAAGGACTGGAGTTAGCATCCTGCCTAACAAGATGGGCATCTGGCAAACACCTTTAGCCCTGAGGGATCTGATGCCCTCCATCTTCTGGAGGTATGCATGTGTGCACAAGAACACACAACAAGACATGTGCACACAGACACATCTCACACATACACATACAATACAATAAAACAATTTTTTAATGACCATGATCAAATGAGTTCTCCAGACCTTGGGCCTCTAATACTGTGATCTAAAAGAATTCTTTTTTATGAAGTAGCTTAGTAATAACAATATAATCTGCATACCCAATGAGGACACAAAACTCTTCTTCTGACATAAAATTTCTTTTGTGATCCCTGTGACAAAATCCTATAGGCAGCTGCTATTCTGGTCTCATGTACTGTACTTGTCCCATTTAATGTATTTGAAATTAATTTATGTTATTGCACTTTCAAATAATAAATCATATTCCATTCTACTACACAAAATAATGTCTAAAATAACTCAGTAGCCATTCTCTGTTCATAAAATCCCCCGTTCTCTCTCTCCTATTTATATAGAAGGGCCATGGATTTGTATATAACATTCAAACTCCACAATCCAGCTGTGACCTTCTCTCCTGACACTCCTACTCATGCAGCTATTTTCCACACAAGCATCTGCTTGTCCTTCCAACACAGTTGTGTCTTCCTCTGCGTAGTGTGTTCTGATGGTCTTTGTCCTCACCTGGAATGCTCTTTGTCCACCCCACCCTATGCAGTGTTTTCTCAGCCTCCAGATCTGTATAAAGGCTTCTGGCCTTGGTTGTCTAGTTACTTCTTTGACCCCCAATAAACTCTTCTCTATTTTCAATTTTGTTTTTGTGGTCTGAGAATGGGGAGGTGACTAATGGCACTCTTGTAGCCACACTAGTGTCAGAACAGTGCTAAACTCTGTGAGTAAAAAAAATTTAAAAAAAAGTGTTTCGTTTACTTTTATCATCACATCACTTCCTCCTTTGCCTTTTCCCCTCCAAATGCACTCATGTATCTCCTCATTGCCGTCTTTCAAATTCATAGCCTTTTAAAATTATATATATATATATATATATATATATATATTAATATATATATACGCATATATACATATATATACATATATATATAACCTGGTCAGTCTGTGCAGTGTTACCTGTGTGGTGTTTTCAGGACTGACCATTAAGTATGGTGGCACAGCAGCTGTATCTAATGGGAACGGTGGAAGTCATAAAGCCAGTACAGCTGCTCACAAAGACCCACAGTGAGTAGCACAATGCATTCACCACTGGGCCATCTATCACTTTTGGTCTTGATCTCTATGTGCTGCATGTTTTGGGCCTTTTAATATTTGTACAACTTGGGGATATGGGATTGATGGGAATTTCTTATGAGTCATTTATGCCTTCTCCCAGGAGTACTACTTCTAAGCTTCCTTAGGAAAGTCCTGAGGATACTACCCCTTCCACTTTTAGGGAGATAATCCTTACCTGGCCCTATCTGAAGGTCTTCCTTGTGCCCTGGAGGTTGTACAAAGTTGCATTGTGTGGAGTTATCTCTGCTGTACACAGGGGCTTATACTGATGGAAAAAGAATGGTGTGGATAACTAATAAAAGAATGAAGTATTAAGAACTCCCTTTCTTAGAATAGTTAGCTTATACAGGGCCACTGTGATGTCATATGACCAGGGGACAGAATAATACCAAGATTAGACATATAAATAAATTCTACAAATATATAAAATATAAGCATTGTATCATGGCAGAAATTGAATAATAAATACAGCAGTTTTTTTTCTGAAGATTTTTCTTGGGCCTAATAATAATTGGCACTCTGTCCATTAAAAGTGGGTAACACACTGCTCGGGACATGGCAATCTGCTCAGGCTGGCTTGGAGATTTTCTCTCTGTCTCCTGCCCTAGAAATTGCAAGATTCTTAAAAGATGGGTTATGGGATTGATGGTGGAAAATGATTATAAAAGGTAACTTTGTTCTGTGACAGTTAATCAATGATAACAAAACTTATGGCCAAGAGGAAGTTAAAACATGTATCTAGAGCCAAAAATAATATAATCTATGTTTTGAAACAACATGAATCTATCCATGCCTACTGAGTTCTGTATAAAGAAGCACTCTGACTGCCAGACAGTCAGGATGCAAGATTACCTGACCTGACTCACTTTTCTTTCACTGACTCCCTACCTCCTTGGTGGGACCTGCCCATGACTGGGATGGCCTCCAAGAGGTATTGGATAGCCAATTGGTATGTTCTAAAAAATTTTAATCTAGAAAATTGAGAATTCAATTGTATTAACATTTGAAGTGATAAGTATTTGCCAAACAGCTCAAGCCTCACATAAGTTAGAGTTTTGTAACAATCAGTAGAACTGGCTTGGAAGTATGAGTGGTGAAGAGCTATTTCTCAGTTGCAGACTCTATTTTTAGTGATCTTGTCTCCATCTCTGATCATGTAGGAATTTTTTTCCTCTAAGTTTTTAGAAACATATATACACACACAGATATATACATACATACACATAGACATAAACAAACATACACATAGACATAAACATATACACACACATACACACATAATAGTCTACAGTTCACTCTTAAAATTTTCTATAGTTTAAATTATCTTATTTTCAATTATTATTTGACAAATAATATTACATGTTTTAAGGTACTAATGCTGTGTTTCGGTGTAGATAGGCACTGTGAAATGACTAAACCAAGCTAACTAGTATATCATTTCATGCTTAATTTTTATAGGGGAAATATTTGAAATTTACTCATTTTGAAATATATAATGTTTTATTACTTACTATAGTCATCATGGTATAAAATAGATGTCATGAATTTACTTTTCTTGTCTGACACTGTATTAGTTTATTTGTAGTTTTTAAGGACAGAATCTTAATCTGTAGACTCAGCTAGCCTAGAATTCATTTGTAGCACAGGCTAGCTTTAAAATTGAGGTTCTCTTTGTCTCAGTCACAAGTGCTAGAATTATAGGTATGTACCCCCAGGCTCACAGCTTGGTACCATTTGCTGAACATCCTGCACCACGACATAGCCTGTTGAGCTCTCTGATAACAGCCATTCTACTCTATGCATCTGAGTTTGGCTTTTCTTTTTTTCTTGTAAGATTACATGCAAGTGATATCAAGCTGGCCATGGTGGTTCATGCTTATCATCACAAGCTTATAACCCACAAAACTGCAAGTTTGTGATAAAGGATCAGTGGGAAGTGCTTGCCTAACTTATGCCAAGCTCCAAGCTTCAACCCTCAACTCTGTAAAACCAAACCAAATTAGATGAAATGGGAAGTGAGATTATACAGTGTGTTTTATGCCTGGTTTATTTCACTAAGCACAGTGTTCTCCAGGCTCTTTTTTGATTTTGTAAATGACAATGTTATTCTCTGAGGATATATGTATATATCCTTTTATTTGTCAATAGCTACTTAGCATTGATTTGTTGAGTAACTAGGAATACAGATTTCATTCTCTTCAGATAGATGCCATGCAGTGAGATTGTGGTAGTTATGCTGATTTTTTAAAAAGGATTCTCCATATGTAACTAACTTAACTAATATTACACAAAGCTTCCCCTTTCTTAACATCTTTTCCACCTCCTCTTCCACCTTTTTCCCTTCTCTTTCTCATTCTTTTCCCCATGCTATTAATATTTGCCTAAAATATTAGGTAGATAAAATTTTTTAAAAATCACAGAATAATGAGGATGTGTGTATTTATAGATTCTCATCTTAATTGAGTTGGACAGAGAGGCCTTCTGATAGAAGTGATTCATTCTCTCTTGTCTCTGTCTCCCAGCCTGACCCTGCTTTTTGGCCATCCGAAGTGAACAGGTGTGCTTTACCCAGTGTTCACAGTTATAATACTGTTTTCTCCAAACACCCACAGCAGCGGGGCTAAGCAACCGCGGAATAATAAGATCCCCAAACAAACCATTTTCTCTTTGATTTCTCTCAGGTATGTTGTCCCAGTCACATAAAACCAAGGCATCTTTATTTATACTAAGCTGGATGTTTTAAGTCTTGTATTATAGGTTGCTAATGATAGAAAGTGTTTGGTTCTTTTCGTGTACAGGGTATGTAGATGAAAGCAGTCATCATGAGTGTTACACAGAGAACTTAATACACAATCTAACAAGCCGTGAGCAGAGTAAAAATATAACTAAGTGTTGGGCAGAGATCCCATCCTTCTCAGTAACTGCTGTCACTTACTCAGTTTCAAGAAGTAATTATTATTAACGGAGATAAATCATGAAAGTCTTATTTTCTGTAGTAATTGGGTGGTATGCAGGTAAGCGTATGGTTGGCTAAAGAGGTGGTTTTCAGTGAAGAGGCTCCCTTTTTCAATAAGACTATAAAGCCTTCTGAGAAAGAAAGTTGGTGGGCATAGGACACCCACATAAATGTGAAAACTGTAACATTAAGGAATATAGAACAGAGAAATACAACATGAGTTCATGGTGGTTTTAATGAGTGGCTGAACCAATGTAGAATTTGTTTACATTGCATCATTTAAATCCCCCATTCCTCTCCTCATCAATCTGGCTTTCTACAGTCACCAGACAAATCATAGACCCAGCAATTATAGAAACATTTCTAACTCAATATTTCATTGTATGTCCATTTTACAAGCATAACAAGTGGACAGGGCAGGGGTTATCTGGTGAAGAATTTGTTCCCAGATTCAGTTAGAAAGAATAGGTTTCCTTCAGTTGCTTTTGATGGACATACCAGAATGGAGGGATATTCTATGAACAATGATATGTTATTTTTTTTTTTTTAAAAAAAAAAACCTTTCTGTTTTAAAACCAAAATGTATAACTTTATAGGATTCTGTGGTTTGTCTGTCTGAGTGGTTCTTCTGTCGTCTTGTTTGGGACTGTTCATACAGCTTCTACTATTTGTTGGTTTGGTAGATGTGCTGGGTACAGTGAGGCCTTCCTGACATTCCTGGCAGTCAGTGCTGTCTGTCAGCAAAGGAATCCTTCTTCTGCTTTCCAAATGGCCTTACAGTCTCCAAGGTCGAGAGTCACAGCATTTGGAATTTAAATTTTATTTCTCCTTAAATTTAATACGTAGCTTTTCTGGGTGTGATGGTGCGGCTTGACAAGTTTCCTCTTTTAGAACCTGTGTCCATCTTTTCAGAGCTTTCAGAGCCTTTAAACATTTCTATTAAATAACCAAATGTTGTTCTGTTGGGCCTGACTTTAAAAATGACTTGGTCTTTTTCTTATAGCTTTTAATATCCACTTTATTCTGTGTTGTTAATGGTTTAACTAAAGGCTGCCCATTCTCTCATAGTCCTACAGCCCCCCACCCCCAGGCATCACTAATGAGTCTTTAAAATAAAGCAAAACCATGAGCACAAGAAGTTGGAAAGGAAAAGTGGGAGTGTGTAAGGGGGGAGGTGGAGAGAAGAAATGAGGGGTGGATTTTACCAAAACATACTATATGTTATATTTAAATTTCCCAATAAAAATTAAGGATTTGATTTCTTTTAAAGCAAAACAAGCAAATGAATGTACTCCTTGAATTGGTGGCATAGCCACAAAGGGCAGAGTTAAAAGAGAAAACAAATTTTGGAAGGTATTTTGAGAATAAAAGCAAGGCAAAAAAGTAAGAGAGAAAAGTCAGCATGTAGCACTTGTAAGTAAGAATACGGATGTTATTATTCTAAAACTATTATATGGGATATGACACACTTGTGGAAAGAAGAAAGGACCACAGTTTCATCAAATCTCAGCATTTACTTTCTGTGTAAGCATAGAGACCAAAGGCACATGCTAAGGACATCATAGAGACAGATATCCTCAGTGACAAGGCAGCAAGTCAGTTTCTTTAACAAGCAAACAAAGTGGGGATGGTGGCTGCTAACAATGAAAAAGACCTGAGAGATATACACATTCTTTGTTATTTCTTTATTTGTAGGGTGGTTGTTAATATCTCATCCCTTAAATTAGTGCTGGCCTTAATTACTTGCTTAGCCAATAAAAAATAGTGAGAGTGACATCCTGAGGATTTCAGAACTAGAGACCAGGCAGATGCCCTACGAGCCTCTCTGAGCATCTTCTCTGCTTCCTCTTATATCTTTTTCTTAGAAGTCCTTTTAGATCAGAATGCCTGAGACATTAGCATGGGTTGTTACAGGAGCCATCCTATGAATGGTGCCAATTTGGATCCTTTAGGCCAGCTGTTTTCAGTGTCTTAAAGTGCAGATATTTCTCCTAGTCAAATTACTGATCTGTAACATTTCAAGCTATGATAACATGCCTATCATTTTTTTAGCTGCTAAATTTCAGAGTGACCTACTACATAATGATAGATGGGGAAAGTATTTTACAATTAGTGTGTGTGTGTGTGTGTTTGTGTGTGTGTGTGTGCATGTATATATGCCATGGCATCTGTGTAGAGGTTACAAGACAACTTGCAAGAGCTGATGCTTCCCTTTCACGATGTAGGTCTTAGGGATGGAACTCAGGTCCAGGCTTGGTGGTAAGAACCTATTTTTATCCCCGGAGCCATTTTCCTTAATCAACATTTTATATTTTAAGCCAGAAGTTGAGATGCAGTGTTGGCAGAAGGTTTTCAGGGGTGGTAGGGTGAATAAGTGAGAAACAAGCCAAAAGACACACTGTGTGTGTGTGTGTGTGTGTGTGTGTGTGTATGTGTAATATTTGTAAGGTAACATTGTATTATGATGATAATGATACCTTTTAAATTGTGTGAGAAATTAAGTTGCTTTATCTGAGATTTCCCAACTATCTAGTGACAGGAAATTGGTTTGGGAAGAGGAAAAATAGATGCATAATTATTTCTTTCATTATGAATGTGCATTCCTGACATCTCTGAGGACTAAAATTGTCCTGCAGGGAATATGATTAAAGTTAAAAAGAAGGAAAACAAAATAAGTAAGTCAGCTTTTGATCCTGCTGCTATATTTACCCACAAAAAGGAGGCAGCTCTCAGGTGGGCTTTTGTTCGAATAATGTCCTGAAATCCTTGTGTAAAAGAACAATATGAAATCTCAATTCTCCCAAACGGTTTGGGGTGAGTTTAGCTCTTGAGCCCCTAGGGGGCTTGGTTCCCAAGGAGACTAATCCCACTTGCTCAGCCTTAGGCATCCCCAGGAGGAAAGAGCTCTGGTTTGGAGATCTGCAGAGCCCCCCGGTGCAGGCGGGAGTTGAGTCCCTTTGCTCTATAGGAAGTGAAATGTATTGATGTCAAAGCCACTCAAGTGAATGTTCTCACTCAGGGGTAGGAGGAGGGGCTGAAGGGCCTGGCGGGTATGAGCCACTGGCTCAACTAAAACCAATTTCATCCCAGATATCATTCTTCCAAAAAGAGGGCAGATGCAGGGGTGCAAACAATGTAACCAGGTAGGTGAATTAAGAATCTCCTTTGGTTTCAGAAGCAAAACAATTTCAAGGAAGAGTTAATACTTATTTCCACAAACATCCCTGCTTTCACTTACTCATGCCTTTGTCTGGGCTGTTCTCCCAGAGAGATAGTACAAATTTGCTTGAAATATTCAGACATATCATTGAAATTTTTTTCTCCAATACTATCTTTGTAAATGGCTTGTTTTCTTTGGGCAGCCTTAATGGTCCTTTTTTGTCTATTTTTTAAAAAATTTTTATTGTTTTTTAAAATTCAGTTTACATAAAGATCACAACTCCCTCCCTCCTTTATTTCCAGTCCCACCCTTACAAATCCCTCGTCCCGTTGCTCACACCCCTTCTACTCCGAGAAGGGGAGACTCTCTTCTTGTGTCCCAACAGGACTAGACATAGCTCCCACTGAAGCCCATCTAGGCAGTCCAAGTAGAGGGGAAAGGGATCCAATAGCTGGGAGCAGTGATCAAGACAGCCTCACACCCCCATTCCACTCTCACACATCTGAAGCAAATGTGCACCTTGATGGCCATCAACTCTGGTGCCTTTAATTTACTAAGGTCATGTATTACAGCGATGTGTGAGCAATGTCTACCTTTTGATTAGCAAAAGTGGAATCCGTAGCTTTTTTTCTTTGATTTTTCTTTGATATATATCCATCAGTATATATACATCCAAGGGTGAGACATTTTTCTGTCTAATGAATAAATGTCTGGATGGGCATATATATGCATATAAGGGTCACGTTTGTGCATCATGAAAAGTTAGAAATATTGTTCTTTTTTATACATATAGCTGTCAAACAACTTTTACTTCTATTATCTTGTTGATTTTTTTCACCCAACAGTTCTCATTTCTGTTTTATAGGTCAGAGTCCACAGGAGAAGTTTTGTATTGTCAGATAGTAAAGGCAAAATTAGACTCCAGTTTTCTCTGGCTATAATTTCAGTGCTTTCGCCATTATAGTCTACTGTTTTGTTTTTAAAGGTACAAGCACAGCTGCTTTCTTGCACTTGCAAATAGTCACTTGGTTGGGGTCAAAGGACAAATGATGCCGATATTATAGTTTGCTATGTTGCAGTAAAATGGGTTGTGCAGAAGTCAAGAACAAAGAGTTCATTGGGCCACTATTTTATACCAGACAAGGGGGTGAGATAGCCTTTGCTGTACTGCGAGAAAAATAAGTCTTGCCATTAACATTTGCCTACTGTGTCATATAAATAACCCTCTCAAAAGCCATGAGAATAGTTATGACTCTTCTCATTTCTCAGAATAGGAATGGAAATGGTACAGAAAACGAGCTGACTTGCCCAAGGACACTTCCAACTTCCAAAGCAACAGGTACAGCCAGAATTAGAACCGGCCTCATCTAACTAGCTACATTCACTGATCAGAAATCTATCAACTACCTAGAAATGAAAAGGGGTTCTTCTAGATGAATCTTTATAGTTCATTTATTTTAAATATGCTTATGTTAGAATTTCAAGTGGAGAAATCTTGTGTAGTTGGTCTCTGGCCATTTCTAATTAAACTCTTGGCATCTCTATTGGACTCTGGGTGACTAAATGAAACTGGACATCTTTGAACCTGAATGAAAGGTACATGACAATTGAGCCAACTTGAGTTAAAACAAAGTTTTATTCAGCTTTATGGATTTGAGTAAATACCTATTCCCATCACTTAAGTAAAACCCGTCTTCTTCGATAGGGATGCTCCAACATGGTTCTGTTATAGCTGCAGGAAAACGGGGCTTGAAGAGAAGACTTTTTAGAAGACATGGTCTGTACCTCTTTAGTGACCTGCACCATGATAAATATGAGAACTCTGTTGTGTGCACAGGGCTTTCCTATTGTGCCATCAGTTAATCCTCATGAATACTGTGATGGAGAAGACATATCAAGGTGTGCAGCCATCTCCACTGGGCTCTTCTTTTATAGTAAGTGCTCTATGTGCCCAGTGAGGTGGGCAGCCTCACCTGTTGTGTAACATGAAAAAGCTAACCAAAGCAAAGCACGGCAGGATGGGTTTATCCAAAGCCATGTACCCAACAGAGCAAGGCTTTCAACTCCAGGCTGTTTACTGGTAAGGCTTAAATTGAACCAGGACCAAGTCTTTTCTCAGTGACCTTTCACGATGGACCATATTGTACATTTTCTCTGTCCTAAGAGGAGTAATGGCTGGTTAAAAGTGCCCTAGGAAGCTTGAAGGTGATCATTCAGATACAGCAGAACTGTGTGGAGGACAAGCTACTTCCTTCAGAAGTAGGACTGAGGAAAACCTAAGAGGCCAGAGCTGTCCATACACTTGGGCCTCTCTCCCCTCAAGAACTGGCTCAGGGAGACTGACTTCTTTCTCATTTGACCTTTGGGCCAAGGGCTGGCTTCGACTTAACTTTAAGCTAGTAGTAATTTCTACCAATCAAGCAGTTGAAGAAAGAACATTAGACTCGAGAGTCCCAGGGAAACTGATCAGAATCTTAGGATCAGAAGTAGAGTTTGAAGAAACATAATTTTCCTCCTATATTAAGAAAGACAGGGCCAAGAAAATACAGATTCATAAGTTTGGGAATGGCGTTCTTGTCTGACTGGGCTAGATGTGTCTATGGCCAATTGTTTGAACTTCTCAGAAGTCCAGTTTCTTTTGTTGAATGGTAACAAAACATGCAGTTCATGAGGTTGTTGGAGAGGATTAAATGACATAAAGTATGGGTGATGACTGGTAAAGGGCGAGCATCCAGGAGCTGGAAGCTGGTGGACCTCACTGCTTCCAGAACTGGAAATGAAACTCAGATTTGTGAACTCGCTTAGGGACTGTGTCCAGGGTCAGGATGTGAGTTTTCAGGAGCCTCGCTGGGGTTGGAACACAGGCTTTCTCTTCACCCTTGGCGATTGAGGCCAGTCAAAACAAATGCCCAGGGACACAGGGAAAGGAAAGGGTTAAGGTCTGAGAAAGCTTAGAAAACAAAAGCCCGAGTTTCCCGCCCCCTTTATGCCCACCACCAAAGCCCGGCTGCGTAAGCCCCTCCCCTCCGCTACCGGGGCGGTCGCCCTGAGCTCCCTCCCTCCGCCTCTGGCTTACAAGATCTAATGAGCTCCCCCGGGAGGCTGAGCCGAGAGCCTGGGTCGGAGCGATCAGACAGCGCCGCGCCTGGGCTGGAGCGGGCCGGGTGCGCACGGGCCGCGCTGCGGACGGCCGGGGAGCCGCGGCGATGGCGGTGCAGGCTGCGCTGCTCAGCTCGCACCCCTTCATACCCTTCGGTTTCGGAGGCTCCGCGGACGGGCTGGTGAGCGCCTTCGGAAGTCTGGAAAAGGGCTGCTGTTTCGAAGATGATGAGAGCGTGGCGTCCGCGGGAGCTCTGCTGTCGGGGTCCGAGGGCGGGGACGTGCGCGAGGCCACCCGCGACCTGCTCAGCTTCATAGACTCGGCGTCCAGCAACATCAAGCTGGCGCTGGACAAGCCAGGCAAGTCCAAGCGGAAAGTGAACCACCGCAAGTACTTACAGAAGCAGATCAAGCGCTGCAGTGGCCTCATGGGCACCGCACCTCCGAGACCGCCGTCCCCGAGCGCCGCAGATGCTCCAGCCAAACGGCCACCAGGAGCCCCGGGAGCCCCGACCGTGGCGACCCCGGCGCACTGTAAGGCCGCCCCGCGGAGGGAGGCGACCCAGGCTGCAGCTGCCGCCAGCCTGCAGAGCCGGAGCCTCGCTGCCCTTTTTGACTCTTTGCGCCACGTCCCGGGGGGCGCAGAGACGGCAGGCGGTGCGGTTGCAGTGTCCGTCCCGGGCCTCGGGGCAGCAAGCGCTACGGGAGACCGGGCGGGCACCGTGGCGAGCTCAGTGGTCCCCGGCACCAGGAAGGTCCCGCTGCGTGCCCGAAACCTGCCCCCGTCCTTCTTCACTGAGCCATCCCGGGTGGGCTGCGGTAGCAGCGGCAGCAGCCCCTCGGGCCAGGGCGTGAGCCTGGGTGACCTGGAGAAAGGGGCGGAGGCCGTTGAGTTCTTTGAGTTGCTGGCGCCGGACTTCGGCAGTGGCAACGATTCGGGTGTCTTGCTAGCCGAGGACCCTCTCGACCCTTTCCCCGCCGGAGCCACGGTCCTACGGGGACCCCTGGAGCTGGAGTCCGGCCCCTTTGAGCAGCCAGCGATGGTGGGGAACCTACTATACCCCGAGCCCTGGAACACCCCGAGCTGTCCTCAGACCAAGAAGCCTCCTCTGGCTGGCGTTCGCGGCGGCGTGACCTTGAACGAGCCTGTGCGCCTCCTGTACCCCACAGCCTTGGACTCTCCAGGTGGGGAGGACGCACCAGCCTTGGCCTCTTTTACTCCCTTCTTCCCAGATTGTGCGCTGCCGCCGCCCCATCAGATGTCCTATGATTATAGCGCGGGCTACAGCCGCGCGGTTTACCCCAACCTCTGGAGACCGGACGGGGTCTGGGAAGGAGCTTCTGGGGAGGAGGGAGCGCATCCCGACTGACTGCGAGGAACTCTTTCCTTCCCTTATGACTACTGTGGGCTGCGTGCCACTGTAGGTCTCTTCTGAGTGGAGAGAACGATGGGAGAACGCAAGTAAAGACGAAATGGGATTTAAAAAAAAAAACAAAACAACCCTCAATCCATTTAATAAAGGATCTCCAGGAAAACAGATGAAGAGTGGTTGGGGATTGTTTTAATCACAGTCTCAGATGTTCTTTTCTTTCTTTCTAAGTGACTCATAGATTCTTACTTGGACCAGACCAGTTTAAAAAGCTCGAGACAGGATTTGGGTGGGATGATGGAAGGAGATCAAGAGTAAGACAGAATTTTTGTAGCCATCTGTCTCATCTCAGTTCAGCCAAGGTCAGTGTGTTTAATGCCATTACCCCCCCCCCCCCGCCCCCAAACAGCTCCCTGGTGTCCTCCCCTGACTACATTATGAATTAAAGCCTGTATTGAAAGAAATGAACCAGAGGTATGTGGTCATTGAATTGAGTGTTTTCTTAGTGTTTTCACAGATTTCTCAGCTTTGCTAGGTGGACGCCGCGAGTGGGGGTTGGGTGCTGGCAAGGTCATGTCCCAGGCTCCCATCTTTCCCCCTTTGCCGTTCTTAGTTTTTTTGTTTTTGGCGCGGTGGATCCAGGAAGCTGACCGTGCCATTGGGGTTATTTATTTATTTATTTATTTATTTATTTATTTTACGAGGTCAAATATTAAGCCCAACGCTTTAAACACACTAGAAGAAGTGCTCTACCACTGAGCCTTGTCCCCAGTTCTGAGTGTGACTCTCTTCTTTCCTTCTTAAGAGTTCCCCTCCCCTACCAATCTCGCCGTTCCCATCTTTTTCTGCTGTGTTACCTGGGTGCACCTTACCCATTGCTTCAGCCTCTCAGCGCTGCTCTCTGCCTTCTTCCAAATCTCCGAGTTAGATGGAAAAAAAAAATGGCAACTCTAGAGCCCCATTTCTGTCTCCCTCCCTTTCCCCTTTCCCAGCCATTTTGGGGGGGGGGGGAGAAGGGGAGAGGAGACAGGTTATAACCTCTTTGATTTTTAAGTTTCCTTATTATAACAGGATGACAGCCTTTCTCCACTTCTCACTTTGTAGCTGTTTGTGTGACTCAGAAGTAAAATACACAAAAGGTCTTAAGCTGTTGCATTGCTTGGACATGCAGGTGTATGTGTGTCTTTATAAGCAAATGAATGGCTTCAGTGTGAAACCCGTGGTGCAGCATGTGTTCTCATTTTGTTTGTTTGCTCCGGGTGTTATGATAGCTATGTAACTTTTCATCTTGTTTCAGCCACACCCCTGTATCCCACATCCTCTATCCCCAGCCCCTACATTCCTCATCTTCCTAACTCCTTGGACCTCACCATGGTAGGGAACGGTGGAGGATATAATGTTTCCAAAGGAGATTTTCCTTTCTCTTTATAACCTGGATGGGAGGCTTCGAGGCGGAAAGTCAGAGAAAAAGTTTAACCAGTAGTGAATATGGCTGAGAGGATTCACAGCACCATCAGGATGATTGAGGGTCAGAGCTGAAGAAAGTCTCAGTGGGAAGCAAGCAGCTGGAGGCAAGAAGGGAGGCTGTTGGGTACAGACCCACAGGTGAGGGACCAAGAAGACAGCAACACTCAGAAATGGAGTGAGGGATGTCTGTAGACTGATTGCTGCTTCTGTTTAAGGCAGCCAAAACAGGCTGACTGAATATCTACATGGAGACAGGGGAACGAAACTCGGTGTGACTGCAAGGGATGAAAAAGCCAGGGCCAATGGCTGCAAAAATCAAAACCACCGCTGTAGCTTTTGGGAAAGATTTTTAAAGGAACTTGTATGCTGCAATGGTAGGCATGGCTTCAAATGCTATTATTACCAGATCACTTTCTTCTGAGAGAAACTGGAGTAGTGACCATGAAAAGAATTTTGCAACTCTAGAAACCTGGCAGCTAGTTGAATTTCTTCACAGTGGTGAAAAGTGATTAATTTCATTGTGCTAAAGGCACATTACCCAACAACCACTTAATTTATGTTGGTTTATTGTGACAATAATCTAGGATAGAATTTCACAGTCAGACCTTAACACTGTGACTGTTCATAGGGTTTACTGTCAACGTAGTGTTTCTTAATTTTCTTCTTCCTTCTTACCCAGTTTAGTAAAAAGAAGATCTCTTTGGCCAGTACCTCGTTTGCTATGCCTTCTGTTCATGAGAAGAATACCAACACCACATGTTTCTATGTGCCAGGCTCTGAGCAAAGCATCCATTTACTGATCTCCCCCTGTGTGGGGGGGTGGTGGGGGCAGTTGCCAGTTGCTCCTTTGAAAGCTGAGGCTCAGACAGGCAAAACAACCCCAACTTATTGAAAGCAAGCGGCAAGTCCAGATCTAAGAGTACTGGGACACTAAGACCTGCTTGTCATTTGTGAGGTTTGGCTAAGATTTGCATTCATGGGTTCCTGGTACTTACACTATGCCTGGAGCAGAGAGGTTCCTACCTCTGAGTGCTCTTGAAATTTTGGGCACCACAGTTATTTACTTTTCAGTCTGTCCTGTACATGGCTGGAGGTTCAGCAGCCTGCCCAGACTTGTCCGTTAGATGCCAGTGGTACTCTACTGATTGTGACAGTAGAATCTATCCTCCTCGTCACATGTGCCCTAAAAGGCAAAATTACCACTAGCTGAAAATTATGTTAGACAAACATAAACTCAATGCCTGTGGGGTGTCCAACATTTTCTTTTGAACCTTATTTATTTATTATCTTATTTATTTTACATATATTTAATTTTGATGAAGGTCTAAATTTAGGTGTTATATTATTATTATTATTGGAAAATAATTTTTAAAAACCGGAGAGAAAACTAAATCAGTTAACTTAGCTATGCCTTACTATTGCTAATTTACTAACTATGGTCCAGTTAACTATATTGAATTGTGGTTTTTCCATTGGCAAACTGGAGAACAATCTGTCATAGAGGATTATTGTAAGAATTTGTCAATAAGATGTTTATAAAATCCCATCAAGAGGAAGGGGACAGTATCTGGTAGCCTAGGCTTCAAATTATGTTAAACTATCTTGTTATCCCAGCTTCCGTGTACCGGATGCTGACATAGCTCACTATGCCTACCATCACTTCCCTATCTCTTATTCCTCCTGTTCTCATGTTCCCCTCCAATCTGAGTTAATCTGCATGTGACTATGTCACCCACTGTAGTACAATAAGTGATACTCATAGTATTCCAGCCAAAACTGAACATGTGTCCTTTCAGTCATTTCAAATCTCTATTTCATCTCTTGCATAGCCACAGAAATATTCCTAAAGAATTATTTTGAAGTGCAATGATAGATATTTCTGAAGACCAGGAGTACAATGTAGTTGTACAAGCTAGACAAGCTTGGGTCACTATGTATTTGGGTCATATTCTTTATTGTCTCTTCAGCTGATCACTCATTCTAGGAATGAGTTTCAAGTGTCATCTAGCAATTTCACAATGTCCCAACTTTTGTCCATCTTCATTCAAGCTGCCTCACACCCATCATCACACTACTGGGTCCTGACAAGATAGAGACCCTTTGTTCTATCTCCCCCTTTCCCATAATGTTTTCAATTTCTCTCTGCAATTATCAGGACTTCATTCTGCCCTTATAATCCAGGATCCTGCCTGTCCCTGCTCCATGAGACAATGTTGTTCCATTTATTATTTGTATTCGGTATCATTAACCTCACTGTTACCTCATTCTCCCCTCACACACTGGAAATAAGTCATTAGCATAAGTTTAAAAATTACAAGGGGGAGAGGAATAGTTGAGTAAAAAATCTCAACTTTCAACCATTTCCCCTCTAAGTGCCAGTCTGTCATCTTCTCTTGAGTCACGTCTCTTGGGAAGAGCCTACATCATTTGCCACAACCTCACTGCCTATTCCAACGTTTACTGTTTTGAATCTAGAGTGGCCAACATTTCTCGTTTTCTGGAGATGCCCAGGTTTAAGACTGCAAGTTTCACATACTGAGAAATCCCTAAATCCATGGCATAGTCTGTCCATCACTCCCCAAGAAGTGCTCCCACGGAAGCCCTACCAGAATCCAGTTTCCTTGCCTTCTATTCTACATCTGAGTAGAGGTGCTCCATTTTCCTAAACAGGAGATTGTGGGATCTCAGTTTCTTTTCTTTAACCTTGTGGCCTTTTCTTCTCTCCTCACTGGAGCTCCTTAGTGTTCTCCAGAGCTCCTTTGTTTGCTGTTTGTTCTTTACATCCTTACATTCTTCCTGAGAGATGGTGGCATTCCAACCACTGCCATCTATTCTGTATGTCCTGATGAATACCACTCTGACCCAGATCTGTACTTGTACCTTTTCCCTTCCATAGTAGACAGTTACCTACATGATCTGCACATAGTGTGTCCAGGGGCTTCCTTAGCTCCCCAAACTCTATGCTTGAAATTGAATGAGCACTCAAACTGACTAGTCACAGTCAATACCCTAGTTCTTGGAGCTGCTCCCATCCATCCAAATGACTACCAAGGCCTACTAAGTTAATATAAATAATTTTGCTCATGATTTGACATCAGGCTCAATATACCTGTATCACATAAACATAAATTCATGTTTGTATATTCTCATATTGAAGAACTGAAGTGTTACTAGGTCATTGTCTATGCTAAGATGCATTTCTCTAGTGACTTAAAGAACACAAACAAACAAACAAACAAATAAACACCAAAGCTTAGGCTCTTTCCAAGGAGCTATAAGACACAGATACTTTCTTTTCAGGTTATCCCTAAGTGCAGCTAGTAGTCATTAGACTGAAATCACTACCTCCTTGGTAGTCTAGTTGCTAAGATGACTTGACAGTAATTAGTGGGTCAGGTCTTCAGTTTGAAAGATACTAACTTTGTAATTCTAGCCTGTCTCTGTCTCCTCCATTCTTCTGTTAGTGACACCTCATCAGGTTGAACCCTCAGTATGTCACCTGGCCTACTCTATTGCTATCTATTCTTCTGCTATCCTTTCCAGCCTCACCCATGAGTTCCCTATGGGAATGTATGTTGAAGAAAGGTCATAGTAACTACTGTTGCTTGACTGCTCCATGTCTACTAGTTTCCTCCTGTTCCACTTCATCCTGGATTACACTGTCCTGATTTCTCTGCTTCCTTTTCTGCGTCAATGTCACCCTCTCTTAAAAATGCCCTCGATCAACTAAGCACTTCTTCTCAAATCTTTTCGAATTTTAAGGTTACCGTGTAGCAATGAATTAGACCTTTAAAAATAGTTGCCGTTCTTCTGCCTCCTCAGCTGGGAATCTCTGTGGTCCTATTGCTTTTGGAAGCAGACAGCAGCAATGAATGACTGATGATTTCTGCATGGGTTTTATAGCTGTGAACGAGACTTCCCATTCATTCTGTCATCTGAGCTTTACCTAAGATTTATAACATGGCATTTTTTTGGAGGAAATATTGTGCAAAAAGAATCCTCCTTTTTTTGTAGGAATTAACTTGTGGAAGGAATTGTGTATGGGTGTGACAACCACATGAACAAGTAGAGAACACGAGGGCACAGGGGTTTTGCCTGGAGCGGCACACTGCGGCAGGTAGGAGAGACATGGGTGATATGCTTTTAATTATTTACCCGATCTGTATGGTATGGGCAGAACTTTTCTCATATTTCATCAAATAAGAAGCTTTTCTCTTCCTACAGTGAATTTAAAGTTGAGATGTGTACCTCTGACACAAGTACATGGAATAATTTGTCCCTTGTCAATGTGGGAATGAAGAATATATCAAAAAGTAACCAAAAAATGTCACAAAGAAAGTTTAGCTGATAAGTGAAGGATATAAATAGTTTCATTTTTCAAGAGTTACTGTTTCTAGAAATGCATTTCAAGTAAAATATAATATTCATTTTCCCATAGGCTCCCATACTAATGGAAAAGGAGGGAAAGAAAGAACGGAATGACACAGGAAACAAATGACTACACATCTAATAATGAGAATCTATTTCCATCCACTTATTAGCAATGACAATTTTATAGTTATAAATCCAAAAATTATCCCTTAAAAGATATGTTGAAGAAATAACTCCACTATTGGATATAGGGTATTTACATAGATATAAACATAAAATGAGGGCATTAGCATAGAAGCTAACACACTATGACCTGTGTATATACGAAAGGGAAGTTTACACACACACAGACACACACACAGAGGGAGAGAGACAGTGTGTGTGTGTGTGTGTGTGTGTGTGTGTGTGTAAGAGAGAGAGAGAGAGAGAGAGAGAGAGAGAGAGAGAGAGAGAGAGGATGCTTTGAAGAGATAGGAAAAATACAGCGATGTGGTGTGTGTAGAGTCATCTGCTAGTATGGAAAACCCAGAATGGCTAGCCAACACCAGACACTGGAAATCATGGAGCAGTTAGAGAGCATGGCCATGCCCAAACCGTAAGTTCAGACTTGTAGCATTCAGGACTGGAAGACAATACATTTCTATGATTTCAAGTTACCCAATTTTAAGTGTGTTGATATAAAAAGCTTTAGGAAAACTGGGAAATGCAGATCATAATGACTCGATGAGTACAAAATTGATCCTATTTACTGCACCATGTAAGTGCTTGGGCTTACAACAGACTTATGCAACCATGTTACATTTATTTTATTTTATACTAGGTATAATAAGTTCTGAGCACTGGAAGGATCAAAATGGATAATTTGTATTAATCCTACCATACAAGAACTTCCATTTTTTTCATAAATAAGTTTTAGTTAAATTCAAAATCAGTGGAGTTAAGAAATTATGGTTCTATTTCTATTTTTGCCAACATTGTGAAAATAACTCATTTTTCTCAGGGTAGAAAATAGGAATATAGACTTGTGAGACCCCATGGCGCTCTCTTCATGTCTTTGCACAAGGATGCTGCTGATGACATGTAGAATCTGGGCACACTCTCTTATGCATGTTTAAAGGATTCCCTGCAGATAGAGTGTTTCTGATGAGGTGAGGAGAGTGATCCAAAAACCATGAATTCACTTGCTCATTTAAAAGTCATTTAGTGTGTCCATGTGCCTCCCATTGTGTGCCAGGCGTGAAGCTGAGTAGATGAGAACAATGCAGTTTCTAACTTCAGTGGCTTGCAACTTAGTGGGACAGATGGGACAATAATACATAATTCTAGGCCAGAATAATAGGTTTTGAAGGTAGGGTAAGGTATGAACGAGATCCCAGGATCATCATCTGATGAGATGTGTTATGGGAACCTCAAAGAGCTGTACTGTACCATCTCTTCTTCATTTTCCACATTTTTATCGAGCCACCTTCAGAGAGTAGGTGCTGCTAAGTGCTGAGGGTATGATGATGAGAGATATGGAAAAAGGAAAGTGCCTAGTGTGTGACTGAAAGTGTGAGGACAGTCATACATCCTATGGAGAAGAGAGGATGGGCATGGCAGTCATTTGTAGAGAGTTAATGCAGTTGGTCTAGACTGGCTAGTGTGAGGCAGGAACTTCTTGCTCCTGTAACCAGGCCAGTTTTGTTTGTTCAGTTTTGTTTGTCTTCTGAGCATGAATTTAGCTTCATCTACAACTGTCTTCTCACATTAAGCCTCTCTCCCATCTGCAATTTCTTTATGCAGTGACAGAATTTATCCAATGCTGAAAGATTGACTTGGGCTATTCTAAATCAAGGGGAGAGGGAGGAGAACAGGGGAACGTGATCAGGTATGGGGGTGGAAACAGGAGAGAAGCAGAATGAATGGAGATATGAAACCTTGAGGTGGGGGAGAGCCCTCTAGAATACACTAGAGACCTGGGAGGTGAGAGACTCTCAGAACTCAAAGGGAGGGACCTTAGATGAAATGCCCAACAGTGGGGAGAGGGAACTTGCAGAGTCCACCTTCAGTAGAAAGACAGGGCATCAAGTAGAGGGATGGGGTTGCCACCCCACAGTCAAAAACTCTGACCCAGAATTGTTCCTGTCTAAAAGAACTGCAGAGACAAAAATGGTGAAGAGACTGAGAGAAGGGTGGTCCAGTGACAGGCCCAACTTGGGATCCATTGCAAGGGGAGGCTCTAAGGCTTGACACTATTACTGATGCTATGGTGTGCTCACAGACAGGAGCCTAGCATGGCTGCCATCTGAGAGAGGCCCAACAAGCAGCTAACTGAGACAGAAGCAGATACTTACAACCAACCAATGGACAGAAAACAGGTACCCCTCTGGTTGAATTAGGGAAAGGCTGGAAGAAGTTGTGGAGGAGGGCAACCCCATAGGAAGACCAGCAGTCTCAACTAACCTGGACTCCTGAGATCTCTCAGACACTCACCCCTAACCAGGCAGCATACACTAGCTGGTCTGAATTCTCCCTGCCCCCCACCCCACACATATACAGCAGAGGACTGTCTGGTCTGGCCTCAGTGGGAGAAGATGTTCTTAACCCTCAAAAGACTTGAGGCCCCAGGGAGTGGGCAGGCCTGGCAGGGGCAGAGAGAACATCCTCTTGGAGACAGGGGGAGAAAGAATGGGATGAGGAATTGTGGGAGGGCAGACAGGAAGGGGAGTAATGACTGGACTGTAAAAAAAGTATAAATAGTATTAATAATCAAAAGTCCAACTTATAAACCATAAGTAATTTTGCTAATATTAGGAATAAATAGACATAAATCAATTCACATTGATGAGGAAAATTCCTTTACTCTACCTAAATAAAAAAATATGCAAACCAGAACCTAGAGAGCAGGCACTTGGGGCCACAGATATATCTATCTGTGAGAACAATTCCTGAAGTTTCAAAGACTAAGTTTCTATTATGTTCAGTTAATTAACCATTTAAGCTTTACTAAATCTATGTTAGCATTTGTCCTTTAATGTCTTTCCTTCTCCCAAGAGTGTTTCAAAACCTTGTCGGAGTATATATCCCAAACACTTACATAACCCAAAGGAAGGAATTGGGAAGTTTCATTCAAGGGAGCCTAGAATTTGGAGGCTAGTCTGGTAAGTGCCATGCATCTTGCCATGACAATAATGGACTAAAGCTCTGAGACTGTAAACCAGTTCCAATTAAATGTTTTCTCACAGTTGCTGTGGTCATGGTGTCTCTTCACAGCACTAAAGCCCTAACTAAGACAGACATCAATGAAACGAGCGGGAGGTAAGACCAGGGCCATGATTTCCCAGTTACTGTTATACAACTGCAATACACCATTGCCAGCATGGGGACCGGGGCTTCAGGGAGCCTCTCACCCTGAAGGCTCACCCTGGTCCTTGAGAGCTGCCATAGGAAAGATTTTCAGAATGAATCAGAGTGAAGCAAAGTTGTTTATTGATGCACTTGAAAGAGTCAAGTGCAGATGTGATGGAGGAAGTTACCCACGTGCCCCAGCAGTAGCCAGGTATGTAATTTGTATGTTCTCAAGCTACTTAAGGTGTTAAGTAAGTTTTGATGTTCAGGAAAGTATGTACGTGCTGGTAAATTTCCTTTTCCTATCCACAGAATCATGTGCTTGAAAAGACTCTTTTGATATACCGTGTAGGCTGGGCACAAGTAGATATAACACAGTCACCAACGGGATCCTTACTAACCCATAGATCACAGGGAGTTTGAACTTACGTGTAGTTCAGTAGCTCTTTGTAGCAATTCCGCTTGTAAAGTTTCTCAGGATGGAGAATATAGTTCTTGCAGATGTCTGGCCAGTTATGTTGAAAACAGAGCATTAACCAGCACAGGATTCTGGAGATGAAGGAGGCCCCTTTAAAAGACACATGATATCTCTGTTTCTTAACTAGCCATCCTGCCTTAGTTATCACTAGTGATGCACCCAAGAAACAGTCTTTTAAATAGTATTTTCATAGACATCGTGCAAAGTAATTCCGTAGCTAGTGATAGCTAGTGAATCACCTTGGTAAACTTGTCATATCCAGAAAAGCAGACCTGCTAATGCTTCGAGTTTCATTTGCTGCAGAGGCCCTGCATGTATTGTGGGAAAAGAATCTGCCTCCAGATCTAAGGTGTACTGGGCCAGGATAGATTCTGAAACCTGACACCCCTAAGACTCAGAACCACTACTATTCTTCTTTATTTCTGGGGTCTAATTGAGTAATTTGATTTTTCTTTTAAATCTTTTCCCCGGGTTGTCAGGTTCCTTGGTCCTAGGTCATTGCAGTTTACTTCCTGTGTCTGATAACCTGAGCCTGTCAGTGCTTATTATAAGAGTCCTCTACTGTTTGTGTGTGCTGGCATGCGCACACGCTCAAATTACTCTAGTAAAGGGTTCTGAATGTTGATGTTGTAGATGTCTAGCCTGTTATGTTGAAACTTGAGCATTAACCAACGCAAGTCTCTGGGGTAAGGGGAGACCCCTTTAAAAACTATCTCATGACATATCTGTTTCCTAACTAGTTATCCAGTAACCACTGGGTTCCTCAGAGGTATGTCCTTGGGTATACCTAGACTAGACTAGAAATCCAAGTTCTGTCAAATGGCAATGATGACACCACGGAGATTCAGAACTGCCTTAGTCCCACAGACCAAGTGCCCAGCGTTCTATAGCTTTTAGCTTTAAACAGTGAGTATCATTAGTGCCCCTGTGTCCAAAGAGGCTTGATCAGAAAGCTCAGAAAAGAGCCTTGAACTTCCCAATCGCTCCCCACCGCAACCAGACAGGAGGAACTAGATGCCATGGGGGTATCTCTCTTTGGATTTAAAAGTCTGGAGGAAGCTCTGTCACTAAAAACATGCTGTCTCTCCTTAATGACTTGGAATCCGTGACTAACTGCTCCCTTCACATGAGCTGGCTTGTAAAGGAGTGCCGGTGGGATGAGCTTTTGCCCCAGAAGACAAAACAAACCCCACACAAAGGGCTGGGGCTGTTGGGCAGGAGTGAGGCACCCCTTCCAGCAAGCTAGAAGTCTCTGTCTGGTACTTCTGGAGGGAGCAGGCTTCCCCCCCCCCGCACCCCTCCCCCGCACCCCACCTCCCAGGGCTGGATACTGGGTGGTCAGCTTTGTGTCTCAGGGCTTCCAAGTTCTGAGTGCCGAGTACTGCTCAGAAATGGATCTCTTAATTCTGTCCTTAATGACAGGATTTCAAAGCAGTGCGGGAGAATAAAGTGGCCCAGAAAGACTCAGGACACGTTTGAACACTAGCCCAGAACACAGATGGAATCTGAATCGTATTGGCACAGGCCCGGGTCATGGGTTGCTGCCAGAACATTGTAAGAAAAGCCATTCTTGTCCGCACAATGGTGGGGAGGAAACAGGAAGTGAGGCAGCAGGGCTTCAATTATCATCCTCTCTGAGAGTCTGAGCAGAGAGGGTTTCCCTATCAGCCTGGAGGTTGCCACACACCAAGTGCAGGGAGTGAGTTAGACAGCAGTGGGAAGTGATGTAGTAGCAGCAGCATCTAACCCCACAAACTGTGCGGCCACACTGCAGTGGGCCAATGCCAGGCTCTGTTTCTGCTCTACCCTACTGATGCCACTTTGCAGAGTTTCTAACTTTGTCAAGTACCACCTGGAAGGCGGTGCTAAAACCATTCCCTGATTTCAAGATCAGTGTGAGGATGAAAAAAAAAAATCATACATGTAGCTATTCCCAAGCATCAGACAAGGAATAGCTAGCTCCCCAGGATCTGGTATTATTACTTCTACCTTCTAACGAGGTCTATTTATGTTATGTGCAAGGTATTGGTAAATATTACAGGATCTGGAGATCACATAGGGAATAAAATACATCCGCTCCCCCACTGCTGCCGCCGGCCGTCGTGCTTTTGGGACACTTAGGGCCTTACCTGTGCTAAGCAAGCACTCTACCGTCAAGTTATATTTCCAGTTCTAAAGCGATATTTTAACTGTGAACTTACTTCTATTTTATCTGAAGCCCCTATGCGGTCCCTCAACATAGAACTGATGTCTTACCCTGACTCTGTTGCTTGCCTGTGGATCCCGGGTCCCCTAACTGGGCTGTCATGTCTGGCCTCAGTGAGAGAGGATACACCCGAATCCTGCATTGACTCGAGGTGAGTTGGTTCCCCAGGAGGGATCTCCCTCTTCTCAGAGGTGAAGGGGATGGGATGTGGGGTAGGGGCTGTGTGAGGGGACTAGGAGGAGGGAGCTGTGAGCAATATGTAAAGTGAATTAATAGATAAACTAATGGAAAAAGAGATTTTCATGCTATTAGCCACACCTAACTCTATGCTTTTGTATATTTCTTTTGAATGATTTTAAAAACTGATTTTAGATTTTATTTTATTTTATTATTTTATTTTGTGTATGAGTGTTTTGTTCCAACGTCTGTTCACCACAGAAGTGTCTGCTGAGGTGAGAAGATGGTGTAGGATCTCCTGGAACTGGAGTTACATAGAGCTAACATATGGATGCTGGGAATCAAATCCGGGTCCTCTGGACGAGCGGTTGATCCTTCTCATCAGCTTCCCATGAGTGATACTTTTGATTTCCATTAGCTGAGGTGGAAGTTTAGAGCTAGATCCTATCTTGGGGATAACAATCCTATTTTCAGTCCTCTGTGTTTCACTCACATGAAGTGAGAAGGCTGGACAAAGCCCGTGGCCCATACTGTCTTCTGTAGCTGAACCACTTGGAGAATACAGTATGAACACCAGTGTTCTGCCCAGACCTTTCTTGCAGAGGCACACTGGAGAGTGCCTGCTTACTGTCTTACCCTCTGGATCCTCCACCTCTATTTTTTATATTTTATTTTTTACATTAGGGCTAGTTTTCACTTTGGCTAAAACCATAGGATAATGTTTAAAAGGAGATAGGAAAAGATTTTTTTTCTAAACACTTGAAACTAAATATTTATACAGCGTAGCTGACAGCAAGAGGGAGAGTTAGCCCTTTTATTGAATGACAGTCACAGGGTTAATATTAAAAAGCTCATTATAAGAAGAAATTCAGAAATGTAGATTATAAGCCCTTACTGTTCCCCAAATGGAAGGGTCGCTTATCGCCATCTGAATCTCAGTTCGCCTCATCTCTGCAGTGAATGTACAGGGAATCTCGTGAGGCCAGCACTCATCCTGCTTATGGGTGTTTAATGAAGAACAAAGAAGTTAGAACACTGGCAAGTTTGATAAAATTCATCACAGAGCAATGGAGAGTGATTTACTTGCCTCAGCTCTTGGCAAATTAGCATTTAAATTTCTCTTTGTTTCTCAGGCTACATACAACCGGGCCTCACTTGGGTGCGACCAGACTAAAGCAGATGTTTGTAAAAGCACCTGGAGAAGCTGGAGAAATGCATTAAATTAAAGTAGCATTATGTATCCATTTCACAGGAAACGAAACAGAGGTAGCAAAAGGCTATGCCCCATTGAGCATCCAGGGCAGAGCTGGAGCTGCAGCCTGGCGTTCCACACACAGCAGATACCCCCAATGCTCAGCTTAACCTCACTGACTTCTCTTTTTCTCCAGTTACTAATCTCCCCTGGGTGGAGGCAGGCCCAGATAAATTCTTTGAGCTAGGCTTAGAAGAATAGGGCCGTTTATATCTCTGCTTAGACCACTGGAAAATCCTTTTATTTTGCTTCACTGCAAAGGACGGCAGAGCAAAACTCCGAAGCCCTACAGAGCCATCTTGTGGTCACACAAGAAAATGACTCCATCTTGTCTCTGGTGTCATGGTTTGTATATGATACAAACATTGCTTGTTTGTTTTGTGATTGTTTATTTCTTCCTTCAATTGCTAAATACATTTCCTCCCTGGAGACCACTAAACAAGGATTGATACGTTTTCCAAATTCTCTTCCTTTAACCTCAGTCTTCGGATCTCAGCTTCCGGAGACCTAGTTTGTGCTAGACCCTGCTGGTGTATCTGAGTCGGGGTGACAGAATGTGAGCGGGAATGACAATACCACTGCAGGTCTGGACGACTTACAGCTCTGTTCCTTCTCACCTACCAGGCTCTTTCTTCTGTGCTTTAGTATAGTAGGCATGGCAGTATTAGAATTCATGTCTTAAAGTTGGAGCCACAAGGTGGGAAATATTTGTTTCTTGTGGTCTGCATTTAAAATATCTCCCACAGATTTGTGTGTTGGCCGATTGATTCCCTTGCTGTTGGCACTATTTTGGAATGTCGTGGAGCTTTTAGGAGGTAGGCAATAGCTGAAGGAGGCAAGCCACTATGGGTGGGGCTTGGATAGTTAAAATAAAGGTTGGTCTGGACCCCCATCTTTCTTTCTTTGGCTTCCTTTGGCTGGGTGTTCTCACTGCCTTGCCTTCCCCACTTGTAATGAATGAATCCACTGAAACAGAGAGCCAAAATCAATCTTTCCTCTCTGAGGTTGTTTCTCAGTTATTTCACTCCCATTAATAGAAAAGTAACAATCACAGTTTTCAACTTCTTAGATGAAAGCTGCTCGCCAGGGAAGAATACTTCCCTCGGTCCTAGAAATCTATAGGCTTCGACTTATCGTCTATTTTTTGTGTTTGTTTGTTTGTTACAGCAGTTGGAGTTGCCTGAACCAATGCTGATTAAGTTACAGTGGGGGTTAGAGAGAGACTTCCATGAAGCAACAGTGTACTGTTTTCAGGGACCCTCAGTTCCACAGACATTTCTGAGGTCTTGGCAACATTGGTATATGTTTGGGTGTATTTGTGTCATCCTCCAGCATTGTGTTCTGATAGTTATGTTTTTGTGAAATGTACAAAAGAAAGTTTTAAGCTACATAGAATTTGTCAGAGTCACTGTCTCCTTGCCCTCCATAACCTTTTACTTTGTGTTGGATGAACTTGGATGGCCCCAGGTTAGTTGACTCTGTAGGTCTTCTTGTGGCATCCTTGATTCCAGCTCCCTCAATTCTATCACTCTCACTTCCACAAGACTTCCTGAGCACTGCCTGATGGTTTTGGCTGTGGGTCTCTGCATTTGTTTCTATCTGATGCTGGATGAAGCCTCTCAGGACACAGTTATGCTAGGTTTCTGTCTGCAAACACAGCAGAATATGACTAATAGTGTTAGAGGTTAGCTCTCTCTATTATGGGATGGGGTCTCAAGTTGGGGCAGTCGTTGGTTAGCCATTCCCACACTCTGCTCCATCTTTATCACTGCACATTTTGTAAACAGGGCAAATTTTGGGTGGACAGTTTTGAGGGTGGGTTGATGTTCCTCTCCCTCTACTGGAAGTCCCCCTGGCTACAGGAGGTGGCCACTTCAGTCTTCATATCCCTTACTGATAAGAATATCAGCGAGGGTCATCTCTGTGGCTTTTTTATCTTTTCCAGGTGGAGTTAAAAAAATGGTCACCAGCTCTTCTGGTGTGTAGCTGTTTGTATTCTTATGTTAATTTGGCTTTTTCCCAAAACTGCTCACATGAGTGTCTGTACTCAGGGACACTCAAGGAACCTGCACCCAACTTGTTCTGATTGGTAAATAAAGATACTGACTGCCAAGGACTGGGCAGGGCAAACAGACACCCTAGGATTCCCAGGCTAGGAACAGAGAAAAAGGAGGGGAAGAGAGAGTTCCAAGATGATGGGAGAAGGAAAGACACCATGCCTGAGAAGGTGCGGGACAGAGATCATAGCAGGCATGTAGGAGCTAGGGAAGAGTGGTCCCAAGGGAGCTGCTCAACTGGGACCAGGGCAACAAAGATGGAATATAGAATTTAGTAAGTAATAACTCAGGAAAATTGGAGGGAGGTGGATTAGCCACATGGAGGTTAGGAAGTGGACCAGCCATTGAGATGTTTTAGGAATATCAAAATATAAAGGCTGTGTGTGCTTGTGTGTCTTTCATTTGGGAACCCAGAACATTGGGGTGAGGAGTGAGGAATGTGCCCCTATGGCTGCGATCAATTTAAGTATTTAACTGGGTAAATACTATAGTGTTGCTCTGGTTTCCAGAAATGCTTCTGCACCATTGTACAGTTGTGATAAGATGTAGGGCCTGGGGTTGTATTGCAAGAGTGTCTGTTCACAGTGGCTGATGCAGGAAAAATAGATGCAAGGAGAAATAAATTTGAAGCTCACCAAGTCAGGAGTCTTACAGTTTGTTCTAGACCTTTAGATGTGCAAAACTGTAAGTGAAATTCAGCTTTTATTCTTGCTTTGTCAAGACTGAATTTCAATTTTGTCAGGGATATACTTAATGACTTTGCATTTGATCCAATTCTCAAAGTATTTTACACATTTCCTCTTTGTGATATGAGCTTGAACATTTCATTTAGACTGAATTTCCAGTAAGTGTTTGGGGGGCATTTTAATAAAATGAAGGTGAAATTTGAGATGTTTGATTTGGAAGTCTTTTTAAATATAATTACTCACGAAACAACAAAGAAAGAAATAGATAAAAATGTAAAGGCCAGTTGGGTTCACCTCTAGCACAGCAAGAAGTGAGTTGTGCATGGTGCCGTGAACTCCATTATCTGGTCCATGGCTCACCCCGTAATTCCAAGGAGTCTTTTTGGGTCCCAAGAACATGCAGGTTAGATCCCTCCCCAGCCAATACCCTACCTTCCAGGTCTTCTTGGGGCCATCAGAGGTGAACAGAGTCTGGTTCCTTGAGATGCATAGTCTGGTCCAGGGCTTTTCTTGACTCCCAGAGGAGTCCTCCTGGCATCAGGAACATCCAACCACTACCAGGGATAATCAAATCATTAAAGAAAAGTGTAAAAGCACAGCCAACAAGAGCTAGGGAATTACAGCACCACCAGAGTTCAGCTATCCTGCTACAGCAAGCCCTAGATATCCTAACTCAGCAGACACACAAGAAGATGACCTTAAATTCAATCTTTTTTAAAAATATTATTTACTTAATGTATATGAGTACACTGTAGCTGTCTTCAGACACACCAGAAGAGGGCACCAGATTCCATTATAGATGGTTGTGAGCCACCATGTGGTTCCTAGGAATTGAACTCAGGACCTCTGGAAGAGCAGTCAGTGCTCTTAACCACTGAGCCATCTCTCCAGCCCTAAATTCAATCTTATAAAGATGATAGAGGCCTTTAAAGAGGAAATGAATAAATTCCTTAAAGAAATACAGGAAAGGGCTGGGCGGTGGTGGCGCACGCCTTTAATCCCAGCACCTGGGAGGCAGAGGCAGGCAGATTTCTGAGTTCAAGGCCAGCCTGGTCTACAGAGTGAGGTCCAGGACAGCCAGGGATACACAGAGAAACCCTGTCTCAAAAAAACCAAAAAAAAAAAAAAAAAAAAAAAAAGAAAGAAAGAAAAAAAAAAAGAAATACAGGAAAGTACAATCAAACCGGTGATGGAAATGAATAAAATTGTTCCATAACTGAAAATGGAAACAGAAAAAATAAAGAAAACCCAACTGAGGAAATCCTGGAGATGAAAAACCTAGGGAGGAGAACAAGAACTACAGTACAACCAACAGTATATGAGAGATACAGTAAAACCAACAGTATAGGAGAGATGGAAAAGAGAATCTCTGGCATAGAAGATATAATGGAAGAAATTCAAACATCTATCAAAGAAAATGCTAGATCTAAAAAGTTCATGGGACAAAACATTCAAGAAATCTGGGGCACTATGAAAGAGCAAAACCTAAGAACTGTAGGAATAAAAGAAGGTTCCCAGCTACAAAGTCCAAAAAATATTTTCAACAAAGTCATAGGAGAAAGTTTCCCAACCTAAAGAATGATATGCCTACATACATATAAGAAACCTCCAAAACACTAAATAGATCGGACCAGAAACAAAATTCCTCCTACCACATAATCAAAGCACTAAATGCACATAACAAGGAAAGAATATTAAAAGCTTCAAGGGAAAAAAGGCCAAGTAACATATAATAGCAGACCTATCAGAAATACACCTGACTTCTCAACAGAGACTGTAAAAGCCAGCAGGGTCTGGGTAGAGTAGCCATTATAATATCTGAAGAAATAGACATCCAATGACTTTTAATCAAAAGAAATGGAAAAGGTCACATTCTCATCAAAGTAAAAATCCATCAAGATGATGCCGCAATTCTGAACACCTATGCCCCAAATGCAAGAACAGCCACATATGTAAAAGAAACATTATTGAAGCTTAAATCACAAAATGAACCCCAATGTTAATAGGGGGAGACTTCAAGGTCCAACTCCCACTGATGGATAAGCCATTGACACCAAAACTAAAGAGAGAAATAATGAAACTAGCAGAGATTATGGATCAAATGGAACTAGTAGAGGTTTACCTGGTCTGGTCTCAGTGGGAGAAGATGTGCTTAATCCTCCAGAGCCTTGAGGTGCCAGGAAGGGGGAGGTCTGGTGGTGGTGGGGAGAACACTCTCTTAGAAGCAAGGGGGAAGAGGAATTGGATGAAGAACTGTGGAAGGGGAGGTTGAGAGGGTGTAACGACTGGAATATAAATAAATAAAATAATTTGAGTTAAATAACAACAACAAAGCAAAAACAACCCAAACCCAAACCAAACCAAACCAAACCAAAACAGCAACAATAACCACACTACTTAGTAAGGACATAGAAGGAAAAAAAAAAAGAGTAAGAGAAACAGAAGAAGATGAAGAGTCCCAGCTCCAAGGACCAGAAAATCATAGAAGAAATGTTCCCAAGGTAAAGAAATATGCCTATAAACATACAAAAAGCTTATAGAACACCAATTAGACTGGACCAGAAAAGAAAATATTCCTGTTACATAATAATCAAAATACAATATGTACAGAACAAAGAAAAATATTAAAAGCAGCAAGGAAAAAGGCCAGTTAATATACAAAAGCAGGCCTATCAGAGTTATACCTGACTTCTCAACAGAGACTCTAAAAGCTAGAAGGGCCTGGACAGATATCTTGCAACCTCTAAAGAAACACAGGTGCCAACTTAGACTGTTATACCCAGAAAAACTCTCAATTACCATAGATGCAGAAAATGAGATATTTCAAGACAAATCCAAATTAAAACAATATCTATCCACAAATCCAGTCCTACAGAAAATACTAGAAGGAAAACTTCAACCCAAGGAGGATAACTATGTTCAAGGTGACACAGAAAATAAGTAATTCCATACCAGCAAAAACAAGGAAAGCACACACACACACACACACACACACACACACACACACCCCAACATCAAAATAACAGGAAATAACAACCACTGATCTTTAATATATTTAAACATCAATGAACTCAATTCCCCAATAAAAAGACACAGGCTAACAGAATGGAGGTGAAAACAAGATCCATCATTCTGCTGCATACAAAGAACACACCTAAGCAATAAAAATAGAGATGATCTCAGAGTAAAGGGCTAGAAAAAAGTTATCCAAGCAAACAGACCCAAGAAGCAAGCTGGAGTAGCCACTCTAATATCTAATAAGATGGGCTTTCAACCAAAATTAATTAAAAGATTACAGGGAAGGATACTTCATGCTAGTCAAAGGAAAAAACAATCCACTACAATGATGTATCAAGTCTGAACATCTATGCCCCAACACAATGGTACCTATATTTGAAAAAGAAACATTGATAAAGCTTAAATTACACATTGAACCCCACACATTAATAATGGACCTAACAGTCATCCATATAATATTTCACTCAAACACAAAAGAATATCCGTTTTTCTCAGAACCTCATGGATCCTTCTCCAAACACAAAGCAAGCCTCAATGGATACAAGAGAATTGAAATAATGCCTTGAATCTTTTCAAACCACCATGGATTAAAGCTTGACTTCACCACCACCACCACCACCACCACCACCACCACCACCACCACCACCACCACCACCACTACCACCACCACCACCACCAGAAAGCCTATATACTCATGGAAATTGAACAACTTTACTCAATATTTCTGGGTCAGGGAAGAAATAAAGAAAAATTTAAGAGTTAAATTTTTAGAATTCAATGAAAACGAAGGCACAACATATCCACTTTTATGGGACATGATGAAAGCAGTGCTAAGAAAAAAGTACATAGCACTAAGTGCCTCCATAAAGAAATTAGAAAGTTCTCATACCAGCAATTTAAAAGTACACTTAAAAGCTTCTAGGAGAAAAAAGAAGAAGCAAGAACACCAAAGAGGAGTAGAAGGCAAAAAAAAAAAAAAAAAAAAAAAAAAAAAAAAAAAAAAAAAAAAGTCAAAATCAGGGTTGAAATAAATCAGTTTAAACAAAGAAAACAATACAAAAATCAAGGAAGCATCTAAGAGATGCTTCTTTGAAAAAATCAACAAGATAGACAAATTCTTAGCCAAACTAACCAAAAGACAGAGAAACAGTTTCCAAATAAACAAAATATGAAATGAAAAGGGAGACATAACAATAGACACTGAGGGAATTCAAAGAATCATTAGGTCTTACTTCAAAAGCCTGTTCTCCACAAAATTTGAAAATCGTAATGAAATGGACGATTTTCTATACAGATACCATTTACAAAAGTTGAATCAAGATTGGGTAAATTATTTAAACAGTCCTAAAATCCCCAAGGAAATAGAAACAGTTATTATAAAAGTCTCTCAACTAAAAGAAAGGCCAGGGCTAGATGGTTTTAGTGGAGAATTCTACCAGACTTTCAAAGAAGAGCTAATATCAATAATCCTCAAACTATTCCAAAAAACAGAAGGAACATTGCCAAACTCATTCTATGAAGCATAGTCATCCTGGTACTTAAATGACACAAAGACTCAATAAATGAAGAGAATTTCAGACCAATTTCGCTTATGAACATTCATGCAAAAATACTCAATAAAATACTAGCAAACAAAATCCAGGACCACATCAAAGACATAATCCACCATGATTAAGTAGGCTTCATCCCAAGGATGAAGGTATGGTTCAATATACAAAAATCCATCAACGTGGTTCTGATGCTAAGGTCCTATTCCCCAACTGATTCTTGATCTGTCAGTAAAGAAAGCCATGGGCTAATTGCTGGGTGGAAAGAATAGGTAGGACTTCTGGGTCCCTGGAAGAAAAGCAGACAGATGCAAGGGAAGAGGGGTGGGGGTTTCCCCATGCTTCTGATGGAGAAGAGTTGAAGAGCCATGTGAGATCTCAAAATGGAGTGACCACATAGCAGGCCACTCTTTTGTTTTGTTTTGTTTTGTTTGTTTTTTGGTGTTTTGAGACAGGGTTTCTCTGTGTAGCCCTGGCTGTCCTGGAATTCACTCTGTAGGCCAGGCTGGCCTTGAACTCAGAAATCTGCCTGCCTCTGCCTCCCAAGTGCTGGGATTAAGGGCGTGTGCCACCACTGCCTAGCTCCACACAGGCCACTCTTACAGGCATGTGGTCAAGGGCATTTAGCAGGGGCTAGATGGGACTAGCCACTAAAGTTTAGGGCAGATGGGAGGGAAGGAGGGAAGGGTAAATGATAAGGGCATGTTTTTCCAGGCAGGAGATAGTAGTGCCCAGCAATTGTGCCAAGAAGGCAACTTGAAAATGAGCAGCTTGTGTGTGTGTTTTATCCAATTCAAGGGAAGCTGGGTGGGGGCTGGTAACATGGCCCCATCTCAGAGCTTAGTTTGGGTAGTGAAAGCTACATGCAACAGCAATCCACCATGTAAACAAACTGAAAAAAAAATTCATATGATCATGCAATTAGATGAAAGAAAAAAATTCATATGATCATGCAATTAGATGCTGAAAAAGCCATTGAAAAAAATCCAACAAGCCTTCATGTTAAAAGTTTTAGAGAGATCAAAGTTTCAAGGCATATACTAAACATAATCAAAGCTATATACAGCAAGCCAGTAGCCAACATCAAATTAAATGGAGAGAAACTTAAAGCAATTCTACTAAAATTAGGGACCAGACAAGGCTGACCACTCTCTCCCTATCTATTCAATATAATACTTGAAGTTCTAACTAAAGGAGTGAGAAAACTAAAAGAAACCAAGGGGATAGAAACTGGAAAGGAAGAAGTCAAAGTATCACTAATTACAGATGATAAGATAGTATACATAAGTGGCTCCATAAATTCTGTCGGAGAACTACTACAGCTGATAAATACCTTCAGCAAAGTGGTTAGATAAAAAAAATAAACTAAAAAAAAAAATCAGTAGCTCCCCTTTATACAAATGATAATGGGCTGAGAAAAAAATTAGGGAAATAATATCCTTTACAATAGTCACAAATAATATAAAATATCTTGGTGTAACTCTAACCAAGGAAGTGAAAGATCTATATGACAAGAATTTTAAGTCCCTGAAGAAAGAAAGTTTAGAAGATATCAGAAGATGGAATGACCTCCCATGCTCTTGGATAGATAGAATTAATATAGTGAAAATGGCCACCTTACCAAAAGCAACCTACAGATTCAATGCAATCCCCATTAAAATTCCAATACATTTTTATAGGCTTTGAAAGAGCTATTCTCAACTTTATATGGAAAATCAAGAAATCCCAGGACTGCCAAAAAATAACCCTGAACAATAAAAGAACTTCTGGAGGAATCCCTGGCCTTAAGTTGTACTACATAGCCATAGTGATAAAAACTGCTTGGTATTGAAATAGAAACAGAAATGTTCATCAATGGATTTGAATCAAAGACCCAGAAATAAATCCACAAACATATGAACACTTGATTTTTGATAAAGAAGCTAAAACCATACAATGGATAAAAGAAAGCATCTTCAACAAATGGTGCTAGTCTACTTGGATATCACATTAAAAAGAATGCAATTAGATCCACATTTATAGCCCTGCACAAAAGACTCACATCCCAATGGATCATAGACCATAACATAAAACTAGATACACTAAATCTCGTAGAAGAGAAAGTGGGAAATAGCTTTCAATGGATTGGTACAGAAGACTGTTTCCTGAACAGAACATCAATGGTTCAGGATCTAAGATCAACACTTGATAAATAGGACCTCATGAAGCTTTAAAGCTTCTGTAAGGCAAAGGATACTGTCTATAGTACAAAAGGGCAGCCTACAGATTGGGAAAGGATCTTCACTAACCCTACATCTGTCAGAAAGCTAATATCCAAAATTTACAAAGAATTCAAGAATCTAGACAACAACAAACCAAATAACCCAATTATAAGTGGGGTACAGAGCTAAACAAAGAATTCTCAACAGAGGAATCTACAGTGGCTGAGAAGCACTTAAAGAAATGTTCCATGTCTTTCATTATTAGGGAAATGCAAATCGACACAACTGTGAGGTTCCATCTTACACTCTCAGAATGTTTAAGATCAAAAACTCAAGTGACTCTACATTATTTTTTGAAATTAATTTTTTATTGGATATTTTATTTACATTTCAGATGTTATCCCCTTTCCCCATTTACCCCCCTAGAAATTCCCTATTCTATGCCCCTTCTCCTGCTTCTATGAGGATGTGCTCCAACCCATCTACTCACTCCTGCCTCTCCACCCTTGAATTCCCCCACACTGAGGCATCCAGCCTTCACTGGACCAAGGGCCTCTTCTCCCACCTATGCTCAACAGGGCCATCCTCCCCTACATATACAGCTTGAGCCATGGGTTCCTCCCTATGTGCTCCCAGGCTGGTGGTTTAGACCCTGGGAGCTCTGGTTGGTTGGTATTATTGCTTGCCCCATGGGCCTGCAAACCCCTTCAGATCCTCCAGTCTTCTCTCTAGCTCCTCCATTGGGAAACCTGTGATTAGGTCAATGGTTAGCTGTGAGCATTTGCCTCTGTATATGTTAGGCTCTGGCAGGAAAAAAAAAAAAAGAAAAAAAGAAAAAAAAAAGAATGTAGAGTTAGGACTATGGACAGAGTAGAGATGGGTGGGATGGGACTTGGAGAGTGGGTAGGAGACGCCATAAGACCGTAAGAAGAAAACTTTGAAAAACAGATAGGAAAGTCTACATGTGGCATAGAAATAGGAAATCAGGATGATGTACAATTTGGGATAACTTTTGCAAAACTGGGTGCCATGTAAAGTAGATAAGACCACAAACCAAGTCACAATTAAGTGAAATACTCCATAAAATAAATCAATGTGGCTCATAGTTACCACTTAAAGAGACAGACCAGTTCTGTGCCAAGACTTTTAAGGGCTCCATACCATCTTCTTTCATCTTCAGGAACCATTGTTTAAGACTACTTAGAGTGTATCCTCTGTCACTATGTATGATTTAAGTGTTAACACATTTACTTTCTACAACTCCAAGAAGTATTTCTTCCCCCAAATGGGACACTTTGGGACTAATCTGTCTAGGATTGGACAGCTGTGTGGCAGAATCAGAATCTGAGGCCAGAAATTACCCACTACCCCAACTCAACCCCGTGACTTTGCTCAATAATTATTGTACTCAACTCTCAGAAAGTATCCCATTGCCTGTGTGTAGGCAGTTCTTGTGGGGGGGGGGGCTGAAATAAAAACCTTTAATTGAAAAAAAAAACCCTCAAGTGACAGCACATGCTGGTGAGGATGTGGAGCAAGAGGAACACTCCTCCATTGCTGGTGGTAGTGCAAACTTGTACAATCTCTTTGGAAATCAATTTGAGGGTTTCTCAGAAAACTGGGAAGAGTTCTACCTCAAGACCCAGCTACACCACTCCTGGGAATATACCCAAAAGATGCTACACCATCCCACAAAACACTTGCTTAACTGTGGTCATATAAGTTTATTCATAGGAGCCAGAAACTGAAAACAACCTAGATGCCCCTCAACTGAAGAATGGATAAAGAAAACACGGTACGTCTACACAATAAAATAGTGTTTGGCTGCTACAAACAAAAATATCATGAATTTTGCAGGCAAGTGGATGGAGCTTGACAATATCATCCTGAGTGAGATAACCCAGTCCCAAAAGGACATGCATGGTATGTACTCTCTTATAAGTGAATATTAGCTATAAAAGATACCCATGCTATATTCCAAGGACCCAAAGAAGCTAAACAAGAAGGAAGGCATAACACAAGTAAGGATGCTTGAATCTCACTTAGAAAGGGGGATAAAATAGTCATAAGAGGCAAATGGAGGGAGGGAATTCAGAGGGAGAAGAGATGGGTAGGGGGATGGAGGGTGGTTCAGGATTAGCTGTGGGAAAGGACAGGAGAGATGACCAGACAGCTATGAGAATGAATGGAAATCTGCAACTGACCAAGGTAGGGACGTGGGAGCAAGACTCTGTCTCGAAAGCAAGACAGAGACCTGAAAAAGGGAAGTGCCCAAGAGTCAATGGGGGGTGATCTCAGCTGTGACTCACAGCACTGGGGATATGGCACTTGAAGAGGCTACCTCCTTTACGGAGGCAGGAACTCCAATGGAGTGATAGGGACATCAATCCACCTGCAAAACTTTCCACCCTAAATTTATTCTGTATACAAGAAATGCAGGCATAGGGGATAGAGCAGAGACTGAGGGGATCACCAATCACCAACCAGCCCAACTCAAGACCCATCCAATGGACAAGCATCAATCCCTGCCACTTAATGATAGTTTGTTATGCTTGCAGACAGGAGCCTAGCACGGCTGTCTTCTGAGATGCTCCAATCCAGCAGGTGACTCAGATGAAGACACCCACAGCCAAAAATTGGGCGGACTCTTATAGAAGAATAGGAGGGGATAGGAACTCCACAGAAAAACCAACAGAGTCAACTAATCTGGACCCTTGGGGTTCTCTAAGACTGAACCACCAACCAAAGAACACACATGGTCTGGACCTAGACCTCCTGCACACGTGAATCTGGTGTGAAGCTTGGTTTTCGTGTGGTTCCCGAACAACTGTTCTTTTAGCTGGCTGGCTTGTCTTGCCTCAGTGGGAAAGGTTGTGCCTAGTTCTGCAGTGACTTCGAGTGCCAGAGTGGGGGGATAACCAAGAGAGGCCTGAATTTCTCAGAGGAAAATTAGGGATAAGGGAAGGATTGTGGGAGGGGGTGACTGAAAGGGGGAAGTAAGTGACATGTAAAGTGGATAAGTAAAAAAAAATAAATTAAAATTCAGTATATTATTTTACAGATGACATGATATACTTAAGTGACCTCAAAAATTCTACCAAGAACTCCTACAACTGATAGTCACCTTCAGTGAAGTGGTTGGATACAAAATTAACTCAAAAATATCAGTAGCCCTTCTTTATACAAATGATAAATGGTCTGAGAAAGAAATTAGGAAGACACTATTTACAATAGCCACAAACACTATAAAATATCTTGGTGTAACTCTAGCTAAGCAAGTGAAAGACCTGTATGACAAGAACTTCAGGTCTCTGAAGAAAGAAATCAAGTAATATATATATATATATATATATATATATATATATATATATATATATATCAATACATCAAGCTGCAATACAGAGAAATAGTGGTAAAAACTTCATGGTATTGACATAAAAGAAACAGGTTGATCAATGGAACAGACTCAAAGACCCAGAAAGAAATCCACATACCTATGGATTTTTTAATAAAGAAGCCAAAACCATTCAATGGAAGAAAGAAAGCATCTTCAACAAATGGTGCTGGTCTAACTGGATGCCTGCATGTGGGGGAATGAAAATAGAACCATATCTATCACCCTGAACAAAACTCAAGTCCAACTGGATCAAAGACCTCAGCATAAAACTTGATACACTAAATCTAGTAGAAGAGAAAGTGGGGGAACTGCTTTGAACTCACTGACTCAGAAGACAGATTCCTGAACAGAACACAAATAGCTCAGGCATTAAGATCAACAATTAATAAGTAGGCTCTTATGAAACTGAAAAGCTTCTGCAAGGCTAACGACACCATCAGTAGGACAAAATGACAGCCTACAGAATAAAAAAATATCTTCATAACCTTATATCTGACAGAGGACTAATATCTAAAATATTTGAAGAACTCAAGTAATTAGATACCAACAAACCAAATGACCCAATTAAAAAAAAATGGAGTCCAGATATAAACAGAGAATACTCAACAGAAGGATCTCTAATGGCAAAAAACAAACAAACAAAAAAAAAACAAAAACAAAAAAAACAAAAACCCAAACCAAAACACTTAAAGAAATGTTCAGTGTCCTTAATAATCAAGGATTTGAAAATAAAAATGACTCTGCGATTCCATTTTGTATCTGGCAGAATGGCTAAGATCAAAAACTCAAGTGGCAGCACATGTTGGCGAGGATGTGGAACAAGGGGAACACTCCTTTATTGCAGGTGGAAGTGAAAACTAGTACAACTACTTTGACAATCAATTTGACTGTTTCTAAGAAAGTTGGAAATAGTTCTGCCCCAGCCAGCAGGGCATTAAACAGGGGTTTGGGGAGATCACCTGAAAGAGAGGATGGGGGACACAGGTGAACACAAAGAACTAGTGGCTTGTCTATAGGCTGATCAAACCGTTCATTTTACTTTTTTCACACAGGGGTTATATGCACATAGAGACAGGATGTGGGGAAGGGGATGATTCAGGAGCATAGGTATTCAGGGGGATACAGATATCTTCCAGAACAGAGTATCTGCTGGGTGAAGGTTCAGGGGACAGATCACTATGACTCTGTCTATGATTCACTGTCCTTATCTAAGTTGGTACTATCCACCAAGGCGCTACCCAAGGTCTATGACTAGCCACAAGACCTATGACTACTTGTTCTCATCCAGGCTGGTAAATTTCTACCAAAGCTGCCTGTTTACAATATCTTATAGCTATCTGTTTCAGTGTTTTTCCACAGAGATCAAGACTTTGTGTTAGCAGGCATGTATATCACGCCTATTGCTGATTTTTGGCCTATGGCTGATTTTAGACCTTCAGTATATAAGCGGGGCTGCCCTTGACATAGTTCTACCTCAAAACCCAGCTATACCACTCCTTGGCATACGATCAACAGGTGCCCTACCATACTACAAAGACACTTGCTCATATAAGTTTGTATGCCTTCTGCTGATCAGCACAGCTGAGAACTTTTTCTGGCATTCCTGCTGACCTTAGCCCTTCCTGATGACACTGAGACTAAGTCCTGGCTGTCTCTGCTAGGTAGTGCCACTGCTGCTGACTTGCGTTTGCTATCCCAACTCTACTGAACTGGACTGCTAGTGTATCCATGAAGTGTTTGTGAGTGGATTGAGCTGCTGCTGACCTGTGAACTGAACTGCAGATTTCCAGACAGCACAGATGAAGTGTGGGCTGTCTCAGATTCTGTCACCTGTCACTGGATCTAGCTAACTAGACTCACTGGTTGGGCCTTAGTGGAAGAGGATAGATATGCTTTGTCCTGCTTTGACTTGATGTCCCAGAACAGGCATATACATACACAAGGGGGGCTTCCACTTCTCTGAGGAGAAGGGGAGGGGATAATGGGAGAGAGATTTGTGAGGGTAAGACTGGGAGAAGAAGAGAGAAGGGGGTTGCACCCGGGATGTAAAGTGAATAAAAAATTAGAGGAATAATGTAAAATGAGTAATAAATGAGAAGTGAGGTGTAACAATTCCCCCCCCCCCCAGTCATACTCAAAGTAATAACTCCTAAGAGAAGCAGTGTAAACAGCTGCATTTAGCACAATTGGATGATGTGGTTTTCTCCTTATTGGTGTGGAGTGAGAACACCAAGATTGACATAAATTTACTCAATTTGACACAAAAAACCCCGTAGTGGAAAGGTGACAAACCTTCCCAATACACCACTTTAGTAAGAATGCAGGCAGGCTTCACGAGCACAGTCCATTTGAGACTAGTTTGAGACTCTCCCCTGAAGAAGAAATCTGGAAATCCATTGAAATCTTATCTTTCCATTATGAAAGAAAATAATAGAGGTTTAAACATGTTTTTATTTTTCTGTAGAAAATAAAATCATGGGGGCTGGAAGTTTGCCTCAGTGGGTCAGATGTGAGGGGCCAGGGCTTAATTCTCAGAACTCATATAAAAGTCAGCTGGGGGTGGGGTTTCCTGCCAGAGACAATGTTAGAGAATACTGGAAACTAGTCAGACTGTTTGAAAGCATGAGCTCTGAGACAAAGCCCACCTCAAAATATTGATTGGAAAGTGACAACCCCGAGCCTCTACCTATATGGGCAAACACACACAGACATATGCACACACATTCACGTGTGTGCACGTGTCCACATACATGTAAACATGCACATACATGTGTGAACACCACATGCATGCAAACACACACACACACACACACACACACACACACACACACACACACACACACACCTAAAAGAAAATATTATAAAAGTGTTGTCACTTTAACTAAAGGAATAGTTAGAGGTAACAGAATCAAAGTCAGAAGAAAGCATTTTAAGAGCTATGATTTAGTAAAGATAGTAGTATTGACATACCCTTCAGACTTTTGTGATGTTTGTGGCATCAATAGATTTTATAATTTGCTGTGAGCTCTCTTTACGTTGTAGATAGACATTTGCTTTTGATAGTCTTTTTCCTGAGATGGATCTAAAGTTATACACTTAATTCCCACAAAATCCTAGTTCATCTATGGGCTTAGAATATATCTAGGTGTTTGAAAGAGATTGACATGTTCCAGGGAACTTCTGTCAGTGTCTGACATCAATGGCATGATAAAGGTGTGTCCATGGAACAGAGTATTGAACAGGAGCAAGTAGAAATGGAGAGCTTATTTAATTTGCATGCACATTGTGTGGTGTGTGTGTGTGTGTGTGTGTGTGTGTGTGTATTCATGTGTGCAGATGTAGGCACACCATAAGTGTGGAGGTTGGAGGACAATCTCAGGCAGAGGTCTTTGATTTTCCTCTAGTTTGGGACAAGATTGTTTTGTTCTTTTCCAACTGTGTATCTTGCTGGCCTCTGAGTTTCCAGAGATTATCTTGTCTTTGCTTCTTATCATCGCAGATTGTAGATCCTTGTGCTATACTTTTAGCTTTTATGTGGATTCTGGGGATTCAAACTTGTCTTCACACTGAAGCCCTTTTACTCACTCACATTTTTTTTTATGTCAGTTTGACATAAAGCTGAAGAGAGGAAATCTAAACTGAGAAAATGACCTGCATAAGATCTGGTTGTAGGCACGCAAGCTTCTAGGACATTTTAATAAAATTAGCAATCAATTGATCAGGCCTGGCCCATTGTGTATGGAGACATCCCTGGGCTAGTGATCCTAGGTTCATTAAAAAGTCAGGTTGAGTAAACCATGAAATTCAAGCCAGTAAGCATGGCTGCTGTAATAAGCTCCTGCCAAAGGTCCTTTCCTGGTTTGAATTTCTGCCTGGGCTTCCCACTATGGGAACTAGAATCCTAGTTTTGAGTACAGGGCTGGCCAAAGGCTGTGGGACTCAGCCGTATGTCAGTTTCAAGGCGCTTGCTGCTGCTGGAAGCTGCTTTCTTTTAAGCCTCTTTAATCTTCAAAGGACAAGAAACATTACATCAAGTTTCCAGAGTTTGGTTTCTTCTCTCAATTTCCTCTTCCATTATCAGATAAAGTTCTTTGATTTTTAAATGCTTTGGGATTAGAGTAGACATTCTTGGATCATTTTCCCTTTTGACTATCAGTAGGATGATAAAACATAACTCAGTCACAGCAATGATAGCTATCTCTATTCAAAGGTTCTGGGGATTAGAGTGTGCATTCCTGAAGTCGTTCCTAGAAATTCTATCTACCAGAGTGCACTTCCTGTTTGATGTCAGACTGCATTTCCTGTTTGATGTCAGACTGCACTTCCTGTTTGATGTCAGACTGCACTTCCTGTTTGATATCAGACTGCACTTCCTGTTTGATGCCCATTCACGGTGCTCCAGTTCTGCTGCAGATCAGTTAACATTGTTTCTGTTTTTGTTTCTTCATGCCCAAGATGGAAATGTTTTCTACTGCTGCTAATTTCTAGGCCTTCACCATGCACTAGTGCTTCCCTTACTTCTTTATTGTATTACCTGTAACCAACTAGCATTTTGTAAAACTCTTTCATTTTCTCTTTGATAATATTGCCCAATTTTATCATTGCCCAAGTTTCTGATGTTGACCTAGAAAGACATACTTGGTGAGAAGTCATCATTTTTTTTTTTTTATTCTCTGAAAAGATATTAGATTGTAGACTTCAGCCAACCCTAAAGGAAGGAATTTTATAGTCATGACATGTAGCATGAGAATGTGTTGTTCTATAGATGCTGAGGATGGAATCTGGTAGTTATGTTAACATGATTCAGATAAAACATGAAGTGGCCTTAAATTGCTTATGTTCAAAATGTGACTCATAATGTGACCAGTTCTGAAAGCATTTTACCTGTCTATATTTAAGTTTCCTCACCCCCAAATAAGGATAATAGACATATTCCCATAATAAAGAGTGGGTCAATGAGTTAATCTATATAGGATACCCATAGTTCCTGACCCATAGTGGGCACATGGTTAGTGCTATTGATATTGTCAGAAACTGAAGACTGTCTTCATATAATTTTTGTCTCACAGATTTTCTAAGACAGGGCCTGGTTACAGCATTGTTATGGCATAACAGCATTTACTTTGTGTGCTTTTGATCACTATATTCAAAGTCAGAAATCCTTGAAAGTAATAGTACCTGAAAATAATATTTTGTAGTTATTTTACACCTTTCTGATTTTTAAAATTCAATTTTTATTTATATATTCTTTGAGAATTTCATGCAATGCATGTTGATCATATTTACCTTTCCCTCACTGACCCAATTTCTTCCTGACCCTCTTTCTGTGTTCTCTACATACCATTCTGTTTTCTTTATAATTCACTGAGTTCAGTTAGTGTTTCCCACACAGCACAAGTATAGGGCTATCCATGGAAAATTGGCAATCTAATTAGACCATCTCCTGAGAAGATGTTGATATTGCCTTGAATAGGGATGAGGCCTCTTGAGGCACTTCTGATTCTAGGCTGGAGTGTTGATTGACTTGATTTTGTGTATGTCTTGTGCAGGTAACCACAGCTGCTATCAGATGAACAGGTGTGCAATGGCCCCATCATGTTCACAAGATACTATTTTTTTTTTTAGCAGTCCTCTGTGATCTCTGGCTCTTACTGTCTTTCCCTTTTCTCTTCTATGTTCTTTCTGAGCTCTTAGGGAAGGAGATATGTGGTACCTCACTTCATGCTGATGGTCAGGAGAGTCTAAGAGTCCTTGAAAACAATATAAGCTGCTGCCATTGCCCTTGGAAGTTCACCAGAACTTGATGACAAGAATCTATTCCCAAAGACATGTCATTCTTTGGCCAATGAACTTGGAGAAATCCTTCTGTTACTGACTAGGGAACTTCTTTGCCTGTTGTCTAGCTTTCATGATGCTGGAAGGTTCTTCTATGTAGACTGCTTGGGCAGAAAGAAATTTTGTCTTCTGTCTTTTAAATAATCTATTAAGTAGTTCTGATTGAACAGACTCACTCATTCACTTCATTCCAATGCAACAAATATCTTGAATACAAATTATAATAGGATGAGAAAATGCCCCAATAACAAAGGAATTTTCCCTCTCCCCTATGCTTCCTAATTTGTAATTCAGAGAAATTCCATTTTATGTGGATATTTTCTCTACATGGATTTGCCATCTAATAATTATCTTTAAAATCATTGTTCTTAAAGATAAGATCACCAAGCATCCCTCTGTATTAACAAGGGACATGTAAAAAATGTACAATTCAGAACCTATCCTAGATATAGCATATTAGTAGTTCTGGGATGGTGTGGTCCTTCTAGTAACTCAAATGTACCCAGAACTTTTGCATTACAGCATTGACAGGTGTAAACCTTGTTTAACTTAACCCGAACTATTTTACATTTGAGGAAAAAAATGCATTAACATGTCTTCTTCACATGTCTAATCCCTTTAAAATCTCATTTAAGTGATTCATCATTGAAAATTCTTTCTCTTCTTTTAGCTTGGATCTTCAAAATATAATGTTGAAGTAACAGTATTCCTCAAACTGTGGCGCACTGTCATCATTGGTTCCTGCAACTCTTCCCTGTTTTGTATATGTGTGTTTGTGCATGTGTAATCCCATCTAGTCATTCATGTATTCATGGCAATTTCATTCCTCATTCCCCATAATTATATGTGTGTTTAGTATGTATTCTTCTAAGTGTATACTTTCTAAAATGTGCATGATTTTATGTGTACCTGCTTTTCTTCACATGTTGGCATTGTGTTACACATCTTGTTCCCTGCCTCCTCCCCACAGCTACTCCTGAACTTACATTTCAAAGACTTATTTGTGTTGCTCTGTGCTTCTACTGGCTGTTGCTTTGAAGTGAGAATTTCTGGTTTCATTGGAAACTCAGTTGCATCTTGTGAAACTGTCTTATGAGAAGATGTTTTGCTGAAGCAGATATGTGAGAGCTTTTTTTTGCTGAGAACAGACAGGTGGTGGTTTTCTGGAAGCTGTGTGGTGAAAGGGCATGTAATGTTTTGCTGGAGTGGATGCTTAAGGACACATGATGTTTGGAAAGTATAACCCAAGAGACAGTGGATGATGCTCTTGCATTGGTTTGCCTTGCGACTCTTTATTGGTCTGTTGGGTTTTGCTGATACTGGTCTTCACTGACAATACTCTTGCATTAGTTTGCCTTGCTTTCTTCCCCGATCTTTGCTTGTGCTGACCTCATCGAGAGAAATACTCCAGAGAACCAGAAGGTAGTATTCCAGCTGCTTCCACGGACTTGTGCCAATTGGAATAGCCTTGTTGTTCCTTCTGGGTCTACCACTACTACTGATTCATGTTTGGAGTTTTGCTAGTGGACTGGGCTGCTGATAATGAAGATTAGAATCACCACAAAGAACTAGTTCTAAAACGATCCACAACCCCTGTTTCCTATTAAACTTTATTTTCCCCTACCTCTGGTGGGTGGTGGGCTAGGAGGGAGGTTGAAACATTAAGTAACCATAATTAAAGTAGGTTTTGAAAAATCTAGGCCTACATTGCTTCTTCCTGCTCTTCTCCAAGGTGGGCCTCTATCATATTTTACCTGATGGCCATCCAGGTTGTTTCCAACTCTAACTTTATCAACAATTGTTTATGATGAACTTCTGGCCTGAGAAACACCAGGTCTAGCTTGAGAGCCATAGCTGTGAGTACCTGGAAGGCTGGGTCAACTGAAGTTTATTTGCTCATGGGTCTGAAGATTATCCACCTTAAAGGAAAGAAATATCTATTTAGATAAATGTGAGCCAGCAAGGACAGCTTTGTCTCCTCACCCTGTCTCCACTGGTTTCATGTTCCTTGGAATGAGTAGAGGTGAGTATGAGTAGAGAGACTGTGAGATTCACATGATGGTTGCTGGATTTGGTTCTACATACTGGATACTACATACTGAGTGCTATTAGACACACACTGCTAGAACTTAGTTTGTGTATTAAAGCAGAGAGGAAGAAAGAATAGAATTTGAATGTGTTTTCTGCAAAGGGAGTGGTAAAGAGTTTTATTGTATAGTCCAGGCTAGCCTTAAATGTATGTTCCTCCTGCCAGTAGCTTTTAGAATTTCACAATTATGGGTGTGTATCATTGCACCCAGCTGAAATTTAGATTTTGACTGTCACTATACCTCCAATGTCCTTTACAGATATAGTTTTAAAGCTTTGGACCCATACCAAAAAACCTGAAACCCTTTCAAATGTATTTTCACACCATGTGTGTGTAGATACTAGTCTATATTCTACCATATACAAGATACTGAACTGGTGCTTCTAGCTATAATTCAGTTTGTGCTTTATTTACAGTCTGAAAAGGACCACACAAAACTTCACTTCAAGATTTACCCACGACCTGTATTTTTGTCAGATAACTGATGTCCACAATAATACAATTTTCAATGATTTAGAGGAGAAACAAATATATAATTATTGGTATAGCTTAATCAACTAATGATATGGCAGACAAGCTCCAACGAAAGCTATTCTGTATGTTTAGACTTAAGTGATTGAAAAAGTCAATTGCTGCTGTGATCTATCCATTAAAAGGGAGAGCAGAGGATGCTGGAATACTGCCTCCCCCGATAGGGACTGTGGTCCTTATGTAGTTTTGATGGAAACCATTCTGTTCTGGAATATACTTCAATGAGCTCTTAATCTCCTAATTAAACCGTTCTTCTGGATTATCCCAATATATGATGTGGAATGAAATGTTTTACAAGATTTTCTTTTAATAAATCCCATTGGGCTTCAACTGAAGTTTAATTAGTCTCTTTGATTGGTGTGTTGTATACAAAGATACTAAAGCCAATTGCTGATACTAAAGAGTCTTTACTCTGCTAAGAGCTTCAACCCTTGTTTTTTGGCAGCTGCTATTTACAGAGACAGATGGTGGATGGACCCATCATTGCTATGACTCATGTACCTGGAAGAAGAGAAAATGAATGCTTAAAGCAAGAATATTAATTAGATCTCTAAAAAGTGGCCTTATGAATTAGAGATTTTTGTTTTTCAAATTTTTAGTCATAGGTCAGTTTACAAAGTTTAATTTGCACAACACTGTTTATCTATGGCATGTGTTAGTCTGCTACCTAACATTCTTACATTCTCATCACTGGGCATAAAGACCTTAATGTAGGAAGAATTTATTTTGGCTCGCTTAAGACAGTTCTCTAGGCTTCTGTCTATGGTCACTTGGCTCTGATGCTTGGGAACTAGGATGAGGCAAGACATCAAAGGAAAAAGCATGTGGTAGAGGCAAAGTTGTTCACTTCACAGTGTGAAGGAAGCAGAGACAGTGACAGAACTGGCTGAGAGACAAGGCTGATCTTTTTCCAAGGCACACACTGGACTTATTTCCTATTGCCTACAGCTCCACTATTCTCAACAGTCTTTTAATATTTGATGCTCAGCAATGGACTAATCCATTGATGAGAACAGAACCCTATGGATCAAATGCTCTCTGAACACTGATTGTGCCGGAGACTAAGCATTCAATATGTAAGTCCTTTGAGGGTAGGGTGGCTTATCCAAAGCACAAGACTCTTCTCATCTCAGGCCATGTTTAAATACTAACTCCCTGTCAAGTCACCTGTGCCCTTCATCATAAAAGGCAACACAGTGTTATTTAAAGACTTGTGGGTTATGAAGTAACAGTTGAACTTTACTCATAAACTGTATAAACTGTATTCAGTTTGCAGTAATAGTTAATTTTGTGCCATGCAAATTTTTTGATGATTCTGAGTCTCAGTCCACTGAGTAGATGCAAAGTAAGCCCAGTGATGTTACAAGAACACCTTCTGATGTGACAATGAATATTAAGTTGAAATATACCAATTCTTGATGTGTGCTTTTCCTCACTCACAACTATTTCTACTTAGCCCTGAGTCTATTCTGCTTTATATCATAGACAGTATTTAAAATTTTCTGTAATCTGGAAATAATTAATAAACCTATTTGGCTCAGAAAAAAGATTAATTTGCTTGGGTTAGATTCTGGTCAATATATAATTCATGCTTATAATGATTGAGCACAATAGAAGTTCCAGACAGAGGTGCTTAGAAGAGGACTTGTTCTTCATGATATAAGAAGACATGGCTGAGAAAGTGTGATTATAAAGCAAATAAGGTCATTAAGTAAAAAGATTTTAAATCAATGTCAGGAAAAGGATGTTGATTTTGTACAAGCTTATTCTTTCAGATAGTTTAAAAGTAGGAGAGGGAGAAAGGTAAAGCTAGAGGAGAGAGAGAGGAGAGAGAGAGAGAGAGAGAGAGAGAGAGAGAGAGAGAGAGAGAGAGAGAAAGAGAGAGAGAAAGAGAGAGAAAGAGAGAGAAAGAGAGAGAGAGAGAGAACAGAATTAGTAAGGAAAGAAATGAAGCAGTCTGAATTCTTGCTTTCTCTCCTCTCTCAGTCTGACTTCAAACTGATCTTAAGTGATCTTCCTGCCTCAGCATCCTAAGTAGCTAGGGCTCAATAAATCCATACTACCATATCCAGCTAGCTTCATCCTCTTCAGTGATATATTCTGTGACACATTCAGACATTGAAACAGGAGTAGCCTTTACTATGCTGCTTCGAGAAACTTGTGTGGTGAAATTAAGGGGTAGCAGGATGTGGGTAAAAAGTCATTTTCTTGTAGGATGACTTTGAATAAATTGCCTAATCTATTTACTCATCTTTTTTTTTTTTTGGTAAGTAAAATATAAATAATTACGATATTGAGTGGTTGAGAGAAATAAGGAAAAGTAAAGGCAAGCCCAGCACCCAAAATACAGGTCTTCAAATGGCTACTATCATGTGTTGTTGCCAATGAAGATTGCTTTGAGAGGTGAGTGACTTGGCCAATGTTTAACAAAACCATCATCACTTTCTTTATTCACCTGTTTCTTAGTCTGTGCAAACTGTTCCTGCAGGAACTGGAAAAGTCATGCATATTTTGTTAGGTTTGATCACTCTAATTTGGTGGTAGGGTCAGGTATAGACATGAAAACTGCACTGAGAACCTTATGTTTAGAGTAGGGGAAGAGATGTGGAAATCAAGGGGATGCTGGGATGTCATAAATAAGGCACAATCCTAAAACTCATACAGATGCATGAACGATATCAAATCACCAAAGCAATATCTGCTTTCAACTGACACTAATGTCAGTAACAAAATCAGTACATGAAATTAATAGGACAGAACAGAGGATCCATGAATGGACCTGTGCAATTACAGCCACCTGATTTTTGACAAAGATGTCAAACACATGGAAAAAAAGACAGTCCTCCCCTTAACAATTGATGCTGGGAAAACTGGGTATTCATATACGCAAGGATGAAACTGGGTCTCTTGCCTTATACAAATATCAATTTAAAAATAATCAGAAAATGAACCGAAAAGCTGAAAGTGCTAGAAGATAGTACTTCAAGATACAGGAAAAGGCAAGCACTTTCTGAGAAAGACTCCCACAGTTCATGGAACCATTGTAAGTATTGGTAAATGGGAGTGCATGAAATTAAAAAGCCTTCTCACAGCAAAGGAAACAATCACTAGAAAAGGGAGACATCTTTCAAAATAGGGGAAATATTTGTCAGGTATATATATATCTGACCAGAGCATTAGCATCTATAACATATAAATAATTCAAACATTAAACCAAGAAGTACAAAAAGTACTGCCACAACACAATACAACACAACACAACAAACCAAACCAAACCAAACCAAACCAAACCAAACCAAACCAAACCAAACCAAACCAAACCAAACCAAACCATCTTTCTTCCTTTAACTTAAAGGAACATGTTCAAATGTACAACAGTAAAACTTGTATAGCAGAAGCAGTATTGAAGAAAATGATTCTGAGATTGAACATAATGTGTGGATGGCTTTGAGGGGTGCCTTAGCATTGGCACTTGTGAGAGAGTCTGAATTAGACTAGACAAAAGAAAGGCCTCAGTTCAGACCCAGTAAGGGGTACCCCAGCTGAAGTTAGTTCATGGGGAGTTAGTTCTGGAGAGAGAATGGTCCTTCAATGCTGTTTTGGGTTAACCAGACTTTTTACAGCACCATATATCAATCAGTCATTGTATGTCTGTCTCCTTGGGAAGGGCACCTTTCTCTAGGAGAAATTGCCAGCCTCAGAAGTCTTTCTTCCAGTGCAATTCTCATCAACAGGAGCCAACTTCTTCACTGTAAAGGCAAGAGTACACGTGACAGTATGTGTGGTGTGTGGTGTGTGGAGTGTGGTGTGTGTGTGTGTGTGTGTGTGTGTGTGTGTGTGTGAGAGAGAGAGAGAGAGAGAGAGAGAGAGAGAGAGAGAGAGAGAGAGAGAGAGAGAGAGAGAGAGAGAATTAGACCATTAGACTGATACAGGGGAGGTCTTATTCCTTTTCTGTATGTGTGGTTTAACCTGAATGGAGTAGAGGACTTTGAACAAAAGATGGCACTATAGTGCCATTTTGAAGTGCTTGTCTGCAGCTCAATTTTCAGGAGAAAGTAGAATCATCTTATTGTGTTAGTGAAGAAAAACAGTAAGAAAGATGAGGTGCTGTTTTCAGCATTTCCAAAAACAGCTTTTCTTCTGACAACTGGAATATGTTGAAGAGGTGACACAGACATGTGTGTGCTTATGTATGTGTGTGAGATGTGTGTTGTAGTATATGCATATATTTGAGGTGTGTGTGTGTGTGTGTGTATGTGCTTGTGCGTGTGTTGTGGTATATGTATATATTTGAGGTGTGTGTGTGTGCCTGTGCTTGTGTGTGTGTTGTGGTATATGTGTGTATGTGTGTAGTATACGTGTGTATGTGTGTGGGGGTTTGTGAGCATGTGATTGTGTGTGTGGTGGTGGTGTGTGTATATGTGTAGCACATGTGCACAGTGACAAAGTCAGCATTAGATAGCAGAGGTGACTCCCTTTTCATGTCCCTCCTTCCCCTCCTGTTCTTTACTCTCTTTTCTTTCTTCCTCTAAGTCTTTCCTCTTTCTTCCCCTTCATTAAAAATTCCTTAATGTCAGCCGGGGCATCATCACAGATAGAAAGGGCTTGGTTTTGCGGAGTTTTGATAGATTAAGGAAAGAGTACCCCTATGCACCTTGCAAACTTTAAGTTAACAACCTAACCCAGTGATTAAGAAGTGATTGAAGATGCTGATGAGAACTTGGAATAGGTCTCAGAAGGTGAGTGGTTACAGCATAGTGGTGAGCCCATGGATCTAGAGCTACATGCATGTCTTTATTTGTTCTTTAGTGTTTCTCAGATGCTTGGACTTAGACAAGTGATGCAATCTCTTTGTGCCTTTAAATGCCTTCTTAGCTGGGAGAATTAGTAAACTTTACGTATCATGGATCTACCTGATGAGTCACAGCCAACCAGTATAAATGGTTAAGATCAATTGATGGCATATTATAGGGCTTGGTAAATGTTAGTGATTTTTAAAAATAGTTTTTAAAACTTCTTGAAAATGTACAATGTGCTTGATCTTGACCTATTTGCCTAGGGAGCAAAGATGAACATAATATCCTCATGGAACTCATGAGATGGGAATGCATACCACACATATAAATCAGAGTGTGTAGTCCTAATTCTGAAGTACAGGCACAGATTGTGGGAGAGCAAGAAAGGCACAAGCTTCTCTGTTGATCGGAAAGAGCATGAGGAATGCTTCCTGGGGAGGTACTTCTTAAACGGAGCCTTCAGATCATCAGTGTGAGTGTGGATAACTAGGTCAAAGTGATGAGGCAAGAGAAAGACACTGAAGCCAAGGCAAAGATACTCATGAGCTAGGGTTGTAGTTTAGTATTGCTGAACTACAGAGTTGGAGTATGAAGCAGAAAGGGTACAGCTGTGGGGACTAATTCTATAGTTTGCGGTGGCTCTTATCACTGACTGTCTGAAGCTGACCTTGAATTTAAATCTTGTCTGAGGCTCCCAAATGCTGAGATTACAGCTGAACCCTATAACATTCAATCAGGAAGACTTTCTAAACCCCTAATCCCATTTAGGAAAGTATCTTCATGACTTAGTAACTTTGTAAGTACTTCACCTGTTAATATTACACTCATGAACAAATTTCAACAGATGAGAGACTGAACCAATGCTCACACATGCTAGGCAAAGGCTCTTGTATTGAGCTACATTTCAGTCTTTAACATATGTGTTTTGAGGTACACATTTAAACCACAGCAGCATGTGAACAAAGGATGCTGGGATTTTTCCCTTGATTGTCCTGTAGGTTTGGAGGGCATTTTAGTGACACAGATCCCCATGGGTTACACATTCTCTTATAAGTAACCTCTCACCTGTACTCCTGTAACTACCCTCAATAAACTCTGGCTAGTTAAATTCAACATGTTTATCTGTCATTGGACGAGGGGACACTTAGGGTGCAGCCATCCTTAAACTGATCTTTTAAAATGTGGACCAATTTCAATCCTCATACTATGTGTGACTATTTCTGTTTCTCCTCATCTTTGAGGACAGCAAAATCCACTAAGCTTTAAGTATTTTGCTAAACTAACAGGGATGCAAATTAGCATCTCAGTGTTGATTTGATTTGTACCATCTTAATTATGAATGTGATCAAGCATGCTAAAAATCTATTTATTGAGCATTAGTATTTCTATTGAGTTGTGTAGCTTTTCCTTATTGATCTGTGAAACTCATCTTACAGTAAGGAAATTAGCCTGCTGTCTAGCAAATGCATAGCCAATATTCTCCTAAGTGTTTTGTATTCATTTAACTTTGTTTTTATGGGTTCAGATTAATATGTCTTTACTTTAGAGGTTCTGGGCTTACAATATTTTTGAAATTTATTTATTTTATTATATTTACATGTATTAATGCACATATATATGTATTTATGTATATATGTACACACATATGTATATACCCTGTGTATATATCTGAGCATTGTGTGTATGCAGTTTCCTCGGATTCATTTGGATTCTCTGGAACAGGAGTTACAGATGGTTGCTAGGTACCACATACATGCTCAGAATGAACCTGTGTTTTCTGGAAGAGCATATAGTGATCTTAAGCACTGAGCCATCTTTCCAGCCTGAGGTTATGGATTTTATCCATTCCAAATACTATAAAACTACAGATACTTCTTAATTGACAGTGGGGTTATGCTTTTATAAACCCATAATAAGTTGGACATATCTTAGGTTGTAAATGCATTTAATATACCTGGCCTATCAAACATAGCAATGCACTATACTATGCAGTAGTGTATACCTTCATGATCACATGGCTGAGGGGGACCTGTGACACAAACTTCTAACACGCCCCCCTGGCGCTTTTGCGTCCGCGGAGAAATCACGAGACGCAGAGAACAGGTAGTTACTGTAAACGAGGCTTTTAATCTTTATCACCCACGTGGAGAAACGTGGAGAGACTCGGAAGGAGGGGAGAGAGAGAGAGAGAGAGAGAGAGAGAGAGAGAGAGAGAGAGAGAGAGAGCCAGAGTCAGAGAGAGAGAGAGAGAAAGCGCGGCTGAGGAAGGGGTCCCCGCTTAAGTGCAGTCTAGAGTGACGTATTCACTTTTGATTGGCTGTTCGCTCACCACCCAATATGCCTCGGGATTGGCAGTGGCTAAGGCACGCCTATCTGCCTAGCAACTGCGCAGCTAACAGCAGCTTCCTACACAAAGTAACTGCCCAGCACCAAAACCAGTATCATATGATTTAAGGGGAGGAACAAAATTCAGTTCTTGAAGAAAAGTTTCCACTGAATGTATATCAATTTCAATCTGTTATGAAGTAGAATAATTGTGTCAAATTATCATAAGCAAGGAGCTGTTTGTCTTAGCCTGTATGTGTCTGTCATTTCTAAAATTCTATTTTTGTTTGGTGTATTGAGGGTCCCATGCCACAATTATGGTCTGTAGCCAAAGCAGTCTCAGACTCCAATCTTCCTGAACTCACTGCCTGAATTCTGAGATTACAGATATGTGTCAGTATGCCTACGTAATTCTTTTAATAAGTGAATTAAAATGATTCTCTTGTTTAAAACAAAACAATAAAGGATACAAAAAACCCTACCAGATACTTTCCCAATATCCAGACAGCATCTGTTAACACCAATTACTACAGTTAAGAAAACAATATACATTTATGATATTTTATAAAATTAATAAGATAGAGTTTAAATATTAAACACCAATATTTCTCATGGACTCAGAGCTCCCTCAATGTGCCTTTCTTACGAGTTTGCTTATCACCAGTTTCTTACACTTTTTTCCAAATAGAAGTGTAATTATAGAGGATGGGAAAAAAAGACAAGAAAAAATTTTCAAATACTGAGTTGGCACAGGATGTCTCAGCTTTCTGTTTAACCACTTGTCTTCAATTAAGTTAGAGCTTTATTCTCATTATTATTTATAAATGTAGCACAATGTTTAATGAGTGTTAATGATGTTTAGTTTAATGTCCCATAATCTGGAACTTTCTCCAAATGGCATATTAGCATGTTTAATTGTGTGAATGTAAAGAAAAAATAAATTTGTCTAATGAATAAAAGAAAAATGTAAACTTGTGGCATATATATAAACCTTTCGTAAGTGTATGCACAATGTTGGTGCCTTGTCTTTCCCTGAAAATAACATGAATTATTATTCAAAGTAGAATAATGTGCTTAAAAACACATCTGGGAATTATCTCATCATAGCAAGCAACAAAAGAACATAGCCCAATTTACTTTTATAAGATGCTGCTCAGCAATTCCAATGCTATTTGTTGGTTAGTCTCTCTTTTCCTGCTGTCTTGAAATGGCTGCTTTTCCATATAGCAAATTTGCTCTTTCTGGGCCTTGTCTCTCTGTCACTAATCTCTTTGTATGATCTTTGAAGAGCTGTATCTACGCTGGACCTTCAATTTACTTCTGTGTCAACTGCAGTATCAGGCAGTTTAGTACTCTTTACTATGATGAAATGCCTGACAGAAACAACTCAAGGGAACAGGGGTTGATTTTCTCTGTCATGGAGGGAAGGCACAGTGGTTGGAGTAGGTTGGCCTGTGGTAGTAGGAGTTGAAGCAGTGTGGTGCTCATCAGAAAAGAGAGAGCTAGCCTACAGTTGTAGACAAGACAGCCTTCCAGTCCCCATGTCAAGAGGCCTCCACAGCTCTCCTAATGGAATCAAGTGATCACTAAACCGGTGAGAGGTGTTTTGCATTCTGATTGTGAAAGAGTTATTGTGTGTTCCTTCTAGCCCTACACTGTACACTGCCACAGTTTCCTTGTGTTGTTAGGTTCCCTTCTCATATCTTTTCCAACCCATGATGGAGACAAACTCATCTCTCTCTTGGTACCCAATATATGTTCCCAGACCTGCATCACTTAATTTTTGTTATCTTTTTGTTCATGAAACCATTTTATTGAAAAATTCAAAGTGTAAGGCCTCTCTTAATAATTCTTGCATGATTTGTTGCAATAAAGTATAAGGAACTGAGAGGATCTTAATAGATGCTTTTAAATTTTGATCTTTGGTTCTTTGGTCTCTGTACCTCTAAGGGACAGAGGATTGTGAAGACAGCAGTTTTTCTTTTTAGAACTTTATTTTATTGTAATTATACATAAGAAACAAACTCATATTGGCTCATAGAATGAAATTATGTTTAACTTATCATAATCAATCTTAGGCAGTAACTCAGTACATGGTCTACAAAAATGAACAAACTAAAAAGAACCCTCAATCTGATTTATTTTTTATCTATTACAAGTGTATAAAAATCCTCCATCAAATGCTATGGAAGGGAGCACAACCTTGAGAAATAAACTTTTAGTTTGCCCCAGAAAATTACCACTTATTTCACTGTAAAGGAAGATTCTATCTAAAAAAACCATGGAGATCAGCAGCAGCATCTTCATTGTGAAGATGTAAACACTTGCTCAAAATGTCAGTGGGTTTTACATTCTAGGATTTCAACTGAAGTCCAGACAAAACCTTTGCATTGGACGACCTTTTCACCTTCCAGGCTTTCTCGAAGTAAACATATTGGTCATTAAATATCTTATTGATTACTTTTAGAAGAAGACAATGCATTTATCTCCCTTGGTAGACAGTTGAAATATAAAATAGCCTTTTCTAGGATCCATTTTTAGGATCCAGAACCAGATGACATTGGCTCTGCATAGGAAGAGGCTGTGATAGCATATGCATCTCAGCAGGTGGCATTGTAAGATTAGCAATGCTGTCTGTCTTTGGGCTGCTCCACCTCTGGCTGTGGAGACCTGGATGCAGATTCAGAATCTTCCAGCAGATGGATTTTTTTTTCTTATACCTACTGGGAATTCTGCCAGGCAAGTCTGTGTTGAGGTTTTTTTTTTTTTTTTTTTTTTTTTTTTGGCTAAAAAAGATTCAGGGGAGAGAAACCAGGAAAGGGGATAAAATTTGAAATGTAAATAAATAAAATATCCAATAAAAAAAAAAAGAAGATTCAGGGATCTTTTTTCTTTTCATGGTTCAAGGCTGAGCACAGGGTGTTTTCTTTTTAATTGGGTGGGCTTAGAGCTGGTGGTCAGAGAGGTCTTTTTCTCATTGCTTTGGTATGAGTAGGTGTGAACAGGAAGGCCCTGCTGGTGAGGCCATGATGAGCTGGTGACACTGCTGTGCTGGAGTTGACCAGTAAAGAACCATCACAAATAAAGCATCATTTACTGGGTGCCTACTAAGAGGGGAACTTTGACCTAATTATTTTACTTGGTTTCCACACTAATTTTGTAAGTAAGCTTTTATTGTTGTTTCAATTTCATAGATGTGGAAAGAAAACCTTGGAGAGATTCAGGGTTTGTTTCAAAGGCACAAGACAAGAATTTGTATCTTCCAAACTCCTAGGACCAGAAGCCCAAAACCCTGGGAGAAGAAACAAGAATATGTAGAGCGAATATCTTGTGTATTGTATTGATGCATTACCTGTCAATACAAAAGCTTATGGCCTATATCTTAGGCAGAAAATAGAAGGTTGGACATCTGGAAAGAGAAGAACTTCTGGGATGGAGCCAGGCACAAGAAGATCCACCTTAGAGGATATGAGGAGACAGACACATGGTACCCAAGCACAGTTAACCAGCCACATGGCTGTGGCAGAATGTAGATTAAAATAAATGTGTTAAGTTATGATTCTAATCAGAGAAGAGCCTTGCTATATGGCCAAGGTATTTGTAAATATATTTTGAGTCTGAGTCTTATTTCTGAGAGTGTGAGGCTGGAAGGAAGAACAGGGCCAAACTATGCCAAGAATATGCTTAAAATCTGTTATTTAGTAGTGACTGGTCATCACCAACATTTGTCTTTTTTATTCAAAACTTTGATGTATGTAAATGTTCAAGAGATCCTTTATTAAAAGGAATAGTTATAGATTCAAAATTAGGACTCAGGAGAATTAGACCCATTCAAGGTCACACCCATCAAAGGGCACAGCTGGGACTCAAATGAAAGTCTCTGTGACTTGGAACACTTGTTCCTTTGCATATATTGGCATGTATGAGTAAATAATAATTGAAATGCTAGCATTCATTCACTCATCCAGCAGTACTGACCAGCTACTCTTCAAACATCAGAATTTTCATAGCTGTCACTTTCACTTAAGATTGGCAGTGTGTAAATATTCTTTATCATCAAGGTTCATTCTAGAAGCATCTGTCCTACCATGGTTCCTGGCCACCATAGTCCGGCTATAAAAGCTTATTGGATGGGATGGAATGAACTGATTGGATACAGCTGGAGTCCTCAAAGTGGTGCAGCTCTTTGAACTTTGCTTTCCAAGTCTTCTTAAACCAAATTTTGTCAAAACAAATTTGACTTAATATGCCTAACACACGTTGAGTGCCTGCCATTCTCATTCTCTTGTTATTTATCTAGTGTTGGCCACACCACCTTGCCTCTTGCCAAAAGAAGTTATACAGAACCATACAAAGTTACATACAAAGTTACATACAAAGTTACATACAAAGTTACATACAAAGTTACATACAAAGGTCTAAAGTAAGGGCAGGAGCCCGTTAGTCTCACACTGGCAGACTGGTAAAGAGTTTGCCCTAAAGGAGACCATCAGAAGGCAGTGTTTGAGGTTTGGTCACCCTGTTAATTGGCTGTGTGAATTTGAGCCAGAAGCATCACATCTCTGAACACCAGTTTTCTCCTTTATAAGATGTCCTTCTTGTTGTATTAGATCTCACTAACACACGCTCCATTGAGGAGGTCATATTTTGTCCTTTGCAAAAGGCCTGTCAGTGGTCAGTGAACACTGAAAAGAGGGAACCCAGTCTTTGAAGTAGTTGAAGTAATTTTATTATTCCATTTTCAGAAACAGGATAATAGATGTAGGGCTCATCTTTGAGATTTTTTTTTTATTGAAAATAGTTTCTTATCATACAGTATATTCTGATTAATTTTTTCCTTCCCCTCTCTCTTCCAAGATTTTCCCCACTTCTGCACCCTTCCAAATCTACACCCTTTCTCTTTCTCATTAGAATATAAATATCTAAAATAATAATAAAAATAAACAAACCAGAATGGGGAAACAACAACAACAACAACAACCATCACCACCACAAAACAGGAAAAGTAGGAGCCAAAAAAAAAAGCACAAGATACAGACATTGAGACACACACATTCAAATACACACACACACACACACCACACAAAACCCATAAAAAATTAGAAACTATAATAGACAAGCAAAATATCTGTAAGGAAAAAAAGTAATTCCCAGAGAAAGTATTGTGAGACAAAAACAAAAGCAAAAATCCCAACCAAACAAAAAAATGAAACCAAAACCAAACCAAACCAAACCAAAACCAACCAACTAACCAACCAACCAACCAACCAACCAACCAACCAACTAAAACCCACTACCCCCAAAGAAAACCACCTCCTTCCAAAACCCAAAAACAATCCTCCAAAAATTTGTTTTTGTTGTTTGTCTACTGTTCTTTTTCTTTTGGTCATTTACTGCTGGGCATGGGGCTTGCCCTTAAGTGTGGTTTTTATACACAATGAAACTATGTTGGAGAAAACTAATCTTTTCCTTGTGAGTGGTTATCAGTTGGAGATAGCTTCTGGGTTACGGGTAGGGGCTTGTCTACTTCTCCTCTCAGCACTGGTACCACATCTAGTCCTTTACTCTACGCCTAACTTCTGTGGTTATATAGATTGTAGCCTGCTTATCTAAGAGTTAACAGCTAACATCCATATATAAACAAATACATATCACATTTGGCTTTTTTGGGTCTGGATTACCTCATTCATGAGCATGTTTTTCTATATCTATTTACCAGCAAATTTTATGGTTTCATTTTTTTAAAAACAGCAGATTATTTCATTGTGTAAATCTACCGTATTTTCTTTATCCATTCTTCTGTTGATGGACATCTGGGTTGTTTCCAGTTTGTGGCTATCATGAACAGAGTGGCAATGAACAGAATTGTGCAAATGTCTGTAGTAAGATGTAGAGTCTTTTGGGTACATGTATTCCTAGATTCACAAGGAACTGCCACATTACTTTATATAGTGGCTGTACAAGTTTACAGTCTGTGGTAGTTTGAATATGCTTAGCCCAGGGAGTAGCACTATTAGGAGGTGTGGCCTTGTTGGAGTAGGTGTGGCCTTGTTGGAGTAGGTGTGGCCTTGTTGGAGTAGGTGGGGCCTTGTTGGAGTAGGTGTGGCTTTGTTGGAGTAGGTATGGCCTTGTTGGAGGAAGTGTGTCACTGTGGAGATTGCCTTTGAGATACTCCTCCTAGCTGCCTGAAAGATGTAGAACTCTCAGCATCTCCACCACCATGTCTACCTGGATGCTGCCATGCTTTCTGCTATGATGATAATGGACTGAATCGCTGAAACTGTAAGCTATCTCCAATTAAATGTTTGCCTTTAAAGACTTGTCTTGGTCATGATGTTTTTTTCACAGCAATGGAAACCCTAACTAAGACATAGTAAAGTTTGAGTATTCCCCTTACCCCACATTCTTGCCAGCATGAGCTGTCATTATCTTACTGATCTTGGCCATTCTGACTGATGCAAGATAAAATATCAAAGCAGTTTTGATTTATATTTTCTTGATAACTAAGGATGTTGAACATTTCTTTAGTGTTTTTAAGTCATCTGTGTTGTGTTTTTTGAGAACTCCCTGTTTAGATATGTTACCCAGTTTTCAGTTGGGTTATTTGTTTTCTTAATGTCTGGTTTTTTTTTTGAGTTTTTAATTCATTTTAGATATTAGCCCTCTATTAGATGTGTAGTTGGTGAAGATCTTTTTCTATTTTGTAGGCTGCCACTAAATGATGGTGTCTTTTGCCATACAGAAGCTTTTCAGTTTCATGAGGTCCCATTAATTAATTGTTGATTTTAGTGCCTGAGTTAATGATGCTCTCTTCAGAAAATCTTTTCTTGTGTTAATGTGTTCAAGGCTACTCTCCACTTTCTCTTCTATCAGGTTCAGTATATTTTTTTCTTGTTTTTTTTATTGTTGTTTTTAAATTTTTTTCTTCTTTTATTCAATATGGTCACAGCTTTCCCTCTCTCCATTCTTCCAGGTCCACCCCTCTCCAGTTCCTTTTCCCACCACTCCTCTCCCCACCCCCCTTCTCACCCTTATCTATCTACTACTCCTCCATTTGCCTTCAGAAAAGAGCAGGCTTCTCAGTGTTATCAACCAAACACAGCATAACAAGATACTAGAAGGCTAGGCACAAACCCTCATATCAAAGCTGGATGAGGCAACCCAGAAGGAGGAAAAGGGTCCTAAGCTCAGGTTAAGATTACTACAAAAACCCCAAGCCAATCAACCACAACATATATGCAGAGGACCTAGCTCAGACCAATGAAGGTTCCATGATTGTAGTGTCAGTCTCTTCGAGCCCTGCTAGTTGATTCTGTGGGCTGTATTCTCTTGGTGTTTTTGACTCCTCTGGCTCCTATGATATCCTGCTGTACTCATCGATCTGTGCCTAGCCCAACTGCCATTAGAGAAGATCCCTCCAGTAACTGATGGGAGCAGATGTAGGGACCCTCAGTCAAACATTAGATGGAGCTTGGGGAACCCAGTGTATCTGGCTTTATGTTTATATCTTGGATCCATTTGGAGTTAAGTTTTGTGCAGGGTGATAATTATGGATCTAGAAATTGTTCATATGAAGCTCATTGAAGTGTACATATCTGAAATGGATAAAACACAAGTTTTCTGAATCATGGCATTAGAAAGTATTGAATTTGAGCTTTCCTATTGCTAAAAATAACCTGATAAATGATCTAAGTGCCCTCTACATTTAACTATCCTATACATTTAGGGACATCATACTGGAAAGTGGAAAAAATACAATTCTAGGTCATAATCCACTAACATGATTAAGATGGCTACTTGGAACTCCCATTTGTTTATGTATTCACTTATACAGCATTAGTCTCTAGGCATTTACTCTTTTCTAGACTTTTTGTTACATTTTTAGGGTAATTACGAAAGTGAAACATGTTCCTTGTTCTACCAAGACCAAGGAGTAGTATAGGAAATAGCAATTATAACAGGTGGTACCATGACAGAGGAAGTGGAAGATGCTTTGAGAAAAAATGGAAAAAAAAAAAAAAAACAGAGCATGCTTCTGAGGTGTGTCATGTAGCAAACCACCTGAAAGCACATCTTTCACATCCCTACTGGAACAAGCATAGAAATCAGACAAGAGACAGGTTGGGTGAAAACATGTCTGGGAACTACAGGATGTATCAAGGAGTTTTTCTCCTGCACCTTTGCTCTTTTTACCTGCAAGAAACAGAGGCTAGTCTGATGGGGGATGAACACATGTGCTATTGATCCACAGACTAGTTATCCCTGTAGCAGCAGAGATAATGATTTAAAGTACATCTTGATATATATATATATATATATATATATATATATATATATATATATTTAAAAAATTTAAAATAGGAATGGAGGTTGGCACATGTTATTTAGCTCTACCTGCCTAAACAACGATATTGACAAAAATCTGTGTCTAGTGGTACTACTTCCACATGTGTTATGATGACATATTGGTTTGGGTTCCCCAGAATTAGACCTCCAGTGAAGGATTCAAATGTAGTTAATTGGAAGAAGGATAGAATATGGATGGGGAAAAGTACTAAAAGGATGAGAAGACAGATCCTTAACTCAAATCACCAATCCACCTTTCACTGTAGGGAACTGTTGCTTAATCACAGTGTCCTGGAAAACATTGTAAATAAATGCACTGACCAGCAATTATCTGGTCAGTGAGGAGTGATTTGGGGTATTTGTACTTATTGGATGGGCTATCTCTCTGCCTCTCTCTCTCTCTCTCTCTCTCTCTCTCTCTCTCTCTCTCTCTCATGTTCTCAGTGTGAGGGTGCTTTCAGCCTGTGTGTGGAAATTCCATGTGGATTCTGTCAGCCAGTGTGCAGTTCCTAAGAAGATACAGATATTGGCACAACTAAATAGTGAGGTGTCTGAGAGAATGTTGGGTAGAGCACTGGCCATGAGTGATACACTCAAGACCTTAGCCTCATGCCATGCTGTATTCCACATATGACTCCATGGAGCCATTGTATCTAGTAGCTGTTACTATAAAGAGATACATTTATTCAGGATGATGAGCTTGGGCTTAATGACTTACATGGAGACTTCATGACTGGTTCTCTCAAGAGATCACTCCACGAATCTTTGCCCTCCACAGTGGTTGGGCTCTACAAAATAGTTTCATCAGACTTTTCACTATACCTGGTCCTAACAGGTGGTACATACCTCCAGTTTCAGGGAGGGCCAGGGTCATAGGATATAAATTCATATAAAAGGACTTGTAAGCCTAGTAGGCACATACTTCTGGTCACATGTATGTAGCACATACTATGTGACAGATAGTGTATAAGAGTGTAAGATGTGACTCTAATCCTTCAGGAGCGATTGGAAAAGTTTAGAAATTCAGAATACACACAGAGGAGATAGTTAACCACACTGGACTAAACACTATTTAAAATTGTAACATAAATACAATAATGCTTTCTCTAATGAGAAGGATCAATGCAAACCTAATTGGCAGGGGCGAGGAAAGGAAAGGGGCTTGAGCCAGACATTAAAGGATTGGCAGGAGTTAAGAAAGGACAACATTTTTAGTAAGTAAGTCACTGAAGGGAAGGCCCACTCAGAGGACATGTACCATTAAAGTAGAAGGTACATGTTCAAGAGGAGTAAGAAAGCCACTGAGTGCTTCTATGTCTAGTTTATAAAGGGCCTCTGGATTCAGCTTTAGTCCAGTATTCAAGTTGTTTTCAAAGAATTTTCTACAGTTACTTTCTACCTTTTAAAATATCAAAGATACAGTCCAAAGAACTCAAAAAGGTTAACAAGCTGAAGGGCCCAAGTGAGGACACCTCAGTCCCAGTTGGGAGGGAGAAGAAAGCAAACATAATGGGGCCTGAGAGGGAAAGTGGAAGGGGCTGGAGGGGGAAAGGAAGAGGGGAACCTGATCTGGTACTGGTGAGGTGAAAGAATCGAAGCCCCGAGGGCCAGCAGAAAGAATGGAAACAGGCAACCTGGGGAGGTAGGAGGTTGGGGGACCCTCCAGAATGCACCAGAGACTTGGAGGATGAGAGACTCTCAGGACTCAAAGGGAGGGACCTTGGATGAAATGCTCGACAGTGGGGGGCAGGGGGCTTACAGAGCCCACCTCCAGCAGAAAGACAGGGCATCAAATGAGGGAGGGGGTTGCCATCCCAGAGTCAAAACTCTGACCCATAATTGTTCCTGTCTGAAAGAACTGCAGGGATGGAAATGGAGAGGAGCCTGAGGAATAGAAGGTTCAGCGACAGGATCAAAGTGGGATCCAGCTCAAGAGGAGGTCCCAAGACCTGACACTATTACTGAGTCTATAGAGCTCTCACACAAAGGGACTTATGATGACTGCCTTCCAAAAGACCCAACAAGCAGCTGAAAGAGACAGATGCAGATATTTGCACCCAACCAATGGACAGAAGCTGCTGACCCCTGTGGTTGAATTGGGGAAAGGCTGGAGGAGGCTAAGGAGGATGACCCTGTAGGAGGACCAGCAGTGTCAATTAACCTGGACCCCAAGATCTCTCAAACACTGGACTACCAACCAGGCATCATATACCAGCTTATATGAGGTCCCCAACACATATACAGCAGAGGACTGCCGTGTCTGGGTTCAGTCAGAGAAGATGCACCTAATCCTCAAGAGACTGGAGACCCCAGCGAGTTTAGAGGTCTGGTGGATTAAGTGATGGGTGTTGGGGACATCCTTGTGGAGACAGAGGAGTGGGGAGAAGGTATGGGATGTGGAACAGTTGGAGGGTGGACCAGGAGGGGAATGAGGTCTGCAGTGTAAATAAATAAATAAATAAATAAATAAATATTAAATTTAAAAAAAATTAAAAAGGTCATTGCTAGAAGAGGTGTAAGTAAGGCTTCACGGTGGATGGATCTTAGCTTTTTGCTGGTCACCAGTGTTTACACTCCTGCCATATGAAAATTACTGTATTAGGGAAGATTACAAACAGAATTCTAGAGGATAACTCTGCACTCAGCCTGGGTATAAATAAGATGGAGATTATGACTGGATTCCCACTGCGCTGGGATCCTATCACTACCCTCCAGATGATTTTTATGTTAAAAGTTTAGAGAACCAGGATGCATCTATGTGACTGTTGTAATAGAAGATCCTTGATTAACAAGGTGACTAGCAGTCTAGTTTGCCTAAAGATGCTATCTGTGTTTCGAACTCAAAGTCGGTATCTTTGGGAATTCCTCATGTGTCATGCAAATGAGAAAGATGAGGAAACAGTGATTTGGAACAAAAAGGGATGCTTTAGAGGAAATCAGTGAATAGTTACAACAGGTTGAGTTCAGTCTGAGCCATTGTAAAATCACTGAGTCAGAATAAAGTGACCTAAATCATTAGGATTTGTCTTTTCCTATATTATACCCTACCCAGTTGGCTTACCATGTTCTTTCTATTGATTCCAGCTGATTTTATGGCCATGTTTAGGATGTGGGTGTCAGTAAACTGGGTTTGGTAGAAAGCTCTATGCCCAACATTGTGATGAGTTTGAATTTCAAGCTGGTATCTGGGATTTCAGGGACAGCTTTTGACCATTGTGATAGTCTGAAAGGGTCTCCCTGAATTCATATGCTGAACTGTAGTGAGTAATATGATAGAATCAAGAGGTGGAACATCTAGGAGGCCAGTAAATAATATAGGTAGGACCATTATAAAAGAGAGTTGAGTCCATACAAAAGAGTTGGAGGAACAAGCTAGCTCCCTTTTGTTCCTTCTATCTTTTATTATATATATATATATATATATATATATATATATATATATATATATATATATATATTATATATTATGTTTACACAGAACGTAAGGTACCATCTTGGAAGCAGACACTAGGCCACCACCAGATACAGAACATAATAAAAGTTTGATCTTGGACTTCGCAGCATCCAAGAGGATGAAAGATAAATTCTTGTTTATTAAATTACATCATCTCAGACATTCTATTATAGAAATGCAAATTGAACTAAGACATAAAAGGATGAATGAACTCTGAATAACATCTTGTGCATGATGCATAATAATTAACACTTTATGACACAATGATGCTAGCTGAAAATATTTTCTAAGATTGACATATGAATAGGGGAGAAACAGGATGCAAAGTTTCCCTGGTCTCCACAGTTGTACAGTGAAGTGTCTTGGAATGTAACTGCTAGACAATATATTGAAAACACTCTGATAACTTAACTGTTCTGTACATATATAGGTGATGTCAGAAGACTAACTAGAACACCCAGTAGTCTATTTGTCAAAGAAACTTGTTATATAGGAAGTAACCTTGTAGAAGACTCCTAAGTTTAGTGGGGTGTTTGTGAAACAACTTTGCTGTCAGAGGGTACATTTTACTCTCTAGTTGAAGTAGAGCATTGAGCACTCTGAAAATGAGTGGGTAGGGAGGATGATCTTCCTGGGGAGTGGAAGTCAAGGTTTATCTTTTGTCAAAAATAGAGGTCAGGGATCACTGTGGATGAGAGAACAGAAAGAATATGAGACAGAGGCAGTAAGTGAATATTGGGAAATAGTGTCTTCTGGATACAACAGGGCAGTCACACACAGGAATTGTATATATAAAACCTGTGCAAGCTGAACTTAGACTAAATACTAGATTACAGAGTGGAGCTGGGTATGAAATTCTAGCCCTAGTTGAAAAGCTTTTGGCAATTCACTGCTAGGACAGGGAGAGTTGGTTTTCTTGATGAGTGTAGCCCCAGTAAGTTGACTATTTTTCTGTAAAGTCACATATCCAGGAATATATGGGCAGCATAAATAGGACTTTACATGTGTGTGTGTGTGTGTGTGTATTTTTAAGAAGACAACAAGTCTGTTGGATATGGAAGTGAGATGGATCTGGGAGAAATTGGTGGAAGTATATGATATGATCAAAACACATTGGAAGAAAATTTCAAAGAATTAATACAAAAATATACAATAGTCATGATTAGATTCTGATAAAGCAGCAATAACTCCTCATTCCAGTTGGCTTCCAAAGTCTTCCTGGTTCTTGTTGCTTTGTGGGTCCACTCAGACTATTTTACTTTTATTGTTTTGGGATATGCAGAAAGCACACATTTAAAAGCATGGGTTTGATTATTTTTGTTAAGAGGAAAAGGAAGGATTGTGAGGTATCAGGTACAGGATTGAGTAAATGCTTTGTCATTAGCTAGCAGTGGGTCTTGGATGAACCATCAATCTTTATGATTCTGTTTTCTCGCCAGTAAAATCTCTAACTCTTGAGGCTTCTCTGAGAGTGATATACAACAACAAATGCCAGTGCTTCTCAGCTCTTCAGACAGAAAAGCCCTTTACAAGAACTTGCTACGATGATTATTTCTACTTGCTACATTCCAGGAAGCCCCACAGTGCCGAAACAACACTGGTTTATGCTTCACAGCTGTTCTGGTAGTGTTTACTGCACATGGGTGAACTGTTGAATTTAAGGGACTAGTTTACTTACTATAGGGTTATAACGGATGCAGATTGCATGGGGGTGCCTCCCACCTAATGTAGAATACACTTTCCTTCATCTCAAGGGTCAGCCAGATGCCAGATGCTACACTATGTGTGCAACAGAGAGTAGCCAGGCATACTGTCTTGTAAAAATGTAATGGCAGGTACTAATGTGATTAAGGCTCCGGTGAACAAGTCTGATCCAGTGACATGTTGTTCTGAATCCCTGTATAGACATTCTTGGACAGAAGATTCTGTTTTTCACTTGATTACCCATTGAGTTTCTTAAATTTGGCTGAGCCTTTTATTTGTTCTTCATTTAGACTAATATAGTACACTGGAGTGAACACATGCTTTGGGGATACAACACTGGGTTTCAACCTTCCTTCTTAAAAATAGGCTGTTTATGAGTTACTATTTATTATCACCCTCTAAGCCTTGGATTTTTCTCAACCTCTAAATGTTGATTTTTAAATTATTTTAATAGTAGATACTTATACACTACAGTATGATAATGTGATGTGTATTGTATAATGATCAAATTAGAGTAGTTACCATTGTATCTCCTTAAACATATCAAATCGCTTGTTGCATAACATGCATATTTAAGAGTGGGCAATATTTCAATATGACATGAACTGATCAAATCAGGCGAATTAACATTTTCATCAACATACTATTATTTTGTGATGGAGCCTTTTAGTTCCTTTTGTCTAGTTATTCATAAAAATATAGAATAGATTATCATGGGCTATGGTCACCACATTATGTTGTAGAGCACTAGAAGTTATGATTATTATCTGTATTTTGAGCAGATAAACCTTTTATACAGCCCCATAACCCCTAAAAAATAGCAGCAGTCATTAAAAGTCTCCCAACCAAAAAAGTCCAAGACCAGATGGTTTTAGTGCAGAATTCTATCAGACCTTCAAAGAAGGTCTTCAAACTAAATAAGGTCTTCCACAAAATAGAAATAGAGGGAAAACTGCCCAATTAGTCCTATGTAGCCACAGTTACACTCATACCTAAACCACACAAAGACCCAACAAAGAAAGAGAATTTCAGACCAATCTCCCTTATGAACATCGATGCAAAAATACTCAATAAAATTCTCTCAAACCAAATCCAAGAACACATCAAAACAATCATCCATCATTATCAAGTAGGCTTCATCCCAGGGATGCAGGGAGAGTTCAATATATGGAAATTCATCAACATAATCTACTATATAAACAAAGTCAAAGAAAAAGATTGCACGATCATCTCATTAGATGCCGAGAAAGCATTTGACAAAAGTCAATACCCCTTCATGGTAAAAGTCCTGGAAAGATCAGGACTTCAAGGCCTATACCTAAATATAGTAAAAGCAATATACAGCAAACCAGTAGCCAACATCAAATAAATGGACAGAAACTTGAAGCAATCCCACTAAAATCAGAGACTAGACAAGGTTGCCCACTCTCCCCCTACCTATTCAATATAGTACTTGAAGTCCTAGCCAGCTCAATTAGACAACAAAAGGAGGTCAAAGGGATACAAATTGGAAAGGCAAACATCAAAATATCGCTATTTGCAGATGATATGATAGTATACTTAAGTGACCCAAAACTTCCACCAGAGAACTCCTAAACCTGATAAACAACTTCAGCAAAGTGGCTGCATATAAAATTGACTCAAACAAATCAGTAGCCTTCCTCTACTAAAAGGATAAGCAGGCTAAGAAAGAAATTAGGAAAACGACACCCTTCACAATAGCCACAAATAATATAAAATACTTTGGTGTGATTCTAAACAAACAAGTGATAGGTCTGTATGACAAGAACTTCAAGTCCCTGAATAAAGAAGATCTCAGAAGATAGAAAGATTTCTCATGCTTATGGATTGGCAGGATTAATATAGTAGAAATGACTATCTTGCTGAAAGCAATCTACAGATTCAATGCAATCTCCATCAAAATTCCAACTCAATTTTTTTTATAGAGTTAGAAAGAGCAATTTGCAATTTCATTTGAATTAACAAAAAACCCAGGATAGCAAAAACTATTCTCAACGGTAAAAGAACTTCTGGAGGACTCACCATCCTTGACCTCAAGGTGTATTACAGAGCAATAGTGATAAAAACTGCATGGTATTGGTACAGAAACAGGCAGGAAGATCAATGGAATAGAATTGAAGACCCAGAAATGAACCCACACTCTTATGATTCCTTGATCTTTGACAAAGAATCTAATATGACTCAGTGGAAAAAAGACAGCATTTTATCAAATGGTGCTGGTTCAACTGGAGGTCAGCATGTAGAAAAATGCAAATCGATCCATTCTTATTTCCTGTACAAAGCTCAAGTCCAAGTGGATCAAGGACCTCCACATAAAACCAGATATACTAAAACTAACAGAAGAGAAAGTGAAGAAGAGCCTTGAGCACATGGGCACAGGGGAGAATTTATTGAACAGAATACCAATGGCTTATGCTTTAAGATCAAGAATTGACAAATGGGACTTCATAAAATTGAAGTGGTTCTGTAAAGCAAAGGACACTGTCAATAGGACAAAGCAGCAACCAACAGATTGGGGAAAGATCTTTACCAATCCCACATCCAAAAGAGGGCTAATATCTAATATATGTAAAGAACTGAAGAAATTCGACTCCAGACAATCAAATAACTCTATTAAAATGAGGTACAAAACTAAACAAAGAATTTTCAACTGAGGAAACTCGACTGGCTGAGAAGCACCTAAAGAAATGTTCAATATCCTTAGTCACCAGGGAAATGCAAATCAAAACAACTCAGAGATTCCACCTCACACCAGCCAGAATGGCTAAGATCAAAAACTCAGGGGATAGCAGATGCTGGTGAGGATGTGGAGAATGAGGAACACTCCTCCATTGTTCGTGGGATTTTAAGCTGGTACAACCACTCTGGAAATCAGTCTGGCAGTTTCTCAGAAAATTGGACACAGCATTACCTGAGGACCCATTTATGGCACTACTAGACATATACCCAGAAGATGCTCCAACATATAACAAGGACACATGCTCCACTAGGTTCATATCAGCCTTATTTATAATAGCCAGAAGCTGGAAAGAACCCTGATGTCCTTCAACAGAGGAGTGAATACAGAAAATGTACATTTACACAATGGAGTACTACTCATCTGTTAAAAACAATGAGTTTATGAAATTCTTAGGCAAATGGATGGAACTAGAAAATTTCATCCTGACTGAAGTAACCCAATCACAAAAGAACGCGCATGGTATGCATTCACTGACAAGTGGATATTAGCCCCAAAGCTCAGAATACCCAAGATACAATTCAGAAACCACATGAAGCTCAAGGAGAAGAAAGACCAAAGTGTGGGTGCTTCCCTCCTTTTTAGAACGGGGAACAAAATACTCATGGGAGAAAGTATGTAGACAAAGTGTGGAGTAGAGATGAAAGGAATGGCTATCCAGAGACTGCCCCCACCTGGGGATCCATCCCATATACAGTCACCAAACCAAGACACTATTGTCGATGCTAAGAAGTACATGCTGACAGGAGTCTGATATAGCTGTCTCTTGAGAGGCTCTGCCAGAGCCTGAGAAATACAGAGGTAGATGCTTGCATCTAACCATTGGATTGAGCATGGGATCCCCAATGGAGGAGTTAGAGAAAGGACTGAAGGAGCTGAAGAGGTTTGCAACTCCATAGGAAGAACAATAATGTGAACCAACCAGACAACCTCCCCACCCCCCGCCCAGAGCTCCCAGGAACTAAACCACTGATCAAACACTACACAAGAAGGGATCCATGGCTCTAGCTACATATGTATCAGAGGATAGCCTTGTTGGGCCTGAATGGGAGGAGAGGCCCTTGGTCCAGTGAAGGCTTGAGGTAGAGAAATGCAATGACAAGGAGGCAGGAGTGGGTGGGTGGGTGGGGGAGCACCCTCATTGAAGCAGGGTGGGCAGGTGGAATAGAGAGTTTCAAAGGAGGAATCTGGGAAAGGAGATAACATTTGAAATGTAAATAAAGATAATAGCCAATAAAAGAAACATCTCATCCTAACACTGGGTTTCCCCTTTTACCTTTATAAACTATTTGCCTATGTTTTTCTCCTCTCTATCTGGAGGCAGTCCTTTGTCCTTCCTCTGGGACATTCCTGGGACATTGTCCCTCCTCTGGGATATTCCTGTCCCTATTCCCTCGTTTCCTTTACTATTAAGCTCTGCTTATAGAATTCTGTAGTCTCTACAAACTATGTCAAATCTCTTCTACAAAAATGGTCAAAGGTCTAAGACCCACCTGATTAGCTTTTGGCAAAACAGTGACCCTACTTCTTGTAGTATTTTTTTTATTTTGATAAATTAGTTACTCCATCACTCTGACTATATTATCTGATGAATACAATTGAAGGGAGAGGACATTCTTTTAAATCACACAGAAAATTTCCATCCATCATGGCAGGAAAGGCATGGCAGTGTGAGGATATAGGACGATTTGTTTTTATCATAGAAGATCAGGAAGCAGGGAGCAAGCTTGGGAACCATGACCTCCTTTCATTTCCTAGGCCTACTCTACCAAGTGTTCTATAGCCTCTCAAAATAGAACCATCAGTGGAAGAATTAGTAGTCAAACATGGGCCTGTAAAGGATTTTTTAAAATTTCTATTTAAAATATATCTTATACATCTTTCTGATTCTTGCTTGTGTTATTCCACATTAATGTTATCCCTCCAAGGTCAGATAACTATTTTGCCTCTTGTGCATTCTCTAGACGTAACATGTCCCAGCATTTGTAAGTGTATGCTCTGTATGCAATTTTTAGGTAGATGACTGATACATGTAAAATGCTTAATACAGTGCTTGGTACATAAGCAATGTTGAGTAAATTATAGGTCTTTAAAAATTATTTTTCAACATCTGACAAACTATTCTTGGCTTGTAAACTTAACCTTAAAACTTCTACGCAGAAAATCCATGCCCTAGCTCTCTGAGGGTTGTGAGTCTGACTCTTGCATTTTGTCTCTTGAGTGCAACCAGGCTCATGGGGCCAAGGATTCATATGGCCAATGGGATATAGAACTTGGGGTGAATGGATTCTTGACCTCTCAGTCCTGAGCCCAGTGTTCTGTATTTTGGTATAAATTAGAAAGAAAAGGAAATCACTTTTCACAGCAAGTTCTTAGTCGTCTCAAAGCCAGCTTACGTGTTAATCAAATAAGCAAAGTGCTGATGTGCACAGGTGTCAGGATAGTGTCAATAGTTTAACTCCTGCCTCATTTATCTACGTTACTGTGGATGAAAGCAGATCTGTAAATGCAGGGACACTGAACTCAGTGATAAAGATCAATTACAAGAACTTCCACACAGTGGATTAAAAAACAACATGGTTTTCCAAGGAGATTGTAAATGCTTTGTCTTTTTCTATTATTTGGATAAAAGAAAGCAATTTAGAGTAATGTGAATCTCTTCTTTGTAAATTTTTTTTTTTTTTACTGAAAATAGTTGTGTGTGTGTGTGTGTTTAAACACATTATGCCTGACTATAATTCCCCCTCTCTCTACTCCTCTTGGGTCTTCCCTGTGTCACCTCCCAACCAGACCAAGCCTATTCTGTCTCTCCTTAGAAAACAGTCACCTCAGGAATAATAATAATAATAATAATAATAATAATAATAATAATAATAATAATAAAAACAAAAGCAAACACATTGGAACAGGACAAAGCAAATAGGAGGAAAAGAACCCAAGAAAGGCACAAGAAATGGTTACAGACACAGAGACTCACTGGTTTGAATACTTAGGAATCCCATAATAACATAAAACTAGAAGCCATAATATACTTTGGAAAGACCTGGAGTATAAAAATAAAGAGAAAAAAGATAAAAAAGGATAAAAATTAAAGAAGGAGGAGGAGTAGGAGAATGAGGAGAAAAATAAAAAAGGACAAAACATCTGCAATTCTGCTACCTGTTCACATCAATGATTATCACCTTAATGTTCTTTCCAGAGTTTTTAAATATTAATACATTATTTTTGCAAGACATAGAACTTTAAAATGTACAATAAGCTTTATGGATTAATATATCTAGTTCTTAAAGTCAATTTACCTTAAAAATTACATAAATACTATCTGATTAGTATATCACACTTTATGTAGCAATTTTCATACTGTTAGATTTGTAGGTTATTTTCAGCATTTCACTGTTTTAATGGCATTACAGTGAATATCTTTGCACGTACAACTTTCTTGTTAGGGACTTCTTGTCTTTTTAAAAAAGAAAAAAAATCCCCAAGTGTCATCACTAGATTTACAAAAACAAAAAACCAAACACAACCTTTAATGGTCCAATGAATATTTGAATATTTTTGCTTCCTGTTTGTGGATTAAGGTGTTTGCATTAAATGGCTAATACTCATTTTATAGATGGAAAATTAGAAAACAATAGGTAATTCTTTCTTCTTATATCATCATAATATTAGCTTTTATGAAGGTTCTATTCTGGGTTTGATGAATTGTAATATTTTCTTAGCTTATTATTGGTTTTTTGTTATCTCACACCATGTACCCTAATCCCATCTCTCTCCCCTCATACCCTTGCAACCTCTTTCCCAACAGAGAAAAATTAAAAATCTCATTGTGGAAACTGTAGTGTGTCACAGTGTGTTCCATAGATTACCCTCTTGTCCACTTTTCTTTGCTTGCACATGTTCATTGCAGTGACCAGAGGCTTCTGGCTTTTCCTACTCTACCAATGCAGGTACTTCACTGGCACTCCTCTCAGGTATCCTGTTGTTGCCCTGTGTCATGGTGATCCTGTAGTTTTGGATCTCTAGGACCAGCCCCTTTATGCACTCCAGCAGTTCACTGATCGGCTAAACGTTGGGGTGGGCCAATTCAAAGTCCTGGATCTGGGCCTGAGAGGTATCTGAGCTGGTCAGCTTGCTGGCTTTTCCTGCCTAAGTGAGGTGCAGGGCCTTCTCTCCTGACTGTTGCAGCTGATGAGGAACATGGCTAGTTCTCCCATCTCATGACCCCAGAGTCAGCTCTTCCAGCTGCTGTAGATGGAGGAGGGAGAGGAGGAGGGTGTCTCTCCCTTGTTTGTGCACTTCCAGCAGAGAAGAGGTAGGGCTGGCTCTCTTGTTTCTTTGTGCTCACATCCTAGGGGTCAGTTCTTCTGTCTACTATAGGTGCAAGGAGTGGGAAGGTGGGGGATCGCTCCCTTATTGTATTAGTCAGGGTTCTCTAGAGTCAAAGAACTTACGGAATGTCTCTCTATATTAAGGGAATTTATTGAGATGACTTAAAGTCTGTAGTCTGACTAACTCAACAATGGGCAGCTGTGGATGGGAAGTCCAAGAATCTAGTAGTTGCCCAGTTCCATGAGGCTAGTTGTTCAGCTGGTCGTCTCTAGAAGTAGGTTCCAACAGATGTGCTGGCAAGTAAGTGCAAGCAGTTGAAGAAGAGTGAATCTTCCTTCTTCCCATATCCTTTTGTAGGCCTCTGCTGGGAGGTGTGGCAGTCATGAGGGGCAAGGAGGGAAGAAGGGTATTTCTCCCTTGTTTATGCTAGCTCACAGGAGACAAGTGGTAGGGCTACCTCTTTCATGCTAGTATTCTCATTGTGTCTCACTTGCAACTCCTGCATTGTGGAGGGCCAGCTTTCCCATGATGCCCAGGTGAGGGGTGGAGACAGTTCTGCACAGCCCTCAGATATCAACATGTCTCCAGGTTGCAGCCCAGGCCAGGGATGTCCACCTGGCCTTTGGTGGTGACAGACCCCTGCTGCTGCATGGCCATGGACCCAGATGTGGCCCTTAGTGGCAGCACAAGCCAGGATCCTCCTATGGTCCTGGTTACTCACATCACGCTATTCCTCACTACTCTCAAGTTTCTGGTTCTGCCACTCTTCATTGTGCTCACATCCTTGCATTTCTCTTCCATTTCTTCACCACTTACTTGCTCCTTGTAGGGCTGTCCAGAGTCTCTGAGTGTCTTGAATTGTCTCAAAAGTGGTCTTAGGAGTGCTATGTTCCACTAGAGTATTATGGAGCCTGACCCCAGGCTCCAGAGTGGTAGTCATCACAGGATGCTCCCAGTATGGTGGTAGTCTCAGGTTTGATCCTCTCCTGGCTCCCTGGATCCCTCTAGTGATCTCTTGTGACCATCATATGTCTTGGGCTCATTCCTGTTCTTGCCTGTGGTCTCAGGCAGGGTTCTTCTAGTCTCCAGCATTATCCTAGTCCCAGGAGCCCATCTGGGTCATTTTGGCTCCAATTAGTGGCCATCTCAGGCTAGCTCCCTATCAGGCCCCCCTGGCACTGGACTGGTGTTTATCTCAGGCTCGTTCTTTTCAGGAAATATTAGGCTACTAATCATTCAGATGTTCATAGGCCCCCTTCTCTTTGCCACCTCCTGGTGCACCTGTGACATAGCAGCCATACTGGCAACGCCTTTAGGGGCAATGCATTGGAAAGGCTTTAATCTTGCTCATTAAGTTAGGAGGTTTATTTTTATTTTTTTTGGATGTATGAAGTCTGAATATTTGTACCCCACAAAAATTTATACATTGAAATTCTAGTTCCAAAGTGCTAGTTTTCGACCTTGGGAATTTTGGGAGGCAATTTGATTGTGGATGAGGAGCAGTCATGAATGGAATTAGTATCTGTGATAGGTTGAAAGAAACAATGTTTTATATAAGCTCAGGTACTTGGACACTTGGTCCCCATCTGAGGATGCTGTTTGAGGCAGATACCAGGCCTTTAGGAGGTAGAGCCTATTGGAGGAGGCATATCACTGGGCCAGGCTTTGAGGTTGTATAGCTTACTACCACTTCCCGTTCTTTCCGTATCTCTGCTTTCTACACAAGAATGAAGGGGAGTGTGATTAGACAGATTTCTGTCCTTCATGATGCCTTTTCTTTCTACTGTCATGCCTTCCCCTCCATGATGGACTGCATCTTCTTTGAAACTGTAAGCTAAAATATAACCTTTTCTAAGTTGACTTCTGTCAAGGTATTCTGTCTTAGCAACAGATGGGCAATTAATGCAGCTTCCTTATGAAAGAAACCCTGGAGAACTAGCTATCCTCTTCCACTACACGGGATGGAATAACATTGTGCAACCATCTACCATGCAGTAAATAGAAAAGAGCTCTTATCTGATATTGGTCAGTGCCTTGGTATTGGGTTTATCAGTCTGCAAAACTGATAAATAACTTTGTTATATTTAAGATATCCAGTCTATATATTTTTTTAAAACAACAAAAAATGCTGTTGCTACTATCCAGATACCTGAATTCTAGTTTAGATTGTCTTGAGACAGGGTTTGCTGAGAAAAGAGCTTAGAAAACTTGGATTTTAATCTCACTTATGCTATTTGTAAAAAAAAATTTTTTTTACATAGGTGTACTTTAAACAGTGAAGTCTGATTAACCTTTTATTGTAGAAAAAGAAAAACAATTCAGTTACTCAAATTGACTCCTACATTTCCAGAAACTGTTCTGAGGGGATGCATCTACATTTCGGCTTTTGGACTGGACTCATTCGAATGGCACTCCCTACAGTCCATGCAAAATTGTGTGTTTTCTAATGGAGTGATTACATGCAATAGTAAGCTGAAGCTGAACTTGACTCTAAAATTGTCTAGGCAGTGACTCAATGGATACTGTGTGTCTTCTCTGAAATGGAGATAATAATAGGGTAAAATGGATGACTAGGAGGAAGTGCTATTTCTGGACTACTACTGTCCAGGTAAATGAACTTATAGGACTGGTCTCACATTTGGAATGATCTAGTTACTGGGACAAAGTAATGCCTGATAGACAAGGAAATGTCTATCAGATGTCTACCAAAGCTTAACATTCAGCCACCAGGACTGCTTATGTATTTCTCTTTCTCCCTAATTCAACATCCCATGTTAGGTTAATAAATATTTTCATAACTACTTTTCAGAGACTTTAAGGTAGTATGCCTTTATGGTGGAATCAATGTATTTTAGTTTGATTTCTATGAAATATTTAGCAGTATTTTAGACAGCCTTATTATTTCTAAGACATTTTCTGGAGATAGGTTGGCTCAGGTGGATATATACTGAGGCAATAGCTGTCATGTAGGCTATTTATTTCAGTATATTTACTATATACAGAGTGTATTTTCTGCTAGTCTAGGTAGAATGGATTCGTTTTCAAGCCTCAATGAATGTGTATATCTAGGGCTTACATTTTGGATGCCGAGGTGCATGTAGTTTAAGAACATAAATATTGCCACAAATTGTCCACTGGATGGAAAATAATAATGTCTCTCATCCATTGTAATCTTATCTGAAAGGCCTTTATTTTGACACTGAAAGACAAAACAAACCTATTTCCATATTACTCATTTCATATAATATGTTCATATGAGTCACTTTCAACAAATCTAATTCACTATCCTGAGGGGTGAGATTTGAAAGTATTTATCCTTGGGTTTACTATGTGTACATTTTAGTTATTTGTACTTTCATACATGTATTGCATGCATTGTTTTACATGTGATAAAGAAATTGAAAAATATAGTAACTAGGACTCAAATGCAATTTTTAATTCCAAGTTTATTATCTTTCCCCCCAACAATCTTGTTCCTCAACAAAATAATATAATATAGAAATATCACCAGCTGATGTCCAGGAACAGGGATTAAAATTTCAGTAAAGGCTCATGGAGAGAACTTGGGGTAGTTCCCTTCTGAGCCTCATGAATCTCCTCCAGAAGGTGAGGAAATTAGATGTGGTTTCCTCTTTTTTTTACAATCCACACACATACGGAAAATTATGAGGAAGTGTTATACCTGGACAACTGTCTACCTTTGGAAATGAACTTATGGGACTAGTTTCAGATTCGGAATGATCTAATTACTGAGATATATCAGCTTCATCCAGGATTCTTTATTTTCAATGCACACAGATGTTCTAAGCAGGGAAAACCAGAAATTTGGAGCATAGACTCATGCTTTCTGTTTGGGGTCTATTCGATCATATTTAAAAAAACGTTATAACTCAGGTATCAAGTGTCCCTCCCACCAAAGTCTCAGGTGTTAAATGCTTGGTTGCCATTGATGGATTTAATAATTGACTCATGATGAAGCTATCCTTATTAATAAGTTTAATCTATTGATAGATTCATTATTGGGTCTCAGAATTATGGGAAGGTAGTAGAAAGTAGGTGGGGGTATCTAGTCTTGAGAGAGGCACCATGCCTTTCTAGCATGATGCTCCTGCCTTACCACTGTCAGGAAAGCAATGGAGCAAGCTGATGACCGTGGGTTCCAATCTGTGAACCTATATGCAAAATAAATCATTCCTCCCTTAAGTTTATTTACTGAGTATTTTTCCCCAGTGGTGCATGCCTTTAATCTCAACATTCAGGGGGCAGAAGCAGTTGGATCTCTGTGAGTTCAAGAAGAGCCTGGCCTACAGCATGAGTTCCAAGACAGTCAGGGCTACATAGAAACCCTCTATCAAACTACCAAAAACCAACCCACCCACCAAATAAAATGCAGAGATGAATCTATGCATGTTTTCAAACATAAATATAACCAAAATACATTGTATGAAAGTATTGAAGGACAAATAAAAATACATACAAACATAGACTGCAGAGATGGCTGAGTGGTTAAGGGCACTGGCTGGTCTACAGTGGGACTCTTGTTTGGTTTCTAGCACCCACATGGCAGCTCACAACAATCTGAAACTCAAGTTCCATTTACTGAGTATTTTGCTAAAAAAAGCAATGCAGTCAATGGACAATAAGGAAAGAAAATGGAAAGCAATATGGTCTGTTTTTATAATAATCTCAGATTGAAATATGTTTCAATTTATAATCAAAATACTAGGAAACTAAATTCTGGAGCAAAGGGGTACATGAGAAGCTCAAATCTTACAGTGAATTTGAGATATTCAAGACTAGAATCCAGGCTTCCTGGATCCCGGGCCAGTGCATGTACTACCAAACAACTGAGAACTTGGTTTTGGATTCCTGCCAACTAGGAGGTGCTTAGCTGTGAGCTGACATGTGCACGCATAGCTTTCCTGGATGCAAACATCAGAAATGTAGTTGGAGCATTTTGGAAAACTTGGGATTTGAAGTCACTTTTGCTGGGATTATTGGATTATGAATTTGGGCATGCTACCTAAAGACCCCCAGGAAAGAAGTCATAAAAGATGAGGAGAGTGGTAACAGCAGAGCCTGAAGAGGCCAGAAGGGATAGGTCACTGAGGGGTCTGTATTTATGCATATTTATCTGGATAATTAGTCTGTGGTGTCTTCAACTTCTTTCTTTTCTGAGGAAAAGAAACCTGATCTGGCATAAGACCAGTATTTGTTTTGTTGCTCTCTTCACTGTTCAGCTTGTGTCATTTGGACAAGAAAATATTTGTAAAAAGGCACTGACCTCATGTTTATGGAACACTTCCTATATACTTTCTGATTTCTATGTGCTGGTGACAAGATTACAGCAGGGTTGTGGAACTGAGGACAGATGTGTGGCATCAGCGAGAATGAAGACACTGACTACCAGTTGATGTTCAAGCAAGTGGTCCTGAATAGTTCCCGCCATCATTATTTATACAACCATAAGTCTGGCTGCTGGAGCAATGTTATTATCATTGTTTCTTTTATTCAGTCATAGTATCAGCATTAAAAAAGCCCCTTATGGTCCTCCAATAGTTTCCCTTCCACCACCCCCTTCCTTCTTCTTCTTCCCTCCCACCCCTCAACCTTATTTGTACTACAAAGGACAATTTCTGCAAGCCAAAAATAAATGTCTAGCCAAGCATGTCCCGTGGACATGAGCAAATACCCAGCTGGCAGCAAATGAGGATACACAGTTGTGCAAGGTGAGAGACAGATTAACTATTTGTGGGTAGAAGTCCACCCCCTTCTATCTTTGAAATTATAATGTAAAGTTGGTCCTTTTCTTCAGTCATCAAACAGCATCTCTCTGTTATAATGCTTTTTAAACTGAAGACAGAGACATGCTCATTGTAGCAAGCAACCTTTCCTGATAACGAATGCATTCATTCCTGATACCATCTTTCGAAAACCATTTTCTAAGTCTATCGATCAGATACAGCTTACCCAGACTTGTGAGGCAAGCAGGACCCATTGCAACAACCGTTGCAAGCTTACTCAGTGTGACTGTACCTGTTTCTGCAGGGACATTATGTTCTCCAAAATACTTAGAGTTAATAGTCACATCTGGAGAATCAATAGAGGTAGAGAGAAGAGAGGAGGGCTTTACCCCTTGAAAGAGCTCTGAGAAAAGCATAGAATCATCCATGAGGCTTACAGCCTGCGTGATTTCAGCTTTGCCCGTGACTGAGAAAGTAAAATTCAATATCACTTTGAACAGCATAGTGAAAGCAATAAGAGCTTGTAAGCACGCTAGATATGGGCAGTAAGCATTGAGGCCACCAAAATTCACCTTAGGCTCTTGTCAAGTGGGAAGAGGTCTCCATTGGCCTTGCTGTGCAGAGTCTCATTAGTGACGCACTCATACACCGTTCTTTGCAAATGCTGCATGGCCACTGATACATATCCTCTTGGTCATTTCTTTATTCTAGCTATAATCATTGTGGATGGTCTCATAAGCCCTTGTCTCAGTTTATGCTTTCAGGCTAACTTACTGTACATCATATTATAAAAACCTTTCTGGTGGCTTTTATATGAGTTATACATGCTCGTAGCACAATAAAGATGAAATGAGACAGGGACACATGTTTTCATATGCAAAGTATATCATGGTCTCCAGCCAAAGTCAGTACTTATGTATTATAGTGAACATAGATGCTTTGTCTGTCCATGGGTGTATATCATTAGTTCTGTGACTTATAACCTGCATTTTAATTGTGAAATATTTTAATATAGTAACATGCTTTTGTTTTCCAGGCTAGTTCAGTTACATAAAATAAGAACACACATTTTTCTCTATCTGCTCTATCCATGATAGAGGAACAGATTACTTGACCCATTCTGTTTTTCCCTAGGCTGTTGTTGATGTCTTTAGGGAGAGACTTTAATGGACTTTTCACTGAAGGGAGTTCTACTGTTTCCTTTCTCCCTCCTGGCTGTATATAAGAAAATTGTGTTTCTTGTTTTAGGTGTGAAACTAAAGTTAGGTACATACTCAGCTTGGTTCAATTCACTGTACTCGAGAGTGGTGGACTCTGGGATTGAACTGAGTCTGATTTCAAAACTGGAGTTCAGACTCACCTTTAAATTATATTCTATTCTCTATTAGGACAATTTGTTTCTTTTTAACACCTTTCTTCTATCACTTAATATTTTATTAAGTCACTCTTATTATCTGAAACATGTAAATTATTTTAATTTTCTTTTATTCAAAACAAGAGCAACTTTACCAGATTAAAAGACTCAGGGAAAAGGAAACCAGGAAATAAAAACTTATGAGAAAAATAGAGGAAGTTTTTTTTGGAATGGCTATGAGTCAGAAATGTTTAATGAATCTTATTATATTGCTTACCAACCCAAGATCATCTTACATGCCTAGATGTCAGCTCGTAAAGTACATCTCTGCTGTAATGGTAGAAATATGAGGGGCTGATATTCCCTTTGTGCTAAGAGATAATGAGGCAGGACAGCGATACATTGGGAAAAAACCCTGGTTATTTCCCAAAAAGGAATAACATTTTTTTTTCTTGTTGTTAAGTAAAATATTTATGAGGCTGGGGTGTTCATTAATTGTTTTTAACAATTTAAGAAAAAAATAATCCTTGATAGATGTCCAAGGTGTTGAAATAATTCAGACAACTGTATTTTGCATGAAAATAATTTGTCACCAGACTTTGGCATGCATTCGAATTGTTAATGGGATTAGAAAACATTTTGAGATGTTAAGGCATAACAGAATAACATGTTGGAAGGATTAAAATATATCCTGTTGTCATAGACACCATTTCACCCTTTGTCAGAAGGGAATATTTGCTTAATTTTGGATTTAAATAACTTGTATTGAATGCTTGCCGTATGTCAGGTATGTTTATGCTGGCATTAAAGTTGAATAATAATGAAACACATAAGGCATGCATTATCATTCCATTTCACAGATAAGGAAACTGTTGTTTAGACTGACTGCTTAAATGATGTGCAAAGACAGTAAGGCAGGTGAAAGTTGGGATTGTTGTAACTCCAAACTCTCATCTTTTCTTTAATATAGTTCTGTCATTTAGACAATTTTTGACTCAGAATTTGGTTGTGGATGCTAGGCATGAGATCTGTTTTTGCAGTGGAGGAAAACAAGAAATGCATTATTTTGAGTGGAAATTAGATGAGGGAGGTGAATATTATCCAAGTGTGCTCAGGGATTGGGATGGATAGCCTAAAAAAAATCTTCCTCACTACCATTGATTGGAAACTAACAGAAGTCTCTAGGAACCACTGGTGTAATTGGCTTCTTTACATTACAGATGAGAATTTGGGGGGTGGGGGTGGATGTGGATGAGGCTATGTTTTGTTTTTTTCCTTTAAATCTACTGATTATGATGATGAACTTGAATTCAAGGTTAGAGAATACCAGGAAGTTTGGCTACAGAGTAAGACACTTTAAAAAAAATATTGCCACAAAAGAAAGCAGAAAATGAAACAAACATTATCAAATGAACTAAATTCTACCTCTAGAAATAGAAAAAACAATCTGAAAGAGATGTTAAAATAAATCTAAAAAGATCAAAGATATAAAAGATTGAAGAGTAAAAGAAACTAAGACACAACAGGTAATTCTGGTAGCTTTAAAAAAAGTGAAAGTAAGTATCTAGATATTAAAAAATTTTTGCTGAAAACAAGACTTTTGGTTGACAAAGAAAGAAACAATGATTTTCAGGATAGAGCTGGAAAAAGAGGCTGAGAAATGGAGATAAGACTCTCCAATATAATCCAACAGATGACAATAATAAAATAGGGTGGAGACAATTTAGCAAAACATAATGGTTGATCTTTTTCAAAAGTTAAATACAGACTCTATAAATGAGAAGATACATGGGTCTGATAAAGATACATAAATGGCTAGATGGATGGATAGATGGATGAATTTATATCATGTATGTATCTGTGTATCTATGATCTAACAATTTACATGATAGATATACATATATCATATATACATAAATTAGTATATTCATGTGTGTGTGTGCAAAGACAGTTAGGAAGGTGAAAGTTAGGTTTGTTATGACTCCCAAACAATCATCTTTTCTTAATATTGTTCTGTCATTTAGACATTTTTTGTCATTTAACCTCTGGGTCATGGATGCTAGATGTGAGATCTGTCTATTTGTCTGTCTGTCTGTCTCACTTGGTGCATGCCCAATAATGTTGTAGATGCTGAACCAATTCAATTTAATACCATTTTGACCTCTCAGAGTTCATACCTTGTTTGAGTAGGGAGAAATAGATGAAAAAATCATAATAAAATAAAAAGGGAAGTAGGAAAGCATTTCTACTCTGAACCTCTGGTCATCGTGTGTGTGTGTGTGTGTGTGTGTGTGTGTGTGTGTGTGTGTGTGTTTGTCATTTGTTTTACCCAAGAGTCTTGTTTTTCCTTACATAATTACACAATGATAGGTTGTTGAAGCCCTGTATTCTTACATGACTGTAGGAACCCAGTCATTTTTGACATTTAAAAACAAATTTGAGATTATAATATAATTTCAACACTTCTCCTTTTCTTCCTTCCCTCTGAACTCTCCTACATCCCTTCCCACGGTCTTTTGAATTTTTAGCCTCATTTTCATTGTTATTGATGCATATATGTATATCATATATATTACTAAATACAACCTGCCCAGTCCACATAATGTTAATTGTATGTATGTTGTTAGGTCTAACTATTTTTTTATTGGATATTTTATTTATTTACAATACAGTTGTCATCCCCTTTCCCCATTTCCCCTCCCTAGAATGCCCTATCCTATATCCCCTCTTCCTTTATACTTTTATACCATTTTGATTGCATGCATGTATTAAGGTCAGTTCTAGGTTGAGGGTCTAGCAATACGTTAGATGCAAATAGTTGAGGAGCAAGCAATACAATAAGCACAAATAGTCAAAGAAAAAGTAAGGCATCAAAACCAGTTACGTGAACAATCCTGTGATCACTGTTTCTAAAGGCTTATCAGGATGACCAAAGTATCTGAGCCTACTTCCCTATCCTAGCCCAAGGTCATTTACATGTCTGAGACCTACTTCCTTGTTCTAGCCTAAAATTTAGATTCTTGTCTGAAATTACTTCTTTGTTCTAGCCTAATATTCAGATTTCTCCCTGAGAGTACTTCTTTGTTCTAGTCTAATGTCAGATTCCTATTTGGAGCCTACTTCTTTGTCCTTGGCCAATGTCAGCTTCTTGCCAAGCAGCCCCAAAGGCTCTTCATCTCTCCCCGTTTTTTATGTCATTAACAAGACTGATCCTGTCTTAGAACATTCTGACAAGAATGCTTTCCTTACCTGCCATGGAATATGCATTATCAAAAGCAATGCACTTTTGTCTTAGGTTGGTAAGACTCTGTGCAGAATCTTACCTGTTCTTGGCTTTCCAGCCTGTTAATTTAATAACTCTGTCTGAAGGTGCATTTTCAGGTTCAAGCCACGTACTTTTGGCTGCCAACATGTTGATATTGTTTTTTTTTTTTTTTTTTTTTTTTGGTTTTTCGAGACAGGGTTTCTCTGTGTAGCTCTGGCTGTCCTGGAACTCACTCTGTAGATCAGGCTGGCCTCGAACTTAGAAATCTGCCTGCCTCTGCCTCCCAAGTGCTAGGAATAAAGGCGTGCGCCACCACTGCCCGGCCATGTTGATATTGTTAAAGATAAACTTTAACATCATGGACAAGAATAAAAATATTCCCTGGACAAGAAGGGCTATCCTGATCAAGGCTATATATGCCTTTCCTGAGGTTTGACCAAAATGGAAATACTGACTTCAGGCCATGGATAATTTTATGGTCTAACTATTTCTTTTTTTTCCTTTTTTTTTCTTTGTTAATTCTTGTCTCATATAACATATACAGACCTCTGTTTCACTCCCTCCACTCTTCCCAGTTCACTCTTCTACCTCTCTTTTCCCCAGCTCCACTGCTCTTGAATTTACCTTCAGAAAAGAGCAGACCTCTTAGGAATATCAACTGAACAAGACATAGCGAGATCCAATAAGACTAGGCACAAACTCTCAGATCAAAGCTGGATAAAGCTACTGAGTAGCAGAAAAAGGTCCTGAGATTAGGCAAAGGAATCAGAGATATTCCCACTCCTACTGTTAGGAGTCCTACAAAACCCTCAAGCTAACCAACTATAATATATATGCAAAGGATCTAATGCAGACAAATGCAGGCTTCGTTGTTGCTGCTTCAGTCTCTATGAACCTAGCTTAGTTGATTCTGTGGACTGTGTTCTTTTAGTGTCTTTGATGCCTTTGGCTTCTACAATCTTTCTTTCTCATCTTCTGCAGGGTTCCCTGAGCTCCTCCTAATGTTTGGCTGTGGGTCTTTGCATTCGCTTCCATCAGCTGCTGGAGGAAGCCTTTCTGATGACAACTGTGCTAGTCACCCATATATGAGTATGGCAGAATAGCATTAGAAATCATTTCATTGACTTTTTTTTTTTTGCCAGTCATATTTGGTTCTACCACAGCACTCTGAGCTATCTAGCTTTTGGTTCCTAGCCATTCAGACAGTTTTAGACATGGGATCCCCTTGAATTGTGGGCTTCTGGTTAGACCAATCATTGATTGGCCATTCCCACAAGTTCTGAGCCACCTTTGCCCCAGGACATCTTGCCAGCAGGGCCTGTTGTAGGTCTAAGTTTTGTGGCTAAGTTGGTGTCTCAGTCCCACACTTGGAAGCCTTGCCTGGTTTCAAAGGAAGTGTAGTTCAGGCTCCAGATCCTCCATTACTAGGCTTCCTCACTATGGTCGCCCTCACAGAATACAGGAAGTTTCCACTGCACTAACTTTCTACATTGCCCCCCAAATGCCCACTTCCCATTTCAGTGGTCTCTCCCTGAACTCTGTCCCTTCATCCCACCCTATCCCATCCAGTCCGTCCTGCCTTTCCCCTCACCCCTGCAGTCCACCTGCAGTAGACAGCACATTAGTCTCACAATCTAATCATTTCTTAAATAATTGAGAACAACTGATTTCACAAAATGGAAAGACTGAACATATGCAAAGATGTATGCTAATGTTTCTAACTCGAGGCACAGCCAGGAGGGAAACCACCTGTAGGAACAGAAATGGGGTCCTAAGGCTCCGATTCCCTAAACTTGTTTCTTTCTACACAGGACAAGCAGTGAGATACTGTAATTCCAAACACAATCTGGATGGCCAGTGAAGATCAGATCTTCCTCTCAAATTCATGATGTCTTTAATTACAACGGATTAAAGTTGTGTCTATTGTTAGAAGTAACCAAAACTTTATTATCATCCCACAGAGATGTGCTTAAAATTCCCATCTCATTTATGCCTGCCCACCCTTTGTGTCTCTGCCTCTGCTTCTAAATAGGTCTGTTCCCTAATAAAGCTTCCTTTACTAAATTTCTTTCCTTTAAAATTCTCCATACCAGCAGACAAGAGAATTTTTTTCAAAAAAGGTTTGAGCTTGGTATTTTTCCCATTTGAAGATTATCAGTGATCCTTTCATAAGATATTCAGTGAATTGTGACTCCTCCTTCCATCCCCTGTTCTCCTCCCTCTGCCTCTGTCCTTACCTCATCCACCATCCTTTTCAAGTGAATGATGGTTTCTTGAATAGTTTTTTTTTCACATGTTTCTGCACATTTATTTTTTTCTGCTATGTTTGTATGACAAGTTTTCCTCGTCTTAATTTTCATTCATGACTGCCAGATACATATATTTCCACCTTAAGATTCAGCTCAAGTTTCACTTCCTTGTGTTTCTCCTGACCCTCATCTTTTAGCTGAATTAATCCACCATTCTTTGAGACCTCATGCACAGAATCATATTTTGTCATAATGCTCTTACACATGCTTTGAATCTTTCAGGCTATTTGCTTCCTCTGTTATTCTTGAGACTAGATGCTATTTCCTTTTCATCCCCTCTATTTCCTTCTATTCCATCCTTCCTCTGACCAAATATCTGGCCAATATATCAAATCCTAAAAGTGTTTTCTGAAAAAAAGAAATAGATAAAGGAATGATCATTGACACAAAGAAAATGTCTCTTTTGAAATGTAGAATTGATTTTCTGTCTCACCTTGGAAACCCGATTTGCTACTCTCTGAACACAGAGAGCTAATCAAAGTGTGAGTGTTTTGGGGTATGACTCCAAGTTCTCAAACTATAGTGTTTTAATTATGACTTTATAGGAAGCTGCTAGACAGTTGGGGACCTTGAAACTTCATTCACTCTAAAGGTAAGCAATGACCACATTTGATTTAACCACAGAAGCAATTAACTCTCTGCCAGTGTGGCAAACTGTGTCTGAGCTGTATTTATTGATGCATAGATTTCACAGGGCTGTGATATTTGAAGACAAATGGCTATGCCTATAATTAAGTCTGCTAAAGAATTGGCAGCTGTGATATGATGATGGAAGACATGGAGAAAGGGCAAAGGATCAGAAATGATCTGGATGACACTGTCTTTGTGACCTTGATGTTCCCTTTTATTCATTGACTTCCCAATCAAATAAAGTCTCTCATTCAGTCAGTTCTCATATTGTCTTAGTTAGGGTTTATTGTGATAAAACATAGGACAAACAGCTCGGTGAAGAAAAGGTTTATTTGGCTTACCTTTCCACATCAAAGCTCATTAACAAAGGATGTCAAAATAACAACTCAAAACAGAAACCCGGACTCAGGAGATGATGCAGAGGCCATAGAGGAGTGATTCTTAGTATCTCACTTCTCATGGTTTAATCATCCTACTTACTTTTAGCATCCATGAGCACTAAGTCCTGGTGTGGTACTGTTTGAAGTGAATCTGAGTCAATCTGATTCTGTTTTGTGTTATTGGAAAACAATGTATAAAAAGAAATAGAAGGACATCAATCATCAACCTGAAAATTACTACAGATTTTCTTTTCCTACCAGCCAGTCTGGTTGGGGCATTCTCTCAGTTGTGGTTTCCTCTTTCCAAGTGACTCTAGCATCTGTCAGGTTGCCATAAAACTAGCTAGCACACATATACAACAAGTATTTCTTACCCTGCACATAAACATGACTTATGGATGAAACTGTAGGAAGAAGGGTCTCTTTTTATATTTTCATCCACTATCACAAGATGATGAAGAAAAGGTTCTTCATTAATAATCCTTCCTCCCAAGACTGCTTTATTAAGTAATAAATGTAATACAGTAGGTAGCTGTTACCTACAATAGTACCTTCTAGAATCTTATGACTAAGATTCCTATATTTTTAGACTGAGTTTGAGGTTAGACTATACCACATTAAAATGTTTTATCTTGCTTAATACTTACAAATTTTTATAAGACATTGTGATGCTTTCTTTGGGGATGAGAAAGCAAATTAGAAAAGTCAATTCATTTTCAAAAGTAATATACTATGTGGTGTGGTTATAAAGAGATAAGAACACACATTGTTTAATCAAGTGCCTGATTTATTGCACTAACCACTAGGGATCAAATTGTTCTCCATTTCCCATAAAGTGAAGTTCAATATCACTAACATGGGCATGCAAGGCTCTCTGTGTATTGACACATACATTATGCTGTTCTCTTTCTTTTTATTTATTGTTTCCAATAACCCAGAACTGATTGTCATTCCCTGTGCCTTTTTCTCATCTTTGCCCTTTCTCATGCTAATAATCTCTGTCAGGCATTTCCTATACTTCACACTGATTCATTCATGCTGTTTAGTACCCAGGTAACACACTCAAATATAGCATTCAAATAAAAAAGAGAATCTTTGACTAATTCATTCATGACAGTTCTTTTAAATCTGCAAGTCAGGTTAGGGAACATTGACAAATTACTAATGCTCTACATATCCTAAGATTGCATTCATTACCCATATTAAGCATTCCTTTGCTTTCTGTATTTTCTATTAACCTGTGAATTCTTTCAAGGAGGATAATGTCTTTAGAACTTGAGAGATTAGCAGAATGTTTTACAATTGTAAGAACAAAGTGAATACTCAAGAGTATGCGATGACATTAAGTCCCAATTTAAATCCATTTATGATACTGTTTTAAAAAGATTTGCTTTTAATGTGTATAAATGTTTGCCTACATGGATGTATGTGCACTGTGTAGCATGTCTAGTGCCCATGGAGGTCAGAAGAGGGTATCACATCCTTTGGAAGTGGAATTACAGACAGTTGTAAGTTGCCATGTGGGTGGTGGGAACTGAATTTGGGTTCTCTGCAAGATCTGCAAGTGCTTTTAATCACGGATCCCTTTTGCTAGCTCCAGGATCATCAGGTGGAATGGATGGGTTCACCAGCAAGAGGGGATTGAGGCACCCAGGACTTTTATAGTGCATCTAGAATTCATGTACTGAAGTCTTCAGTTTCCAGACCCAATCCTTCTTGGGCGGGAAGTGATGAGCACCGCATTTGCTGGAGTGTTGAACTTCCCCTGACTAAATACAAAATCTTTTGAAACTTGGATTTGGTATCCACATCCACATCTATATTATTAGACTAGGCATTCCTATTGATCAGTTGTGTCTTCCTCACTAACATGTATGGATACTTGGGCTTTGCATGCTCATGATATGGAAACTTTGCTTAGGTTTTATTTTTCATGTAATTACTTGAACTTCTGAGAGAGTAAATCCTTGTGTCTTTTACATTCATCAACTCACATGGCCAGTTGAAAATGAACTTCTCTACTAAAAAAATGGGCAGCTGTTTAGCTTCAACCAAGATATATTCTAGATCAATAGACAATGGATATTGTTCGAGCCCATGAAAGCACACATTTTTTGAATAGAAGACATTTTTGAACAAGATTCTTCAAGATTTCGAATTTCAGGCTTATTCTAAAACTCTTTTTTGATTGCATTAAGGTCAACCATGTCTTATGACCAGGATCATTAGATGATGATAGAGGACCAAGCAAGTGTGAGAAAGCCCTTCAATACTTAATAACTCCTGGTTAAAAACAAAGAACAATTCTGCTTTGTATTTTGTAATGAAATGAGTTATGTATGCCAGGGAGATAAGAGATGTCAACATAATGTTGAAGAAATAAAACTATTTAAGAAATTAAGACATACCATGTCCCAAATAAGTCAGCATTTCTCATTCTTCTATTGAATAGCCATAGGTTCCTGTCTTCTTATGGAAATTTTAGAAGTCTGAGAACTACTCACTCACCGCAATGTATCTAATTGGACCATAGCTATGGTCTCCTCTTTCTTTATCATTGATGGGCTCAGACTGGATGCAGCACTAATAATGAGAGATTTTATGCACAGTCTGAATACATAGGTCATAGGTGCTCCCTGGGTTGCTTGAGAAGATGGCTTTAGGACCATCAGCAGGGTGATCTTCACAAATGAGAGGCATTACCTTTCCAAGGGCAGCTTCAGTGTCACTTTTGAAAAAGTAGCTTTCTTTTGTGAGAAACATGCCGTGTCATGGTTTATAACAACAGGAGGAACTGGAAGTTACAGAACCTGGGAGGTAGAAAAGGTCTGTCTGTCTGAAGAATAGTAAGAACTGATTTTATTCTTTGCCATACTGAGATGAAAAGGCATCTTGTAAAAGCTTTTAGTTGGCTTTCCTTTGTCCTCATCATGTTTTGGAACATATTTAATGCATCTTGTATTTTTGAAAGGAAGGGGGCAAAAAGGGAACAATTTTAGAGAAGAATTGTCTTCATCAAACAGATTTTATCTGACTTGGAGTTGGAGATGTGAGCTCCTTGTGAAGCTCACAAGTCCTCACCAAGCTACTAAGTTATGGGGACATAGAATGCTCTGATTGTAAGTTAAGAAGGATTCCATTCTAAAAGTGGGTAGATCTGAGTTTTCTCAAAGAAGGTTCAATACAGTGGTTTCCCAATCTAGGGAGGAAACATGGACAAGCACACAAAAGTGTTCTCAAAATTCCCTGTGTAATTTTATATTTTTGTAGGCTCACCTTTCTCCTCTTGACTGCAGACCCCAGCCAATATGACAAGTGCTCCTTATGTTTCTGGAGTTGCCGAAATGAATGCATATAAAACATCTAAACCATATACACAAAATATCAATAGAGCAGTACAGTGTCAACTGTATTCTTTCACTAAAGGGCATTTACTGAGCAACTGGTAGTGTACCAACTATATACTAGCAGATGATAAAAAATGAATAAAATAGAAAAATATCACTTTTCCCACCCTTGAGGGCACCTGAGTACTATTTGTAACATTTCTGACCTATTTCTGACCTTTAATCTGAGGATATTTAGAAAATTGTTCATTCTCCCTGTTTCCATGTAGAAATGTATGTATATGTGCATTTATATATTAGTAGAGACATGGAGATATTTTCTCACTGTTGTAACAGGAGAAAACACAGTGTGAGACATGGGAAATGCAAGCACACATTTCTTTATTCCTTTGATGGCTTCCCAGATATTGAAAATCCAACTTGACTTGGTTTCCAGCTGCAGAATCATTCCAAGGTGGCACACCAAGTAGCCTATCTAATCAGATCTAGCATCCAATATGAAAGCTTAATGCTATTAGGTGGAATTCTATATTTCACCTATTAAAAGTACCCACTAAAAGTACACTCACACACTCTGGATGTGGAAGTCAGTTTGTATTGGCTGCTGTCGATAACTATTACATCCTATACATCAATAGAGGTGTCCTTCCTTCCTTCCTTCCTTCCTTCCTTCCTTCCTTCCTTCCTTCCTTCCTTCCTTCCTTTTCCTTCTTTCTTGTTGAAGATCAAACCCTTGGTCTTATGTATTCTCGGTAGCATTCTGGCATTGAGGTATATCAACAGCAAGTTATAGTCCTTGCTATCAAAGGACTTAAATTTCAGTGAGAGAGATTGTTGAGTTTATTGTGAAACACAGTTGGTCAGAGGCACAGACAAGAAGTTTCCTTGAAGAAAGTGGGGGCATATGGAGTTTTGGGGTATGCAGAGGCAGGTAGGGATTCTGTAAAAGAGCACTGCTCAGATTCATAATGGCATCTATGAGAGTGTTCTGTGTATTCTCTTCCCTGTTTCTACCCCTTTTCAGTCCTCAGCAATGACTGTTTTGGGTGGATTGAAAAAGAAAGGAGTCCTTTGATAGTGTCCTCGCTGGATGGGGCAGCTAAACACTCATATACTAAACCGTTTCTTCCCCTACAGGAAAACTCACAGATTGAGAGATCTTTCTTGGCTGTGACCTATTCTGTCTTGGAAAAGGGGTCCTATATATAAAGTGAAGTAATTCTTCTTGCCCATTTCTCTCTCTCTCTCTCTCTCTCTCTCTCTCTCTCTCTCTCTCTCTCTCGTAAACTGTATTAGCTAACAGTATGGTACAGCTTGTCTGCTGGAGCCTTAAACCTCTGTAAAGGTATTCTTACATGTTGATAGTTGTTCATATTGATTTTTTTAAAAAAAATGTAAGGCTCTGATAGAAAGCTAATATATGGTGATACTACTTCTTAAGTGTCCAACTGCATTTCAAAAGATAATTGAAAGCTTAGAAGGTAGGAAGATGTGTGAAGAAATGAAATTTTGGAAAAATGAAAACAAAGACTTGGAAGCATAAACCCATGTGAATTATCATTACATACATTGTAGTGACTGGAGAATTTTGTGTTTCTGTTAGACACTATTTGAGAGAAGAAGCCAAGATTAACATCTACATAACCCTAGCTCAATGTAGATGTTTCATAAGTATCTGTAGAAAGGAAGAGTATTAGCTAGTTTTCCTTTATCTCTATGCCACTGTCACCTTTTTTATTGGTGTTTTTCCTGGAGTTGTCTGAATGCTTTAGAGTTAGTTTTATTTGGAATTAAATTTAGGGGCTTCATAGATTGTGTATCTCTTAAGAGTTCTTACTGGTCTTGCAGAAGACCCTAGTCCCAGATCCTACATGGTGGCTCATAAACAGTCTTAATCCCAGTTCCAGAGTATCTGATGCCCTCTTCTGCCTCCCTTGGGCTTCTGCATACATGTGGTGCACATAAACTGATTCAGAACACACACACATACACACACACAAGTAAATAAAATAAATTAAAAAATACATCTTAGAAAAAGAAGTCAGAAAAAAGAAGTCAGTTTCATTAATAGACATAGTAACATGGAAGAAAGAAATCCCATAGGGCCCCACCCTTAGACAAAAAATATTACAGACAATTAAGGAATGTTGAAAGCAGGAGAAATAGTTTTCCCTGGGGAATAGCCCCCCCCCCCCCCCCGACTGGGCATCCAGTACAAAGTAGTTAGTACTGAAACCAGTGGTCAGGGCTGAACAGGATCTATTTATGTTTAGAAGAGGGAGAGGAGGGGATCAGGGGGAGAGAGATGGAGAAAGAGAGGGAGAGGAAGAAGGAGAGGGAAAGGGAGAAGGAAAGGGAGAGGGAGAGGGAGAGGGAGAGGGAGAGGGAGAGGGAGAGGGAGAGGGAGAGGGAGAGGGAGAGGGAGAGGGAGAGGGAGAGGGAGAGGGAGAGGGAGAGGGAGGAGAGGGGAGAGATTAAAAAGGAGGCCATGAATTTGAAACTGAGAGAGTAAAGGGGGGATACATGGAAAAGGTTGGCAGGAGGAAAGACAAAATGGTTTAATTATGTTTTGCTTTCACAAAATAAAAATATTAAAATTCAGAATGATTTTATATTCTGTGAAGCCACACCTTGGAGAATCAGGGAAGCATCAAAGAGAAACCATCTTTTCAAATAAGCCTTTCAATATTATAACTAGAATTTCTCTATAATTAATCATGTAAACTTGTTTCATTTGAAAATTATTTCTTTAAAATCAATTTAGTTAACATACAAAGCCATGGGTCTTATTATAGTATTAAAAAAAAACCCCTTTTAATTGATGTTTTGAGAATTTCACAGTATGTACCCCAGTCTCACTCATCTCCCCATCCCTTTATATTTACCCTCTGTCCCTGCAACCTCCTACCCAAAGTAAAACAAAGCATAGAAAACATTTTATTATGGAAACTGTAGTGTGTCAAAGTGTGTCCCACAGTATATCCCTCTGTCCACACATCTTCACTGTCGAGTGTTCATTGTAGTCAGTCATTGGTCTGGTTTGAGGTCTCTGGATCTTGTGACACCATCAATATTGGCCCCTCACCAGTATTCAACAAAGGGGGAAAAGGAAAAATAACAGGATTCTCTGTTATCCTGTTGTCTTGTATCATGGAGAGCCTGCAGCTTTGGGTCAGCAGGACCTGCCAGAAGCCTCCCAGCATGGAGCAGGTTGAGACACAAAATAGGACTCTGGTGTGGCTTTAAGGACTGATGGTCTTGGACCTTCTAGCTCTCTAACTATACTGAAATGCTGACGATAATTTCTAAAAAATCCTAAATCTTTTTTGCTCTTTCTGAGGGTAAAAAGCTGCTGGCTTAGGCAATGGACACCTGTAGCCTAACAGTAGGGGATTAAGTAATGTGGCCTTTGTTCCATCTCATCAGGAACTACACAGCTCTAACTTTCAGCCTGCTAGTAGAAGTAGCAGGAAGAAAAAAGGAACACTTTGAAAACTGATTATAGCATTTATTTGTAAGTTGTAAAAAGTTCTCTATGAAAGCTTTCTAAGGAAAAAAAAGGAGGGGGAGGGAATGAATGGAAAAGGGGGATAAGGGAAAATTCTTCTTTACCTCTTTGTCTAAGAAGTGTTCTGTCTAGAATCTAGAGGAGGATGCTGAGGGTCTGAAACCACACTCTCTTGTTCCCCTGAGACAAGATCTTTCAAGAACCTGGAGCTAGGCTGGAGAGGCAAGCAAGCCCAGATACTCCTCTTGTCTCCATCCCTCAAAGAGCTGGGGTCACAAGCACATAGCTGTGACTTTTCAGATGGATTCTGAGGTCCAATCTCAGATCCTTTTGCTTACCCAGAAAGCGCTCTTACCCAGAAAGCCATGTGTACCACTCCCAAAATACCTTTAATCAGAAAGTTTTAGAAATTATCATCATGCTTTTCATGACTGGACATTTTACATTCAAGGAAATCACACTTGAAACAAACATGTTACAGGTTCTTTTTTTATTTTTTCAGTAAAAATCAAGGTAAAACTTCAGGCTAAAGTTACCATGGGTAACCAAGATTTCAAGAGACTGTACCAGAAAAGTGACTTTCAAACGCTGACTAGAAGAAATATGCTGCAACCTTTCCCACACAAAGGTGACAAATAAAGGATAAAAATATGGCAACCCAGTGAAAATACATCTTTTTCTTTCTGGTAGTTCTTCAAGATCTCCATTTTGGGGAGCCTGAACTGATTAGTATAGCATTGGAATCATTTAGCTGCTTATTTCTGACTGGCTTTGCTAAGGCTAAAGCTATTAGCCAAGGAAGTTTGAGGAAAGCATAGTAATACTTGGCTGGCTCCTGCACGGGATGTGGTGATCCAGTAGAGGTAGAAACATTGTTTTTCATATTGTATTCCACAATGTTAACATTCTTTCTCATCCCTTTCCTCCATTTGAATCAGAAGATTGACCCAGAACTAATAAATTATAGATAAGCAAAAAACAAAACAAACAACAACAACAACAACAAAAAACCCAAAAAACCCCCCAAAACCCCAAAACCCCCCCAAAACAAAAAACCCCAAAAAACCAAACCAAACCAAACCAAACCAAACCAAACCAAACCAAACCAAACCAAACCTAAAACAAAGACAAAACAAAAAACAAATGAAAAACAAATGTGTTCTGTTCAAAAAAGTTCTCCTCAGCTCAGTTCTGACCCTTCTCTTTTTTTCAGCACTTATACATCTTTCAGAATACATAATCACATGGTAAAAAGTTCATCACAAGTTCACACATAAATTCAAATCATAAATTGAAATAGAAGTTTCCAACAGAGACTGTTTACATGCATATCCATTAGGAGTAATTATCTGGCTAAACATTCATCATCTGTCACAACTCCACAAGTTTACTGAGAGTTAAAATTTAAAATTAAGCTATTAGTGAAGTTTTGTATAGATAAATTCAGTCAATATTTTATCTTCTGTCCTAGTACATATAATAAATCATTAGTTCCCTTTTTATGAACTTTGGTTAATAGTTTTACAACCTCTTGGAATGTGCTCTGAGTAGGAGAAGGTCTGGTTACTATCTAGAAGCAATTAACTTGTGACACATGGGAGACTGACAGAGTTCTCATTGCAATTTTGACTATCAGAAAAGGACCTAATAACAGTCCCACTATAAAAGAGCTTAATAAATACTGACATAATTTTAGAAATTCTTATAGAACCACCATTAAGAATTAAGAAATCATCTATTTGTCGATATAGCATAACTACAAGATAGTACATCTTCATAGATCTTCATAGATCTGCTCTAAGGGGTGGGCTAATACCTAGTGATTGTTATATATGTTTAATAATAACAGGGAAGCATATTAATAGCAGGAATCTTTCCTAAAATAATTTTCTCCTGGGCCTTGCCTATCAGAGTTCTGTTGTAGATTTTAATTCAAGGTGGTCATCTCAGGGAGATCACCTGCTGGTTATTAGCTTGTCCTATGATGGCTCCTGACATCTCTTTCTTTTGAAGAATATAAATAAAGTGTATAAATTTCCCTTTGAGCAGACCTGATAGCAGACCCTAAATGCTTGAAGATGACTGGAAGAAGAAATAGAAGCAGAATAATTAATTCTATAACAATTCCTAAATTTATAAGAAAATTCCATAAAAATTATCTTTAACAAAATTTATGATTGAATTTGAAAAATAATCAGCCATCAGTTCTGCTGATGAAGAACTCTGCAGTCTGGAGTGACTGATGGCATTGATCTGGGAATGTAAAGTATCCATATCAATAGCGAATTGTGAATTGTTCCACACCTGTTTCCAGTTCTGACCCATTGTGGGGCAGAGGAGTAACACAAATCCATTTATAATTGGCATGACATGAAATGGTTAAATGTGTTTTAATATTTTGAACCTGCATTCCTATGCAAAAGATAGCTCTCTCTAAAGCATTGGTTCTGTCAAACCTCTATCAATCCTATCCTGAGTAATCAGTGCCAAAGAAATATTGTTTAAAGGAATTTACACGGTTAGCGGTGTGTACTTGTTGGACTAGGGAGGCAGCAGAAGCGGCAACTGACCCTAAGATAACAATTAAGGTTGTGATGCCTAAGATTACTTCAACTATAAATCTCTTAGGTCATGAAAGAGAATTAATAGTCTGTACCAAGCCAAACAAAGCAGAAGCATTACATCAAGGCTGCGAGAAAGTGATTTATAACAAAGTATAAGGTAGCTAGGATACAAGACAAGGGCATTAAGACACAGGATGAAGTTATACAATTGATTAAATAGCATTCTGGTAGGAAATGATACATTTAGATTTATATTGAACAATTTTATATCTTCTATATCCCCTGTATATAGAATTAAAAGTCCAATCAGATTCAAAGGTGTCAATTGCCTTAGCCAGCAGCTTTTTACCCTCAGAAAGAGCAAGAAAGTTTTTAGGACTTTTTAGAAGCTATCATCAGCATTCGGGATAGTTAGAGAGCTAGAAGGTCCAGAGACCCTCAGTGTTTAAAGCCACACCAGAGTCCTACTCTGTGTCCCATTTCCACCCTCTCCAGCCTGGGAGGCTCCTGGCATCTAAATTGGCACCTTGGAACAGGGACTTTGAAGAAGTAAGTTGACACAGATAGGACTCTCAACTGAGTTTTGCAAATTCCTTGGTCAGGATGTGGTTATAGAGGGTGAAAAATAGGAGTTGATTTTGCCTATTGCCATCAGCAGAGGCTCATATTGGTTACCATCATTGCCCAAGATATGCTAGGAGCCATCAGCTCTGGTTTAATTGTTTACTGCCATAAGCAGTGGTTAATAGTAGAGAAAGCCCTTGGTCCTATGGAGGTTTGATGCCCCAGCATAGGGGGATGTTAGAGCAGTGGGGAGGGAGTGGGTGGATATGTGTGGGAGCACTCTCATAGAGGCAAAGGGGAGGGTGGAGAGGGTGGATGTGGGATGTGGTGTGTGAAGGGGTAACCAGGATGTGGAATATCATTTGAGATGTAAATGAATGGAATGATAATTTTAAAAAAAAGGAAGATAAAATGGAAAAGTCGCCTCAAAGTGGATCAAATACCTTAATTTAAAAAGTAAAATGAGGATCTATAGAGTCTGCTCAGTGGTTACAAAAACCTTTTCTCTCTCAGAGATTCCCAGCACCCACATTGGGCAGCTCACAACCACCTGTAACCCCAACTCCTACGTATCTTCTGGGATTCCTCATGCGTGTATGTGCAAGCGTGTGTGGACACACACACACACACACACACACACACACACACACACACACGTGCACGTGCTCACACATGCACTCATGCATGCATGTATGCACACACACAAGCACATGTAAATGCACATACACACACACCCAGAGTTGGGGGTGACACATGACATGAAAGTGCAGAAGACACTGTGGAGTAGAAAGGATGACTCAATGTGGGTAAAAGGATAAGGAGGCGGGAGAATTGAAGGCAGAGGAAAGCAAATTATTCTTGAAAATGCTAAAGTGATAAGTAATACTTTGTATGTTAATTAAAAATTAGAAGGTAAGAAAAATCACACTATTAGAACTAGCATGAACTGGCACCAGTTATTGGAAAAAGAATCAAATTGACTGATATCTCCACACCTATCGAAATAATGAAAACCGTGTAAGACTAGTTGGTCTTAGAATAGAGAGAAGCTGGCTTTGACCAGAAGACCTAGAGAGAACCCCCAGGAGAGGTTCAGAATTTGAGCTGGCTTTGAAGGGGGTTTTGGATTTAGATTTAGAGACAGCAGGCATTCCTGTCCAAAGGGTAGTGTATTCAGTTTGGAGGCAACAAAGTGTACAGTATTCATCTGGGAGAAACAATGCATTCTTTAATATTTCTGGAATTATGGTATGGGGAAGCTGGACTCACACTAAAAGTTCTCCTGGCTAAGAAGGCTATAAAAATAGTGTTTACTTCTGGGATGATGCACACAAAATTTGGAAAAGCTTAGGCTAAATAGTTCATTACTTAAATGGTCTAGTCTTATCTGTGGCTTACCATAATTTCCATCCTCAGTTCAGTGTCAAGTGTCAAATATTATCTCTTATTTCTCTTTCATTCACCTCAATTTTCCGTGCTTTCCCAGGTATCTCTTTTTTTTTTTTATAGCTCATACTTTACATTTTTAGGATATTTTTTGAGATTACTAAAATGTTCTACCTCTTTTTTTTTTTTTTTTTGGTAGATTTTCACTCCCCTCACCCTGCTCAGAGGTAAACCTGAACTTTTTTCTTCCTAATGTTATCTTTATGTTACAACTAGGTTTTTTTTTCTTATTGTGGTAAAAAGGCCCCTTCTGTCCTCAACAAAAAAATTAATAAAATTAGATGATGAGAAATAAGAATATCATATTCCTTTATTAATTTGTTCATTTATTCATTAAATAAGTATTTTTTTGTTGGGTAGTGTATCTATAGTGTTAAATAAAATATTTTACTCATGTCCTTGGGAGGCTCATATTTGTATTTGTGAGCTAGTCATTACATAGCTAATAACACAACAATTAATATTTAATTATAATGGTGGCAATTGCAGTAATAAAAATATCCTAGAATATTCTAAACCTAGCCTGGAATGGACTCAAAAAGCCTTTTGGTTAATAAGTTCTAGAGATGTTTTGCTAATATTTCTTCTCCTCACCAGTTTATAATATTTCATTGTATTTTGTTAAAAAATTTATAGATAAATTATGTGTGTTCATTGTACACAACAGGATGTTCTAAAATATGTATACATACAGAATAATTATTGGGCAATTAATGTGCCTTAAATAGTCACCAGTTTTGTGGTAAGAATGCTTTATATCGATTCTCTTAGCACTTTTTTAAGAATACAAAATAATTACTAGTTATTAACCAGAGATAATAATGTATAGTAGTTTTATAGAACTTATTTATCCTAATGGGAATTTTGTCTTTTTATCAACATCTTTAGAAAGCCCCTCATCAGCCACCCAATTTCTAGTAACCATCATTCTGCTGTCTACTTCCATGAAACCAACTTTTTAAGAGTCTATACATGAATGTGATCACAAAGCATTTGTCTCCTTCTGCCAAGCTTACTGTACCTAGCATAAATCCCTCCAGGTTTACCTCTCTTGTTACAAATAGCAGGGTTTCATTTTTATGGCTGGTTATTACTCAGTTGTGTAATTATACCACATTTCTTTTTCCTTTCATCTGTCAGTGGACATGTATGTTGTTTCTAGACCTTGACTGTCATGGATAATGCTTCAGTGAACACGGGAGAGCTGGCATCTCTTTTATACAGTGCATCTTATTTTCTCTGAATTTATATTCAGTAGTGGAATTGCTGAATTATTATCCAGTTTATTTTTAGCTTGTTGAATCATAATAGGTAAAACCAATTACTATCAGTACTGTGCAAGTTTCCCACTGCCTTACGTTCTCAGTAGCAAGTATGTACTGCACTTTTGGTAGTAATCCTTGTAACAGGTATGAGGCAATACATTATTGTGCTTTTGATTTGCATTTTTCTTCACCAAACCAAATTGTGTTTGTAGAAGTGATAAACAGATCTGAGTAGAGATTAGGAATCAACAGAAGAGATAAGCAAAGAGAAAAGAGTACACCAGCCTGTAAAAGGCCCTGTGCATTGTACTAGTGTTAGTGGAGAGAAATACTTTTTAGAAATACAGATGAATAAATCAAAATACTAAGTTACTGACAGGATGTGGGTAGAAAAGCATGGGACAGTACTGAGGTTGAGTCACAGATTTCTGACTTCAGTTGTTGAGTGCATGTCAATGACATAGATTGAGATATTGACCCTGAAAACATGCTAGGTTTAAGTGGTGGCTATTTTTAATTGTCAACTTGACTGGATTAAAGCATGTATAGAAACCTAAATACACTGCTTTCTCTGTGTCTTTAGGGGTGATTATAGACGAGGCAGTATTTGCTTTTGAGTAGATAACACAGAGAAGGGTCGTCTCTAATGTGAGAGGGCACCATCGTATTGCTGGTGACTACGAGAGAACAAATTTAGAATGCAATTTGTATTTCTCTCTGGAAACTGAGGCACACTAATTTCCTGTCTTCAGTTTAGAACTACAGACTTTCTAGCCTTTGAAGTCAATGACTTGAGTCTCTGAGGCTACCTCCATGATGAAATAGCTTTTGCATTTGAAATGGAAGTTGAAGCTCAGGCCTTTAGTCTTGGCAAGAATCATACTATGAACCTCCCTTCTTGACAAACTGGTTATTGCTTTGTGTATAGTTAGTAAAGGTCTTGGTTTTCATTTATTTAGATTTTAAATATTTATAATTTAATAGCTCAAGTAAAACCAAACTGAGTAACTATCCTGAATTTAAAACAAATAAGGTATTTGTATTAATTTTATCTTCTTACAGATGTTCCACTCAGGCTCTTGTCTTTTTTTTAATTGGATATTTTCTTTATTTATATTTCAAATTCTATCCCCTTTTCAGACCCCCTCCCCAGAAACCCCAATCCCATCCTCTGCCTGCTACTATGAGGGTGTTCTCCCACCTACTCCCACTTCCCCGCCCTCACATTCCCCTACACTGGAGCATCCAGCCTTCACAGGACCAAGGGCCTCTTCTCCCATTGATGCCCGACAAGGCCATCCTCTACGTATGCAGCTGGAGCCATGGGTCCCTCCCTGTGTAGTGTTTGATTGGTGGTTTATTCCCTGGGAGCTCTGGGGGTTCTGGTTGGTTGATATTGTTGTTCTTCTTATGGGGTTGCAAACCCCTTCAGCTCCTTCAGTCCTTTCTCTAACTCCTCCATTGGGAACCCCATTCTCAGTCCAATGGTTGACTGCAAGCATCTGCCTCTGTATTTGTCAGGCTCTGGCAGAGCCTCTCAGGAGATGGCTATAGCCCATGCTTCTTGTGAGTGGTCATTTGGGGTTTCCTCTCTATCACCAAGGAGATAGTCTATAGGTATGGGAGACATAATCATATATCCCTTCTTGTTTTTGTATTATTTAAAACATATATCCTCTAAAGACTCCATAAGAAAAGATGTATCAGAAGAACATATTTGGAAGGATTGCATGCCAAGTATCTTTATTCTATTATCATATATGATAAATGAAAGTAGATTATTATTAATTACACTTTGTGGAAGAGACCACTCTGACTTCTGCAGAAGATACTTGTTATTTCAAGTGATGAGGGGCAAATACTTCCACTGGAAAAGGGTTGCCTGTCAAGACGGAATACATGAAGTTTATGTATGGGGTTTGGAGAAAAGGAAAGTTAAATGAAGCTTGTTTTTGGAGTTGTTTTTTACAGACAAGGATGTTTTCTCTTTAGAAACTGCCTTGCCTTAGGACCGCGTTAGGCCATGGGGAAAGGGACCAGAGTTTCAGCACAGAATTAGGATTTCAGTAAGCCTTAGGGGAACCAAAATCCTTGGCCAGCATGTAGCAGAACCTGTTTAAGGTTTAATTTAAAAGTAGGTAGGTATTTTTAAATTAAATTCTCCATGAGTAATAACTGTTCCTATAGACTTTAAAACTGTTGCTTTGTTCTAGCTTCCCTGAAGGTTCTTTTTGCCTGTCTTAGGGTTATTATTACCGTGATGAAACACCATAACCAAAGCAACTTGGGGAAGAAAGGGTTTATTTGGCTTATGCTTCTACATCATAGTTCATTATCAAAGGAATTCAGGACAGGAACTCAAGCAGGGCAAGATCCTAGAGACAGGAGCTGTTGCATAGGCCATGGGTGAGTGCTGCTTGCTGGCTTCTCCCCATGATTTGCTTAGCTGCTATCTTGTAGAACCCAGAACCACCAGCCTAGGGTTGGTCCCATCCACAATAAGCTAGGCTCTTCCCTACCAGTCCATAAGTAAGAAGATACCCCACTGGCTTACTTACAGACCAATCTTATGGAGACTTTTGTATTTTTTTTTTTTTAGAGTCTAACTTCTGTTTTTTAATTAATTATTTATTTATTTACATTCTATCAATTAGAAAAATTTAATGATAGTGATAGTAATAAAAATAAGTACATAATTAGAACACAAATTGAGGATTTAAAAAAAGAAAGAGAAAAGACTTTTGATTTAGTATACACACAAATATTCTTATTCCAGAACCCCTGATATTTGTATGTATACTAATTCTATCACTGTCGTTAAAATTATCTAATTGCTATGTTTGTTCCATTTATTTTGATTTTTAAGAATTATTTAATTGTTTATTGTTTGTAGGTGTTTTCCTTGCAGAATCCAGAAGAAGGCATGATCTTTTGGTCTGGAGTTACAAACAGCTGTGAGCTACCATGTGGGTGCTGGGATTGAACCTGGGTTCTCTAAAAAGCCAGTATGTTTACTCATTGAGCCATTGTTCTAGCCTTCTCTTTATTTTCATTTTTATTATAAATGTATATTTTTAGCAAACTTGCCATTGATACAAACACACACACACAGACACACACACACACACACACACACACACACACACACACACACACACACGTATATATTGGAGACAAGGTTTCTGGATATAGTCCTGTCTGTTTTGGACTTGTTATAGTAGGCAGACTGGCTACAAACTCATAGAGATCCTCCTCCCTCTGCTTCCCAAGTTCTGAGATTAAAGGCATGCACCACCATGCCTTCCCCCTTTATTTTTTAATATTATTCAAATGGAGGTGTGTTTTCTTTTATCTTTCCAAATATAATGATTGCTTTTTGTTCTGGTTAACTTCTGGCATGGCTAATTTCCATTTTGGGTTCTTAATCTTTATTAACCTTGGCCTTTGTCTTTCATTTTTCTGTTTTGTATGTTTGGTGATTGTTGTTGATAATTCACATATAAGAGTGGGCAATTAAAAACAACACCTAATTACAAACTCTGTGCATTTGTGCAGAGCTTTTTGTGAGCCTCATTAGAAAGAGGTCTAGTGAAACCTTCATCAAGGGGCTCTTGCCATCACTGTCTTTAAGCTTCTTCTCTCTTTAGTCAGTGAGATTCTCATTAGAGAATCTTCCCATCTGGTGTACCAGATGCCAGCAGGCTAGGTCATTAAAGAATGCCCCGTGGGTCATTATGTAAGGGAACAGAAAGAATCGAGATTACAGGAAGAGAACTTAGACCATGAAGTACAGTTAGTGAAGGTCTCCATAGGCTCTGCAGGAGGTCTGAAGTTGCTAGAGCCTTTGAAATTATCTGTTTGGGATGAGGGATGCTGCTAGTCAGACAATGTACATACAGTTGGGTGTGTACAGTCTCTGTATCTAACTTGTGCATCCAATGAATTGCAGATTTTATTTTAAAAACTACATTCATACCGACTTCTAATTGTTATTGTTCCTTAAACAGCAGAACTGCTAACAGATCACTATGTTGTGTTAAGCATGATTTGTAATCTAGAGACTATTGAAGGTAAGAGAATGCATGTACTAGAACATTTTGTACAGGGGCCCATGCAACCACAGCTAAAGCTTAGTGGCATCACAGGAGGTGCTTGAATCAATGTCTCCCATAGGCTGACTGCAGTTGGTTGAACAAGGGCTGTAAAGTAGGGACTCATCATTTGAGGCATTTCCTGAGCAGGACTGATGGCTGAAAGCTGTGCTGGCACTAGATGACATGGGATAAGAGGTAAGGGCCTGGCTTCTGGCATTCTAAAGACCCAAGGGGGAAACAGACTGAGGAACCAGAAGACTTTCTATGTGTAAAGAGTTCCGAGATTAAGAAGAAAGAAGAAAGAATATTTTGAGGGACCAGTTTTATTGCTCAGTGGGTAAAGATATTCACTGTCACACCCTACACCCGAGTTTGATTGCTGAGACTCACATAGTGGACGGGGAGACTGACTGACTCCCCATATATTGTCATCTAACCTCCACATGTGTGCCTGAATACAGACACGAAAATAAATTCTAGAAACTAGAAGACTGTTTTAAGGAACTGGATGCATGGCTCAGTGGTTAAGAAAACTGGCTGCTCCAAATCATTTGTAATTCTAGTTCCAGGGAATCTGATTTTTATTCTGGCCTTCCTTGGGCATCAGGCCTGCAAGCAGTACACAGACATACATGTGGGAAAAATACTCATACACATGAAATTAAAGGAATTATTTACAAAAAAATGTGTTGAATGGAAATGTCAGTTCTTACTGCGAACCAGAATACATAACAATGCCCAAGAAACATGTTGCTGAGCTTAGATGCTCTCTCTCTCCACATGAATTTTTCATGATTTTAATGGCTCTCTGTATCAGATGCCTTCTAGAACCTTCTTCATACAAATGTATGAAACATTGCACAAATAGCTGTGTGTAGCCAAGTGTGTGATTTGTTATAGTATGTAACTATATAGAAAAAGATTCAGTGGCCTTTAAAATATTCACCATGAGTGTTTAAGCTATAGTTCTCTGTACAAAAGATAGATAGATAGATAGATAGATGGATAGATGGATAGATAGATGGATAGATAGATAGATAGATAGAGATAAGATCATCGTGGAAAATGACTCATATGATCTTAGACAAGCAACCTAAGTCCCATAGTATTTTGTCTGTAAACTGGAGAACCAGGAGAGTAAATAGTGTAATTCAGCCTGAAGGAAGGCTTGAGAACCAGAGTGGCCAGAGGTGTAATTTCTGGTGACTGGGGCCTGAGAAACAGGCTGGGGAAGGGACTACAGGGTAATCTCTGAAGTCCGAGGCCTGAGAACTAGAGAAGCAGAGAGCCCATGATGTCATTTCTGGCAACCTTCAGAGCTCTGTGACCAAGGAGGAACTCTGCCTTTATTCTCATTATTTTTTTGGTCTCTAAATGGATTAGACGATGCTCATCACCCCCAGTGGGATATTCTTTACTTGAGCTATTGACCAAATCCAAGTAGTTTCAAAAATGCCTCTATAGATGCAGCGAATCATAGTATTTTACCGGTTATGATCTGTCAGGTTAAAACATAAATTGATATTTGAGATGCAAATGTCATTGGCTTGTGTAATTTGTATTCTTTGCCATCTTTACTCCTGAAAATAACCTAACACACAGGTATGAATTGTCTATGTTTTCTTCAATGAAGCATTAAGTTTTGGGAATTTAATGGAGGTATTTAATGCCATATAACCACTGCTTAAGTAGAATGTCAGGCCATGTCTATTTTGATGTAAAGTGCATGTGCATTCCATAATGGCTTACTTACTACCTATCTTTGAACTTTAGTGAATCTTAGTATATACATTTAAGAAATGCTACTATATGCATATACAAAGGCCTCGGCATATCACATCTAAAACACTGTGTTATACTTTGCTCCTCACTTCCCTATGCTGGAAGCAAGGCCAAAACTATTTTGACCATTTAAAACATTGCTTCAAACATGAAGAAGAGAGAGGAAATGGTGAAGCAGAAGTAGAAACACATGATGAAGAGAAAGATTAATTTAAGGTAGATTTTTGGGAGGAAAAACAGTGTAGATTATTTAAACCCACATTTATTTGATTGAGAAAGTACCAGAGGATGCAACGGATGCATGTTAACTGAGTGATACTTAAGTGCTGAATGCAAATTAATTGCTAAAACCATCTGTTAATCATTTGAATCTGGCAATAAAATTGATGAGTGAGGCATTTATCATCAAATTGAAAGCACATTTTTTCTAATGAATCTTTTATTCAAGCTTTATGCTTCTGTTGTGATTTTATTTTGCTAGTCACATAGAGCTTCTGATTCCCATTTGTAATTAGGATGATTCAAATGACAGAGGGGTGGCACTAGAAGTAATATTGCAATTGGCCTGCATTGATCAACAGAGCAGTCACCTTCCAACCTCTTTAAATAATGCAAATTTTGATTAAATTAGGAGAAAAACTAATTAATATACTTTGAATTAAAGGAGCTGGTTACAGAATTTGGAATTTGCATAGAAGTGTGTGTTTGTGTATGTAGTGGGGAATCTCTTGAGGATCCAGATTTTGGTTTTAATTGTACATCACTACAGAGATGCTTCCCTGACTCCTTCCTTCTTTCCTTCCTTCCTTTCTTTCTTTCTTTCTTTCTTTCTTTCTTTCTTTCTTTCTTTCTTTCTTTCTTTTTATTTTTTTAAAATACATTTCAGATTTTATCCCCTCACCCCATTCCCCCCACTACCTAGGAATCCCCATCCAGTCCCCCTCCTGCCTCCACAAGGGTGTGCCCCCAACTACCCCCCACTCCCCCTCCCCACCCTTCAATTCCTCCCCCCTCCGTGTTCAGCCTTCATGGGACCAGGGATCTCCTCTCCCTTTCATGCCTGACAAGGCCATTCTCCCCTAAGTATACAGCTGAAGTCATGGGTGCCTCCCTTTGTGCTCCCGGGCTGGTGGTTTAGACCCTGGGGAGCTCTGGTTGGATGGCTCTGTTGCTCTCCTCTTGGGGCCACCAACCCTTTCAGCTCCTTCAGTCCTCTAAGTTCTTCATTGGGAGCCCTTGATCAGATCAATGGGTAGCTCCGAGCATCCACCTCTGGATATGTCAGACTCCGGCAGACCTTCGAGGAGACAGCTGTATCAGGTTCCTGTCAGTATGCATTTCCTGACATCCATTTAGGCATCTATCTTTGGTGACTGCACATGGGACAGATATCAAGGTGGAGTGATCTCCCAATGGCCCCTCCTTGACTTTCTGTCCCACATTTTGTCACCTTATTTGCTCTGTTGAGAATTCTGTCACTCCTTCCAAGAAGGACCGAGGTATCCACATTTGGTCTTCCTTCTTCATGAGCTTCATGTGGTCAGTTAGTTGACTCTTGGCTATTTCAAGCTTTTGGGCTAACATCCAATTATCAGTGAGTAAATACCATGTGTGTTCTTTTGTGATTGGGTTACCTCATTCAGGATGATATTTTCTAGTTCCATCCATTTACCTAAGAACTATCTTAGGAAAAGAATCACCCTTAACTAGGCAAAGGAGGTCTCTATGCAGGGCCTTGAGCTTTTTAGATCCCACAAGTAACAAACACATTAAAATAAAACTCATTTTGGAGTATCTGGATATTCTTCTCACTTAACATACAGTGCTCATCTTTGACACATTGCTATATATCGTAAAGATTGAATCTCATGATTACCGCATTCAAGCTCCAGGAAAATACTTTTGCACATCTCCTGTCTTATGTTCTCAGATTTATAAATTCAGTTTTTATTTTTGTCTCATTTTATTTAAGCCAACTTTCTTGAATAAAGGAAAGGTTAGTATAATAGAAGCTGTAGGAAAGAGAAAAGGTGAAATAACTACCATGTCAAATCTTTCCTTAGAAGTAGCATAAATGTGGTAGTGGTTCACCCCCAGTGTTACTGTCTCATAGCATTGTGCCCTTTAAAGGCCTTCTTTATGCAGTATCCAGGGCAAGATGTTCTAGTAAGAAAAAAGGCCATTTCCTCTGTCACCTACCATACCGTTTAAACTCTGAAGAGCTCAGCAACAAATATGCCAATAGTTTGTACACATTTTAGCAGTTACAGAATTTACTATTTTCCCAATTGAAGTTAATCTATATAATTATTAATTAATTCATTAACTAATTAATTACTTTACTTTCTCTACAATTTTTCCTCCCTCCTCTACTTCTAGTCCCTTCCTCTGCTCCTCCCTTTCTCTTCAGAAAAGGGAAGTCCTTCCATGGATATCAATCAGCCTTGGAATATCAAGTTACCATAAGATTAGGTGCATTTTCTCCAACTGAAGCTAAATGAGACAGCCCAATGAAGGGAAAGTGTTCTAAAGGCAGGCAACAGAGTCAGAGACAGCTCCTGCTTCTACTGTTAGAAATCTCACATAAAGATCAAGCTACACGGCTGTTACATATGTGTAGAGGACTTAGGTCAGTCCTGTATGTGCTCTCTGGTTCATGGTTCAGCCCCTGTGGACCCAGGTTAGTTGATTCTGTGGGTTTTCTTGTGGTGTCCTTGATATTTCTGGCTACTTCCATCCTTTCTCCCCCTCTTCCACAAGATTTCCCAAGTTCAGCTTAATGTTTGGCTGTGAGTCTCTGTATCGTTTCCCTAGGTTTCTGGGTGAAACTTCTCAGATGACAGTTATGCTAGGCACCTGTTGGCAAGTATAGCAGAATATCATTATTTTATCAGAGGTAGGCTCTCTCTTATGGTATGGGTCTCAAGTTGGACCAATCATCCATTGGCCAGTTTTCTTTCTATCTTTATGTTTTATGCCTGCACACCTTGTAGGGATGACAAACTATAGGTTGAACGTTTTTGTGCCTGTGTTAGTGTCTCAATCCTTCTATTGGAAGTCTTGCCTGGTTACAGGAGATTACCTGTTCAGGCTCAATTTCCCTCATTGCTAGAAGTCCTAGTTGGGGTCATTCTCATAGATTCCTGGGATTTTCCATTGCCCTGGGTTTCTAGCTCATCCCAGAGATGCCCTCCCCGCCTCAATTCCAGTATTCTCTCCATTCAGCTTCCCTCCATCTGGCTCCGCTTATTCCTGTCTTCATTCTTTTCCCATCCAGATTTCTCTCTCCCATCCACCCAGAAGGTCTGTTGCCCTTCTCAGTGAGATTCACGTATCCCCACCTTGAGCTCTTCTTGTTATTTGGCTTCTTTGCGTCTGTAGATTATAGCATGGTTATCCTGTACTTTACGGATAATATGCACTTATAAGTGAATAATATCTTATTTGTATTTCTGGGTCTGGGTTATCTCACTCAGCGTGATCTTTTCTAGTTCTGTCTATTTTACCTGAAAATTTCATAATGTTATCATTTCTTTTTTTTTCCCAAAAGCAAAATCAGTTTTTATTCTCATACTTATTTTTCTCATTTTAAACAGGCATCACTTACTATAGATGCAATTATTATAATTAATTCATTGGAACCAAACCCTGAAACCAATTCTGAACACAAACAGAAAGTCCACTTGGGCAGTTCAAGGCAAAACAGGAGATAAAGAAAACAGTAGGCCGCCGCTCGCCCCTCCTCCAGTCTGAGGCCTGCGGGTAAGTGCACCCAGGAGCCCCCCAGACACATTCTGGGGGATCCATAGAACCCATAGCCAGCGCTAGCACGCCCCTTCCGCCGCTCGCCCCTCCTGCAGTCTGAGGCCTGCGGGTAAGTGCACCCAGGAGCCCCCCAGACACATTCTGGGGGATCCATAGAACCCATAGCCAGCGCTAGCACACCCCGTCCGCCGCTCGCCCCTCCTGCAGTCTGAGGCCTGCGGGTAAGTGCACCCAGGAGCCCCCCAGACACATTCTGGGGGATCCATAGAACCCATAGCCAGCGCTAGCACGCCCCTTCCGCCGCTCGCCCCTCCTGCAGTCTGAGGCCTGTGGGTAAGTGCACCCAGGAGTCCCCCAGACACATTCTGGGGGATCCATAGAACCCATAGCCAGCACTAGCACGCTCCTTCTGCTGCTCGCCCCCCCTCCGGTCTGAGGCCTGCAGGGTCTGAGTCCCAGACCAGACCTCTACCAGGTCTGCAGTTGTGTGGACCCCGGATTCCACCTGAGACATACTGGAAGGTCCGCTCAACCCAGAGCCACAGAGGAACAACTGAACTCAGAGTGTCAGACAACATACCCTGAGATATCCAAGAGGAGACACTGCACCCAGAACAGCAGACATCTAGCTGGACTGCTACCTTGGAGGCACCATATCCTGAGGCATCCTAGAGATACCACTGTAATCAGGGCAGCTGGAAAAAAACCACAAAGACATCTGGACTCCTAGAAGACCAAACAAAAGCGAGACAACTGGAAAGACAGGCTTCAATCAGAGACAGAAGTACAGGTAGCACTAGAATTAACCAGATGGCAAAAGGCAGGCGCAAGAACGTAAGCAACAGAAACCAAAGTTACATGGCATCATCAGAACCCAGTTCCCCCATCATAGCAAGCCCTGAACACCCCATCACACCAGAAAAGCAGGATTCAGAATTAAAATCACTTCTCATGATGATGATAGAGGACTTTAAGAAAGACATAAATAACACTCTCAAAGAACAGATAGAAACCCTTAGAGAGGAAACACAAAAATCCCTTAAGGAATTACAAGAAAATGCAACCAAACAGGAGAAGGAATTAAACAAAACCATGCAGGATCTAAAAACGGAAGTAGAAACAATAAAGAAATCACAAAGGGAGAACACCCTGGAGATAGAAAACTTAAAAAAACGATCAGGAGTCATAGATACAAGTATTACCAACAGAATACAAGAGATGGAAGAGAGAATCTCATGTGCAGAAGATACCATGGAAAACATAGACACAACTGTCAAAGAAAATGCAAAATACAAAAAGCTACTAACCCAAAATATACAAGAAATCCAAGACACAATGAGAAGGCCAAACCTAAGGATAATAGGAATAGATGAGGGGGAAGACTCCCAACTTAAAGGACCAGTAAATATTCTCAACAAAATTATAGAGGAAAACTTCCCTAACCTAAAGAAAGAGATGTCCATAAATATACAAGAAGCCTACAGAACTCCAAATAGTTTAGACCAGAAAAGAAATACTTCCCGCCACATAATAGTCAAAACATCAAATGTACAAAACAAAGAAAAAATACTAAAAGCAGTAAGGGAAAAAGGCAAAGTAACATATAAAGGCAGACCTATAAGAATTACACCAGACTTCTCACCAGAGACCATAAAAGCCAGAAGATCCTGGACCGATATCATACAGACCCTAAAAGAACATAAATGTCAGCCCAGACTACTATACCCAGCAAAACTGTCAATCATTATTGATGGAGAAACCAAAATATTCCATGACAAATCCAAATTTACACAGTATCTCAACACAAACCCAGCACTTCAAAGGATAATTGGTGGAAAACTCCATCACAAGGAGGGAAACTACAACCTGGAAAAAGCAGGAAAGTAATCTTCCAAAAACCGTAAAAGAAGGTAGCTACACAAACATATCTCCACTGCCAATAACAAAAATAACAGGAAACAACACTCATTTTTCCTTAATATCTCTTAATATCAATGGACTCAATTCTCCAGTAAAAAGACATAGACTATCAGACTGGATACGTAAACAGGACCCAACATTTTGCTGCATTCAGGAAACGCACCTCTGTGGAAAGGACAGACACTACCTCAGAGTAAAAGGTTGGAAAACAATCTACCAAGCAAATGGTCCCAAGAAACAAGCTGGAGTAGCGATTCTAATATCAAATAAAATCAGTTTTCAACCAGAAGTAATCAAAAAAGATAAAGAAGGACACTTCATATTCATGAAAGGAAAAATGTACCAAGAGGAACTTGCAATTCTCAACATCTATGCCCCAAATGTAAGGGCACCCACATACATAAAAGACACTTTACTAAAACTTAAAGCATACATTGCACCCTACACAATAATAGTGGGAGATTTCAACACCCCACTCTCAGCTATGGACAGATCATGGAAACAGAAACTAAATCGAGACACAATGAAACTAACAGAAGTTATGAACCAATTGGACTTAACTGACATCTATAGAACATTTCATCCTAAAACAAAAGAATATACCTTCTTCTCAGCACCTCATGGTACCTTCTCGAAAATAGACCATATAATTGGTCACAAAACAGGCCTCAACAGATACAAAAAGATGGAAATAATCCCCAGCACCTTATCAGACCACCATGGATTAAGACTTGTCTTTGACATGGACAAAAACATCAGAAAACCGACATACACTTGGCAACTGAACAATGCTCTACTCAATGATAACTTGGTCAAGGAAGAAATTAAGAAAGAAATTAAAGACTTTTTAGATTTAAATGAAAATGAGGACACATCATATCAAAACATGTGGGACTCATTGAAAGCAGTACTAAGAGGAAAAATCATAGCTCTAAGTGCTCACAAAAAGAAAGTGGAAAGAGCATACATCAACAACTTGACAGCAAACCTGAAAGCATTAGAACAAAAAGAAGCTAGTATACCCAAGAGGAGTAGACGGCAGGAAATAGTCAAACTCAGGGCTGAAATCAACCAAGTCGAAACAAAAAGAACTATACAAAATATCAACAAAACCAGGAGCTGGTTCTTTGAGAAAATCAACAAGATAGACAAACCCTTAGCCAGACTAACCAAAGGGCGCAGAGACAGCATTCAAATTAATAAAATCAGAACTGAAAAGGGAGACATAACAACAGAAACAGAGGAAATTAAAAAAATTATCAGATCCTACTACAAAGGCCTATACTCAACAAAATTGGAAAATCTGGAGGAAATGGACAATTTTCTAGATAGATACCAGGTACCAAAGTTAAACGAGGAGCAGATAAACCACCTAAACAGTCCCATAACGCCTAAAGAAATAGACACAGTCATTAAAAATCTTCCCACCAAAAAATGTCCGGGGCCAGATGGTTTCAGTGCAGAATTCTTTCAGACCTTCAAGGAAGACCTAATACCAATCCTCTTCAAGTTATTCCATCGAATAGAAACAGAAGGAACACTACCCAATTCATTCTATGAAGCTACCATTACACTCATACCTAAACCACAGAAAGACCTAACAAAGAAAGAGAACTACAGACCAATCTCTCTTATGAATATTGATGCAAAAATACTCAATAAAATTCTCGCAAACCGAATCCAACAACACATCAAAACAATTATCCATCAAGATCAAGTAGGCTTTATCCCAGGAATGCAGGGATGGTTCAATATTCAGAAATCCATCAATGTAATCCACTACATAAATAAACTCAGAGAGAAAAACCACATGGTCATATCACTAGATGCTGAGAAAGCATTTGACAAAATTCAACATCCCTTCATGTTAAAAGTCTTGGAAAGATCAGGAATACAAGGCCCATATCTAAACATAGTAAAAGCAATATACAGCAAGCCAGTAGCCAACATCAAACTAAATGGAGAGAAACTTGAAGCAATCCCACTAAGATCAGGGACTAGGCAAGGCTGCCCACTCTCACCTTACCTATTCAATATAGTACTGGAAGTCTTAGCTAGAGCAATTAGACAACAAAAGGAAGTCAAAGGGATACAGATAGGAAAGGAAGAAGTCAAAATTTCACTATTTGCAGATGACATGATAGTATACTTAAGTGAACCTAAAACTTCCACCAGAGAACTCCTAAACCTGATAAACAACTTTAGCAATGTGGCTGGATATAAAATCAACTCAAACAAATCAGTAGCCTTCCTCTACTCAAAGGATAAACAGGCAGAGAAAGAAATCAGGGAAATTACACCCTTCACAATAGCCACGAATAAAATAAATTATCTTGGAGTGAATCTAACAAAGCAAGTGAAAGATCTGTATGACAAGAACTTCAAGTCTCTCAAGAAAGAAATTGAAGAACATCTCAGAAGATGGAAAGATCTCCCATGCTCCTGGATTGGCAAGATTAATTTAGTAAAAATGGCTATCCTGCCAAAAGCAATCTACAGATTCAATGCAATACCCATCAAAATTCCAAATCAATTCTTCATAGAGATAGAAAGAGCAATTTACAAATTCATTTGGAATAACAAAAAACCTAGGATAGCGAGAACTATTCTCAACAATAAAAGAACCTCTGGGGGAATCACCATTCCGGACCTCAAACTGTACTACAGAGCAGTAGTGATAAAAACTGCTTGGTATTGGTACAGAGACAGAAAGGACGATCAATGGAACAGAATTGAAGACCCAGAAATGAACCCGCATACCTATGGTCACTTGATATTTGACAAGGGAGCTAAATTCATCCAGTGGAAAAAGGACAGCATTTTCAACAAGTGGTGCTGGCTCAACTGGAGGTCAACATGTAGAAGAATGCAAATTAATCCATTCTTATCTCCTTGCACAAAGCTCAACTCCAAGTGGATAAAGGACCTTCACATAAAGCCAGGTACACTGAAAATATTAGAAGAGAAGTTGGGGAAGACCCTCGAATACCTAGGCACAGGGGAAAAGTTCCTGAACAGAACACCAATGGCTTATGCTCTAAGATCAAGAATCGACAAATGGGACCTCATCAAATTGCAAAGCTTCTGTAAGGCAAAGGACACTGTCAACAAGACAAAACGGCAACCAACAGATTGGGAAAAGATCATTACCAATCCTACATCTGATAGGGGGCTAATATCTAATATTTACAAAGAACTCAAGAAATTAGACGCCAAACAACAAAATAACCCCATTAAAAAATGGGGTACAGAGCTAAACAAAGAATTCTCAACTGAGGAAACTCGAATGGCCGAGAAGCACCTTAAGAAATGCTCAACATCCTTAGTCATCAGGGAAATGCAAATCAAAACAACACTGAGATACCACCTCACACCAGTCAGAATGGCTAAGATCAAAAACTCAGGTGATAGTAGATGCTGGCGAGGATGTGAAGAAAGAGGAACACTCCTGCATTGTTGGTGGGGTTTCAAGCTGGTACAACCACTTTGGAAGTCAGTCTGGCGGTTCCTCAGAAAATTGGACATAGCACTACCTGAGGACCCAGCTATACCACTTCTGGGTATATACCCAGAAAATGCCTCAACAAATAACAAAGACATATGCTCCACTATGTTCATAGCAGCCCTATTTATAATAGCCAGAAGCTGGAAAGAACCCAGATGCCCTTCAACAGAGGAATGGATACAAAAAATGTGGTACATTTACACAATGGAATATTACTCAGCTATTAAAAATAATGAATTCGAGAAATTCTTAGGTAAATGGATGGATCTAGAAAATATCATCCTGAGTGAGGTAACCCAATCACAAAAGAACACACATGGTATTTACTCACTGATAAGCGGAGATTAGCCCAAAAGTTTGAAACAACAAAGATTCAACTACCAGACGACACGAAGCTCATGAAGAAGAAAGAACAAGTGAGGATGCCTAGGTCTTTCTTAGAAGGAGTAACTAAATAACCAAGGGAGCAAATATGGAGACAAAGTGTGGGTCAGAATCTGAAGGGGGGGTTGTAGGGAGACCATTGTGTCTGGGTATTCATTCCATAGGCAGTCACCAAAAATAGACGCTGATAGGGATGTCAGGATGGGAAAGCTGACAGCAGCCTGATAAGGCTGTCTCCTTAGAGGTCTCTCAGAGTCGGACATACCCAGAGACAGATACCCACAGCTATCCATTAATCTGATCAAAGTTCCCAATGGAGGAGTTAGAGAGTAAATTGAGGGAACCGTGAACCATACGGGCTGGTGGCCCTGTGAGGAGAACAAGAATACCAACCAGCCAGAGCTCCCCAGGGTCTAAACCACCAGCCCAGGGGCACATAGGGAGAGACACATGACTCCAGCTGTATATGTAGGGGAGGATGGCCCTGTTGGGCATAGGTGGGAGACAAGATCATTGGTACCCTGAAGGCTGAGCACTGAGGGGGGGGAATCTGAGGGTGGGGAGGGAGGCTGGGGGTAGGTGGGTAAACACCTTCATAGAGGCAGGAGGAGGGGGGATGGGATAAGGGGTTCCTGGGTGGTGGGGGAAATATGGTAAGGGGATAAAATTTGAAATGTAAATATTATATCCAATAAAAGAGGGGAAAAATAGAAAAGTGATTAGAACCAACATTCTTAATAAAATGTCAGCCCTCTTTAAAAAAAAAAAACTATCTTGATACTAAAATTTGTTTTGAGAATTGTATATTGCAGAATGATCAGCCTTGGTGTATCTACTCAACAAGCAAGCTGGGCAGACCTGCTCAAACCTCTGAGGTCCGTGAATTCCATCTGGAGGCAGCGAAGACACAGCATCAGAGGATTGTCAACTTGCTCTCCCCCCCACTCCTCTTCTAATATCTCAACGCCCATAATCAGCTTGAAGAAGCTAATGATGAGTCAGCGCCCCTATTCCCTGGGCATGGGGACTAAGGTGGTAAATGTTGGGCTGTCTCCCTAGGGAAAAGTAGTGGTTTTGTCGGAATAGAGAGGATTAGCTAGGGTTTATTGCATAGCCATAACCTATTAGTAGAAATCTGTATAATTAATATCAAGATGAAGATATAAATTCTTAAATGGCACCAATTTACTTTGTTTACAAATTTTAAGGTTTTCATTGGCATGAGCTTCTTAGTGATATAAGAGTGAGATGAATATTGTTACTCTCATAGGTATTGTACCAGTATAACACACTTAGGAATACAAAGCTTAGACCCAGTCCTTCTTTAACTTTTTTAACTGATTTGAGATGGTCAGCCTGTGAGTTAAGGGACTATAGCAAATTCATGACTTGGAGTTTATTATAAGGGTGTTCTCTATGTTTTATTTAGAAATAGCTGAGTGGAGTTAACAGGCAACAGTCCAGATTACCTTACATGGATAGCTGGTTTTCAAAACATCAGAAATCCTTAGAATTGACATGACAAACATTTCAGTATTAATGTTCATTTTCATTAGAGACCTGTCTGCTCCGGACAGCTTCCTATGTTAAATTCTAAGAAGAAATTGAGCATCCTTGGAGTTACTCCAGTTGTGGTGAGACAGCCACTAGGCAAGAATTGCCACTTTCCTTCTACAGACAAATTACTGTCCAGAAAAGGACACACTTGCAGAATAGTCGACTGATTATATCTGCCTAGACAGAGTAATCAGCCCTTAATAATTCTGCAGCACTAAGGTCTGTCAGATGATCCTGGGCCAGAAGGCAGAAGAACAGATGCTCCAACGTTTTGAAGTAGAGCGAGTGTCCAGGTGTTCAGAGGTCTCTATAAATTGGCTAAGTTTTAGAAGCTATGCTTTGTGCTTCCCACAATTATAGTCAACTCAGTCATTCTGGATTTCTGATGGGGTTGAAAACTTATAGCTATTTACTTTGAGAGAAAAGATCTGAGTGTATGGTCATCAGCTGACATTCATCCTAAAGCCAAGGAAAAAGCCAGGTTCAGAACTAAGTGTTTTAGTTAGGATAGATGACAGAGGTGCTGGTTTAGTCAACAAAAGGATGGACTGGGTATTAGGACTATCTTGTACCTCACTGGTACAAATAGGCATAATTATGCTCTAATTGTATTTTGAGAGAAAAGTTTCCTTTTAACAGGAAGGGTGATGTGTAGGAGGAGCTAAGGTGGGAGGAGTACTGAGAGGAAGAAAAGGAGTAAGAAGAGGAGAAGAAGAAGGAGAGGAGAAGCTAGGTGATGAAAGAGAGATAGAGGGGGGAGACAGGGAAGCAGATGTTCATGTATCTCCACCAGTCAAAGATAGTTGATATATCTAGGTTGGGTAGTGGGTTACACCTCTGATTGAACAATACCAAACTTATAAAGCCTATGATTAACATTTCTTAAAAAAATGTATAAATGCAAAATGAAAAGGGGGCATGGGATAGGGGTTTTCTAAGGGGGGGAGGAATGGGGAAACGGGATGGTGTTAGAATTTCCTTGGTTTTCTGTAGCAGGATAGCCGAGCTCTGGTCATGCCATATTGCCCTGATTGTTCCTATGCTGTCCTTTGGACATCTAGATGGTTGTCCCTAGTGTTGTCTGGAGTTTTGTGTTGTGTTGTGTTGTCTGGAGTTTGACCCTAGTTTTGCCATCAGGACTCCTTGGGGAGGCAGGCATTGCTATGGGCCTAACAACAGATATCAGGGAACAGCATGCTGTTCAGTTCTCCTGGTTGTGGGCCAGGTGGACCGGGCAGGCAAGGGATTGGTGAGAGAGGGATCACCTAATCTAGATGATCCTGGGCCCCTGGACATCTCATTGGGAAGGCAGAAATTGGTATGAGCCAGACAATGATGGTCAGGTGACAGTGTGCAGCTCATCTCTTAATTGTAGATTCTTTATGTTAAGACAGACTCACAAAATACACAGAACTTTATATTTGTGCTTGAGGAATGGATTGAGCATCTATTTAAAAATTATAAACATTCCTGGAGACTTACATTTTAATTATAATGTCATACTTCTCTGAACCTTAGTTTTTATATCTATAAAGTAGAAATAATACTACTGCAAAGATAGAGATAGAGTTCAGTTGGTAGGGTACTTGTCTGTTGTGTCTAATGTGTTTGGTGGCCAGCACTGCAAACACACACAGAGAGAGAGAGAGAGAGAGAGAGAGAGAGAGAGAGAGAGAGAGAGAGAGAGAGAGAGAAAGAGAGAAAGAGAGAAAGAGAGAAAGAGAGAGAGGAGTGTTAAAGGGACTGCTAGACATAGAATACTTCTCACGATGTGGTGTCTTTAATGAAGTAGATTTCTTGGTATTTAGTAAGCCAATTATTCCATGTGTAACAGCAGGAACTAACACTTGTAGATTAGCTGGGAAGTCACTTGGTCAGAACTCGCTAGACATCCTAAGCACTAACAAGACCTGGCTATACCCTTCTGGCATGTGAAATAATCAGAAAATTGCCTGTTGACAAAATACTGATTCTTGAAATCCATAATAACATAGTGAGGAACATATAAGCTCCTCAGAAAACTTATAAACTGTTTTTCTAGGGCTACAAAGAAGAGCTGGACTAAATAAAAATTTAAAAGTAGACCAAAGCCTGAACTTTAGGGAAGGACAGAAAACAGTCACAGACTAATATGCAGGATTTATTATTTGAGAAGTTAAATATTTCTGTGGTTTCTAGCATGGAATGAGGAAGCAAGACCACATGAAATGGTAACATATAAACAATTTTGGAGATACCTAGCTGACACTGCTCCTTCACTGTGCTCTGATTATGACCTGACTTAAGACATTCAAATCTAGCATATTCATGGATTTTGTTGCCACTGTCTTAGCAATATTGGGTGAATGAAGTGTTAAAAGAGATATTTTCATTAATATAATTTAAAACTCTTAGTTTTAGCTATTTTAATAAAGTACTTGCTTTCTCGGTGATTATCCAATTAGTCTCAATACTTCATCCAATCAATAAACAATGGTATTAGTCAGGGTTCTCTAGAAAAACAGAACTGATAGAATGAATCTGTCTGTCTTTCCATCCATGTTTCCATCTATGCATCTATCTATCTATCTATCTATCCATCAATCTATCATTTATCTATTGTTTATCTATAGGATTTGTTAGAGTGGCTTATAGGCTGTGGTATGACTATTTCAATAATGGCTTAATATTGATGGAAAGTCTAAGAATTTAATACCTATTTGGTCTCCAAGGCTGAATTTCTCAGGTGGTCTTCTGTATAGCCAGAATTCCAAAGAAGTAGACTCTAAATACCAGTGAAGTATTGCCAGTGGGAGTGAGGGCAAGGAGGCAGAGAACAAAAACTTCCTTCTTCCATGTCCTTTATGTAGGCTGATACCAGGTGTAGCTCTTATTTAAGGTGGGTCTTTCCACCTCAGTTGATCCAATCAAGAAATAAGATTCTTCATAGATGTGCCCAGCTGCCTGGACTTTATTTAAGAACAGCTGTAGTCAAGTTGACAACCATCACAATCACCATGTGACCACTGCCCCATCAAACTCTTATGACAAAGGGGAAGACTGGGCAAACTTACCCTGTCTATTCTCACCATCCTAAACAGCTTAAGTTTCATGGCATACACACAAAGTTCTTTACTAATGAATCAAGCACATCTCAAAGATGCATCAGTGTGAAGGAAGATTATCAGAGGCTAGACTGAAATTCTAGACAACACAGGCATTCCTCCCTAAGAAATCATGTCTAGGTTAGCCAGGTGAACTTGTTCCTGCTCTTTTGAGCTGACTCATTTCTCTGGGACCTTCTCTCTCTCTCTCTCTCTCTCTCTCTCTCTCTCTCTCTCTCTCTCTCTCTCTCTCTGCCTCTCTCTCCTTCCTCTCTCCCTCCCTTCCTTATTTTTTCCTTCCTCCCTCCCTCCCTCCCTCCCTCCCTCCCTCCCTCCCTCCCTCCCTCCCTCCCTCCCTTCCTTCTTTCCTTCCTTCCTTCCTTCCCTCCCCTCCCTCTCTTTCTTTCCTTCCTTCCTTCCTTCCTTCCTTCCTTCCTTCCTTCCTTCCATCTTTCTCTCTCTCTTTCTTTCTTTCTTTCTTTCTTTCTTTCTTTCTTTCTTTCTTTCTTTCTTTCTTTCTTTCTTTCTTTCTTGTCTTTCTCCAGATATTATTCCCATCCCAGACCACCCTCTGACTATTCCACATCCCATACCTCCTCCTCACCACCTGTCTCCATGAAGATGTTCTCACCTCCATCCCCCACTCCACTCCCTTGGGCCTCCAGTCTAAGAAGATGAGGAGGAGGATTTGCTGCTTTATGTAGCTGCCTTTAAGTTTCTCAGGTTCATGAGCTCCCAGCCCTCAAAAAACTCTGCTCATATCACATAAAGGATGGAAGATAATGCTTTGAAACTTCAAAATTTATAGTTTTTGGTAGTTTTCAAATTGTATGAATATTGACACTTGTGACCATGAACATGTTTTGAACAGGAGGTAGTGTTTATAAAGATATCTGGGCCTTGCTAGTTTTCCTTACAAAGTCATAAAAGAAGAAATTATGAGCATAAACATTATTTTTACCCATTTACCTAGAATTTTTCAAATTCTGCATTGAAAAAGAATATCTTGTTAGCTAGGTTTTCATAGATCTATGAATTATAGGCTCCCTTAGTACTGGTCTGAGTATATTTGGCTTTTTTTGCCGCTCATTATTGATTACTGTTGAGTATCCTTTTCCATACCTAAAGGAAAGGGGTGGTATCAACTTGCTTTCTTAGTTCTGGACAAAAATTTAATTCTCTGTTTCTTTCTGATATAAGCTGTTGTTTGAGATGAAGAGATGAAGGCGGATCAACTATACTGCAACACAAAAATATTGAGTTCAATACAGCATTAGGTATAATACATATGATGAGAATCTAGAGTAATTTAGATCCCTTTGGTGGTTAATATTGACTGTCACTTTGACATGTTCTAGAATCTCTTAGGAGAAAAATAACTTGGTATGTCAGAAGAGATGCTAAAATTATGTTAATTGAAATGAGAAATCCCGCCTTAATTGTGGGTGGCTCCATTTCACCCGTTTGGATACTAGGCATAATAAAAAGGAAGAAGGGAACTGAGGACCAGTATGTATCTCTCTTTCTCTGACTTATAACTGTAGGTAGCTGTCTGAAGCTCGTGCTGGCATGACATCCCAGCTATGATGGGCTGTATCTTCTGTGAGTGAAGATAAACCCTATTTTCCTCAGTTGAGTCTTTTTGGTGTTTTGTTACAGAAAGAATTAAGGTCATTGATACAGTTTCCTTACTTTGGAGTAAAACAGTCTTTTCTCTTTCTAATAGTACAAGTATAGCAATTAGAGTCTAAATGCTTATGGACATTTTAACTTCATTTCTGAATAGAATAGAGATTTCTTGAAGTTAGGGGCTCATGTTATTTCTGTCTAAAACTAGAATCCAGCACCTTCACTAACCATTTATTTTGCATTCAAAAAGCTGTCAAGTTGAACAAAACTGAAGCAAAACAGCCTCATTAAAAATAATCATTAAATGCCCTTAATTAGTGTAAAACTCATGTAAATTATTTAGAACAATGCTCTCAAATATATATGTGTGTATATATATATATCACTATAAGTGTTCTTTCTTTCTTGGCCAATTAGATCTCTAGATATGAATTTTCTGTGACTTTCTCATATCTGGTTCCACTTTGATCTCCTTTTGGAACCCACCAGAGTAACTGCAGCTTGAAGGGTTGTTCACCCTACTGTTGAGATCTTGTTTTAGGGATGACCTTTTTGAAGACTAATTTTGACTACTTAAGCTGTCTCAATCATGCTGCATTGACCAAACAATTACATTGATAGTTGAAGACTTATTTGCAGCTCCCAAGCATGATTTTCAACATATTGATTTGCCTCCCCTCTCTCCTACTGCCCACTGTCAATATTTGCTTCTTAGCTTATATAATAATATGCTCTGGTATTTCTCTTAAAACTAACTTGTACTCAGAAAAAAATAGGTTTGGTCATATAAACACAGTTCTACAAATTGTTTCAGGATGAATGTGTAGACTGTGTCAAAAGTAGATTTCACTGTTAATAATTGATAGGTGACTTAATCCTTCTGCAGATGATATGAGATTACATAACCTCATATAAGGTTGATAAAGACAAGGGCAACAACTTTAATTTGTCTTCCAACACAGGGAAGGTTTATTGTTATAAATAGCAAGGTGACTATTTTAAAGGGCATCCTTTCAGTAGAAATGGCTCATATTAGCCCTGGAAAGCCACCAACATCTCACAGTTGCTTTCTTCTTGTTCTAGATACATAGCCACCGGTGGTCCAGAATCCATCCTTAACAGTGCATCTAAGAAAGGATATCTTCAGTACACACTTTGCTCTAACATTTGCAGGGGCAAGATTACAAATGGAGGTCCACATACCATGAATCGAAATATTTAAAAGTATAATTGAAACTATGCTTACACCTTGGCTCAGGTTTCTAATGAGGGCTCTATTACAGCACGAGCCTAGGTTACTTATTCATAAGATTTGCAGGTTAAAATTGCTGCATATTTTTTCAGGCGAGCTTTGTCTCTACAAGCTGTAGATTTGCTGGAGAATTCAAGGTAAGCATGGCCCTGAATTCACTATTCAAGGCTGGAAGTGGCTAAATCACCTCAAAACCAGGGTAAAGGTTAAAATCTGCAGGGATTGAGGTGGACACTTCTCCTCAACCCTTACTTTGGAAGGTTGCATTATATGAGTAGAAGGGCTGATGATGAAGAATTATCAAAAAGATCTAGCTTCCTCTGATGTCCAATTTGAGTGAATGAGTATTGCCTTGTGTAAACAGAAGCCTTTTTTTATTTTAAGGTAAGAGGCATGGTTTTCTCTTTCCTCTGCCTGCATTTATGTCTCTCATCCTTGATCTGGAATAGAGAGATGAGGAAGAGTGTTGGCTTGTATACATTGGCTTGTATGATCTTCTCTAATTCCTTTAAAATATTTATTTATTTATTTATTCATTTATTTATTCATTTATTTATCTAATTGCTTTATGTGTCTGTGTGCCTGAGTGCATACAGGAACTTACAGAGTTCATATGAATCAGCAAATCCTATGGAACCGGAGTTTTACGTTGTAAGGCACTTTGTACTAAACCCTGGTCCTTAAGAGCATCAGTGCTCTTAAATGTTGAGCCATTTATCTATCTTTCTTTAGTTACTGGTTGCTCAATAGTTACTAAAATGTCTAGAAAATATTTCTAATGTGAATGAAAAGAATGAGGGTTTTTATTTTGATAGTTCTGGTGCCTGTAACTACCTAATATCTGAAGCATTTGATGGAAAGGTAGTTACGATGTTCATGCACCTGAGTTCTGACCTGGTTCCACCTGTAGTTGTGATTTAGGATTTCTGAATAACTGGGGGATGAGGGAGCCTGCGTCTTCAAAAAGCTTCAATTCCTTATTCATTGGATAGTCTGAGTAGGTGATTCACAGGCCCCTTTAACTGTAAGCAGTCATAAGGTGAATGGTGACATCAGCTGTTACTAGACTTTAGAAAGCATAGAGAAGAACTGGTTGTTGCTACTGGGAACATTGTTGGCATCTCCTGTTGGGAGGTAAGATAATCAACTTGACAGAACCAGTTCTTTCATTTTCATTGATTTTGATGAGGCATTTGCTTAAGTATTTTTTTTTTAAGTTGAGCAATGGAGTAATTTTCCTCATTCCTTCTGAGCCCCCCCCCCCCCCCCCTTGGATCACATTTACAGGATTTACTGAGAATTTATGATGCAGGACTATGAAACACACATACACATTCATAGCTACCACATGAAGTAGGCACTTATGGAAATGGGCACACGGTTAGTGATATGGATCAGTCAGTTGTTTAAATATGAAGACCAAGAAATTGGTCAGGGTGAAGTGCACCTGTAATCTCCATAATCATAAGGTAGAGACAAGTTGATTCCTAAGTAATTCTCAGTTTACTGGTGCTCAGCCAGTACAGATATTTGGTGAGCTGCAGATTCAGTGAGAGGTGGGAAACTAATTAGGGAGGGCCCTTGATGTCAACCTTTGGTATATATGCACACATACATGAGTGCATGTGCATATATACACACACATATGGGATAAGTACATAATGCAAAATAAAACAAAAATGAATGCAAGAGAAATTATTTTGTAGAACACTACTCAGTTCACATGTGGAATAATTGAGATTTGAATACAGATTACTCACCCTCAGGTCTTTATTCTCTCTCTTTCTCTCTTCCTCTCACTTTTCCTCTCTCTCTCTCTCTCTCTCTCTCTCTCTCTCTCTCTCTCAGTTTAAAAAATCAATTTATTTTGAGGGTCACTAATGAGGAATGTCTCTTTTTAACAAGCACACATAGAGACTAGGACATCAGACTGAAGGCTTCACGTAGGCAACACAACCTCTCCATGTTCAATGAGTTGTGTGGGTGTTGCCCTTGGCAATTGGGATCCCACCTTTTGTCTTAACAACATCTTGAGTTGTTTGTTTTTTTCTGTGGGGCCCATTTGGCCAACAATTCAATTTAATGCCATCTAGTCAGGACACTGGAAGACTCATCTGGCAACAAAAGATGGCTTTTTGAGACTCCATAAACCTATTACTAGGAGTTTTAGTTAGGATGACCTTAATAGATTCCAAGAAATTTTCACTGTACTAGGTTTTTGCATGGTCCCAAAAGGTCTTGGCATTTTAGCCACGTCTCCCTGCCCTCACTCTCACTACCCTTCTCCAACTGACCTGATTCCTCACATTCCCTTCCCCACCCGCCTCCCAGTATACCCATAGAATCTATTCTATTTTTCCTTCCCAGGAAGATTCATGCATCCCCACAGATCTCCCCCCCCCCTTTTACCCAACCTTGTGGGTCTGTGGATTTTAGCTTGATTATCATTGATTTAACAGCCAATATCCACTTAATAGTGAATACATACCATATTTGTCTTTCTCGGCTGGGTTACCTCATTCAGGATTTTTTCCCCCTCTAGTTGTAATCCATTTGGCTGCAAATTTCATGATGTCGTTTTTGTTTTAACTGCTGAATATTACTGCATTGTGTGAATGTGCCACATTTCCTTTATCTAATCTTTAGTTGAGGGACATCTAGGATGTTTCCAGTTTCTGGCTATTGTGAATAAAGGTGCAATGAATATAGTTGAGTAAGAGTCCTTGTGATAAGACGTAAGTCTCCTTTGGGTATATGCCCAAGAATGGTATAGCTGGGTCTTGAGATAAATTGACTACTATTTGTTTTTGAGGTACTGCCATATTGATTTTCATCGTGGCTCTACAAGTTTGCACTCCTATCAGCAATGGAGAAGTGGTCCTCTTGCTCTACATCCTCACCAGAGTGAGCTGCTATTTGTGTTATTGATCTTAGCCATTCTGACAGGTTTAAGATGGAATCTCAGAGTTCATTTTGATTTGTGTTTCCCTGACTAAGGATGTTGAACATTTCTTTAAGTGCTTCTCAGCCATTTGAGATTCCTCTACTGGGAATTCTATGTTTAGATCTGTATCCCCTTTTTATACTGGATTATTTGGCTTTTAATATCTAGTTTCTTGAGTTCTTTATATATTTTGGATATTAGGCCTCTATCAGATGTAGAGTTGGTGAAAATCTTTTTCTATTCTGTAGGCTGTGTTATGTCTTAATGACAATGTCCTTTGCCTTCCAGAAGGTTTTTAATTTCATGAGATTCCATTTATTTTATTTTTTAACTTATTATTGGTTTTTGGGGGAGATTTTGCATTATGCACATCAACCCATTTATCTCCTACCCCCATCCTGCCCTCCACCCTTGCAACCTCCCCTCTAACAGAGAAAAAACATCTTGTTGTAGAAGCTGTAGCGTATCATAGTGTGTCCCACACTATACCCAAGTTCATACTTATTGCTTGCAAATGTTCATTGCAATTATTAATTGATGTGGCCAAGACTATACCATGGTCCCAGGAGGCATCATTAGCTAGTCACATCAGGCTGATCCTCACTATCCCTGAGTCTCCAGCTCTGCCTCTCTTCTTTGTGCCCACATCCTTCTGTTTTTTCTTCTTTTCCAGTTTTTTTTACAATGTACTTGCTCCTTTTAGTGGATCCTGGGGTCTCTAATGTCTAGGATCATCTCAGGAGTGGTCTGAGGAGTGCTATGACACATTCATGCATTATGGCACCAAGCAGAGATCATCCTGGGCATGGTGTTTCCCCCTTCCCCCAAGGCCTACGTGGCTCTTGACTGGTGGTACTCTCAGGCTAGTTCCCTGTTTACAGCCCATGGCACCTGTTAGTAGATCATCTTGGGCTTGCTCCTCTCACAGCCTATATGAGAGGTCCCATGCTAGGGTTATCTATCTCAAGCTCACTCCTGCCCAAGGTCCGTGGTCCCAAGCAGGTTTTCTCTAGTCTCAGGCTTGTTCCCTGTCCTAGGCACTTGTCTGGGCCTGTAGAGCACTGGAGTGATGATCTTCTCAGGCTCACTTTTTTCAGGGAATGTTAGATTACTCATCATTCAGATGTTCATAGGTCAGAACACTGAGCATAGACATAGCCTCCAACCTCTCTGTTATCTACTAATACACACATGACACAGCAGCCACACCAGCAACATTTCTAGGGGCAGGAGAGATCCTATTTATTTATTTATTCATTCTTTTTTTAAAAATTTTTTTAATTTTTTTGTTTTTCGAGACAGGGTGTCTCTGTGTAGCCCCTCTGTGTAGCCCCGGCTGTCCTGAAACTCACTCTGTAGACTAGGCTGGCCTTGAACTCAGAAATCCGAGTGCCTCTGCCTTCCAAGTGTTGGGATTAAAGGCATGAGCCACCACTGCCCGGCGAGATCCCATTTATTAATTGTTGATCTTAGTGTCTGTTCTGTTGATGTTCTGTTCGGAAAGTTGTCTCCTGTGTCAGTGTGTTCAGTGCTGTTGCTACTTGCTCTTCTGTCGGGTTCAATATGTCTGTTTTTTGTGGTCTTTGATTCACTTGAACTTAAGTTTTGTGCCTGGTTATAAATATAGATCTATTTGTGTTCTTCTACATGCAGACATCCAGTTCGACCAGCACCATTTGTTGAAGATGCTGCCTTTTCCCCAGTTGTGCATTTCTGGCATCTTCTACCAAAAATCAGGTATGATAGGTATGTGACTTTAGGTCTGGGTTTTCAGTTCAATTTCATTGATCAATGTCTCCATTTTTATGCCAGTAGCATGAGGTTTTTATGATAGTAGTACAATTTGAAATCAGAAATGATAATTCTCGAGGTTCATTTATCACTTGGGATTGTTTTAGCTATCCTAGGTTTTTCTGTTTTGCCTCTTTTTCTGTATGACGTTGAGACTTGTCCTTTCAAAGTGTGTACTTAATTGCGTTGGAATTTTGAAAGGGATTGTGTTGAATCTGTAGATTGATATGGTAGGATGGCCATGTTTACTATGTTAATTCTACCAATCGTGAGCATGGGAGATCTTTCCATCTTTTTATATCTTCTTCAGTTTTTTTCTTCAAAGAATTAATGTTTTTTCAAGCAAGTCTTTTACTTGCTTGGCTAAAAAACCCACAAAATATTTTATATTATTGTTACTATTGGGAAGGGTGTCTTCCTCTGATTTCTTCCTTAGTTCATTTGTCATTTGTATATAGGAAGACAACTGATATTTTTGAGTTAATATTGTAACCAGCCAATTTGCTGAATGTGTTTGTCAGCTGTAGGGGTTCCCTAGTGGAATTTTTAGGGTCACTTATGTTTATTATCATATCATCTTCAAATAACAATACTTAGACTTCTTCCATTATGATTTGTAATCCTTTGATGTCTTTCAGTTGTCTTATTGCTCCAGTTAAGTCTTCAAGTACAGTACAGAATAGATAAAATGAGAGTAGACCAGGTCTTCTGTCTAGTGGCACAGTCCACTCACCCCATGACCATCCTTGTCTTGTTCCTGATTTTAGTGTAATTGTTTTGAATTTCTTTCCTTTCAAGTTGATATTGGCTATGGGCTTTATGAAAATTGTCTTTATTTTGTATGCCCGATCTCTCCAGGACATTTATCATGACAGGGGTGTTGGATTTATGTCAAAGGCTTTTTTGGGCATCTAATGAGATGATCATGTGTTTTATTTTTTATGCATATTATGGATCCCACTGACAGATTTTCATACATTGAACCATCCCTGCATCTCTGGGATGTAGACTACTTTACCGTGGTGGATGCTCTGTTTATGTCTTCTTGGATTTTGTTTGAAAATATTTCATTGAATATTTTTACATCAATTTTTATGAGGGAAATTGGTTATAATTCTCTTTGTTTAACCTTTATTTGGCCTTGATATCAAGGTAACTGTGGCCTCATAAAATGAACTTGGCATTGTTCCTTCTATTCTATTTTGTGAAATAATTTTAGGAGTATTGTCCTTAAGTCTTCTTTGAAAGTCTTGTAGAATTCTGGGATAAAGCCATCTGGTATTGTTTTTTTTTTTTTTTGAGAGAGAGAATTTTTAATTACTGCTTCTATTTCACTAGTGATTTTATGTATATTTAAAAATTGTTTACTTAATTTTGGTTTAATTTGGTAAGTGGTATCTCTCAAGAATAATATCCACTTCTTTTAGATTTTTTCAATGTGGTAGAGTACAGGCTTTTAAAGTTTGTCTTTATGATTCTCTGTATTTCCTCAGTGTCTATTGCTATCCCCCTCCCCATTTTTGGTGAACCAGTTAGTTTTTATTGAGTAAGTAACAGGATCATGGGTGAAGAGTTACTTACAGGAGCAGGTACAATTCAAATACAGTGGACTCATTAAAAATCTCCCCACAACAAGGGTGATAGGTTAGCTAAGGTCTGCATTGCAGTGACAAAACCCAATGACCAAGCGTCTTGGGAAGGAAAAAGATATATTTGATTTACCATTCCATACCATATGTCATCATTGAAGGAAGTCAGGATAGGAACTCAAATAGGGCAGGAACCTGGGGGCAAGAGCAGTTATAGAGGTCAAGGCAGGATGTTGCTTACTGGCTTGTTCCCTATGAGTTATTCAGATTAGCCTGCTTTCTTATAGAACTCAGGACTACCAGTTCAGGGATAGCACTACTCACAATGTGCTAGTCCATCCTCCATCAATTACCTGTTAAGAAAATGCCCTACAGGCTAGCATGCAGCACAGTCTTATGGAGGCATTTGTTTTCTTTTTTCTTTGTATGTATCATTCTAAACTGACCAGTCTGTGTGTCCTCTCAGCTTTACCCAAACAGTAATCAAACGTAGTATTCATGATACATAAACACAAGCCCACATAGAATTGTTATGTGATACACATATTCTTGTAAGCTTAAGAAGTGTAGAAAAACCACAAACTATTTCTCACATGTCCACCAACCAATGACGGATAGTGAAAACATTTTGAAATGAGTGTTTCTAAAATTTTCTTCTGATTTTATATATTGAATATTATCTCACACTACTTTTTACTCTGATTATTGTATATTGTGTTGCTTATTGGTGTCAAATCTTATGTTTCTGTGGAGCATAGCATATTGTCCCTAGTGGTATTTTTTGTATATGCTGCTGGATTTGTTTTTTTTTTAATTTTTAACTTAATCTTCTCTCATATATTATATCTTGACCACGGTTTTCCCTCCCTCCACTCCTCCCAATACCCCTCCCCCTACCTCTTTTCTCTTCCAGATTCACTCTGCCTCAGTGTCTCTTCAGAAAGGGGAAGGATTCCAAGAGACATCAATCAAACATGGCATATCAAATTGTAATAAGACTAGGTATCTCCCCTCACATTAAGACTGGACAAAGCAAAACAGTTGGAGGAAAAGAGTCACCCAAAGCAGGCAAAAGAGTCAGAGACATGAGTAGGTATTTCTGGTTGTGTCATATGATGCAGACTAATGAGATGCTTTGCTCAAGCAAGACCCATGGGAGGACACATGATGTTTAGAGAGAGTATAAATGGGACTCAACAGAAAGTGACAGGGTGCTTGTATAGCTAGCCTTGTAACTCTTCATTGATCTTGGGTCTCGAGTCTTCAGTTTGTTGAGAGAGGCATGATAGAGAAGTTTTCCTGGAGTCCTGACTGATCATTCTGGTCACTGCTGACTCATGCTGATTCGGTGGAGGCCTGGCTGTTTCTCCTGGATCATGCCATCGCTACTGATTCATGTTTGGTATCCTGACACTAGTGAACTGGACTGCTGGTATCCTGACAACAGAGATTGGAGTCACCCCAAAGAACTACTTTTAAACAGGTCTGCATCCCCTTGTCCTGTTTACCATCTTTTCTCCCCCACCTTTGGACAGTGTGCTGAAAGGGGTGTCCAAGCATTTGAAAACCCTTATTAATGTAGGTTTTGAAAAATCTAAGCAGACAGAGACATACCTGTTCTTATTGTTAGGAGTACCACAAGAAGACCAAGCTACCAACCACACATATACAGAGGGCTTAGGTCTGACCCATGCAGAGTTGTCTCCCTTTGTTATTTCTTTATTGTTTCTATTTTCATTATTAGATCTTGGACAAGTTTGTTCAATTCCTTCACCTGTTTGGTTGTGTTTTCCTGTATTTCTTTAAGGAATTTATGTGTTTTCTCTTTAAAGGCTTGTACCTGTTTACCTGTGTTCTCCTGTTTTTCTTTAAGGGAGCTATTTATGTCCTTCTTAAAGTCCTCTATCATCACTGTGGGCTCTAATTTTAGATCAGAATCTTGCTTTTTGGGGGGGGGGGTATGGGAATACAGGACTTGCTGTGGTGGGAGAACTGGATTCTGATGATGCCAAGTAGCATTGGTTTCTGTTGCTTATGTTCTTGTGCTTACTTCTTATCATCTGGTTATCTCTGGTGTTAACTGGGTTTACTGTCTTTGCCTGGACCTTGTCCCTCCAGTGAGCCTGTGAGCCTGTGAGCTTGAGTGTGTCAATGCTCCTGGAGGACAAGTTTGCATAGCTGAGGTGTGGATGGCTGCAGCACAGGGTTAGCTCTCGGGCACAGATGGAAATCTGAAGTCACTATATATGTTTTTAAATTAAAGGATGTACATTGGTTTTTAGATACTGTTATTAAATAGTAAGCTAAAATATAGTGTAAACATATTTTATATTTCAATGAGAAACCCAAAATGCATGTGAATCATTTAATTGGAATATTTCCTTTATTGATGCAGCCTGAAACTGATCATATATTATGTCCTAGGTATCTTGTACTTGTATTAATATCATCTACATGCACATACTTTGGTTTTAGGCTGGAATTAAGGTTTAGGACATAGTTTGAATTTTTTCCTAGAGGGATGAATAGGATTTATGAGTTCTATGGTATAGTGAGCATAACATCAGCCTGAACAATGTATAACCCCCCCCCCAAGGGCTGAGGATATTATGTGACATAGGTTAAACAGCAAAAGTATATCAAGTTAAACCATTGGCTTATAACCTATAGAAAGGTTGTTTCTGTATTATTTGGACAGGTTCTATCTAGTTTATCACAAATGTCCTTTCAAAAAAAGGGGGGAGGGTGCGTTGCAGAAGAAAGAATATGGCAGTACAGATGAGATAAGATTTGTAGCATAATCTTATGTAGGGCAAGCTTAGTAAATGGCTTCTCATCTTTTAATGATGCTTTTATCTGCATCTTTTAGTTCAGCATCTGGCTATCCTATGTGTGCTATCATATGCGTTACTGATGACTTCATAGCAGTTCTATAACTTACTTGACATTAGAAACAATACCTTTAAATACTTGTGCATTAAAACCCTCTCCACTTATCAGAGTTTATTATGTGGGCTCCACACTCGCCTTTGTGAAAACATCCTTTGATTTTTAAAAAGGTTTACTCACTTTTATCTTATGTGCATGAATGTTTTGCTTATTATGTTTGTACACTGCATGTATGCCCAGTGCCTAAGGAGGTGAGAAGATGGTTTTGGAATATCTGGAACTGGAGTTTCAGATGGATGTGAACTATCATATGGGTACTAGGATTAAACATGTATTCTTCAGAAGAACAACAAATATTCTTAACTGCTGAGCCATCACTTCAGCCCCTACTTAAAACAAACAAACAAACAAACAAAAAAAACAGAAAACAAAAACCAAACCAGAGTCCTAGGAAAGTCCCACACAGTAGGGATAAAAATGTGCTTACAGGATAAGTTACTTCTGCCAGATTCTGAGAGCAGAAAATGTTGATCATTTTCTGAGGTCCACTATGTTAAGCTTCAAGATGAACAAATATGCTGTCTTAGTCAGAGTATCCATTCCTGCACAAACATCATGACCAAGAAGCAAGTTGGGGAGGAAAGGGTTTATTCAGCTTATACTTCCACATTGCTGTTCATCACCAAAGGAAGTCATGACTGGAACTCAAGCAGGTCAAGAAGCAGGAGCTGATGCAGAGGCCATGGAGGGATGTTACTTACTGGCTTACTTTCCCTGCCTTGCTCAGCTTTCTTTCTTATAGAACCCAAGACTACCAGCAGGCCCTACCCCCTTGATCACTAATTGAGAAAATACCTTATAGTTGGATCTTGTGGAGGCATTTCCTCAACTGAAGTTCCTTTCTTTGTGATAACTCGAGCTTGTGTGAAGTTGACACACAAAAGCAGCCAGTACATAGGCCAAGGTAGCATCTTCGTATGTCTACACTTATGAATAGATGACACCACCTTATAGACATTTTCAGATGCTATCTTGATCTTTTTTGTATTATTACTGTATTATTGTTGCTAACAAACAAATATTATCCCGAGATTCAGTGTTACTTGAAAATAAGGTTCTTAAACTTATGTAGTCATATTAATAACTGATGTATTTTCTATGTAACTCAATGTTAAGATTTCTAGATTTTTAACAATGATCAAAACTTTATAACTCATAAAAATCTGTCTAGACAAGGAAGCTCAGCAGGCTCTGGAAAGTCTTGATAATGAATTTGGAATAAATCAGAATATCATATAAGTAATCTTTTTAATGTGTGAACTCTAAAGAAATGGTGGCAAAATGGAAATTATACATTTTTTGTTAACAAGCAAGGTTAGGAAGGCATTTTGATTTACAATGTAGGCGTATTGCAATTTCACTTTCCACTGGGTAGGCAGAAAATGGGCTCTGCTACATTACGTTGTGAAATTAGTGTTTGTGCTGAGTCTCCATCCAAGTGAATGGGTCACTGAAGGATGAAGTATCGAATTTCTTTCCTGGAAGTTTCAGCTCCCGAGGAGTCTACTGCTCCTTCTCCTTCTTGGTTCTTGCCTCACTGGTTTATTTCTGCTCCTCCTTAGAGATTGAGTTGTGATTGCTTCAGAAGTTCAGGGATGGTGAGCAGGTACAATGGACATTTTAGATTTCCTCATATGACTAATCTGAGCTCATGAGTTCAGAAGTAAAAGAGGATTCTGCTTGATTGTTTTCAAGCCAACTTCCATGGCTAGCAGATCTAAAGTTTCTAGAGGCAGAATGGAATAGATATGGTAACAATATGCATACCTCTGAAAATCCCTTTTCAGCCTTGGTTGTTAACAGTCAATACTTGCTACATAACAAATTACACACAAACTTGACTTTATTTTAAACAACTATGTGGTGAAGCCATGATTGTTGGGTTAGCAATTAGGTCTGGGATTGATCAGATGGGACCAAGCTTTGTTGATTGTGGCTACATTCTCTCACGCACATATAATGACTAGTTTGGCTGGAGGGTGGGTGTTCTAAGAAGACATTGTTGGGAAAGATTGTCTTACTTCCATATGCTCTATTTCCACCAGAGACTCTTATGTTGATTGTGGCAACAACTTTTTTTTTTTTTTTTTACTATTTATTTTATTTTATTTTATTTACATTACAGCCATTGCCTGCCCCCATACCCCATCCCACAGTTCCTTATTCCTTCCCTTCTTCTCCTTGTCTCTGAGAGGGTGCTCTCCCACACCAGGCCACCCCATTCCCTGGGGCCTCAATCTGGAGCAATAGGCACATCTCCCACTAAGGCCAGACTAGGCAGTCCTGTGTTATCTATATATGTGTCTGGAGGCCTTGGACCAGCCCATGTATGCTGCCTGGTTGGAGGCTCAGTCTCTGAGAGCTACCTGGGGTCTGGGTTAGTTGAGACTGCTGGTCTTCCTACGGGGTTGCCCTCCCCTTCAGCTTCTTCAATCTTTCTCCTAATTCAGCCATAGGGGTCCTGGACTTCAGTCCAATGGTTGGGTATAAGTATCTGCATCTGTCTCAATCAGCTGCTGGTAGGGCCCCTCAGAGGACAGCCATGCTAGGCTCCTGTCTGTAAGCACACCATAGCATCAGTAATAGTATCAGGCCTTGGTGCTTCCCCATGAGATGGATACAAAGTAGGGCTGGTCATTGGACTGTCTTTCCTTCAGACTCTTCTCCACATTTGTTCCTGCAGTTCTTTTAGATTGGAACAGTTCTGGGTCACAAATTTTGATTATGGGTTGGTAACCCTGTCTTTCCTCTCTCTCTCTCTCTCTCTCTCTCTCTCTCTCTCTCTCTCTCTCTCTCTCATCTATCTATCTATCCCTGTTTATCTACTGGAGGTGGACTCTTCAATTTACCTCTCCCAAATGTTGGGCATTTTGTCTAAGGTCACCCTCAATGAGTCGTGAGGGTATCTCATCTGCAGAGTCTCTGGTACTTTCTAGAGGCTCCCCTCATCTTTCACCCCCTTGAGGCTGCATATTTCCACTCATTCTCCAGGTCCTCTGGGCTTCTCTCCTGTCCCTCCCATAACTGATCATGTTCCCCCCTTCCCCTTCCCCTCCCCTCTCACACCCCAGTCCCTCCCTCCCTCTACTTCCTGTGATTATTTTCTTTCCCCTTCTAAGTGGGATTGAAATATCCTCACTTGGGCCTTCATGCTTGTTAAAGTTCTTACTGTCTGTGGGTTGTATCCTAGGTATTCTGTACTGTTTGGCTAATATTCACTTATCAGTGAGTATATACCATGCATATTCTTTGGGTCTGGGTTACTTTACTGATGTGGCAAATATTTTTAAGAATTGGTGGGTATATAGAATTTTTTTTGTGGCTCTGGCTGAGCCATAAATAACATAATGTTATGATCATGGTATGCTGTTACTCAAAGTCAACCACTAGCCCAGAAATAATAATTAATTCACACTCTTGGAAGAGAAATTAGAGAAATCAGACTTCAGGAAAGCCATTGTAAACCTATGTAGATAAGCTAGGCTAGAATTGTATCTCTAGATTCAAAGCACTTTGTCCTTTGTTGCCTCTTTTATCCCCAGAACAGTTCTGTGATTTGACAGAAAAAGTGTTATTTTCTCCTTGTTCTTGATGCAGTAACTAAGCCTAAAGTGTTTAGATGATTGCTGTGAGTCTCATAACTACATAAGAGGTAAGCCTGGGATTCTAGTCTAGCCTATCTGTCTGTAAATCTACCTCCCAACCTACTGTGCATATTGTCTGTAGCTGGTTAGCTACACCTGATCGTGTTTCTCATATTAGAATTTTGATTCCAGGTTATAAGAAATGATAGTAGTCTTGCCACAGAATATTGAATAAGAGACAGTAAAATATGGGGATATCCAAAGTTAGGCCAAGTTCTTTGCTTTTAACCTTCATCTTTCCCTGGTTTTAACTTTCTGTTACCATCATAGAATATGAAGATTTTGAATGGATAAATAGCGTGAACTGGATTTACTGTTGATATCTTATATTGAGGGCTCTCCAGCAGTCTCCCTGACAGGTGTCTAAAAATGCCATTTAGTACTTGTTGGACTTATTATTATTCTTAGAGTTCTGAATGACACTGGAGGAATGAGGTCTTGTGTCGGCTTCATACTGGCCATAATTCCTGATTTTTGTTTTTTTAAATTTAGTATACTTATTTACATAATAGGGTTGGTTGTCTCAATTTAGCATTAAATAAATAAAGATAACACATTTGAAGTGCTTCACCTAGAATAAATGCTAAATAATTTTATACTCTTCCCAACTGAGCGATGCATTCATATGGTATAAAACTTTATCTATCATTACCTAACTTTAGCCTATGCTATCTATATTAAAACCATGAAAATATAGTTTCTACTTTTTTATTTAAAGGACTTTCTATTTTAATAAATCAGACTGATTCAACATATTAAATTAATACAACTACTATTTAGACATTGTTTTAATCATTAGGAACTTTGGAAACATGTAAAAAACATACTAAAATAATCTTCATCTCAAGGCTACTAACTTTCAAGAAAGGAAGATGTAATAAATGGGTTACATTAAAGAATAGTAAATTTTCATGTGCTGTTTGTGGTTGTTTAGGTGGACTGTGGGAGCAATGTGGATCCTTTTGTCTATACTTAAGTATGTTTAGCTCAAGAGTCCCCTGAGACAACTTTTTGTGAAACAGGCTGTTCCTTTGGTCTTATGATATAGAAAAGAGGAACAAATGACCTATATTTGGGAGAAGGAGAATTAGCCTCTCCCAGGGATATAATCCTTTTTTGTTCAATGCAGAGTGGTCAGCCTTGGAACCATATAGACACCACCAACACAAAACAGACTCAACAGGCTGTATTTGTATAAACTATGTATGCACACATACAATAGAAATGTAACAATAATAGTCAAAGAGAAAAAAGCTCCCAATTTGAGAGTGGGGTGAGGTACAGAAGGGGTTCCAGAGAGGCAAATGTTGAGATCCTTGAGAACATATGGAAGCAAATCTATTTTTGACAGAGGCCACTATTGTTTATTCCATGGTTTAAAAATCCCTGTGATGGAAATGGAAAGATGGAAGCCTCATGGGGAGGATGGTCTGCTTGGAACGCTCAGCTGGGACCTCCATCCTGACTGCCTCAATGGGGCTGTCCCAGTCACTTCTTCTGGATTGCTTAAGAACCTGACTTTATGTTCTGCTGTTGATATTCTGCTTGATATCTGTTCTTTTACTTCTGCTTGTAACACGTTAATATGATCACTCATTCAAAACTGAACGTGTGGCTATTGTGGATTATTTTCTGAAAAGAACAAAAGACTATGGTACAAGTGAAAACAGAGGGTTTGATAAGGTAGTTGGCTCTAATAGGTGGGCTGTCATGCTCAGTACGGAGGCCAAAAATGAAAAACTGAAAACTAGGAACTTCTGTATTTCTTGGGAAGTCTGAGGAGAGTGTTCTAGTTTTGGTGAGCTTTTCATTATCCCATCTAAGTTGAGTTTCCAAATATGTATCCCCAGACCTATGTATTCTATTCCAAAATAGCATTTCCAATTGTTTTCTCAAACACATTTCAAACACAACTTGTAGAAAATTGGGTCTATATTTTCCATCTTTTTTTTTTGTTTTGTTTTTTGTTTTGTTTTTTGTTTTTTTGAGACAGAGTTTCTCTGTGTAGTCCTGGCTGTCCTGGAACTTACTCTGTAGACCAGGCTGACCTCGAACTCAGAAATCTGCCTGCCTCTGCCTCCCAAGTGCTGGGATTAAAGCATCTTTTGCATCTTAAGACCCTATATAAAGTTCCTTGATTATTTAGTTGATGTCTCCCTTTAAGCTTCTCTTCCAAATACCTTCGAGTATTTGACTTACTTCTTTTCTACACTCCATGTTCATTTAAACAGGAAAACTTGTTGCCTCTGCCTTCAAATAAATCTGGAGTCCAGTTATTATCAGCTTTTTTTTCTCTACAAGCAGCTTGCACATGACTCATTCCAACAGTCTTCTAGCTAGATGCTTTGTTTCTGTCTTTTTCTCACCTACCTTTGTCTATTCTCAGAACAATAGCTAGACAAGCTGGTTTGTGTTTACTTTTCTGCTCAGTCATGAAACATACGCTTCTTTTACCGAGAGTAAAAATTAAAACTCTTAAGACCACCTAGGGGATTTCATGTGCTCTTACACTACCTTTCTGGTTGTGTCTTCTGATCCGGTTGCCTCTTCTCTCTTTAACACATTGGGCTTTTTACTCCTTCACAAGTCTGAAAAGGACACTCCTGTTCATGATCAACTGGACTAAAGTTATTTTGGTCCAGGATGATCTCACTCCATGTATGGGATAGGTGTATACCTGAGCAACTCTACTCTTGCAGGTCTGGGTCCCAGAGAGGTCTGCTTTGAATACCTGCTGTTATATCACAGATTGTTTTTTTCCCACAGTTATGCATTTCTTTTTCTTCTTCTCCAAGTCTGTTTTCTTCAGACTTTTTCACAAGTCTGTCATATTCTATTATGCTTTCCAGTGTAACTTAGCTTTTAATTTTAAAGACTTTGTCATGCATGCATATATGAATGTGTGTATGTTGAACGTGACACACATCTGGAACTGTATACAGCACAGATAGACTGTCAAAATATTTGTTGAAAAAACGAATTATGAAAATGTTTTGTTCACTCACCATCCTGTCTAAGTTCTTTCTCTGCTTGTTCTAAAGTAAATATCATGTGTTGATTAGCAATTCAATATTTATTTTTAGACCATGTTAATGTAGAAGAGCATGACTGCTTATAAACAATATAAATAGAATATGTAAAATTTAATGGAAGATGTTTGGAAGAAAGAAACATGGTAATATAAATATTAGTATATCTTTTTCAAAATTCTGCACAGAGAAAGAGAAATGTCTGGGGAAAGTGATCATCTTTGGAGTTTGCTCTGCACAGGAATTGCCTTTCAGCTCTGATTCAATAAACTTTGTGGCTGCATCACTGTGAGATGGAAACCTTTGCCTTTTGCTTTTCAAATCATTCTTTGCAAAGTCTTAACCTGACCCGCCATGTCCACTTACTTTAATGAAACATGAAGCTGCCTAAAATGAAATTTCTCATCTCCACATTTTGTTCTTCTGATTAATTTAGTGTTGGCATTTAAGCATGATTACATTCTCTTGGGAATCAGTGATGTTTTAGGCAATTTCATCTGTTTAATTTACATTTTGTTGAAAGACTTTAGAAGGCAAGTGCTTTTTAAATCAAGATCCTCAAATGTCCATGCATCCTGATTATAGCTGATCTTTCTATTTTCATTATGCTTTCATGAGTTGAACTTATTAAAATATGAAAATAAAGGAAAGCAAATCCACCATGTCAAATAAAATGCACCACTGCTCTCCACTCTCTACATGGAGATAGCTTTCCCATCGTGCCTCCACGCTTTTTAAATTAAATGTCAAGTTTTGCACATGCACATCAAGAGACTTCATCTTGGAGTGCCAAATTCTGCTTTACTTTGCTGTGGATTGAATTTAACTTAGTACCTACTACCAATAAAACCATTATATGATTAATATTGGATTTTAATATTATACAGACAAAAATGTTTTAAACTAATATTTTCTGCTTGGTTACATCCCCGTCAATCTGTCCAAGTATAAATGACTATCAAAGATTGGAAACTGCCCAAAAATTGAAGTTCTTAATTCACCAGTATAGAACATGTTATAAAGTCACCACACAGATGGTATGGAAAAGAATTCTTTCAGAAACCAGGATCTTGAACTGTATATATTTAACAAATGAGATACTACCAGAAACATCACTGTCATCTACTATAGCTGATAATTCCACAGCTGATGTTTTCTTTCTGTCTTGACTCTTTTTGTCCTTGGACAGATATGTTTCTACCTTTGGATTTATAGTTGTTGGGCCCAGAATCTTTGTTTTGGATGAATTATTCTTTTTAATTTGATTTCTGATAATAGAAGAAACAGCACACAAAATGTAAAGTCTATAAAAGGAAACTATCAACTGTGATTATAGAGAAACTGCTGTCTCTGTGGGAGAATTATGTAGCTATCACCAAAACATGGCATTATATGGCTGCCTGGAATAGAAATATACATATATATATATATATATATATATATATATATATGTATCAGTTTCAACATAGATTTACAATAAACATGCACACCAAAAAGACTTCTATGCCAAAGATATTTTGATAAAAGAAACACAGGAAAAAATAGTGTGCTTTGTGTTTTTCAGGGAAGAATATTCAGAGATTCAATTTATTTAATTCAGAAAACCTTTATTGGGAATCTAGTCCATGTCCAAGTTCTATGTAGTTAGCCATTGCAGACTTGCTTATTGTTTTTAGGGAAGCTGCTGTCTGGAGCAGGGAAATAATCCTGTCAATATAATGCTGAACATATATTCTTGGGAATAAAAGAAAATCAGTGCAGCTTGAAAAGAGATCTCAGCAATGATTTGCCAGAGACCATGTGGAAACTAAAGTCCATGCAGAAGTAGAAGAAAGAATTAGCCAATTGAGGTTGAATGGGAAGACTGATTTGGATAGAGGAAATCAATTCTGAGAGAAGCAATTTGAGTTGGTGGAGTCAAGCATTAGCCTGCTGAATTGCTGAACAAACATGAGTAAAACACGGTTTCAAAGGTGAACCTGATGAGCAAATGTGGTCCAGATGATAAATGGAACTTCCAAGGTACCTCAAGCAACTTGGAGCTACTATGGCATCATGGGAAGTCATCTAGTTATTGGCCATTTTAAACAGATCCATAAATTTATCAGCTGATTTGATATGATTTTTTTTTGCAGGATGTTGTTAGAATATAGACTGGATTAAAGATGTGGAAAAATGAGCTTAGCTTATGTAATAAAATATAAGATATGAAAGATGTGTTAAAACTAGTTATTTTGAGGCAAATTTTAATAAAATAACAGATCTGTAAAGAAGACAGACAGACATTAGGGGGAAGTTAGTGACTCTCGGTGGTTATGGAGCAAGATGAGTGATTGTCCAAACCTGGAGAAATGTCAGAACCTGGGAAAGCTGACAGGGTTATGACAAAGTCTCAGTAATAAGGTCCTGTGGAGAGGAGGCCACAGGTGCGACTGCCCTCTGACACCTCGAAACTGCCCGGAAACACCCTTTTGCCTTCCATTTGGACTCTGCTTTGGGAACATAAAGCAAGAAAGAGGGAAGAGAATGGCCTGAGTAGGGGAATGAGGGATCCAGCACAGGAAACTTGGATTCAGGGGTAAGCAGGATGGCAGGTGACTTTGAGGTTCTTGTATAGGAAACAGGGTAGAGGGTGACTCTTATTTATTGATATAAGGAGGCTCAGATAAAATCAGCCTATCATATTTTAGAGAAGGGAAGGTTGTAAAAAGTGAGTTTGGTTTTGGAGTTGTTGTGGTTCAGGTGCTTGGGAGATACTTACTTCTTTATTTAGGAAGCCCATCACGGACTATCTCCATGGAAATGGATGTGTGTCCATTTTAAGGGCAAAAAATTTGTCTCATTTTTGCATTTTAAATAGTACCAGTGATCTTGAAGATCTCTTGAAGCCAATGGAAAAATCCAAAATGTTTATTATATTTAAATAAAGCTAGAGACATATGTCTCCACAATGATGATCGAAGTACAGTTTTTGCTAAAAACCATCAATTTAACACATCAGATTGAGTTAAAATCTGAATGACTTTGTTAAATACTAGTTTAACATTTCCCATAAAATTTAAGAAACATAGATTTTGATTTTGTTAGTCAGGTTTTCCATATAAAATAGTTATAGCTTGGCCAAACGTGTTCCTACTATGAAGAGGAATGTTCTTTGTTGTAGTAACATTCCTGGTCTCAAATTCACTTTTCTTCTTTTTCTTTTCTTTTTTTTTTTACATTATTTTTATTGAAAAATTATACAATATAATTGATCGTATTTTCCTTCCCCCAATTCCTTCCAGACTTTTCCCACCTATCTACTCACTGATCCTCATTTTCTCTCTCTCTCTCTTCCTCTCCCCATCTCTCCCCTCTCTTTCTCTGAAAAAAAAAAAAAAGCCCACAAAATGAAAATCAAAGACCAATGAAACAAAAATGTCAAAAAAGCAAAATGAAACAAAAGGTCCACAAAAATATCATTGAGTTTGTATTGTACTGGCCAAGGACTCCAGGCATGGGCTTGCACTGAAGTGCAGTGTGGTTGATATACCCAGGGAGACCCCATTAGAGAGAACTTATTTTCCCTTTGCTAGCACATATCATTTGCAGATAGTTTCTTGTTTAGGGATGAAATACTGACTTAGTGTTTGTATTGCTCATATTTACTTTTCTGATGACTGTTGGGGGTGGGGATGTGGGCTGGGAGGGTAAGGGTAAACACTAACATCTCTGTGCTACCACTAGATTACCCAGTAACATGAGACTGAGACATGGAGGCTGTGGTGATTATGAAAGTTGCTGGTGTTAGGTTTATGGAGAGGGATAAGACTTCAAGGCTCTGGGGGCTACCTCGCGGGCATCAACAAGTATTTTTATCAATGTGTGATTAAAAAAAAAAGATGTTCAAGTTCCATTTAAGTGAGGTTATTTAAGAGCATTATATAAACAAGCAGGGCCAGTGAAAGTGTTCAAAGGGTAAAAGTCCCTGCAATGGAAGCCTACCAACTTGAGTTCAATTCCTAAAATCCACAGTGGAAGAAACGATCTGACTCCTAATAATTGTTTTCTGTGGTTTGAATGAGAATGACCCCGACAGAATGGCCCCTGTATGAATACATGTTGGAATGCTTACTCATCAGGAAGTGGAACTGTTTGGGAAGGCTTAGGAAGCATGGCCTTGTTGGATGAAGTGTGTTACCTTACTGGGTGTGGACTTTCAGGTTTAAAAAGTTCACAGCAGGTCCAGTGTTTCTCTATTTGCAGCCTGCGGATCAGGATGCAGAGCTCTCAACTATGCTCCTAGCACCATGCCTGTCTGCTTCCTGCAATGATGATAATGGACTAACCCTCTGAACCTGCAAGCAAACCCTCGATTAAATTCTCATTCGTCATGGTGTCTCTTCTTCACAGCAGCAGAGCAGTAACTAACCTCCGTTTGTGTGTTATACTATCCTTGTACACACACACACACACACACACACACACACACACCAAGTAAAAAAGAATATTAAAACAAAAATTCTCAAATTCTCATTGATAGGTTTCAAAAAACAAAACCAGAAAAAGGTAAAGATAACCTCTATTATAAGGTATATGGATGTTTCTTCTAAATGAAAAATAAAAGGATATTGTCTTGGTTGGAATCAGGGACCCTGAGTAGGAACCTTGGAATGACTAGATCCTGCTGAGGCTAGAGATGAGAAGGTGCAAGCAAGGCACACTTCCCTTTCTCTTTTGCTCTGCGGAATTTGCTCTCACTGTTCAGCAACGTCACTGCATCTCTCATGTCCTCTGTCTCTTCTCATCTACCACAGCGGTTTCTTCCCACCATCTCACCTCAAATATGCCCCATCTCTTCACCAGCATTTCATACTAGCTCTCAGCCACGACATGGCCTACTTATGTCACAAAGTCCTCTGTAAAACTGACAGTAACTTCTCATGCCTGTAATCTTACTTCCATTATATGAATGATGTAGCACTCTTTCTGAGCTGAATTGCCCATGTTTCAATTCATCAGTCATCCAGTGGTTAGGTGGTGTGGGATAAATATACCCCTGCTGTATGTTCTATGGCAAGGAGGTTTGGAACCAGCTAGGGAGAAGATGCTCATGTACTAGGAGCTGTGAGGGATCCCTGTGATGATAGGCACAGTCTGTACTAGTAGAGAAAAATAGTAAAGTATTATCAACCCATAGCAATTCTAAAACTTACTGCAATTCATTATTCTATTATTCATATCCTATTATTGTTCATTAAGAGGAAATAAAGGGCTAAGGTATACAACTTTTGACATCTGAGAAATTGCACTGAAGCAATGCCACTCTCTAATTTTACTCCTAGGTACATGTTCTCAGGAGTCAAGGAATAGAAGGATTCATAAACGAAGTGTAAAGGCTTGAGTGATGCAGTTTGTCAAATCAATTTAAAATATATAGTGAGAAGCAAAAAAAAAAAAAAAAAAAAAAGAAAAAGAAAAAAGAAAGAAAAAAATCCAGAAGAAATATTTTATAAATATGTCTCACTGAGATTTGAGCAAATGATACATGTTACCTAATGACAGAAAGTACCTGAGTTCCAAACACAGTCTGTCATAGAGATGCAGGAATAAATTCACATATTATAGTTATAGCTCATTAATTAATCTGATGGGCAGTTTAGACTTATTTATGTTTCTTGGGAAGAGGACACTATGGGGTGTGAAGGAGCCATACTAGGTACCTAAAGCTTGGATAACTATCTGTTAGCCCAGAGACAATATAGTTCATTAATTTCTATATCTTTTTTATTTGCCAATGATAACATTATTTATTCTATGATGTGTCATGTTTTATTTATTTTAGCCTGACCGTGGTTGATGAGTTACTTACTAGTGATATTTATCTTGTGGATTTTGCCTATATTTTATAAACTGCTCGCTGGATCCGAGAATAAATCTAATATGTTTAGTGAGTGCCATCAATTCTCTTTATTATACTTGTCTTCTGGAAAAGAACTAAATATTATCGAATAATAAACATATGGTAGAAGAAATGAGATAAAACTGCCATGTATTTGACACCTTCATCAGTCCTTAGAGGTAGCTGTAACTATCAAGGCGGGATCAGGAACTAAGAGAAGTCATACAATTTGTGCATAAAGCATTACATGGTAGTATTGGAATTCACATGAAGAAATCTATTCTTTTTTATGTTACTAACACACACACAAAGCTGCAAGGGAGTCCATTTTATCCTTTTTCACACATTTATTTTCTTTCCAGAAATATTTTGGTCTCTTCCTATACTAATAGTTTCAACTAAGTTGCAAAATAGTAAGTTATATAGCGTGTAGGAAATACAAAGAAAAATCCCGAACTAATGAAACTGCCATTTGATTTAGTAAGTGGGACTGTGTAACCCTCAAATCATCTTCCTTGAGACTGTGACAATAGGAAGGTGACCTTAATAAAGGGCAACATTTCAGATATTGAATTAGAAAAATCTGAAAATAAAAACCAATAGATAATATGTTAAAAAAATCAACATATTAACTGCAGAGAATCTTGACACATGGTGCCTCTGTTGCTAATATGGCTTTTTATTACACTGAAGATATCTGCTTGTAGACTCATCTTCATAGAACACTGCATGTTGCTCAGTCAGAGTTAGTGGCTCAATTCTCCCACATTTTCATTGTCTGAGCTAATGTTTCATACTGAGAACATCTCAATAAATTAAAGAATTTCTTTTTAAAATTGCTAGGTGTTTCTACCATATTATTTCTTTTATTTCAATTTTTTATTAATCATTTTATTCTTTTACATTTTAAATGATATCCCCCTTCTTGGTTACCCCTCTACAATCCCTCCATTGTATCCCCTTCCCCCTCCCCTTTGCCTCTATGAGGGTGCTCCTCCACCCTTTCACCTACTCCTGCCTCACCCCTTTAGCATCCCCCTACACTGGAGCATCAGGCCTCCCTCCTCTCCCATTGATGTCAGATAAGGCCATCATCTGCTACATATGTATCTGGAGTCCTGGTTCCTTCCATGTATACTCTGGTTGGTAGTTTAGTCCCTGGGAGCTCTGGGTGGTTCAGTTAGTTGATATTGCTCTTCTTATGGGATTGAAGTTTCCTTCAGCTCCTTCAGTTTTCCCCCTAGCTCTTCCATTGGAGTCCCTGGGCTCAGTCCAATGGTTGGCTGTGAGTATCTGCATCTGCATTGGTCAGGTGCTGGTAGAACCTCTCAAGGAAGTGTCATATCAGGCTCCTGTCAGCAAGTACTTCTTGGCATCAGCAATAGTGTCTGGATTTGATGTCTGCAGATTGGATGGATCCCTAAGTGGGGCAATCTCTGTATAGTTTTTCCTTCAGTCTTTGTTCCAATATGTGTCCTTGTCTTTTCTTCGGACAGGAACATTTCTGGATTAAAAATTTTGAGATGCATGGGTGGTCCCATCTCTCAACTGGGGGCCATGGGTATCTATGGGAGGTGGCCTCTTTATGTTGTATCTCCTCTTTGTTGGGTATTTCGACTAAAGTCACTGCTACTGGCTCCTGGGAGCCTCTCACTTCCCTGGAGTCTGGGACATTTTAGTGGCAACCCCTAGTTCCCCATCCTCCACTGCTACATGTTTCTATTCAGTTTCCTGACCTTCTGTACTTCTCTCCTGTCCCTTCTAATACCTGTTCCTGCCCCCTTTTTCCTTTCCCCTCCTTTCTCCCTCCAAGGACATGCCCTTCCTCTACCTCCTGTGATTATTTTGTTCCCCATTCTATGTAGGATTGAAATATCTAGACTTTGGTCTTCCTTCTTAAGCTGCATATGATTTGTGAGTTGTATCCTGGGTATTCTGAGCTTTGGGGCTAAAATCCACTCATCAGTGAGTACATACCATATGTGTTCTTTTATGTCTGGGTTACCTCACTCAGGATGATATTTCCAACCATTTGCTTGTGGATTTCATGAAGTTATTGTTTTTAATAGCTGAATAGTACTTTATTGTTTATTTACTCCTTCTTCAACTGGCTTCGAACTTCTACTTTCCCTCCACCCACCCCTCTGCCCCCAACCACAATAACCTTATCATTTGTTAGGTAATCTTAATACTCTGCCATGGGTGCATTTCAGTCAAGTCTTCTCCTCTTGCTCACTGTTATTTTAGATGGTGTTTTCATCACTGAACCAGTATAGAGGAGAAAATGCTTTCTAAACGTTACAAGGTTCAAAGGTATTTTGACCTGTCTCCTTAACAGTACATGGAATGAGAGGTAGTTTCTCTTAATAAGGCAGAAATGAGGCAGAACATCTAAGCAGCAGGCTCTGAAATTATATTAAAGAAAGTTACTCATGTAACTTGTCAACCTCTTGGTTTTTACTGTACTGTTCTTCCTAGTTTGCTGGGACATAAAACAGTGTCATTTAAAAGATATTAGATTCATTTTTCCCCAGTAGAACATAGTTAACGAGTCTCAGATATTGTTAAAAGTTGTGGAGCCTACAACTCTGGTGCTTCCAGTATTGCAAATTATCCATTTGGAGCCAGAAGGTACCATGGATTATAATGTGTGAGTTAGCAAAGTATAAAATTGCTCTCTTTTATGTGTTTTGGATAATAAACCCACAAAATTAATTTGGAAATAAAAATGTTAGCAGTTAGCTGGAAACATTTACAGGCATGGTCTTATCCTTTATTTTATGTATACACACATTATATATATAACATATATTATATATATTATATATAATTATTATATATAATATATATGTGTACACACACACACACACACACACACACACACACACACACACACACATATATATATATATATATATATATATATATATATATATATATATATCTGCCTGAGAATAGGTAGGGTAAATGGTGTGTCCAAGTTCCCACAGTGTCCTAAAGATTCATTTTTATTTTGGGCTATTCATCCATACATTCATTCACTCAAAACAGGCAACAAATAAGAGCAGTTTCTACTTATTCCCAAAAATATGTTGTATATCTCAAATGCTATGATCTTCCCATTCAGTTAATTTTTGTTTCTTTTTGTTCCTTTGAAATTATGACAATAAAGATTCCATGGAAAGGCTCTCATAGTGAAGTCTTGGTCCCCTGCTAATGGTGTTGAGAGGTAACTGGATGATGAGGATGCTAACTTTGCCAAAGAGTAAAGTCATTAATGAGTTTGTAGCTGAAGGGGCAATTAAGAGATAAGACCCAGTTGGAGAAAGGAGGTTCCATGTGGTGTGCTTTTGAAGGATACCTCTTTTCTTGTTTTGCCGCATTCTGGCTTTTCTCAGTTGAACTGCTTTGCACTGCTTTGATATACCCAGGCTTCTGTTGTTATGATGTTCTGCCTTGCCCTAGCTTAAAAACAAAACATAGGAAGAAACCTCTGAAACCTTGAGTAAAATAAGCCCTTATTCCTTGAGGTTGCTAGTCTTCAGGCATGTACCACAGAGATAAAAGCTAATGCATTCAATGCATTTTGTCCGTCTTTATAGAGCATCTCCCTTCTCATTCTTCCATCTTTCTGACCCATATCTTCTACTTCCCTATTCTTATTTCTTTGGAACATTATTAAGCAACTTCAGGGAACACGGCTAGACATTGCAGTCTAAAATTTCTACTCGGGGGCTCAGTGTATAGATGTAGGTTAACATGTCAAGCTCCAAATTACAGTGTATAATAAAATTTCTCTTTTACATTTGTGTTCAGCTCTAACATTCAGCCTGCGATTAAGTCTTAGAGAATAAATGAATGTAAATTACAGATGAATTTTAAGTAATCTTCCACTATTTAGAGTCCCTTGTGTATAATGTAAATGTGATACAGATTTCCAGAATCAAAATCGACTGGATCACAATCCATATAAGTCTTGTGAGAACCATATCATGCCTTGTGATTTTTGATTTCTTTCTGCCTTCTCTTTGTGAGTTTTTTCTGTCCACTTATTATGTACCAAATGCATTATGTTAATCGAAATGAACATTATTATCCGTGTTTTTGCATATTAACTAATTGAAACATAGAGAAACCATAAATTTATCAAGCTGAAAAAAGTTTGATTTGGTTTCATAGTACAAGTTCTTATTTATGGTTGTGCACAGCATAGTGTGAAAGATATAAAATTATAGATTGAGTGTGCAGTAGACTTCTCTGTTTTCTATGTGTTTGAACAAATTAATCCCATTGAGTTTTAGCTTGCTGGAAAACTGGAGTAGTAATGCTTACTTAAATTATTGCCTTGAGAATTAAATAAACACAAATATCCATCATACACTTAGAGCTAAAGAAAGCCTGTCCTCTTTCCTTTCTTCTCTCTCTTTAGAGACCCAGTGCAGTGCCTGTTAAGTCTCTATAAACCAGAAAATCTTAGATTTAGTTCCATAGTGTGATTTTTTTGTTATTCTGTACATCTGTATATTCTGTACTATATATAATATGTTATAATTTAATATATACATATATATGTATATATATACATATATATGAGAGGGAAGAAAGAGATGTAAATGCCACCATGAAACCCATTGCATTCACTATCTCTCACATTGTGCTGAACAGCGTAACAAAAATTAGATATACATACATATATGCATGCATATACACATACATACACACCCCCATACATACATACACACAAGGGCACACACACATATACAACACATAATTTTGATTGCATTCACCCTATTATACAATTATTCCTACCCTTTTCCTCTTTACCCTTTACACATTCATAATAAGCCCATTTTTCTTTAATGTTTGTCTGTCTTAGTTTGTGTCTCTATCACTATAATGAAACACCATGACTAAAAAGCAAGCTGGGGAGGAAGAGTTTATTTGGCTCACTCTTTCTTATTGCTGTTTATTCATCTAAAAATGTCAGGACCAGATGTCAAACAGCAGGAATCTTGGGATAGAAGCTGATACATAGACCTTGGCGGGATGCAGCTTACTGGCTTTATCCCCATGGCTTGCTCAGCGTACTTTTTTATAGAATCCAAGACCACCAGCCCAAGGATGGTACTATCTGTAATAGGCTGGGCTCTTCTCGATCAATCACTAATTAAGAAAATGCTCTACAACAAATCTTATAAAGGCACATTCTCCATTGAGGTTTCCTTGTTTCAGATCACCAGGTTGACACAAAACTCTCCAGCATAATGTCCTTTCTCATTCTCTTTATTCAACTCTACCTACATGAAAGAAAATTTATTTATGGATGGTAAACTCATTATATGTGTTTAACAAATTTCTTTATCCACTCATCTATGGGTGAGTATGTACATTAATCTGTAAATTAAATATTGTGAATAGTTCAGTCATAGGATAATCAGAAGACCTAGAGGTTTTGGTCTTAGTTTCTTTGATTCACAGTTACACTCATGTGATTATACTTAACATTTTCTTTCTTGTGTCAGGATTTCAATAATGACTGCAAGTGTATCAATTTATGAGTAGAAAGGAATATCTTTTTTTTTTTTTTTTTTTTTTTTTTTGGTTTTTCAAGACAGGGTTTCTCTGTATAGCCTTGGCTGTCCTGGAACTCACTCTGCAGACCAGGCTGGCCTCGAACTCAGAAATCCTCCTGCCTCTGCCTCCCAAGTGCTAGGATTAAAGGTGTGCTCCACCACCGCCCGGTAGAAAGGAATATCTTTTCGCCTGTAGATCACCTGATTTCTGTTGACATAGAAACAGCAGACAGGGTGGGATAACTCCTCATCCAGTGTTCAGTATGGTTGGTGTATTGTGCTTGCTGCTGAAGTTGAGTGGGTTGGAATAGACTATACGTCTGGGCATCTAGGGATGTTCTGTAGATGACCTACACTTCAGTTTTTCTCAGTAGTATAGACAAAGTATATACTTCCAAATTGCCTCTGAAGTTACTTTAGTAATTTTACTTTACTTATTTGAGCATGGTGTCCTGAACAAAAGAAATAACGATCTTCATTTTGTCACATACATCACCATATCTGTTGCAAAATGCCCAAACTCCATAAAATGGGATATCATAGATGGTTTGCAGGACTTGACTTCTGCATAGCTCATGCCTTTTATTTTATTTCCACTCACTCAATACTATGCAGTCTGAAAGAGAGGCACATAAAACAACCATCATTCCCCACCCGCCCACAATCCCATTTCACTCTCCCAAGCCCATGCTCTCTACTGGTTGAGATTCATTTATTTGGCTGTTTCGCGACCAATCAAACTTTGCTGAAATCTCATCTTATTCAAACAAACTTCTTTAGAAATCTTGCCTTTGAATTTACAGTAAGAGATAGACACAGTTCTCCCAGTGTTCTCATAGCTCAGTTCGCCCATGAAGTGTAGAATTTCTTCATTGATTCAGTATGTGTTTACTGAGAGCTTCTAAACAATGATAAGCAAGACAGATATTCTCCTGCCACCCAAAGCACACAGACCTAACAAATGTTCAATATCATTCTATCTTCATCTTTATTAGTTCCTTGCCACCATCTCAGATAAAGAACATAAATTTGCTTTCTTCAGTTTCCCTCCAGGTCCCTTACCAAAGCATGCTCTTAGTGACTCATCAGCGTTTCTATAGATCAGTTCTATTCTTTCTGGTTTCCATCACAGGGACTTTGTGGCCTATGGAAACACTGAGCTGTCATGACATTATATTTTAGAAGTCTTATGTGTTTAAAGATATATTTATTTATTGGCCTACTTTCTTCGCTAGAAGTGGCTAATATTCCTGAGTCTCTTTGGAAGTGAGTGAATGCTAATTTGAATGTAAAGGATCTCAATATGTGTACCTCGCTTGATCTTTATGTTTTTATTATTGTCATCACTATTACTAGTTAACATATTTCAGGTTCATTTATTTTAGATCATTGTGATAAAAATCAACTAGATATTTTATATTCAGCCTTGTTCAATTAATGTTTGATCTGCATTTTGAATGGTGTTCAAAACCAAAAATTTTAATGATTGCACTAAATTGAGATCACAGTTTACTTAATCAGCTCCAAAGGTTGAATAATTAAATTGCTTATTTGCATTTTTGTCATCAGTATAGGCAATTCTGTGATTAACTTCTTGGATTTGATTCTTTCCATATTCTGAATTTCAAGAGATATGATGAGTAATTGTCAATAAAATTCTTCGTAGGCTCATGATTTCCAATATTTCCAAAGGTAAGAAATAATATATATTTTTTTCTACTATAAAAGGTTTTGTTATATGAAACATGAAGAATATATATATATATATATATATATATATATATATATATAGTATATGCTGCCTTACCACTGCTATAAATAAATTGCCATATTGCTATAGTTAGAGTTATTGTATTAATATTCTGTATATTTGGCTGTTAGTTGGTTTCCTTCTTTTGTAAATTGCTTTGATTACATTCCATGAAAAGCATCATATCTGTACTCAGTGCCTTATCAGTAATGCTGCTGTGTTCCCATATCAGATCTATATACTTAGTTTTCTGGTATTAAAAAGTAATGTGTAAAATATAAAGATGTATTTGATTTATTAATCTCCTAAATGTTTGTTTATGGCAAGAGAAACTAGCAAGCTTTACCTATAAGTCCATTGTGGATATAATAAAGATGTTTCATTTCACATAAAAAAGTCCATTATAATATTTTTAAAAAGCCAAAAATTCAATGCACAATTTAAGAGAATTAAAAAATAATTATTTATGTTATTTTATTTATATGAGTACATTGTAGCTATCTTCAGACACACCAGAAGAGGGGATCAGATCCCAGTACAGATGGTTCTGAGCTTCCATGTGGGTGCTGGGAATTGAACTCAGGACCTCTGGAAGAGTAGCCAGTGCTCATAACTGCTGAGTCATCTCTCTAGTCCCAATTTAAGAGAATTTTATATGAAGATAGTATTAACAGTATCTATCTTTCATAAACCAGGTGACTATTTTTTATTCTTTTATCTTTATGGTAGAGGTTATTGGGCTTAAAAGTTGAGTGTAGCCACGGCAGGAATGCAAGGCAGGAACTAGGAGACAGGAACTGATAGACCATGGAGGAACACTGTTTACTGGCTTTCTCACCTAATCTTCCTTATACAACTCAGCCCCACCTATTGACAGATGGTACTACCCATAGCAGGCTAGCCCTTCATGCGTCAGTAAGTTATCATGTAATATTTGTCTCCTGGTCCTGGGTTACCTTACTCAGAATGATTATTTCCAGCTCCATCCATTTACCTACAAGTTGCATACATTTATTTTTCTGTACAGCTGAATAATATTCTTTTGTGCATATATACAATTTTATTGCTCCTCTTTATAATAGTTAAGGGGCCGGGCGGTGGTGGTGCATGCCTTTAATCCCAGCACTCGGGAGGCAGAGGCAGGTGGATTTCTGAGTTCGAGGCTAGCCTGGTCTACAGAGTGAATTCCAGGACAGCCAGGACTACACAGAGAAACCCTGTCTCGAAAAACAAAAAACAAGAAACAACAACAAAAAAACCAACCAAACAAAAAAAAACCAACCAACCAAACAAACAAAAAACAAAAAAATATAATAGTTAAGGAAGCACAGTTACACTGTTTGCCAGGTTATAACGCCCGCCAGCTTCTGGCGTATATACTTGTATGCTTCAATGATCAGAAATTCTGCTTTATTCTCTTTGCTGACAGTAACACAAACTTGATAATGATTAAAATGCTTAGAGAGACAGATGTGCTATGTCCCTTTTTAGGTGCTGATGATAAAAGCAGATAAATAGCATGTTTGGAAGTTTCCATTTAGAACTGCATTATATAACAGAGAAAGATACGGAAGTTACATTTCTGTTGCTGTGATAAAATATCATGACCAAGGACAGCTCATGGAAGAAAGTCCATTTTGGGCTTACAGTTCTAAATGGATGGCTAAGAGTCAGTATGATGGGAATACATGGCAGCTAGTTGTTGGGAGCCGCAGTGATTCGCCATTCCAAGATGGCGCGGGCATCCTGTCCTCCCACTAGTAAACAATTGACTGTGCAGTTGCAAAAGGCAGAAAGCACGCCAAAGTCACTGCCCATCCCGGGGCGTAATATGGGGTGATGAGTGAACAGCCAATCAGAAGTGAACACGCCACTCTAGGGTATATATAGCAGTGCCTTTCCCGGGCTTGGGGCCTTTTCCGCTTCTGCTGCTACAAGAAGTAAAGCCTCGTCTGTAGTGATACTCGATTACTGCCTCCGTGTCCTTTTTCTCGGGCGAAGGGGACACAAAAGAGGTGCGCGCAACATCTGGTGCCGAGAACCCGGGAATTTCAAGGCGCTGCGGAAGGCCCCCCGAGACTCGGGGCCGGTTAAAAGACTACAGGATTCGAGGTATGTCTCTGGAAGGTATGCTTGGGGTGGAAGCCTTCGTTGTGAGTGAATATTCACCCACTGCCCCCGCTGCAGTAGTTGGCCTCTTGCTCGTGTTGTTTTCGCTTTTAGTGTATTTGTGTTGTGAGGATCCAGCCCAAAGCACAGCTAGTAGGGCAAGTCAAGAGGTTTCAAGAGAGGTCTGCTCCAGGCTATCAGAACCAGAGTGTGTTAGCCAGCATCAGGCCAAAGAGCTTGGAAAGGAGAAGCAGGCAAGAAATCCTGGACAACAGAGGCAGGCCAAGGAGCCTGGTCATAGGAAAGAGTACTCAAGAGGAACAGGGGCCACTGCAGGGCCTATTAAGGCTAAGGAACCTTCACCGGCTGGTGAAGAGAGACTGGAGTTCGGGGGGAGCCCCCTGTACCCCATTAAGGAGCCTGCTTCCATAAACCTTAGCAGCTCCGAGGAAGACCTAAGGCAAGGAGAGGAAGAGAGCCTGGGGCAGGAAGCAGCCGGAGGCAGCTACAACTTGCATTTCCGGTCTTTGAAGTGGCAGAAGGCATCCGTGTTCATGCCCCAGTAGAGTATAGGCAGATCAAAGAATTAGCTGAGGTAGTACGTGCCTATGGAATTGGGGCTAATTTTACTATATCCCAAGTGGAGAGATTAAGTACAGCTGCTATGACGCCAGGAGACTGGCAGGACACAGTGAAGGCGGTACTTAACAATATGGGCCAATACCTAGAGTGGAAGGCCTTGTGGCACGAGGCACTGCAAGCACAAGCCAGGATTAATGCAAATACTGAGGGACAACAATTATGGACTTTTGACATGCTGGCGGGAGTTGGCGTACACGCGAACGACCAGACCACTCATCCCGGGCAGGTCTACGCACAGATAGCATCAGCTGCAATAAAGGCATGGAAGTCTCTCCCTAGGAAGGAAGGCAGTAACCTTTATTTGTCCAAGATAATTCAGACATCTAATGAGTCTTTTTCTGACTTTGTGGCTCACATGACTGAGGCAGCTGACAGAATCTTTGGGGAACCAGAGCAAGCAATGCCATTAATTGAACAGATGATCTTTGAAAATGCCATAGCTGAATGCCGTGCAGCCATTGCTCCTCGGAGAGCCAAAGGGCTACAAGACTGGTTAAGAGTCTTCCGTGGCTTGGGAGGTCCCCTTACTAATGCCGGACTTGCAGCAGCTAATCTAGAAATGGCTGCAGTGCTCCTTAAGGGTCAGAATCGTGGAAAATTCCCTTCAAAACATATGGCCAGATGCTTTGCCTGTGGGAAGGTGGGACATATGAAGAAAGAGTGCCCAAATAATCATATACCATCAAAGCTGTGCACTAGGTGTGGAAAGGGCTATCATCTGGCTCAGGATTGCCGCTCTGTTAGAGATATAAGAGGTCAGATCCTCCCTCCAAATCCCTCAGCCATTAAGGAAGAAAATTTTTCAAAAAACGGATATACGGGCCCAAGATTCCAGGGCCCCAAAAGATATAGGACACTCCTGAACACTCAGGGGACTCTTTTTGCTGCAGAGCCACAAGGGGTTCCGCAGGAGTGGACCTCCGCTCCACCTCCCGAGTCTTACTAATGCCACACATGGGGGTGCAGCCGATCCCAGTTGATTATAGAGGCCCCCTGCCAGAAAGAATTGTCGGCCTTATTTTAGGCCACTCCTCTCTTACTTTAAAAGGACTCGTGGTACACCCTGGTGTAATAGATCAGGATTATACCGGAGAACTTCAAGTTCTCTGTTCTAGCCCACAAGGTGTATTCTCCATCTCCCCTGGGGACAGGATTGCTCAATTGGTTGTCCTTCCAAGCTTACATGATTGTTTTCCATCCACCGAGAAGCTTAGAGGTGCTCAAGGGCTTGGTTCCTCAGGAACTGACTTCGCTCATCTGGTGGTTGACTTTAAAACTAGACCCACCTTACAGTTAGCAATAGAGGGGAAGAACTTTACTGGAATTCTGGACTCAGGAGCGGATAAAAGTATTATTTCTTCTAATTGGTGGCCTAAGGCATGGCCTGTAAAAAGATCGTCCCACTCCCTACAAGGATTGGGATACGAGGCCAGTCCCACAGTCAGTTCTCGATCGTTGACTTGGCAGGCACCAGAGGGTCAAACAGGAAGTTTTATACCTTATGTGCTTCCTCTCCCTGTCAATCTCTGGGGAAGAGATATTTTACAAGGCCTAGGGCTAGTTCTGACTAGTGAATACTCCCCATAAGCTATAAACATTATGAAGAGCATGGGAATTAAAGAAGGGAAAGGTCTTGGCAGGAACGAACAAGGAAGGTTAGATCCTGTCTCACAAGAATCAAACACAGGAAGCCAAGGCCTGGGTTTTCCCTAGTTACCATTGAGGGTTCTATGCCCATACCCTGGCTCACAGAGGAGGCCGTGTGGGTTCCTCAGTGGTCCCTATCCTCTGAAAAATTAGAAGCTGCTACAAAACTAATTAAAGAACAAGTACAGCTCGGTCATTTAGAACCTTCCACCTCTCCCTGGAATACACCCATATTTGTCATTAAAAAGAAATCTGGAAAGTGGAGGCTTTTACATGATTTAAGAGCCGTCAATGCACAGATGCGACTATTTGGCTCTGTGCAACAAGGCTTGCCTTTACTCTCTGCCTTGCCTAAGCAGTGGAAAATCATAATTATAGATATTAAAGATTGTTTTTTCTCTATTCCTTTGTGTCCACAAGATAGACCAAGATTTGCATTTACACTACCTACTATTAATCATTTTGAACCTGATAAAAGATATCAGTGGAAAGTTCTGCCTCAGGGCATGGCCAACAGCCCCACTATATGTCAGCTGTATGTACAAATGGCCCTCGAGCTAATTAAGAAATAATTTCCCTCTCTGCTGCTGGCCCATTACACAGATGACATTATTATGTGTCATAAAGATTTAATTACTTTACAGACCTCATACTCCTTATTATTAAACACCTTGGAACAGTGGGGTCTACATGTTGCTACTGAGAAAGTTCAATTTTCAGAAATTGGCTCCTTTTTAGGGACAGTTATCTATCCAGAAAAGATAATTCCTCAGAAATTGGAGATTCGTAGAGACCATTTACATACTTTGAATGATTTTCAGAAATTATTAGGTGATATAAATTGGTTAAGATCATTTTTAAAAATTCCCTCGGCTGAGCTGAAACCTTTATTTGATATTTTGGAAGGGGATGCTCATATTTCCTTACCGAGGGCCTTAACACCAGCTGTGAGCCGTGCTCTGCAAGTAGTAGAAAACGCTTTACAAGATGCTCAGTTGAAACGCATAGATGAAACCAAAACCTTTGACTTATGTGTTTTTAAAACTAGACACTTACCAACTGCTGTATTATGGCAGGAGGGGCCCTTGTTATGGGTTCATCCCAATGCTTCTCCCGCAAAGATCATTGAAAGGTATCCAGATGCAGTTGCTCAACTTGCCCTTCGTGGACTAAAAGCAGCCATTACTCATTTTGGAAGGGAGCCTAAGGTTTTGATAGTGCCTTATACTGCCCATCAAGTCCAAATACTAAGGGCGACCTCTGATGTTTGGGCAGTGCTGGTTATTTCCTTCAATGGTCAAATAGATAATCATTATCCTAAGCATCCCATCTTACAATTTGCCTTAACTCAAGCTATCATATTTCCACATATTGTGTCTCAGGAGCCACTCCCAGATGGAATGGTAGTTTATATGGATGGGTCAAAAACAGGAGTGGGTGCCTATGTGGTTAATGATAAGGTTACATCCAAACAATATCATGAAACCTCACCTCAAATTGTGGAATGCTTAGTGGTGTCAGAGGTTCTGAAAATCTTTCCAGGTCCCTTAAATATTGTTTCAGATTCCTTCTATGTGGTTAATGCAGTAAAAGCATTAGAAGTTGCTGGGTTAATTAAGACATCTAGCAGACTTGTAGAAGTTTTTCAAAAGATTCAGCTTACCCTGGCTAAGCGAAGATTCCCTGTCTTTATAACTCATATTAGGGCTCACTCAGGCTTACCGGGACCTATGTCCCGTGGAAATGACCTGGCAGATCGAGCCACAAAGTTGATTGCAATTGCCCTTTCGCCAAAATTGGATTTGGCTAAAGCCTTTCACAAAAGGTTTCATGTGACAGCTGAGACATTATGATGTCGATTTAACATCTCTAGAAGGGAGGCCAGAGATATCGTGACTCAATGCCAAAACTGCTGTCAATTCCTACCTGTTCCCCATACAGGAATTAACCCTCGGGGAATCAGGCCATTACAGATCTGGGAAATGGATGTTACTCACATCCCATCCTTTGGCAAATTACAATATTTGCATGTCTCCATTGATACCTGTTCTGGAGTTATGTTCGCCTCTCCATTGACCGGAGAAAAGGCGGCCCATGTTATTCAACATTGCCTCGAGGCTTGGAGTGCCTGGGGAAAGCCGAAAATCCTTAAAACTGACAATGGACCAGCCTACACTTCTCAAAAATTTCAACAATTTTGTCGCCATATGGAGGTGACACACCTGACAGGTCTTCCTTACAACCCTCAGGGACAGGGCATCATTGAGCGTGCTCATTGTACCCTTAAAACTTATTTGATAAAACAAAAAGGAGAAGTTGAGGAAGCTCTGCCCATGGTGCCACGAGCTACTGTTTCTCTGGCACTTTTTACCCTCAACTTTTTGAATTTGGACAGTCAGGGCAATACAGCGTCTGATCGCCATTGCCTGGAACCAACTAGGCCAAAAGAAATGATAAAATGGAAAGATGTTTTGACTGGTCAATGGAAAGGCCCGGATCCTATTTTAATAAGATCCAGGGGAGCGGTTTGTGTTTTTCCACAGGAGGAAGCCATTTTGGCTGCCAGAATGACTGACGAGGCGACTCGCGGTTCCTGAAAATGACCCCCCCAGAGGATTCATCTGCAGATGCTCTCAGTTTGCATTTGGACTCTCCTAAATCGGGTTCCAAGGAAGTGGACTAGGGAGCTGGACCAGATGCAGTAGCAATTGCAGATCCGGATTTCGAGCCTTGATGGAACTCGAGTGGACCCTGTTACCCCTGGCGATTTTACTTCTTGGCCTACCTCCGCCTTTTCCTTCTTTCTTTCTCTCTTTCTTAAAGGGTGGGAATAGGCCTGCTTGGTGCAGCCCTATGTTGTGGATTAGTGTTCATGATGGTTGGTCTGTAAGCTCAGAGCCCAACAAAAACGTGACAAGGTCGCTATCGCCCAAGCACTAGTAGTCTTGGAGCAAGCATTTCCCCCTGAAATTTGGCTATCTAGGCCAAGAAAGTAGCTGATGACTGAGACCCTCAGTCGATGCACCCCAAGGGTTCAGCCCATTGCACTGGGTCGAAGAGAGGTCTAAGTCCAGCCAGCCCTTGCCTGAAGAACCGGTACCTGAATATTTAGAGGTGTTTGCGAGTGGGTACTCGGCAGGGAATGTTCCACGAGTGTGGATAGATTTCCCGAAAGTATGCCTGATTGCACAAAGGTTTGATGCCAAGAAACCTCCCCTGGTGGCACCCCAGGGTGAAGGCTCCCTTTCCCCGTCAAAAGGCATCGAGATGGGTATGGAAAGTAAACCCATTACAATATCTCATTTTGCACAGGGGATCAGGCCTCTGCTTTCCCTCACTGAGTTGGTGCCGCGCTTGATAGGCAATAGGCTGTTCCATCTTAAATATATAGATAGGGGGAGATGTTGGGGACCGCAGTGATTTGCCATTCCAAGATGGCGCGGGCATCCTGTCCTCCCACTAGTAAACAATTGACTGCGCAGTTGCAAAAGGCAGAAAGCACGCCAAAGTCACTGCCCATCCCGGGGCGTAATATGGGGTGATGAGTGAACAGCCAATCAGAAGTGAACATGCCACTCTAGGGTATATATAGCAGTGCCTTTCCCGGGCTTGAGGCCTTTTCCGCTTCTGCTGTTACAAGAAGTAAAGCCTCGTCTGTAGTGATACTCGATTACTGCCTCCGTGTCCTTTTTCGCGGGCGAAGGGGACACAAAAGAGGTGCGTGCAACAGCTAGTGACATGCTTGATGGCAGGAGCAGGAAGTGTAGAGAACACATCTCCATTGTAGACAAAACAGATAGTACATATTGAAAGTAGGTTGTGACCTGTCAATCTTCTTCCAGTGATACATTTCCAGTAGTAAGGCTGGGTTATCACCTGAAACACCACCACCAACTGTGAACCAAGGGTTCAAATATGAGCCTACAGGAGACATTTTTCACTGAAGTCACCTTCATCCACCCACCTATTGGTATCTCCTCTGCTTTCCCCTCGCCCTCCACCTTTCTGTCTTTTCTTCCTCATCTTTCTGGTTTTCCCCTTTTTCTTCTTCTTCATAAAGAAATCCATAAAATGTATTTTAAGAGGAAATGACTTTTAAAGAAGTATGGCCGAAAAATATTTCAGTATATTAGTTAGAAAATCTTGATGCAGAGGGATAACCCAAGAAGTAGTAATTTAAAATTCCTCAGTGATATGTTTTGAACAGAAAAAGATCCATCTACTTTTGAGGTTTATTACTTCTTTGATGCCTGGAAAACTGACTTGCTGTGGCTCCCAACTCCTGGAAAAGTTCACATTTAATGTTTTCTAGCCAATACTCTACATTTTAATAAACAAAAAATGATCATATAACCTCTCAGTTTTTGAACTTTCAACTAATTGCCAACAAAAAACTTTAATGCACACTTCAGCTCAAACTTCTTCTGGTATTTTATATGTCAGCAGGACTTAGGATCTCAGAGTTTCTTAAAAACATTTTGGTCACAGTTTTTATAGTAATATAGAGGAAATATAAGATAATCCACTAACAGGTAAAATGAGTTGTGTGGGCCCACAAAAATATAGATAAATCTGTTCTTGGGTGGTGGTGGTGGCTCTTCCTCCTCCCCCTCCTCCTCTTCCTCCTCCTCCCCTCCTCCTCCCCCCTCCTCCCCTCCCCTTCCCCCTCCCCCTCCTCCTCCTCCTCCTCTCCTCCTCCTCCTCCTCCTCCTCCTCCTCCTCCTCCTCCTCCTCCTCCTCCTCCTCCTCCTCCTCCTCCTTCTTCTTCTTCTTCTCCTGCCTTTTTTTCTTACCTTTCTATCTTCTGTTATCAAGGTGACTGATTATCTTACAGACGTTTTGAGCCAGAACTTACTGTAGCAGCTAAAAGTATTGGGGGGATTCTGAGAAACCTCACAGAAGTCACCTGTGATAAGCTTTGGTATGTCCTTGCTTTAGTGTTTACTTCTCTTTATATATCTGTCTTGTCTTCCTTGTGCTTGCTTCTTCTGAGGAGGATACATTTCTGGTAACCGTATATGAAGCAGGGAGTAGTGGTTACAGCTGAGTCTCCATGATCACACATTTTTGGATCAGATACAGTCTCAGTACTCTGAAGAAGAACAAGTATAAAAGGCTGACTGGTTGGTCCATGGATTGCCTAGTACTGAGCCAGGTGCCACACTTCTCTAAAAAGTGGGGAAGAGTTTGCTATAGCCTCCTTAATATTATGCAAGATCTATTGACAAATTTGCTGAAAAATAATGAAAAGTCAAGGCAATTGACTGTGTTGATTTAATCATAATAAATAATAATTTAATGAATTAAATGAATAAAATGTTATAGAAACAAATATGTGGTGGTTTGACTAATGGCCCTCATAGGCTCATATATTCAAATACTTAGTCACCAGGGCGTCTCACTATTTGAAAGGAAGGATTAAGTGGTGTGGCCTTGTTGGAGGACTTGTGTCAGTAGGGGTGGATTTTGAGGTTTCAAAAGCCTATGCCAAGCCTAATAGTGTCTTCAGTTTGGCTTGTGGATCAGGATGTAGCTTTCAACTACTGCCCTAGTGTCTCTGTGCTACCACACTTCCTCGACCCCTCCCATGACAATAATGGATTAAAACTCTGAAACTGTTGCCAAGTTCCAATTAAATGTTATCTTTTACTAGAATCCTCTTGGTCACCATGTCTCTTCACAGTACTAGAACAGTAACTGGGTAGCTCAGGTTGGAGGCCAGACTCAGCAACACAGCAAGTCTCAAGCCTGTCTGGGTTATAGCATGAGCTTCTCTCTGCCTTTGTCCATTTCTGTTTGCCTGTCTGTCTCAGGCTCTGAAGTAATAGATAAAATTGTGGCATGCATAGCACAGAAAGGAGGACAATCAATGAGGCCAGAAGTTTCACCTTTTACCAATACATAATGAGCATTAGTTTTACTTCTGATCCACTTTGTCATAATAATTAGTTACAGAGAAGACATTTTCACCTCCTACAGAACTCGCAGCTCAATATAAAAATATATATTAAACAATAAACAAAATATACAAATGTATAATTTTAATTCCTAAGATATAGCAAAGAGCAGTAATTTTATTAGACTGGCAGTGTGGTGAGTGGAAGAGGGTTTCCCTAGTATAGAACTCATAGGATAAAGCAGTGAGAGTTGGGGGTACCTATGATGGATCCCTGCCAAAGTGTGCCACTAAGGAATTATGCCACCCAACAGATCTAGTGGAAGAGGTTTATTGCAGGAGAGGAAAGCAAATGGCTGTCTTGGAGTGGGAACTTGAAAGTTAGAGACAGAGAGACAGAGGAAAAGACACACACAGAGAACATGAGACAGGGACACAGAGAGAACAGTAGCTACTGAGGGAGGGAGGGAAGAAGGGAGGGAGGGATGGAGGGAGGAAGGGAGGGAAGGAGAGAATGGGAGAGAGACTGAGAGGGTATTGGGGATAGAGAACAAGATGGACAGGGAATGAGAAGATAGACCTGGGGTAGTTGTGGCATTTTTATGCACCTTACCTCTTGCTCCTGTTGCACCTGGTTACAGGGGTGGGAGAAGTGGAGGGGGAAGTGGGGGATGACATGAGCTGCCACTAGATCCCTGAGTACAGACCAGTGGAAATGCCTGATTGCTAATACCAACAGGTTCTGAATTTGATTCTCTGTATAATACATTTTTTCCCCTGCCTAACAGACAGCATTTATTAATAAGAATTTAAACAAAAATTTAGATAAAAACAAAAACAATCATTCATATAAAAATCAAGGGCACATCTTTCAGGCAACAGAAATAACTGGAAAACAGGCCTAATTATAGGAGTAAATTTGAAGAATTTAAATAGCTTAGATGATAGCTAGGTTTACTAAAATGTACATCTAAATTATAAAGTAATCTAAATGAAACTATATAATGCTAAGGCTAGAATTGAAGGTTTACAACAGTTAATATTGTGATGATTAATTAATATTGGCCATCAGCTTGACAAGATCTAAATCACCCAGCAGACAAGCCTCATGTGTAATAAGTGTGTTAGGAGTGTCAAGATCTGGTTAACAAGACCTACCTTTGGTGGGCGACAATGTTCTATGGGCTGATCCTGAACTGAATGAAAAGAAGTAACTTTCTGAGAACTAACATCATCATTGCTTGCCTCATAGATCACTAACTTCTCTGTTATCATGGACTCTGCCATCAAACTGTGAGCTAAGACAAACCCTTCCTGGTCAGGGGGTTGGTGATGGTTCAGTAAATAAAGTGCTTGTCAGAGGTGAGGACCAGAGTTTGAATCTTCAGAACCCATGTAAAAGCCAGTGTGGTAACATATGTTTACAGATGGGTCACAGAATTGGAGACAAGAGAATTCATGGAGCTAGCATGACATCCTTGTGACAAACAACAAAATGCCCTGTCTCAAGCAAGACAAAAGGAAAGGACTGACACATGATGTTGTCCTCTGACCTCTAGAAGACTTATGCATTATTTATGGATTGCCATTTATATTTTAGACAATTGCTACAAGCCTGGATATAGATAAATATCAATAGTAAGTAGAGTGCTCTGTATTAGGACAATTAATATGTGGAAGAGACTGCCTTTTTGACTTGGACAAAAGCATGTTTTTCAGATCCCTCTGCTCTTCCCCTATGATCTGCCTTTAGGAAGGTGGCTCTTTCATATAGCAAGCCTGCAGAGACTAGCACACAGCACAAACACCATAGCCCTTTCCTCCAGCCTGGTCTGGTCACATTCTCAAGCAAACTCTTAACACTTCGTTCTGCTCATTGTCTTGTAACCCTAAGTTTCAATCCAGCATTCTTTTGAAAGTTAATGTCATTGTAAGTTTCATGTCCCTTGACTTCCTTAGCTCTTACCCTACATGTGCTATGGCTGATTTGGGCACTCTTTATGAGTGATCTCATAATGTCACACCCTTTTGTGTAACATTAATCCTTACAGGGCAACTTTCTTTCCTAATGTATGTAAGTGTAAGCACCCTTCCAAGAGAAGAGTTTCATCTTTCTATTTCTAATATCTGATATATGTGTAGCACTCAAAATATGTTCAGTTAACAAATTAACCATCAAGAAAATTAATATATATATATTAATTTTCTGTTAATTGGTATATATATATGTATGCCTATAGTGTTAAGTATTACCATCTATTTTTTTACATATTGGAAAATTGAGACTCAAGGGAGCTAAAAAATTGTTTTAGGCTATTTACAACTCTTCACAGGAATAGGAATTCAAATATAAGTTTGCCTATGCACTAATCAGCCTGTCAGCAATTACTAACTCTAATATATGTAATATATTTCTATTTCTCAAAGCTCATATCAGTTGAAATAAACATTCTGAAACACTGACATAGTAGCACAATGACATTTCTGTATGCATAACCCCCATCTCTGTCCTACCAAAGTTCTTTGATGACAAATAGTGGCTGTGTTAGGTTAACATTTGCATGGTGATTTTTTTTTTTTTTTTTTTTTTTTTAGTATGTCAGGTTTTCTTCTAAGTGATTAAACATTTCTTAGGCTTCATATCTCATGAACCCTTTGCAAAAGTTACTGTTATTACCTTATGCTAGAGTTTAGAGAGATTTTGCAACTTGTTCCAGGCTACACAGATAGCAATGATGTAGAAGTGAGATTTGTTTATGAAATATTGTTTTGACCATTATTCATTATTTTTCAAAAGTGTTAATGGAGGTCTTTTTTAAAAACCCTTCCCTGATATTCTTGGTTCTTCTGTTGAAGCAACCTATGTGCTGAAGTGTAAGCCACTCAGTCAGGGACCAGCAGCCATAAGATATGCACAATCTCATATGACTGATATTTTATGCAAATCAATGTGCCACTCAGGGACACTGTGCTCAAATCAGGACATAAAAATTGGTTCTATGGCTTCATTATCTATCAATAATTCCTTTATTTACAGCAAGTTGTTCTTTTAAGACTATTGATTACATATTTCTAAAATACTGGTAAGGCAAATTAACAATAATAAATTACCATGTAGACCTCATTTACATTTCAATTAGCTTGAGGAGTAGAGTAGTTAAAGGTTACGTTCTTTGCAGTCTATTATTTTATTATTCCTGTGCAGTTTTAATATAATCCTGACAAAATATGACTTGAGTCTTCAATTGAGGCTATAGCAATACCCAAGGAAATCGACTATGCTAAGTACTTTTTTATTATTAACTGTACAGGTATATTTACTTTTATTTAGAAGTTAGAGATTATATTTAGAAGTTAAATTATTAAAATCTAAAACAAATATATCCAGAGTCTAACTGAAGTCTTAACAATTATAAAACTTACCAGGATCACTGCATGTATGTGATACTGAAAACCATAAATGTCAAAAACCCCTGTGTAGCATCAGCTGATGTAAGATTTGATGTTTTGTCTACTATATCCAAGCTTTTCTGCTCCCCTTCATACTTAGAAAATGCATGTGATTGTTACTGGGAGGATGAGGTAGGAAAATCTTTCCACTACAGCAATTACTATGAATGGATTATTTGGGCATTCTCTAGTTGTGTTTTGGTTTTGCTTTTTGTTTGTTTTTGTTTTTTAAATAACATTAAGATATTAGTCTTTACCCTCTGGACAATTTGGAGATAATGAGAGATATAGATGTCAAACTCAATGATTATTTATTCCAAATAGGAAATGCTCAATACCTGATTGTTTTCTTTTCGTTTTCACCCATTATGGACCCATTTTAAAGGTCAGTCATTATCAGTAAAAGTTTCATGAAATACTTCAACTGCTTTTATAGGAACTAATGTATTTCAATCAGCAAAATCATGGTTATTCAAAGATATTGAAAGAGTGGATAGTCCAATTTTGGAATTAATACTGAATAATTACAATTATTCCTAATCATTTCAAGGACCTTATAGTTGCCTTGGTATCACATTATCTGAAATCTGTTGTTTAGGAAAGTGTAGCCAAATTAAACATTTTTCTTCAAATTCAAATCCTTCCTCTGTACACACACTAGTGTCACCGTCATAGAAGAACTGAATATGTCTTTTGAAGAGTTCTTTGGAGATTCTGTCTTTAAGTACCGTAGCTTCCAATTGTTCCTCATTTCTTCTTCAATTCTTCAGTGACTGTGGGGTCAAATGCCTACATGCCAGTTGCAAGCAGGCCAGGAATGTTAGTTTCCCACTCTACAATGGATTCAGAAGATACTAATGTTAAAAAAAATCCAAAATACAGACAGTGCTCAAAAGCTTTGTCTTAGGGTTCTATTGTTCTGAAGAGACACCATGACCAAGGTAACTCTTATAAAGAAAACATTTAATTGGGGCTGGCTTACAGTTTCAGAGGTTTAATCTATTGTCATCATGGCAGGAAGCTTGGCAGCATCGGAGCAGGCATGGTGATTGAGAAGAAGCTGAGAGTTCTACATCTTGATGCACAGGCAACAGAATGAGACCATGTACCACATACTAGGTGTAGCTCGTGCATAGAAAACCTCAAAGTTCAGTTCTATAGTGACATACTTCCACCAACAAGTAATCCAATAAGGCCATACCTACTAACAGTGCCCTGCCCTATGGGCCAACCATTCAAATACATGAGTCTTTGGGGGCCATATCTATTCAAATCACCATAAGTTTTACATATACGTCCAATGTTCAGCCCTCTATAATGAGAGAAGCTCTTCTGTAACTAGGGCTAATGCTGGAATCTTTGCACTTCTAAATAGTGTTCTGATGAAAAGCTTTTATAAATTGGCCTGTACAATATTTTCTTGCGGTATATTTTTACAAAGGCAATTGTTGACATAATTCTTAGCACTGGCATATTATTTCCTTAGAAGTTTAGGTAGCTAGAGGTCCCCCAGAGTCTGACACACCCAGAGGCAGATACTCAGAGCTAACCATTGATCTGATCAAGGGTTCCCAATGGAGAAGTTAGAGAGAAGACTGAAGTAGCTGAAAGGGTTGGTGACTCCATGAGGAGAGCAACAATACCAACCAACCAGAGCTCCCCAAGGTCTAAACCACCAGCCTGGGAGCACATAGGGAGGGACCCATGACTCCAGCTGTATATGTAGGGGAAGATGGCCTTGTTGGGCATAGGTGGGAGAGGAGACCTATGGTCTCATAAAGGCTGAACACTGAGTGGGGGGGAATCTGAGGGTGGGGAGGTGGGAGTGGGGGGTAGGTGGGGGCACATCCTCCTAGAAGCAGGAGGAGGGGGGATGGGATAAGGGGTGCTTGGGTGGTGGGGGGAATGGGGTAAGGGGATAAAATATGAAATGTAAATATTATATCCAATAAAAAATGGGAAAAAAGAAAAGTTGCTAGAACGAACATCTTTAATAAAATATCAGCCCTCTAAAAACATTATCTTGATACTAAAATTTGTTTTCAGAATTGTATATTGCAGAATACACAGCGTTGGTGTTTCTACTCATCAAGCAAGCTGAGCAGACCTGCTCAAACATCTGATGCCCTGGATTTCCATCTGGAGGCAGTGAAGACACAGCATCAGAGGCTTATCAATTTACTCTCCCCCCTGACCCATCTTCTAATATCTCAATGCCCCGTAATGAGCTTGAAGAAGTTAATGAAGAGTCAGCGCTCCTATTCCCTGGGCTTGGGGACTAATGTGGTTAATATTGGGCTGTCTTTCTAGGGAAAAGTAATGGTTTTGTTGGAACAGGGAGGATTAGCTAGGATTTATTTCATAACCATAACCTTATTGGTAGAAATCTGTATAATTATTATTAAGATGAAGTTATAAGTTCTTAAATGGTACAAAATTTACTTTGATTTCAAATGTAAGGTTTTCATTGGTACAAGCTTCTTACTGATATAAAAGTGAGATAAATATTGTTACTCTCATAGGCATTGTGCCTGTATAACACATTTAGGAATACAAGGCTTAGACCCAGTCCTTTTTTAACTTTTTTAACTGATTTGAGATGGTTAGCCTGTGAGTTAAGGGCCTATAGCAAATTCATGGCTCTGAGTTTATTGTTAGGGTGTTTTTCTATATTTTATTTAGAAATAGCTGAGAAGAGTTAACAGACAACAGTCCAGATTACCTTACATGGATAGTTGGTTTTCAAAATGTCAGAAGTCCACAGAATTGACGTTACAAACATTTCTGTATTAATGTTCATTTTGATTAAAGACCTGTCTGCTCCTGACAGCTTCCAGTCTTGAATTCTAAGAAGAAATTAAGCATCTTTGGGGTTACTCCAGTTGTGGTGAGACAGTCACTAGGCAAGAACTGCTTCTTTTCATTTACAGACAAATTACTGTTCAGAAAAGGACACACTTGTGGAATAGTCGACTGATTACATCTGCCAATACAGAATAATCAACCCTTAATAGTTCTGTATCACTAAGGTCTGTCAGATGATCCTGGGCCAGAAGACTGAAGATCAGATGCTCCAATGTTTTGTAGTATAGGGACTGTCCGGGTGTTCAGCAGTATCAATAAATTGGCTAAGTTTTAGAAGCTATGCTTTGTGCTTCCCATAATTTCAGTTAACTCAGTCATTCTGGATTTCTGACGGGGTTGAAAACTTATAGTCTCATAGCCAATCCTGACTATTTACTTTGAGAGAAAAGATTTGAGTGGATGGTTTTCAGCTGATATTCATTCTAAAGCCAAGAAAAAAGTCAGGTTCAGAACTAAGTGTTTTAGTTAGGAGAGATGACAGAGGTTCTGGTTAGTCAACAAAATGATGGACTGGGTATTAGGACTATCTTGTACCTCAGTGGTACAAATTGGCATAATTATGCTCTAATTGTATTTTGAGAGAAAAGTTTTTATTTTAACAGAAAGAGTGATATGTAGGAGGAGCTAAGGTGGGAGGAGTACCGAGAGGAAGAGAAGGAGTAAGGAGAGGAGAAGAAGGAGAGGAGAAGCTAGATGATGAGAGAGAGAGAAAGAGAGAGAAAGAAGGGGGAGGGGGACATGGAGGCAGATGTTCGAGTGTCTCCACCAGTCAAAGATAGTTGATTTATCTAGGTTGGGTATTGGGTTACACTTCTGACTGAGCATCACCAAACTTACAAAGCCTTTGATTAACATTTTAAAAAATGTATAAAAGCAAAAAGGAAAAGGGGGCATGGGATAGGGGTTTTCTAGGGAGGGGAAATGGGGAAAGGGGATGGCATCTGGAATGTAAATAAAATATCCAATAAAAAAAAGAAAGAAGTTTAGGTGGCACTTTACCAAGTATGTATTTAGATGTTTTCAGTATCAGCTTTGAGCATTATCAATTCAAATGCTTTCAAGGGCAACAATTTCATAATTAACTTGCATCTCCCTGAAGACCAGGAATTGTATTCTCACAATTACTAGTAATTTTCTTTAACATTTTTATTTTACATGAGTTATTTTTTTACATTGCATATTCATAATGTTATTGTATTTTTAGAGTTCTCCATGCTGGTTTGTATGAACTTTTACGTGACAGTGTTATAAAAATATGTTTATACCATTTAAGTAAGATAGTTTTATGACTTTATTATTTATTTTTTATTTTGTCTTTAATAGCTTGTGATGATAAAAGAGTAAAGATTTGTGTTTAATATTACTTATTGGCAATTAACATTGTAGTTTTTTTAGTTTTATGTCTTAATGATCTTTGTGAGACAATTAAGATGCATTTCAAGCTAATTATTTTAAAATGTTAATAATTTCTTGTGTTACATTTTATAACCAACCAAGAATTAAAGCTGTGAATAGCAATAGATACATATCCAGCATAATTATTAATAGAGCTTTAAGCTGCCTGGGAACTGCAGCGTGAATGATCTTTGATTCTTGTCTTCTGCCACCTCCCTTAAATGTTGATAATAGGGATAGTTTTAAGTTCTCTTTTTGTGTTGATTACCCATTATTCATTTATATTGAAAAGATTTTTGTTGTTGTTTGTTTGTTCTTCATTTTTCTTTCTTTTTTTTAATTTGTTTTTGAGATAAAGTTTCTGTGTCTGCCACTGACTGTCCTGGAATTCACTCACTGCCGTAGAGCAAGCTGGCCATGAACTCAGAGATTTGCCTGTCTCTGCTTCCCAAGTGCTTTATTAAAGCTCTGTACTGATACCACCCAGCATATACTGAAATGCTTTAAGTTTACCCATATCTATTGCTTTTACCAGATAAACTTTGGATTTCCTCTGTCAAGTTATTTTTAACCAGATAGCTTGGTTAGAACAGCAAGGTTAAATATACACTTCTTTTCCCTTCCATTCACTTTGATATGTTTTCTATACATGGCTATCACGTTTGATTGATTTCATGCTAGAGGAGTCTTAACCCATCCCAGTGTCATATCATTGCCGAAAAAGGAAGTGTAGGGTATATTCTAATATACTTCCAAGAATATATGCTGGTCATACAAATGGCCTGAGAGTGTCTGTCTTATAGTATCTACCCTCCTGCATTCTACATTTAAAGAAGTAATTCTCCATCCATGCTAGCATCTTCTATTTGGCTGCTAGACACCATCATGTTTTTCATATTTGATGTTAGAAAACTTTACTTGCAACTAAAAATATCTGTATTATAGTTAGTGTAAAAAGAAGTGAGATTTATTGACATTGTACTAAAAGAACATAAAAAATGCATTTTGAAAATAACATCGTGCTAAAAGAAAGTGTATACTCTTTTAGTTAGTACCTTTGAGTTGGAATTGGAAATGCAGACATTCAGGAGAGGAAGAAGGTGTTTGGTTCTGATGAATTTAGCAACATTTAAGACAGAGCAGATCCGCATCTCTGTTGTGTTCTATTGGTTACATCTTTATCTCAGTCATAACCCTAATCAGAACTGGACTAGAGTCTGACCTTTTTTCTCTTCTTAAATGATGAGTTGGATTATCTGATGCAACAGTGGATGTGTAGCATTATGTAAGACTCAGGAGAAACTGTACCTCACAACTGTGCTACTCAAACAATAAGAACCCATGTGCTATGAAGCCATGATCACCAAACTTCAAACCCAAGTGTCCCTTCTCCTCTTCCTTGGAGAGAAAAGCACTGTCCATTTAGAAATGAATGACCCATTCTACCTAGTAAATATGTTCATTAGATTCAACATGAAATAGTTTAAGTGGCAGAGATATAGTGACATGAAAGCTAGCAGAAAGTGAAGGCTATTCAATTGTTTAATTTTATGTCAGTGGTAAAGTTGTGGCCTACTTACTAAGTCTTGAACATCAGAAGAGTGTTATTTAATTTATGATTACGTGTCTTTACTTATTCTTCACCCATAGAAATCACTGAGCAAAAGGTAGAAATAAAAAGTGAACTTTTTTTTACTTTAAGTGGTCTTCAGAGTGGTCTATAGTATATTTGTTTAGAAATCCTCAAGAATGCATTTCAATGAGTCATTAGTCATGGGAGGGATAGTGATCATGAGTACAGTAAAATATCCATTTATTATTATCTATATCTGTAAAATGTAGTAAATGAAGGAGAGTTAAGTGTCTATATAAAAATAGTATCTGAGCACAGAGTTTGTTAGGAGAGTACATTTTTAACAAGAGTCATGAATTATCTCTTTTTTTGAGAAGGCAGGTGCTCCAGGTAGAGTTCACTTTTATAAGAATATTGAAGACTAATGGCATATTCAAAAGAACATAGCCTTAATATTTATCCCTTTCTTAGTCATGTTTCTGAAATCTACTGATAACAGCTATTACTTTTCACTAGTGTGTATTGTTTGCATAAAATTTCATTATGTCATTTCCACACATGCGTTAATACATTGAATACTCTTATGATACTCTTTCTCTCTTCTTGGTCACAAGCCTTTTAATAATAGTTTCTTTTTAATGTTTATGCCTTTAAAAAAAGTCTAGATTTTTTTGTGTCTAGGAAATACTACATTTAGAACTCTTTTGATCTTATGAAATTTAAGACTTTTTATAACTAAGAGTTATGGTGACATTGAGAATATGTATTAGGTTCCAGAATGATCTCTCTTTTTTGGATATGTTATTTATAATACAGATATCATCTCCTTTCCCCATTTTTCCTCCCTAGAACCACCTAACCCATAACCTCTTCTCCTTTATGCTTTTAAACCATTATAATTACATGCATGTATTAAGGTCAGTTTTAGGTTGAGGGTCTAGCAATACAACAGATGCAAATAGTCAAGGAAAAAGCAATACAATAAACACAAATCGTCAAAGAAAAAGCAAGGCATTAAACCCAATAATGCAAACACTTCCATGATAACTGTTTCTAAGAGCTTATCAGGATGACCAAAGTGTCTGAGCCTACCTCCATGTCCTAGCCCAAGGTTGTTTTCATGACTGAAGCCTACTTTATTGTTCTAGCCTAAAATTAAGAATCTGTCTGAAATCACTTCTTTGTTCTGGCCTAATATTTAGATTCCTGCCTGTAATTACATCTTTGTTCTAAGGTTTAGATTCCTACCTGAAATTACTTCTTTGTAGTAGCCTAATGTCCAAATCCTGCAGGAAGCCTACTTCCTAGTCCTTGGTCAATGTCATATTCCTGCCAAGCAACCCATGTTCTTGTCCTTGGCCCTTGTCAGATTCTTGCCAAGCAGTCCCAAAGGCTCTCTGCTTCTCCCACTTTTTTATTTCATTAACAAGACTGAGTCTGTCTTAGGCTATTCTGACAAGAATGCCTTCCTTACCCATCATGGAATATGCATTATCAAAAGCAATGCACTTATGTCTTAGGTTGGCAAGACTCTGTGCAGAATCTTAACTGTCCTTGGCTTGCCAGCCTGTTAATTTAATAACTCTCTCTGGGGATTCATTTTCAGGTTCAAGTCATGTACTTTGCCTGTCAACATGTTGATGTTGTTAAAGAAAAGCTTTAACATGTACTGAGAGGAAGGAAAAGGAGTAAGAAGAGGAGGAGAAGAAGGATAGGAGAAGCTAGGTGATGAAAGAGAGAAAGAGGGGGGTAGACAGGGAGGCAGATATTCTGTATTCCACCAGTCAAAGATAGTTGTTATATCTAGGTCGGTCAGTGGGTGTACACCTATGATTGAACAATTCCAAACTTATAAACGTTATGATTAACATTATTAAAAAAAAATGTATAAATGCAAAAGGAAAAGGGGGCACGGGATAGGAGTTTTCTAAGGGGGGGGATGGGAAGGGGATGGCATCTGAAGTGTAATTAAAAATATCTAATAAAAAAAAAAAACTCAAAGCCAGTTCCATTATCTCTTTTTTTGTTTGTTTTTCTTTATTTTTTTTTTTTGTTTTAATTATTGGGTACTTTATTTATCTACATTTCAGAGGTTATACCCTTTCCCCATTCCCCACCCCCAGCAACCCCTTAACCTATCCTCCTTCCTCCTATTTCTATGAGGGTGTGCCCCACCCATCTACCACTCCCACCTCCCCTCCCTCAAATTCCCCCTCACTGGCCATCCAGCATTCAAGGAGCCTAGACCCTCCTCTCCCACTGATGCCCGACAAGTCCATACTTTTTTACAAATACAGCTAGAGACATGGGTTTCTCCTTATGTGTTATAAGGCTAGCTGTTTAGACCCAGGGAGCTCTGGTTGGTTGGTATTGTTGCTCTCCCCATGGGGCGGTAAGCCCTTTCAACTCCTTCAGTCTTCTTTCTAACTCCTCCACTGGAAACCCTGTGATCAGTTTGATGGTTTGCTGTGAGCATCCACCTCTATATATGTCAGGCTCTGGCAGTGCCTCTCTGGAGACAGGTATCTCAGGCTCCTGTTAGCATGCACTTCCTAACATCCACAACAGTGTTTGCATATGGTAATTGCTTCTGGGAGGGATCTCCAGGTGGGGCAGTCTCTGGATGGTCTCTCCTCCAGTTTCTGTCCCACACATTGTCTGATATTTGTTCCTGTGAGTATTTTGTTACTCCTTCTAAAAAGGATGGAAACACCCACACTTTGGTCTTCCTTCTTTATGAGCTTCATGTGGTCTGTGAGTTTCATCTTGGATATTGTGAGATTTTGGACTAATATCCACTTATCAATGAGTGGATACCATGTGTGTTCTTTTGTGATTGGGTTACGTCACTCAGGATGATATTTTATAGTTCCATCCATTTGCCTAAGAATTTCATGAAGTCATTGTTTTTAATAGCTGAGTAGTACTCCATTGTGTAAATGTACCACATTTTCTGTATCCATTCCTCTGTTGAAGGACATTTGGGTTCTTTCCAGCTTCTAGCTATTATAAATAAGGCTGCTATGAACATAGTAGAGCATGTGTCCTTGCTATATGTTGGAGCATTTTTTTGGGTATATGCCAAGGAGTGGTTTTGCTGGATCCACAGGTAATATTATGTGCAATTTTCTGAGGAACTGCCAGACTGATTTCCAGAGTGGTTGTACAAGATTACAATCCCACTAACAATGGAAGAGTGTTTCTCTTTCTCCACATCCACACCAGCATCTGCTGTCATCTGAGATTTTAATCTTAGCTATTCTGACTGGTGTGAGGTAGAATCTCAGGGTTGTTTTGATTTGCATTTCTCTGATGACTAAAGATGTTGAACATTTCTTTAGGTCCTTCACAGCCATTTGATATTCATCAATTAAAAATTCTTTGTTGAACTCTGTATTCCATTTTTAATAGGGTTATTTGATTGTCTGGAGTCTAATTTCTTGAGTTCTTTGTAAATTTTGGATATTAGCCCTCTTTCAGATGTAGGACTGGTAAAGATCTTTTCCCAATCTGTGGGTGGCCATTTTGTCCTATTGACAGTGTCCCTAGCCTTACAGAAGCTTTGCAATTTTATGAGGTTCCATTTGTCAATTCTTGATCTTAGAGCATAAGCCATTGGTGGGTTCAGGAACTTTTTCCTGTGCCCGTGTGTTCGAGGTTCTTTCTTACTTTCTCTTCTGTTAGTTTCACTGTGTCCAGTTTTATTTGGAGGTCCTTGATCCACTTGGACTTGAGTTTTGTACAAGGAGATAAGAATGGATTAATTTATACTTTTATACATGCTGACCTCCAGTTGAACCAGCACCATTTGTTGAAAATGCTGTCTTTTTTCCATTGAATGGTTTTAGCTCCTTTGTCAAAGATCAAGTGACTATATGTATATGAGTTCATTTCTGGGACTTCAATTCTATTCCATTGATCTTCTTGCCCATCTCTGTACCAATACCATGCAGTTTTTATCACTACTTCTCTGTAGTACAGCTTGGGGTCAGGGATGGTGATTCCCCTAGATGTTCTTTTATTGTTGAGAATAGTTTTCGCTATCCTGGGTTTTTTGTTATTCCAAATGAATTTGAGAATTGCTCTTTTTATCTTTGTGAAGAATTGAGTTGTAATTTTAATGGGGATTACATTATATCTGTCGATTGCTCTTGGCAAGATGGCCACTTTTACTATATTATTCCTGCTAATCCATGGACATTAGAGATATTTTCATCTTCTGAGATACTTGATTTCTTTCTTCAGGGACTTGAAGTTCTTGTCATACAGATCTGTTGCTTACTTGGTTAGATTCACTCCGAGGTATTTTATATGATTTGTGGCTATTGTGAAGGGTGTCATTGCCCTATTTTTTCTCAGACTATTTATCCTTCGAGTAGAGGAAGGCTATTGATTTGTTTGAGGTAATTTTATATCCAGGCACTTGGCTGAAGATGTTTATCAGGTTTAGGAGTTTTCTGGTGGAATATTGGGGGTCACTTAAGTATACTATCATATGATCTGCAAATAGTGATCTTTTGATGTTTTCCTTTCCAATTTTTATCCCTTTAGTCTCCCTTTGTTGTTTAATTGTTCTGGCTAAGATTTCAAGTACTATATTGAATAGATAGGGAGAGAGTGGGCAGCCATCTCTAGTCCCTGATTTTAGTGGGATTACTTCAAGTTTCTCTCCATTTAGTTTGATGTTGGCTACTGTATGGTGTATATTGCTTTTTACTGTGTTTAGGTATGGGCCTTGGATTTCTGTTCTTTCCAAGACTTTTACCATGAAGGGGTGTTTAATTTTGTCAAATGCTTTCTCAGCCTCTAGTGAGAAGATCATGTGGTTTTTTTCCTTTGAGTTAGTTTATATAGTGGATTATGTTGATGGATTTTTGTATATTGAACCATCCCTGAACTGTGATCATGGTGGATGATTATTTGATGTATTCTTGAATTTGGTTTGAGAGAATTTTATTGATTATTTTTGCATCGATATTTATAAGGGAGATTGGTATGAAGTTCTCTTTCATTGTTGGATCTTTTTGTGGTTTAGGAATGAGTGTAATTGTGGCTTCATAAAACAAATTGGGTAGTGTTCTTTCTGTTTCTATTTTGTGGAATAGTTTATAAACAATTGGTATTAGGTCTTCTTGGAAGGTATGATTGAATTCTGCACTAAAACCATCTGGTCCTGGGCTTTTGTTGATAGAGAGATTGCTGCTATTTCTTTAGTGGTTATAGGACTATTCAGATGGTTTATCTGATCTTGATTTAACTTTTGTGTCTGGTATCTGTCTAGGAAGTTGTACATTTCATCCAGATTTTTCAGTTTTGTTGAGTATAGGCTTTTGTAGTAGGATCTGATGACTTTTTGAATTTTTTCAGTTTCTGTTGTTATGTCTCCCTTTTCAGTTCTGATTTTATTAATTTGGACACCATCTCTGCCCTCTGGTTAGTATGGATAAGGGTTTAGCTATCTTGTTGATTTTCTCAAAGAACCAGCTCTTGGTTTTGTTGATATTTTGTATAGTTCTTTTTGTTTCTACTTGGTTGATTTCAGCCCTGAGCTTGATTATTTCCTGCCATCTACTCCTTTTGGGTGCATTTGCTTCTTTTTGTTCTAGAGCTTTCAGGTGTGTTGTCAAGTTGCTACTGTGTGTTCTCTCCAGTTTCTTTTTATAGGCACTTAGAGCTATGAGTTTTCCTCTTAACACTGCTTTCATTGTGTCCCACAAGTTTTGGTATGATGTGTCCTCATTTTCATTAAATCCCAAAAAGTCTTTAATTTCTTTCTTTATTTCTTCCAGACCAAGTTATCATTGAGTAGATCATTGTTCAGTTTTTCTGTGTATGTGGGCTTTCCATCGATTTCATCATTATTCAAGACCAGCTTTAGCTCATGGTGATCTGTTACGATGCAGGGGATTATTTCAATCTTCTTGTATCTGTCAAGGCCTGTTTTGTGACCAATTATATGGTCAGTTTTGGAGAAGGTACCATGAGGTGCTAAGAAGAAGGTATATTCTTTTGTTTTTAGATGAAATGTTCTATAAATATCTGCCAAATCCATTTGGTTTATAACGTCTTGTAGTTTTACTGTGTCTCTGTTCAGTTTCTGTTTCCATGATCTGTCCATTGATGAGCATGTGGTGTTGAAGTCTCCCACTACTATTGTGTGAGGTGCAGTGTGTGCTTTGAGCTTTATCAAAGTTTCTTTTATGCATATGGGTGCTCTTGCATTTGGTGCATAGATGTTTAGTATTGAGATTTTATCTTGGTTGATTCTTCCTTTGATGAGTATGAAGTGTCCATTCTTATCTTTCTTGATAACTTCTGGCTGAATGTCGATTTTATTTGACATTAGAATGGCTACTCCAGCCTGTTTCTTTGGACCCTTTGCTTGGAAAATTGTTTTCCAGCCTTTTATTCTGAGATAGTGTCTGTCTTTGTCACTAGGTGCGTTTTCTGTATGCAGCAAAATGTTGGGTCCTGTTTACGTATCCAGTTTGTTAGTCTATGTCTTTTCATTAAGGAATGGAGTCCATTGATGTTAAGAGATATTAAGGAAAAGTGATTGTTGCTTCCTGTTATTTTTGTTATTAAAAGTGAAATTATGTTTGAGTGGCTATCTTCTTTTGTTGAAAGAAGATTACTTTCTTCCTTTTTATAGGGTATAATTTCCCTCCTTGTGTTGTTGGTTTCCCTCTATTGTCCTTTTTAGGGATGAATTTGTGAAAAGATATTGTGTAAATTTGGTTTTGTCATAGAATATATTGGTTTCTCCATCTATGATAATTGAGAGTTTTGCTAGGTATAGTAACCTGGGCTGGCATTTGTGTTCTCTTAGGGTCTGTATGATATCTGTCCAGGATCTTCTGGCTTTTATAGTCTCTGGAGAGAAGTCTGATTTAATTCCAATAGGTCTGCTTTTATATGTTACTTGACCTTTTTACCTTACTGCTTTTAATATTCTTTCTTTGTTTTGTGCATTTGATGTTTTGATTATTATGTGATGGGGCAAATTTCTTTTCTGATCTAGTCTATTTGGAGTTCTGTAGGCTTCTTGTATGTTCTTAGGCATCTTTTTCCTTAGATTAGGAAAATTTTCTTCTATAATTTTGTTGAAGATATTTACTGGTCCTTTAAGTTGGAAATCTTCACTCTCTTCTATACCTATTATTCTTAGGTTTGATCTTCTCATTATATCCTCAATTTCCTGTATGCTTTTGGTTAGGAGTTTTTTGCATTTTGTATTTTCTTTGACAGTTGTGTCAATGTTTTCTATGGTATCTTCTGCAGCTGAGATTCTCTCTTCTCTCTTGTATTCTGTTGGTGATGCTTGCATCCATGAGTCCTGAACTCTTCTCTAGGTTTTCTATCTCCCTTTGTGATGACTTTATTGTTTCTACTTCCATTTTTATGTCCTGAATTATTTTATTCAATTTATTCACCTGTTTGGTTGTGTTTTCTTGTAATTACTTAAAGGATTTTTGTATTTCCTCTTTAAGGTCTTCTACCTGTTTATATGTGTTCTCCTGTATTTTTTTGAAGGAGTTATTTATGTCCTCTAGTCTGAGCCCCGTCTGTATTTAATGCTTTCCCCATATATTCATCTTGCTCAAAATAATCTTTTTTTGTCTGAACACTCTACTTATCTTTTTAGCCTTGGCTGACATTATCTGTAAAGCCTTCCTGAAACTTCTAGAGTAACTGCTGTATGCACAGACAGACTCCTGGGAGTCAGGCTGCTTCTGGGCTCCTGAAATCCTGGGAGTCCAGTCTCCTCTGGGTTTTAGGGGTTGGGTACAAAGCTGAAGCCTTACAGCTGCTCCAGGCCCAGGAGCAGACAGGAAGGATCCTGTGCCACTGGACTTGAGGGAGTTCCTGGGTCCCATTGGGTCCCAAATTACTTCCTGTTTGGGAAGGGGAGATTGCAGCTTACTCAACTACACTCCTGGGTGTCTTAGAACTCCTAGAAATCCTGCCTCCTCTGAATTTTGTGGGTTTGGGTGCAAAGCTGAAGCCTTAGGGCTGCTCCAGGCACAGGTGCAGACAGGAAGGGTCCTTTGCCACTGACCTTGAGTTAGAATGATCTCTTATACTGGGTCTTTGAATGTTTAGATGAATCTTTATCAGTCTTTTATCTGAAGTATTGTTTATATTTGGCAAATTCATGTCAGTGTAATTTAGGGATAAGTAAATCTGTAAGAATATTCCAGTAGATCCAGATAATTCTATATAGAATGGTATGTATTCAAATAACTTTTCAAGATGGTTATGATGCCAAAAATCTGCTATCAATCTATGGTAACTAATGTCAGTAACTGATAAAAATTAAAATAAGAGTGACAGACAGAAATCATATAATATTCTACTTCTGAGCATTTGTGTGGTCAAATTAGAAAGATCTTGGGTATACACTGTATAATTAATTTTATCTTTGTCTACTTGATCTAGTAACCTTAGATTAGTGCTCTCTCTACAAAGGTCATTTGTTTTAGGAGATTTAAGGACTCTCAGCTCAAGTTCTCTAGTTGGGAAGAATTATCTGCCTTCTGGGAAAAATTCTGTGACTTAAATTATGAGAGATAGATCCAAGATCCACCTCTTAGAAATTTATTGTCTACTAATTGTTAACAGACTGTGATGAAGTTTATTCTATTGGGCATAAAGGGTGTCTTTCTCTTTCCAAGGATTAATTCTCTAGGTTTAGGCCATACATAGATTTTTGAATTGTCTTTAATAGTGGTGTCCATGTATGTGGAGTCCATTACATGAGTATTTTGTAGTAGTTGGAACTTACTTAATTTCACCAAACAGTATTTGCAATCAAAAATTACATTCCTAGATATACAGTTGCCACACCATTTAGTCTCAAAAAATAAAAAGCAAATAAAAAAAGGAGATGGATTAATTTGAAGTGAGTTCATATTATTACTTTAAAGCTAACAATAGGTCTTCAGCCAAAACCAGTTAGTGTTTCTAAAAGTTTTATTGACTTTAATTTGGGAATTTCACTTTCAGTTGTAGAACTACATTTTTTTTTTTTTATTCATCTGTAGGGTGTTTCTGTATTCTGGTGTTTATTTTTTTTTTCTTCTCAGAAGCCTTTTAATTTCATGAGGTCCAGTTTGCCAGTAATTGGCAGTAATTCCAAGTGGCTAGGATGAATCCCACTCAGAGTGCTGGTTTATCCCTTTGTCCTAAAGCATGTTTCCTAATTTTCTTCTGTCACTTTTAGAGTTTTAGGGTTTATATGAATGTCTGACTCATTTGGAACTAATTTACATTCAGATTGAGAGATAGAGATACTGTTTCATGCTTCTGCATGTGAATACCCACTTTACATAGCATCATTTGTGGAAGAGGCTTTCTTTTTTTTCAATGTATCTTTCTGACACCTTTGCAAAAAGCCTGGCTGTAGTAGCTATATGGGCTTGAGTCATTTATTTTGTTTCATTGATCTATTTTAGTGCTTATACTACACACATACAATTCTGTTGTACAGCAGGAAGCATGGCATTATTATTCTTGCTATGATTACCATGGGTATTCCAGGAATTTTTGTTTCTATATGCATTTTAATATATATATATATATTTTCAATTTTGGAATTTTGATAGGGATTACATTGATTCTGGAGATTGTTTTGGTGGTATAGTGATTTTCACAATATTGATTCTTCCAACTCATTAGCATGGGAGGTTTAGGTTGCTTTTCACCAAGGAGTGCGTTTGAGCATTGGGACCTTTTTTTTTTATTAGGTTGATCAGTTACCAACAAGAAAGTAAATTGACTTCATGGAAACACAGTATATCAACAATCAAAGGTACCTGGGTCACATTTGGTCTAGAAAACCTACATTGCATTAGCAATTGTAAGATGACAAGTGAGCTAGTGTTTGCAGCAGAGATTCCAGGCATTAAAGTGCCCAGTACAAGCTTCAGAGGAAAGAGACACCTTTCTCTGCATTCCTTCCTTTCCCACACATAGCTTTCTCCCCTCTAGTCTGAGCCCCGTCAGTATTTATGTTTTGCCCATATATTCATCTTGCTCAAAATAATGTTCCTTGTCTGAACACTCTACTTCTCTTTTTAGCCTCGGCTGACATTATCTGTAAAGCCTTCCTGAAACTCCTAGAGTAACTGCTGTATGCACAGACAAATGTTTACCCAGAACTCCCACAGGTCTTGCCAATTCTCTTCAATATAGCTCAGGTCTTTATTTAAGCCTGCCTCTCTTCTACCAGACCGTCGAAAACAGCACTATGTTTATTTACTCCAGTATTGCCAATAATCTTAAATTAAATAAACAGGGTGCCTTAGAGGCTGTTTCTTTATCATGAGTTCTTACATAACAATTTATTACAATGCAATTTGACTTAGTATAAGGACAAGTCAAAAATCTAACTGAAATCTATTTACAGCCAGGTATGTTGGCTACCTGCTGTGATAAAATACCCTGACAAAAGCAATTCTGACTTATAGCTTGTGGACGAAGTCCACTGTAGTAGGGAAGTCATAGTTGCAAGAGTTTGAGAAGGCTGATCATGCTGCTCTTGCAATTGGGAAGCACAGAGGGATCCTTGCTGGTTCTCAGCCTGCTTTCTTCTTGTTATTCAGGCCTAAACCCAAGCCATGGAATGTTGCTTACTAGAATTCCTAATCTGGATATTCCCTCATGGCTATGCCAAGAGGCTTACATAATTTAGAAATCCTTAACAGGAATGACCAGAGGCTTGTTTCCTAGGTGACTGTACACCCTGCCAAGTTGACAATCAATGTGAACCATTACATCATGTTTCATCCAGTCACTTCTTATGCTTCTGTCAACCACAGACAATGAGCTTATCCCACCATGCTCAAGTAAGGCATATATCTGATCACATTATTCTCAAATAAAGCAGATGTCTAGCCATAACCAGCTAGGTTATTTCTCTACCAAGTCCAGTGAGATGATTTCTCCTTTTGGGTTCATTCTATAGACATCCCTTTTATACTTCAGTGTAGAGTTTTCTGAACATCTTTTGGTTCTAAGCAAGCCAACATTCTTTATTTAGATGAATTCTGTTCATCTTAATTTGTCAAAAGATTTAATTGTAACAAAAACTGCTTTGGTGTCTGAAAGAGTCCCTACTAAAAGAAAATGTGAAAGGAGAAGTTTATAAAAATGGAAGCCACTGCATTGCAGTCTGCAGCATGGTGAGCCTCAAGAGAACTTATGTATTGGATAACAAATGGGTGTGGCTGCATTTTGTTTAATGTATTTTGCTTTTCTCTCTCTCTCTCTCTCTCTCTCTCTCTCTCTCTCTCTCTCTCCCTCTCTCTCTCTCTCTCTCTCTCTTTGGTTTTTCGAGACAGGGTTTCTCTGTGTAGCCCTGGCTGTCCTGGAACTCACTCTGTAGACAAGGCTGGCCTCGAATTCAGAAATCCGCCTGCCTCTGCCTCCCAAGTGCTGGGATTAAAGGCGTGCGCCACCACCGCCCGGCTTTTCTTCTCTTTCTTTATTTTATTTTTTTCAGTACAGGAATTTAACCTAAGTTCTTCCATATTCCTTGTTGCAGTAACTCTGCCTGAGTCCCTGCTGACTTATGCTTCAACAGACAATGCAAACAGGTAGAAGTTATGATTCATTATGATACTTATGCTACATTTTCTCTATCTGAATACACTTATTTAGGCTAAGAGTAGCAGTCTTGTAGAGTTTGTAACTCGTCATCTATGTTAGGCCATTGCTGTACAAGTACCAAATTTAAGTCTCAGTGGTTGAAGCCTCACAATTTATAGTTTAACAATTCCATAAAGACAGAAGTTGACTGGCTACATCCACCTAGATTTGAAAGACTGATCTTACTTATTATCACTGAATCTTAAAGTGCTTTGTTAATGTGCTTGCAGGTTATCAGCCTCACGAGGACTAACTTACATTAGTCACATCCATATAAGATTGATATAAACATAATGCTAATTTATTAATTTACAGGAAATATGACTGCTATAAGATTAAAAGTAGTTGAGAGTTATTTTTTCTTAGAAAATTGCTTAGAAGTGACATAAAATAATATTCAGAGAATAGAGAGATAGCTTAAGAGCACATAATGTTTTTGCAGAAAACTCAGTTTGGTCTTTAGCACTCACATGATGCCTCACAGCTACCTGTAAGTCTAGTTTTGGAGGATCTGATGCCCTTTTGACTTCCATGGGTATTTGCATACATGTGCACATACACATACTTAAACACAAACATATACACCTTGAATAAATAAATACATGTAGCATTTAAAAAAAATTAAAAGACTATCATTTAACAACAACAACAAGAAGCTGTTGAGAGAATGCAGAATAAAATTTAAGCTACCCCGATTTCATTCCTCGATATTAATTATTAAACTTTATTTTTGACTAGTTCATTTCTTGAAAGTTTGCTGAATGCTTCATAAATCCTCACTGGAATTCAAAGATGAATCATACACAGCCTCTTTCTCCTAAGGAACACCAAGTTTAATTGACAAAGTTGAGACTCCTATAGTGAATGATTGATATGGGATAGGCTATGTAATTTGAGAATGTTGATTTAGAAAGGAAAACACACACAGAACGGTAGGAGCCTGAAGATGATGATAAACTCCATGAAAACAATGGAAGACCCCATGAAAGAGCTGTTCCTGGGAAAGACCTGAAAAGTGAGTAAGTCTTTATTATTTGTAGGAGAGAGAGAGGGAGGAAGGGAGGGACGAAGGGAGGAAGGGAAGAAGGGAAGGAAGGAGAGAGAGAGAGAGAGAGAGAGAGAGAGAGAGAGAGAGAAGAGTATTGCAGAAAGAGTTGTAAAGATGTGGATGGAGTTGGAGGATGGAGATGGAGTTAGAATACGGATACTTTTAACCCACAAAACTTTAAATCCAATTTTTAGCGTGTCTACAAGTAATGTAGGCATGGGGGAGGGAGGAGAGACTGAGGGAATGGTCAAACAATAACTGGCCCAACTTGAGACCCCTCCAATGGGCAAGCACTGATCATTAACATTATTAACGATACTATGTCATGCTTGCAAACAGGAGCAAGTTATCCTCCCAAAGACACTCTGCCCAGCAGCTGACTCAGACAGATACAAACACCCACAGCCAAACAGTGTATGGAGAGTGGTGATTCTGATGGGAGAATAGGGGGGAAGGATTGTGAGTCCCGAAGGTGTTAGAAATTCCACAGGAATACCAACAAAGTCAACTAACCTGGACCCTTGGGGCTCTCAGAGTCTGAACCACCAACCAAAGAACATACACGGACTGGACCTAGGTCTCCCTGCTCCTATGTAACAGATGTGCAGCTTGGTCTTCATGTAGGTCCTGAACAACTGGAGAAGGGAGGGTGAGGGGAATCCCAAAAGCTGTTGCCTGTACCTGGGATGTGTTCTTCTACCTGGGCTACCTTGTCAGACCTCAGTGGGAGAAGTGCCTAGTCTTGCAGGGATGTAAAGTTCCAGTGTGGGGCAGATACCCAGGGGGCCCTACCCACTCAGAAGAGAAGGGTAGAGAGGAGAGGATTGTGGGAGGTGGTGACCAGGAGGGGTGCAGTATGCAGGATATAAAGTGAATAAGTAAAAAACAAAACAAAACAGAATATGGATACTTTCAAAAACAAAATCCCTATGGAATGTGGATCAAGAGAAGGAAAGTCAAAATGAAGTCAGAGACACTCGGGGGAAAGAGCAACAGAAATAGGAGATGTAGTCAGATACCGTCACGTTCTCAGGTGAAGACCATGGCTGTGAGGGGGTGGAAGAGGAATGGACAAGGTCATTTCTCAGGCCACCGGGGCTACTACTTGAGAGGATGAGTCTTGTGGTGACACAGGCAGGTTCTTTGATGAGTGTGAAAGCTTCTGACAGAAGAGGAAACGGGAGTTTCTGTTTACACAGTGGCAAGAAAACCCTGGGGTCCAGAAATACCATAAGGTAGAGAGCCCAGGGAGAGGCTCTGAACAAGACAATTCCTTTCTTCTTAACCCTGTCTCCCATATCATGACACAGATAAATGGCTGGTGAGATTGGTAGTTTGTGGGGAACTCCAAAACATATTTATTTTCCTTTTATTATGATTCTTAGGAAGTGGAGAAGCCAAGGGCAGAGAGGTAATTTAGATGCATACCCAAGAACCTTCTTGGTTCTTCTAGGTTGTGGAGATAGTCCATGTAGCCCTGCACTATGGCTGCCTCAGCCCTTTCGACCTCAGGTTATACCTGACAGCCACTTCAGTCTTTTGAAAGTCTGAATAAAAGGAACGTTAGAAACAGTAAACATTTCTAAGACAAAGCTTAGGCAACAATGAGGATTTTATTTTTTACTCCGATATTCAAAGAACACTTCAACTAAGGAGCTGTGAAATTCTATATAAATTCAGATAAGCAAAGTAAAGTTTACTGGAGACACCGCAGGTTTGATGATGGGAACGCAAAGGACCACAACGCAGTTCCTGAGCTGAGGACAGCTTTGTGCTTGGGAGTCAGTAGCACAGGCCACAGCTTCTGTTTTCCTGGAGCCATAGTGTGGAAATGGGATGCAGAGTTAATGTGCTATGTCTGAAGGCACTGACTGGGGTTTCAGACAGCTGTCCCCCTGTCACTGTGACAAAAGCAAAGGGAAAGTGGATTTTTAGCACTGAGTTGTTTTAAGACCCATGCTGGGTTTTCAGGATATATGCCCTCTAAGAATAGCCGATTTGACTTCTGCTCTCTCTGGCAGGTTCCTTCTTGGACATTAGAGTTCTAGAATAGGAGCTTGCCATTTTTCCCCTCTTTTCGCTGTAAGCTTTACTTACTCTTCAGATGATAAAAATGCCAGGATAGATACATTTCAAGGAAATGAACAGTTAAAAATGTTGCCTGTTTAAAAATTAAAATTAATTTGCCCTGTGAGTCGTGAGTCTCATTTTAATGGTATCTTGAATAATGCAGGAACTGCAGAGATTTTTTTTTTTCTTTTGAAGCATGTGCTGTGGCTTCTGGCTCTTTTTCCTGGGAAGCAGCCTATGTAGAGCTGATAGTATACAGAATAAATAATCCTGGGGTCTGTTTGATGCAGCACTCTAGGGATATGGCGATGGGAAGTACAACCTGGAAGATTTTCAAGAAAGAATAGAAAGGGTTGTAGTTTCCCTGTAACCTGTAGGTTTAACTGCTGGTTCAAGGTATAGAGGAGGAAGAATCAAGTTTGACTTACTTGTCCTTGAACAAACCATAAAATAAGATATAGCCCCTTCCATTCAACTCTCTACCCCTGCCCTCATCTTGGAGGCATGTAGGATGCTGAAGGTTGAACCCAATGCCTCCCTGTGCTGAGCACATTCTATCCCACTGAGCTATCCCAGAAGTCCCCTGCCAGTGATCTTTCAGACTATCATTTATCAGTTCATGCCACTCTGATTCAGAGCTCCTTGAGATCAAGAAAGTACCTTCTTATAGTTGTGGCAGCTTGAATGAGAATGCTCCCCATGGAGGGATTGTTTGAACACTTGGTTCCCAGTTGGTAGCTCTCTGTTAGAGGATGTATATCATGTTGACAACTTAAACCTCCTACCCATTTCCAGTTTGTCTACCGTGCTTCTTTTCAGTGGTGAAATGTGAGCTCCCAGATTACTGTTCATGCTGCCGTACTTGCTACATGCTGCAATGATTTCCTGCCAGGGAGGACTCTTATCCTTTTTGAATCATAAGTCTGAATAATCTCTTTCTTTTTGCTGTGGAAAAAAAGAGAATGTATCTTATTTTTCTTGGTCCTCCCAATATTTTCCCATTTTCAGGTCATTCCATAAATATTTAATTCCTGAATTCTGGGTCCCAGAGAAAGATCATTGTGTGATTAACCTGGTTACAAAATATTTTTGTGTTTATTTTATTTCTAGTAGAAAGAAAAAAACACCTAATATATAAGTTCTTATTGTTTTTTGTTTGTTTTGAATTGTTTTACAGCCTTATTCTCTTCCCTTACCCATATTCCATTTTTCTACCAAAGAATTGCGGGTAATTCATATACTCCCACTCAGGTGCTTCCTTTTGTTCTTTTTCTTACTGTTCAGGAGGCAATTTTTCAATGTAGTGCTGGTGTTTTGAGCTTTTCTCCTCTTCTTTCTCCTGCTCTCTCCCTCCCTCCCTCCCTTCCTTCCTTCCTCCCTCCCTCCCTCCCTCCCTCCCTTCCTTCCTTCCTTCCTTCCTTCCTTCCTTCCTTCCTCTTCCTTCCTTCCTTCCTTCCTTCCTTCCTTCCTTCCTTCCTTCCTTCCTTCCTTTTTTCCTTCCTTCCTTGGAAATCTCCACTAGACACAAAGCACACCCCCATCACTGTGCCATTCAGGCAGTGTCCTGAGAAAAAGCTACAGTCATTGGGTATTTCTTTTTTCTTTCTTTCTTTTTTTGTTTTCTCTTTTTAAAATTTTATTTATTTATTTTTGGATATTTTATTTACATTTCTGATGACATCCCCTTTCCCCATTTTCCCTCCCTAGAAAACCCCTATTCAATCCCCCTCCTCCTTTTTGCTTTTATACAATTTTTTAATGTTAATCAAGGGCTTTATAAGTTTGGTAATGCTCAATAACATGATGCTCATACAATCAGAAGTGCAACCCAATACCCAACCTAGATATATCAACTATCTTTGACTGGCAGAGACACTCGAACATCTGCCTTCATGTTTCTCTCTCTCTCTCTCTCTCTCTCTCTCTCTCTCTCTCTCTCTCTCTCCCTCTCTCCTTCTAGGTTCTCCTCTTCTTTGCTCCCTCCTCTCCTTACTCCTTCTCTTCCTCTCGGTACTCCTCCCACCTTAGCTCCTCCTACACATCACCCTTCCTATTAAAATAAAACTTTTCTCTCAAAATACAATTAGAGCATAATTATGCCAATTTGTGTCAGTAAGGTACAAGATAGACCTAGTACCCAGTCCATCATTTTGTTGACTAACCAGAGCCTCTGCCCTCTCTCCTAAATAAAAGACTTAGTTATGAACCTGGCTTTTTTCTTGGCTTTAGAATGAATGTTAGCTGAAAACCATCCTCTCAAATCTTTTCTCTCAAAGTAAATAAACAGGATTGGCTATGAGACTATAAGTTTTCAACCTCATCAGAAATCCAGAATGACTGAGTTAACTGAAATTATGGGAAGCACAAAGCATAGCTTCTAAAACTTAGCCAATTTATAGAGACTGCTGAACACCCAGACAGTCCCTATACTACAAAACATTGGAGCATCTGATCTTCAGCCTTCTGGCCCAGGATCATCTGACAGACCTAGTGATGCAGAATTATTAAGGGCTGATTACTCTGTCTTGGCAGATATAATCAGTCGACTATTCCACAAGTGTGTCCTTTTCTGAACAGTAATTTGTCTGTAAATGAAAAGAGGCAGTTCTTGCCTAGTGACTGTCTCACCACAACTGGAGTAACTCCAAAGATGCTTAATTTCTTCTTAGAATCCAAAACAGGAAGCTGTCAGGAGAAGATAGATCTCTAATCAAAATGAACATTAATACAGAAATGTTTGTAACGTCAATTCTGTGGACTTTGGACATTTTGAAAAGCAACTATCCATGTAAGGCAATCTGAACTGTTGTCTGTTAACTCTTCTCAGCTATTTCTAAATAAAATATAGAAAACACCCTAACAATAAACTCCAAGCCATGAATTTGCCATAGGCCCTTAACTCACAGGCTAACCATCTGAAATCAGTTAAAAAAGTTAAAGAAGGACTGGGTCTAAGCCTTGTATTCCTAAATGTGTTATACAGGCACAATGCCTATGAGAGTAACAATATTCATCTCACTTTTATATCATTAAGAAGCTCATACCAATGAAAACCTTAAATTTGAAATCAAAGTAAATTTTGTACCATTTAAGAAATTATAACTTTATCTTAATAACAATTACACATATTTCTACCAATAGGTTATGGCTATGCAATAAATCCTAGCTAATCCTCCCTGTTCCAACAAAAACACTACTTTTCCCTAGAAAGACAGCCCAATATTAACCACCTCAGTCCCCAAGCCCAGGGAATAGGGGCGCCAGCTCTTCATTAACTTCTTCAAGCTGATTATAGGAGTTGAGATATTAGAAGAGGGGCAGGGGGAAGAGTAAATTGATAAGTCTCTGACGTCTGTGTCTTCACTTCATCCAGCTGAAATTTCAGGACATCAGAGGTTTGAGCAGCTCTGTTCAGCTTGCTTGATGAGTAGATACACCAAGTCTGTGTATTCTGCAATATACAATTCTCAAAACAAGTTTTAGTATCAAGATAATTTTTTGTTTGTATTCTGGAATCTAGTCTTCTGGCGGCCTGCCTCTGTCATGTCTAATCCACATAATTCTGGGAGTTTCTATGAGGGTGTGCTCCCACAGTCCTCCCATTTTTGCCTCTCTGCTCTCAAATTCCCCAACACTAGGGAATCCAAAGTTTCAGGCAACAAGGCAACACTTCCACTGATGCCTGGCAAGGCCACCCTCAACTACATATACAGGTGGAGCCATGAGACCCTTCCTTTTTGTTCTCAGGCTGGAGATTTTAGAGTGGCTACTTCAGCTTGTTTCTTAGGACCATTTGCTTGAAAAATTGTTTTCCAGCCTTTTACTCTAAGGTAGAGTCTGTCTTTGTCACTGAGGTGGGCTTCCTGTATGCAGAAAAATGCTGGGTCCTGTTTACATATCCAGTCCATTAGCCTATGTCTTTTGATTGGGGAATTGAGTCCATTGATGTTAAGAGATATTAAGGAACAGTGATTGTTGCTTCCTGTTATTTTTGTTATTAGAGGTGGAATTATCTTTGTGTGGCTATCTTCTTTTGGATTTGCTGGAAGAGAATTACTTTCTTGCTCTTTCTAGGGTATAATTTCCCTCCTTGTATTGGAGCTTTCCCACTATTATCCTTTGTAATGCTGGGTTTGTGGAAAGATATTGTGTAAATTTGGTTTTGTCATGGAATATCTTGGTTTCTCCATCTATGGTAATTGAGAGTTTTGCTGGGTATAGTAGCCTGGGCTGGCATTTGTGTTCTCTTAGGGTCTCTATGATATCTGTCCAGCATCTTCTAGCTTTTATAGTATCTGGTGGGAAGTCTGGTTTAATTCTGATAGGTCTGCCTTTATATGTTACTTGACCTTTTCCCCGTACTGCATTTAATATTCTTTCTTTGTTTTGTGCACTTGGTGTTTTGATTATTATGTGATGGGAGGTATTTCGTTTCTGGTCTTGTCTATTTGGCGTTCTATAGGCTTCTTATATGTTTATGAGCATCGTTTTCTTTAGATTAGGGAAGTTTTCTTCTATAATTTTGTTGAAGATACTTATTGGCCTTTTAAGTTGGGAATCTTCACTCTCATCTATACCTATTATCCTTAGGTTTGGTCTTCTCATTGTGTCCTGGAGTTCCTGGATGTTTTGTGTTAAGAACTTTTTGCATTTTGCATTTTTTTTGAGAGTTCTGTATTTTCTATGGTATCTTCTGCACCTGAGATTCTCTCTTCCATCTCTTGTATTCTGTTGGTGATGCTTGCATCTAAGACTCTTGGTTTCTTTTCTAGGTTTTCTATCTTCAGGGTAGTCTCCCTTTGTGATTTCTTTATTGTTTCTACTTTCATATTTATGTCCTTGATGGTTTTGTTCAATTCCTTCACCTGTTTGCTTGTGTTCTTTTGTAATTCTTTAAGGAATTTTTGTGTTTCCTCTTTAAGGGCTTCTACCTGTTTACCCACGTTCTCCTCAAATTCTTTGAGAGTGTTATTTATGTCCTTCTTAACGTCCTCTATCATCATCATTAGAAGTGATTTTAAATCTGAATCTTGCTTTCCTGGTGATATGGGGAATTCAGGACTTTCTTGTGTAGGAGAACTAGGTTCTAATGATGCCAAGTACCCTGGGTTGCTGATGCTTATGTTCTTGCACTTGCCTTTCGCCATCTGGATCTCCTTAGTGCTACCTGCCCTGTCTCTGACTGGAGCCTGTCTTTCCTATTATCTTGGTTGTATCAGAACTGTGTGGGGTGGGTGTTACTACTGTGGTTAGAGCTGGGGCTCAAGATCTGCTCAGTGCTCAGGCGCAAACAGGAAGGAACCAGTGCTCCTGGCCAGGAGTGACTTTCTGGGTCCTAGATGGTCCCAGTTACTACCTGTTTGGGGTGGGTGTTGCTGTCTCCTTACCTAAGATACTGCAGGGTTAGAGCTCCTGGGACGCCTGCTTCCTCTGGGTTCTGTGAGATTGGGGGCAGCCATTGGGTATTTCTAACATATCAAAGTCATTTAACAAACCCTGACAAAATCTTCCCACAAAGGTTTAGTTCAGAAGCACAAAATGAGCATCACAGATACATTCAGTGGGTTATTCATTTCCTTTCCTTTGAAAAATGGCGATCTCAGTGTGAGCATCTCCTTATTGGGAGTGCTGTCTGTTTTAATCAGTTTTCTTTCTTAGAAAACACACTCTCAGAAGTTGTTTTGATGCAAGCAGAGTAAAATGTAGTGAAGAAGAAAAGGGCTGCCACATGGAGGATGGATTTGTTCTTCAGTTTCTTATGATTCATTGAAAGGAAAACATTTCAGCTGTCATTTTTACTTAGGAGGGATGATGTGCCTCTGAACCTTTTAAACTCTGGTGGCAGCTGCCTGAATACAAAGCCTTCTTTTGGGTATTTTTGAAAGCCTTTAGAAAAATGCTAGGATAGATTCATGTGGCCAATTAAAAACCCATTTCTTAAATAAATTTAGTCATAATACAGGCCACTAAATGGCATGTGACTATTAAAAGCAAAGCAGAACATGCACAGCATCTTTGGCTGTGTTAATTTAGATGATGTTCACAGTGAAGAGTGGGGGAGATGTTAGTGCTTTCAGCTTACTTTCTCCACGCACTACAGCTTGCCTCATTGCATTAATCTCTGAAAATGTGACTTTAAGAAGCATAGTTTTAAGGAGGGTGTCCATGAGCAGGACAGGATGGTGGGGTGAGGGGTAACACACAAGGTGTTACTGGTGAGGTTTTTGTGAGTTTTCTTGAGATATGAACAAGTCTCTACTCATCTCCGATAAGGAACACATGATAGATCAAAGCAATCATTCTGCTAAAGTCCAGCTTAGTGAACCATTGCAATGATTTCCTGAGGTTACTTAAAGGAACATTAGTAAACAGAAAACAACTCCAGCTCTAGCTCTAAAAAGCCCACTCGAACACAGAGGAGACTAAAGAAGCTTGTATTTCTTGAATGCTGACTTGTCCATCTCCCCTCTTTAGCAGTCATTACTAGTTGTAAAATCTTGGGGAGGAAACCTTATGTATTTTACTAATTTCAGGAGCTTCCTCAGATTTCTGAGTTGGGTTTACTTTCTGAGATTTAAATAGACTCCCTCCAAGAGGGAATGTTTCTTCTATTTAGAAGAAATAGCTGCAAGATATTTAAGAAATTAGACTTGTATATTATAAAAGCACTTTTCTCCATTTTCCTGAGAGAGGTCTTATGAAAACACCAATTAACCAACAGTCAAAAAGGAATTTGGACACATGTGAGTTTCATACAGACTGATACAGTGTTTCTCTATCTGTCTGGTCTCATATATTTCTGGCTCCTTCTGAATTCATAGTCTTATTTAGGAAGAGGTCTCTATCACATTCTGTTTTGCCCAGCTTGGTCCTTTAGCTCCTTTCAGACTATAAGAATCTTGTCAGTACCTTCTCCAAGATCCTTTTTATAGGCATCTCCACAAGGGTTGGCAGATAGCTGAAAGAATGTCAGTATAGAGATGAGATAGTATATATACAATGCAAATATTGCTACTGCTCACTGTGTTACTTTGGAAAAAATTAAGCTTTCCTAAGAGTTTATTTTTTTATGTATAATATAAGCAAGATATGTCCTCATGGAATGACTAAGACTGAATAATATAAGAATGTATTTGGCTTGATATATATCTTATTTCCTTTCCTAGTTGGACTTAATATCAGCATCTATTGGATGACTGGAAAGCTTCCATTTCTGCCATGTTTCTTCTGATACACACACACACACACACACACACACACACACACACACACACCTCCTTCATTCTGTTTCTTCTCTAAAAAATTTTAGGTCCAAAGAAGCAGCAGCACCACTCTGATATTTTATTTCTATTGCAGGGACCTTCCTTGTAGTGTCAACTATACAGGGTCATTTATGTAGTGTAAACTATCATCTGTTAAGATTGATGGTAAACATGTATTGATTATTGGTATTCCTAGCAACATTTCATGTTATGTAGAGTAGAATATGATTGAGTATTTTAAAGGGGAAAATTTGTGGCTCAGAGTTTGTGAGACATGTAGCACCACTAGACAGAGTTAGGATTCAAAGCCAGGTCAGTATGGATAAAAAAGCCTGTGTTTTCTGCAAGAACAAAGATTTTATGAGTCCTGACGGCCTTATCTCAGGCCTTCTTATAATCCCATTATAAAACTTCCATGAAGCAGGTGCTTAATAACAGCTTATTTAATTTGATTGAATTGCACCAAATGATTATGTCATTGCTATCTTTTACTTTCCTGTTTATAATTCACATGTATACATCTTGACTTCATTAATAACTATTGAGGCTCATTTACTAGGATATACATGAAGTTAGCCCATCTGTATGTTAAAAATCTTATCCTACATTTTCAAAGTGAACAAATGAAATTATAAAATACTTTCATTTATACTCAGAAGCTATATAAACTAAGACTTTCATGCTTTGGACTTTAAATGTAATTGAGAAAATGCCAATATTGATTCATGGTGAGAAAATATTAATTGAGACATAAATAGTGATGTCAAACTGCTATCAGTTTTGGGAATTTTGGAAGAGGTTTCTTGAGGTTTAATAAAATTCCACCTTATTTCAAGGACAACCATATTAAGAATAGATATGCATCTAAGCCTAATTTAATGATTTTTGCTATAGTGGCATACATAAAATCACTTAATGGATGGTAAGACCAAGCTTGCTTTCTTCCTTTCTCCAAATCTGGAGGTCATCCCTGGGAGATGTTCTGAGAGAAAACCGTTGACTTTTAATAAAGAATAGATAGCGATTTTAATCTTTATCCTACCGTATGAAAACCTTTTTCCTAGATTGTATGTGTCAATCTCTATTTGTTCAATTTTTCTATATATCATGATAAAAGAGATTCTCCTAAATCTCCAATGACATATCTTCATTCATATTGAATACTTATTTATTCTCATTTATATAAAGTAAAGCTCAGCCTTCACACATCCTCTGCAAGATGGCCTACTCTTTATTTAGGCCAAGTCATTAAGGGTGGCTTTAGTGAAGTAAGACATGGGTTGGAACCTTGGCTGTTGATTTTGAGAAACCTAACTTTGGCAAGTTCAGTTTCTTCATATTTTGTAAACTATAGATAACAACAGTGTCTAGCTTACAGACCCACTTCATAGAATAGATGATACACTGTATATGTTCTGATGTCAGAATTTATTCTATTACTCAAAGATCATATGATTTTACTGTTTATTACTGATGTTCTCTTCTTTAAGCAAATTGACTTTTGAGGAGCTGAAAAGAGGAATGGTAAAGGAAGACTGAGAAATTTTTTAGTTTTTATTAAATTATTATATTTATTTACATTCCAAATGTTGCACTCTTTCCTGGTACTTTTCCCTGAGTTCTTCACCTCATACCCCTTCCTCCTGCCTCAGTCCTTCTCCTAACTCTTCCACAGGGGCCCTGACCTCAATCCAATGGTTGGCTATAAGTACCTGCATCTGCCTCAGTCAGCTGCTAGTAGAGCCTTTCAGAGGACAGCCAGGCTCCTGTCTACAAGCACAACATGGCATCAGTAATAGTGTCAGGGTTTGATGTGTACATGGGATGGATCTCATGTTGGGCTGGTCATTGGAAGGGCTTTCTTTCAGTCTTTGCTTCATGTTTGCCCCTGCATTTCTTTTAGACAGGAACAATTCTGAATCAAATTTTGAAGATGGGTGGGTGGCCCCCTGCCTCAACTGGGGGTCATGTTTATCTATTGGAGGTGGCCTCTTCAGGTTCCATCTTCTCACTGTTGGGCATTTCAGCTAATGTCATCCCCATTGAGTCCTGGGAGTCTCTGAGATGTTCTAGAGGTTTTCCCTGCCCTGCACACCACATTGCTGCATATTTCCATTCATTCTCCTGGTCCTCTGGCTTCTCTCTTGTCTTTCACAATACCTTATCTTGCCACCCTCTTGCATATTCCCTCCTCCTCCCACTGAGGTTCCTCCATTTCTCTCCTCCCATGATTATTTTGTTACCACCATCTAAGTGGGTTTGAAGCATCCACACTTGGGCCTTTCTTCTTGTTAAGCTTCCTATGGATATTCTGTACTTTTTGGCTAATATCCACTTATTAGTGAGTACATACCATGCATGTGCATTTGGGTCTGGGTTACCTCACTTAGGATGATATTTTCTAATTTTATCCATTTCCCTGCAAAGGTCATAATATCCTCATTTTAATAGCTGGATAGTATTCCATTGTGTAAATGAACCACATTTTCTGTATCCATTCTTCGGCTGAAGGCATCTGGGTTGTTTCCAGCTTCTGGCTGTAACAAGTAAGGCTGCTATGAACATAGTAGAACATGTGTCCTTGTGATATTTTGGAGCATCTTTTGGGTATATGACCAGGAGTGGTATAGCTGAGTCCTTAGGTAGAACTATTTCAAATTTTCTGAGGAACCATCAGACTATTTTCCAGAGTGGTTGTACCAGTTTGTAAGCCCACCAACAATGGAGGAGTGCTCTTCCTTCTCCACATTCTTGCCAGCATGTGCTGTTGCTTGAGCTTTTGATCTTAGCTATTATGATTGGTGTAGGTTGAATCTCAGGGTTGTTTTGATTTGCATTTCCCTAATGACTAAGGATGTTGAACATTGCTTTAAGTGCTTCTCAGCCATTCGAGATTCCTTTGAGAATTCTCTGTTTAGGTCTGTACTCCATTTTTAAATTGAATTATTTGGGTTTTTGGAGTCTAATTTCTTGAGATCTTGTATATTTTGTATATTAGCTCTTTATCAGATATAGGGGTAGTGAAGATCTTTTCCCAATCAGTAGGTTGCCATTTTAATCTGCACATTCAATGCAATTGCTATCAAAATTTCAACACAATTCTTCACAGTCATGGAAAGAGCTATTCTCAGCTTAATATAGACCCCACCAAAAAAACCCATAAAACCAGGATCGAGAAAACAATTCTCAACAATAAAAGAACTTCTGAGGGAATCACCATCCCTGACCTCAAGCTGTACTACTGAGCAATAGTGATAAAAACTGTTTGGTATTGGTACAGAGACAGACAGATTGATCTATGGAATAAAATTGAAGAGCCAGAAATAAACCCATACACTTATGGTCACTTGATCTTTGACAAAGAAGCCCAAAACATACAGTGGAATAAAAGAAAGCATCTTCAATAAATGGTGCTGATCTAACTGGCAGTCTATATGCAGAAGAATGAAAATAGATCCATATTTATCACCTTGCACAAAGCTCAAATCCAAGTGGATCAAGGACCACCACATAAAATCAGATACACTAATAGAAGAGAAAGTGGAAAAGAGCCCAGGGAAATTTTTCCTGAACAGAACACTAATGGTGCAGGCTCTAAGATCAAAAATTGACAAGTGGGACCTCATGATACTGAAAAACTACTGTAAGACAAAGAACACTGTTAATAGGAATTCTTTTTTTTCTATTCATTTTATTTATTTATTTATTTATTTATTTATTTATTTATTTATTTATTTATTTATTTTACTCCAGATTTTATTCTTCTCCTGGTCCAACCCCTGACTGTTCCACATCCCTTACCTCCTACCTGCCCCCCTGTCTCCACGAAGATGTACCCCCTACCCCACCAGACCTCTAAACTTCCAGGGGCCTCCAGTCTCTTGAGGGTTAGGTGTATCTTCTCTGACTAAACCCAGACCCAGCAGTCCTCTGCTGTATATGTGTTAAGGGCCTCATATCAGCTGATATATACTGCCTGGTTGGTGATCCAGTGTCTGAGAGATCTCAGTGGTCCAGGTTAATTGAGACTGCTGGTCCTCCTATAGGGTTGCCTTTCTCCTCAGTTTCTTCCAGCTTTCCCACAGGGCTCAGCAGCCACTGTTCATTGGTTGGGTGCAAATATCTGTATTTGGCTTTTTCAGCTATCTTAGGTCTTCTGGAGGGCAGTCATGACAGGTCTTTTTTTATGAGCACTCCATAATAGTAATAGTAATAGTGTCAGTAATAGTGTCAGGTCTTGGGGCCTCCTCTTGAGCTGGATCCCACTTTGGGCTTGTCACTAAACCTTCTATTTCTCAGGCTCTTCTCCATTTCCATCCCTACAGTTCTTTCAGACAGGAACAATTATGGGTCAGAGTTTTGACTGTGGGATAGCAACCCCATCCCTCACTTGATGCCCTGTTTTTCTGCTGGAGGTGGGCTCTACAAGTTCCCTCTCCCCACTGTAAGGTATTTTGTCTAGGGTCCCTCCCTTTGAATCCTGAGAGTCTCTCACCCCCACCCCCAGGTCTCTGGTACATTCTGGATGGTCCTCACAATCTCCTACCTCCTGAGGTTGCCTATTTCCATTCTTTCTGCTGGCCCTCAGGCCTTCAGTCCCAATACCAGATCATGTTCTCCTCTCCCTCCCAACACCCTTCCAGTCCTCTTTCCCTTCCAGGTCCCTTCCTCCTTCTCCCTTGTGGTTGGTTTTTTCTCCTTCCCAAATGGCCCTCACTTGGGCCATTTAGTTTGTTGGCCTTTTTGAGTTCTGTGGACTGTATCTTGAGTATTCTCTCTCTATATATTTTTTTGCTAATATCCACTTATTAGTGAGTACATACCATGCATGTCCTTTTGGGTCTGAGTTATCTCACTCAGGATAATATTTTCTAGTTCCATCCATTTGACTACAAAATACAGGAAATCATATCATTGAAAATTACTACACTTAAATTGATTGTCTCTGGTTTAGGCAACAGTTTTTGTTTTGCTTTTTTGTTTTTGTTTTTTTGTGTGTTTTGTTTTTATGGTTAGTTGTTTTGAATAATGCCTCTCTGTTAATTGTCATCCTTCCTGCATTCCTCTAAGGATGTGGCACTGGGGCTGAAGCTGCTCATGGCAGCAAAGTGGAAGGAACTGGCTCAGAAAGTGAGGTCTTTGAATTTTGAATTCTCCTTTGTCTTTGAATTTTGAAATTTCCTTTGAATTTTCTCCTTGTCTTATCTAACCAGAAGTATGACTTTAACCAGATCATCTGCATATATCTGTTTGTGAAGTGAACTCATAATCCAGTCTCTAGCCCCTAACTGGGCCCAGTGGTTCTCTGCACCCTTCCTACCATCACTTTACCCACATTTCACTGAATAAGTGATAAAGCATCCCTTTGTATAGGTGCTATCTCCAGGATGCTTTGCTCTGGTCACTGTGAACCCCACAGAACTAAGAGAAGACCACTGGCTTTAGGGATAACAATGGAGGCTTTTCTTTACCTACAACGATGGTTCATTACTTTTACCCTAGACTACTTCTCTCCCTGCTGCTCTCAAGTCACAAATAGAAAGCAGAACATAAGTTATTTCCACATCTGAGATTAGAGCTTCTGTACATTATTAGTGTATCTTTCTTTTAAAGTACAAACACTCCACTCTTGTCTGCTAAATGGCTCAGCCTTTTCTACATTCTTTTAGTTGGAAGAAACACTGATATCTTGCTTCTTCTTTGGGGGCCTATTATGAGGAGGTAGGGGTACCTTCTCTTTGTCCTGCACTCTTCATATGGAGGAGGGGGATGATCAAGACCTAGAAAATCCCTGGGCTAGACATGCTGCTATTCAAGGCATTGCAAGTGCACACATCAGTTGTTGTTAGTACCTCGCCACTCTTACCTTTCAAAGCACTTAGCTCACCTCCATTGAACTCTGATCGCTAAATATGTTCTGCCTGTAGCTGGATTTAATTTTGTTTTATGCCTTCAATTAAGAGGTTTTATAAACCATAGAAACAAAAATGTGTACTTTTTAAGGGTATGAAAACATAAATCCAGAAAAAGCAAATTTTCCAGACAGTGATAATATTAAAGATAAATAACCTTTAAAAAGAAAAGCAACTTACATGTTCCAGAAGCTTCCTATTATTTCATTTCATATTTCCAATGGCTTCTGAGGCAGGGCTACTAATAGTTTTATTTGGAGTATGAATTAGAAAGCTTAAATTTCCTTGGTTAAGCTTACAAGAATAGAATGTGGTTGAGTTGGAATGGAAACTCAGATTTTCTGATAGCCAGACTGTGTCAGCTGTCACATATCTTGATTTTGGGAATAGAAAAGGTGCTCAATCTCTATTCTTTATGTCTCCCGATTTTACCCTGTGTACACTGAGTTTCAGCCTTACACATCTGTTTGCTGATTGAAGCTTCTTGATGTCATTGCATCAATCAGGATCTGTTTAATTTGTAACCCTGCCTGCAACAGTGTTCCCTCTTCTCTCCAATAATGTCATATCAGCATTTTAATTTTACCTTTTCAATTCCTTTCAAAATATTTTAGCGAATATTTACACTCACACTTTTGTATGGTATATAGTGAAGACTCTTCTGAGTGCTCTCCAGATGTGTTTCTGTGTTCCAAATGGAATGATGTTTTCTGAAGTGCAAAGGTAGCTCCTGCCTTCATTGCTGACATAAGTGGAATAAATGCAAACTTTTTAGTAGGGTGAATCTTCAGTACTTGAGTGGGAAGAGAGATTCTGAGTCCTTGATAACTATAGGCATAACCGATTTGAGCAGCTTAAACTGTCAGGTCACTAGGAGGGTAGAGCCAGATAACAATAAAGATAATAAAGAGATCTCTGTTGTTCAGAAGCTGTCAGGAGCTAAAAGAAGAAGAGACTTTTATAGAAACTTAATTTGAAGATCCATGTATTCATCTTAGGGTTGCTTATAAGCATTTTTTTTTTTGCCACAATTCTAATTCTTAACATTAAGGGAAAGCAAACTAAAAAGGACCCTGAAGTCATCAGACTTACATATCTTTCAGGGAAATAAATTAAAATCAATAAGCATGCTTAGTAACAAATGCTGTTTGTGGAGACAGGGAAGGCAGTGGTATACAGAGGGAGAGGAAGGCAGATTTAGGGGACAGATGACACTCTTGATCTTAGTCAGAAAGCTGACAAGTGATGGAGAGAGGATAGAATGAAATATGCCCATTTAGTAGCCATAGTAAGTTTGAGATGATGATTAAATACCTTGGTGAGGGCATCAGGTGGATGGGAGAATGTATGAGTCTGGAATTCCAGGGCAAAACTGGGGAGAGAAATAAGGATTTAGAGTTACTTGCATGTAATAAAGGGATGTCATGGGGTATGGCAAAAGTATGAGCAGAGACCAAGAACTGGGAATTCATTTCAAAAGCTCAGGACTATCCACAACAGTGGATAGGCCCTTGAGAAAGATGGCTCTATTTTATGCTAGATGGTAGATTTTAAGTTACTATTATAATATATTGTTATAATGCTTCTTAAGAGTTGCTGCTGGTCTCAGCTGGTTTATGTATTAAAGAAGAAAGGGTTTCTGTGAGAACATTAAGACATACCACTGGCGCCGAGCAGTGGTGGCGCACGCCTTTAATCCCAGCACTTGACGGGCAGAAGCAGGTGGATTTCTGAGTTCAAGGCCAGACTGGTCTACAGAGTAAGTTCCAGGACAGCCAGGGCTATAAAGAGAAACCCTGTCTCGAAAAACAAAAAACAAACAAACAAACAAACAACCAAAGACATACCACTGACAAATAAGAGGAGATGGATAAGGTAAAGGGTATTTAGAATATTAAGGTGGGACCAGCATTTTACAGCCTTCCTTTTCTTTCTGAAAACTGTTTAATTGTTAATAAAGTCAAAGATCTTGAATATTATCTTGTTACAGGAAATATCAGGGGACTGAAGACATGGTTCAGTAGTCAAGAAGAGTGGTTGCTCTTTCAGAGGACTTGAGTTTGGTTTATAGCACATTGTAGGTGGCTCACAACATCTGTAGCTCCAGTTCTAGGGGATCAGAGCCCTCTTTTGGCTGCTGTACTTATCAGGCATGCACATGGTACATGGACAATAAAATATTTTTTAATAATGTAAGATATTATTTTATTTACAGTGAAAATGGATTGTGTATTTGTGTGTGTGTGTGTGTGTGTATGTGTGCATGTGTGTCCTCATCCTTACCTCCCTTACTGTGTTACCTCTACTACTTAGGGTCTTGTTACTTTCAACATTTTTTTCAGCACCAACTTCGTGATTAAAGAAATTAAGACACAGATTGTCCTCAGAGATGCATATCCAGCTCAAGGCTCCTTCAAATTAAAATAGCCATACTACCATTTAAAGCACAGTTTGATGAATACAACAGGAATATGCCAATAGCTTAATATTGGGGATAATGTTCATGAGTTCATTAGTATAATGGCTTAGATTTCAATCCCAGTTTCACCACTAATTGCCTCTGTGATGCTGGTAGACTATATCCTTAACTTCTATTTTTCCACTTATAAAGTTGAAATAAAAATTAAATATGTTTTACTGCATAGTTAAATATTAAATGAGAGTAGTTTATATAAAGTATGCAACACCATAGCTAGAGCTGTGGAATTACAATGTTGTGGAATTACCATGTAGAGAGTGGAACACCACAGGACTAACATGGACAAAGTGTGTGAACAAAACACTTGCAAAGAAGCAGAAGTAATGCTTTGGTAAAGCTAGATTATATCACATGCACAGAGAAGAAGCACAAAAGCCTGAAGAGATAAAAGTGGGAGCAGATTTTCACCTAAATACCATGAGATTAATAATCAATATTTTGAGTTGTAGGAAGCTGTCAAAAAGTTTTTATGTGAACATATATGGTCAGATATTTGTTTTGGGATTTGGGTCTTTTGGTGTTGGAATTGTGAAGTGACAAAGACAAGTTCAGTAAGCAGCAGTACTGTTGGGGCAGTAGGGATTGACTGGTAATGGCAAGACTGATGGATGGTGGGATACAGGTCTGAAGGAGAGAAGATAATTCTCTGGCTACTGATATCAGTACCCTGGATTTCAAAAGAGGCAGAATCTAACAAAGCTCATGCATTTTTCAGAACCATTGAGAGCCAATAGGATATGCTGTCAAGAGCATTTGCATTTGGGGATGAAAAAGTAGACTGAGCTGAGTTCCGTATTGAGCAGTGCAGACAGTTTTGACTCAGAGTCTGTCCAAATCCATTATTATCTTCCTGCTATGATGGTTGATGGGAGAAATCATGTAGGAATTGCATTGTAAATCAACAATACCTTAAAGTACTTACTCCATCAAAGTTAAAGATCAATGAGAGAGAGAGAGAGAGAGAGAGAGAGAGAGAGAGAGAGAGAGAGAGAGAGAGAAAACCATGGACATGCTATTTATTCTGTAGTTGCAGACACTGTACAAATACAAATTTACAAATACATGCACACATGCACACGTGCACACATGCAAGCACATACACACCTCCTCAAAGGCTTAGCTATTCATCAGGGTCTGTGATATGATGATGAATCTCTTACATCTACACAGTATTTTTTAGTTCAGATAGCAAATTTATGTTTTCTTTTCCCCATAATGATTCATACAAGTAATTTGAGAGAGGGCAAAACAGTTGCCCTTCTTCTGCAAGGAAAATTAACCCTTGGAAAGATCAAAGAATTTCCAATGTGACAGTGCTGATCTTTGCTTGAACCAGGTTTTGCACTACATTTTCTGTTTTTGTACCACAAAATAGAATAATCTCTCTAGATCCATGTCTCATACATTTTACCATTTTATTAGGTTAGTGGTTTCTCAGACTATTTTTTCTAACCATATAGTTCAAAGAAATGGTTCGTTTTCAAAGTTTTCATTTTATGTTTATTACAATCTGTATCAATAAAATAATCATAAGCAAATGCATAGGTACAGCTATAGATGTTTGAAAGCTATACAGAATAATAGGTGTACAGTTGTGTCGGTTGTTATTAATGGCAACAAATTCAAGTTTGTTTTTTGACAAGAGAATGACCTTTACATGACTGGGAAGTTCAAAGTGCTGTTTTCTTCAATGTTGATTGGACAGAGGTCCAAATAATCCCCTCTCTTCTGCCATTTTTTTTCTGTCTCCTTCTTCTGCCCCTGCCTCTCAATTACTTTCTTTCATTCCTTATTCCCATTATAACATTTTCTTGGTCTTGGCTTCATTTTGGGGGGAAGTTTTTTCCTGTGATTAAAAGGATGCTTGGAAGCTCAACATTTACATAGGTCTTGGTATTTACAATCTCAGCAATAGCTCTCTTAGCATCCATATTCATTTTCTCCAAAACATTAATCTGTTCTGCTTGGTTACATGCTATTTTGTGAACAAATCTAGTTGAACAGTATACTCTGATCTAGAAGCTTAGTTCAGGAGCCCATGCTTTGGTGGTGGAAATAATCCTCCATTAATCACCCCCATCTGAAAACTATATGTAGTAAGAAAGTGTTCATCAAAGAGAAATTACGTGCTATTGTGGAAACATTAATGGAGAATTATGAGTGGGAAAATTCCAGAGACATTACAGTCTTCTTAAAATGCCATAGACTGGGCATCTACCAAAGTGGGTAAGATTATAGAGGGCTTTATCAGTTAACTCTTTTTTTTCATAGCTTTTGTTAGACCCAAGTTTCTCAATTGCAAGGTGCGGACAATGTTTCTAGCTCATCTGCTGCATATGGCTTCTTTGAGGACCAAAGGAATCAGTGTAAGTGCTTTGGTGTGGGTGCCATATATATGTAAGTTGTCTGATTTTCTCTAGGATCTATGAATTCTGCCAGCCTTATTCTTGTCCATGTCCATGTGTCCATATCTTGTCCAGAGCCTAGCTATGTGTTCTCTGGTGATGTCTTAACAGAGGCTATATGGAGGTACAATACTTGATTCAGAAAATTGAGTTTCCAATTGTGAATTCATAAACAATCTGGGGTTGGCTATTGCATAAGGATGTTCTCACGTAACATTATCAAGTCAATCTGCTGTGCTTCAGAAAACCACAGTGTATTCTGAAAGAGAAGGAATTGTGTGTGTGTGTGTGTGTGTGTGTGTGTGTATGAGTGTGTGTGTGTGTGTGTTGGATGGTATACTGGTTGTATGACTTTAGTTTTTTTTTTTTTTACTTATTATACACATCGCTTTTATGTTAAATAACAAAATTATTTCTTAACTGTCTTTCTTCTTCCTCAATCACTGTTAGAAACAATGGGATTGTGGTTGAAGGGGCTCAGGAGAAAGACAGAGATGGCTCTGAGCCCTCCATTTTCACTATATGTAGTGGCTTTAATCCCAGCCATGATCCATGTGATGGATAATTTCTTCAGTTATGTTTAGTTTCTTCAACTTCTTATGGAGAGGAGCTGTGGCTTTTCTTCAATAGATTGCTGCTTTGGAAAATGCTGGAAATGTATATAGCCCCCTGAAGGCTTTCAGTCAATATCTGGCATATCAGCTCATTTTCCTCAATCTGAGCAGCATAGGTAGAAACGACAGAACTACGTCTGAAACCCTACCTGACTTGACCTCCTTCTCTTCCCTCTGTTTGTTCCCGATCAGTCTTTAATAATTAGTGGTTTCTCCTGGGGTTTCCTATAATATTTTTCCCTCGGGATAGATGAAGTTGATTTCTTTAGGTTACATGTGACTTATTCATAAGCAACTTCTTTTTCTTTAACTGTGAAAGAAAAATGGTAACATCTACCAATGAGGATTTTGGACTGTTGCTGTTATATCTGTAAAAGGTGACTCATTCCTAAGAGCAGCTCAAGGACATCTATAGATAACTAGTGTGGGCTGTCTCTTTGCTTTGTGATTTCAAAGTGATCCAGACTAGTCAGCTCAAGTTGGTGTTCAGGTTCAGCTCTTTCTATGACTAAGCATTTCTTTTCAGCTCTAGGTCTCATCATAGCTCTGTGTCTGTTCTATGAGTCCATTACTTGTCCTTGTCCTGACCCTGGGCTTTTGCCTCTGGGCTCTTACCAGCAGACACTATCCTTGAGCAAGAGACTCTGAAGTTATTTGTAGAAACAGTCTTTTTCTCAGCAAGCGGGGACCTCCCTTCTCTCATTCCCAGATTAAAGTACTAGCCGCAGCTTCCCAAGTGAGCATTGACAAGGCACATTTATTGCTTCAGATGAACTGCAGCAGGACAGCTGGGGTTTTGCCAGCCAGTTCAGGCTCCCATATGCACAAGCCACTCAGACCCCTTGGCTTCAATTTGCTGCTGGCTTGTGGGGGAAATCCTACAGAAATGTGAGTGACTGTTTTAACACAGGTGGAAGGGCCCAGGAAAGCCTTGTCTGATCAGAAATGCTCTGTGCCACTGCACTGTTCAAGGTGGGAAGGTTAGAGAACTTGTTGTGTTCACTTCAGCTTTATACCTTGACAGCCCCATGCTTGCTCCAAGCTGTGACATGCTCCCTGTGTAGCTCTGTGCAGCAGTGACAGCTGCTGAGAAAAGTCAGGGGAGAAGAATAGGCAAATTTTTTTTCTCCAAGAAAGCAAACAGGATTTGAAGGCTCTACACTTGCTATGATTAAAAAAAAAAAAGGTTATAATAAGGCATGTTAGGCAGTAAGGAGTTTAAGGAATCCTATAATCTGATTCCTCCAAGTAAATGAGTTCCCAGAGCAAATGTTTTGCCCCAAAGCCAAAACCAGTTGGTGGCAGGAAAGTAGCTACAACCCAAATCCAAACAAATGAACAAACAGATGTTTCATTATTTTCTCCTGCCAGAAGAAATAAGTCATTGATCTTTTTTTTAAAGAAAAATTTGTATTTATACATATTTAAATTTTTTTATTTTGTGTATGTATATATGTGGGTATGTATACAGGATGTGTCTGGTGTGTGTCACAATGTGCGTGTGGGGATCAGAGGACAACTTCATGGAGTTGGATCCCTTCTTCCATCTTTACCTAGGTTCTGGGAATTGAACTCAGGTCTTCACACTTGTGAGGCAAGTGTCTTTCCTTGCTGAGCCATACCACCAGCCCTACTTTCATATTTTTATGTGTGTGAGTCTGTGTGAGTGTATGCCATGTGTGCACAGCTTCCCACAGAAATCAGAAACTTGGATTAGATTTCTCAAACTAGAGTTAGAGGCAATTGTGAGCCACCCAACACTGGTGCTGGGAACCAAACTCAGGTTCCCTGGAAAAGCAGGACACACTCTTAACCATCAATGGGGTTCTTTAAGACAGCGATCTATATTGTATGATCACAAACAGTATCATTTGTTTTCAGATTAAAGTAGACTCACAAAATTCAAAAGTAAAAGTTCTACAACATTTTTTTCCTCTAGTGTTTGCAGAAGAAAAGACAGATCAAGAGATCCACTGTAAACATATAATACATTAGCTTGGGTTCTTACAGACTGTGAGGCTGGCAAGTTTGAACTGTTGAATGAGAAAAGGAAAATCAATTTAATCTTTTTTGATCAAAAGACATATCTTCCCATCCACAGGGAAACTGACAAATTTTGCATTATAAAGTAATTTAATTTCCTAAATGGATTCAACTTGACAAAAAAAAATCCAATGTTTTCTCTAGGAGACCACTAATAACAGGCCAGAATATATAAACACTGCTTGGGCATTAAGTATGAAAGCATCTAAGTATGAAATTGGAAATGTGAAGAAGTTGGGAAACAAGAATTCTTGATAAACCAAATTGCCTTAAGGCTGAAGAAGAAAATGAACATAAGTAGTCAGAAGAAAGATGAAAGAGGTTTCAATGTGTTTTTTATGTTGTCATGAAAAGCCTCATGTTTCTATTATAGTATTAATTTAAAACATTTGAATAACAAACTTGAAAAGAACTGTAATGCTACTGAATTATCATCATAAGCTTTTTGATGTGTTTCCCAGTTTTTTCTATGTGTGTTTTTTTTTCTACAATGGCAGTTGTGCGCATAATTTTATACAGTGATTTTTTCTAATGAAAATAATAGCATAAGCATTTTCTAGGTTATTATACACTTTCCATAAAAGTTATTTCTAATGGTTCTCTGTATTTTCTGAGAGGATACATAGTAATTTATAATCCTTTGTATGCCAATGAACATTTAGTTTGTTGCTGTGAATAGCATTAAATTTTTATCACATCTTTGATGTCTCTTGGCATATCTTTTCTTGATGTTCATTTTTTTTATTTTTGAGATTATAGTATAATTTCAACATTACTCCACACCCTCTCCCTCTTTTCCTTTCTTTTCACCAAACCCTCCCATATTCCTCTTTCTGCTTTCCTGCAAATCTGTGGCTTGTTTTTTCACTAATTATTGCTACATGCATATATGTACACACACACACACACACACACACACACACACACACACACACACACAAATATAACCTGCTTAGTCCATATAATGTTACTCGTATGCATGTTTTCAGGGCTGTTCACCAGGCACAGGACAACTAATTGATATTTTTCAAAACCAGGTAATTCATCATCAGCATTTATGAGTTTTCTGAATTGAAATCATTATTGTATTTCTCATGCAGACTTTGCTTGTCTGATGAATGCTTTCTTCCATTGGCCATCATTTTCTCTGGAGTTCTATGTTTGTGTTAACAAATAACAATTATCTTGGCAGGCGTGGTGCTGGCCTGCTCACAGAAAAGCTCCTGGCACCTCTATCAGATGGACTTGACTTTAGAACTTCAATGGACACAATGCAGATGGCAGATGTGTGATTAAATACTAAGTTCCAAGAGTAAATCTGCATATATCGTTAAATTCGGTAAGGTAATTTGAATGACTTATTGTCTGGGTCAATGTTATTGTAAATTCATAAAGACACAAGTGAGCTTAAGGCTGTGGCAATATTTTTCTTCCTTAACATCTTTTAAAAATAGTGAGCTCCTTCAAAAGTTGGTAAGAGAGGCTTACTCATGGCTTGTGTATGCGAACATCTAGGCAAATCATTGCAGAATGATGTCATCTGTTGGGTCCTAAGCCCTGAACTGATGACTACTTTATGAAGAAGAGAAATGCTACAAGCCCTGGATACATGGACAGAATCCATAAATCTAGGCAGTTATTATGTGCAGACTTAGATTAAGGAAAGAGACAAAGTGGGAAAAAATAATAGACTTTTAATGCCAAGTTTTATTGTTTATTTGTTGATATCAGGAAAATTCTCAACATTTTCTGGAAGTCACTTCTATCATCTATACTGAAACTTCAATATATATCTATTACAGCATTATAAATTGTCTCTCATGTAGTAACTGATCGATAACAGTCATTATACTATGGTGGTACTTGATTCTGAGATGTTACCACATAAGCACTGCTCTGTATTTGAGATGATTCACAAAATAAAGATAAAACATTGTGTTGGTCACCAAACTGAAAAGTCTGGTATAGATTTTTATGTTGCCTGAAGATGTATGAACTTGTTCCTACTTGAAAATTATTCTATCACATCTTTGTTAACTCAGTTGAACTATTTGTACCACTGTCAATCCTGGGGAGGGAGCTTTGAATTTTAGCTCCTGTTTAGAATTTTGATGATTTAAGTGATGCTGAAATATGTCTTTAAACATGGCATTAAAAAAATCCCATTTCTCCCCCAGAATCTGATCATAATTAGGTATTGAGGGAGGGCAATAGGAGGGAAGCCCTGAGGGTCAGCAGAAAGAATTGAAACAGGCAACATTGGGAGGTAGGAGGTTGGGGGATACTCTAAAATGTACCAGAGACCTGGGAGGCGAGAGCAGCTCATGACTCAAAGGGAGAAACCTTAGATGAAATGTCCTACAGTGAGGAGAGGGAACTTGTGGAGTCCATCTCAATGGAAGGACAGGGCATCAAGTGAAGGGATGGGGTTGCTATCCCACAGTTAAGAGCTCTGACCCAGAGTTGTTTTTGTCTAAAAGAACTGCAGGGATGGAGATGGAGAGGAGACTGAAGGAGGGGAGGTACAGAGACCAGTCCAAATTGGAATCCAGCTGAAGGGGGGATGAGGCTTTGAGGCCTGACACTATTACTGATGCTATGGTGTACTTACAGATAGGAGCCTGGCATGGCTGCCCTCTGAGAGGCCCAACAGGCAGCTGAAAGAGTCAGATATAGATATTTAATACTCAACCTACGGACAGAAGCTGAGGACCTCTGTGGTTGAATTGGGATAGGACTGGAAGAAGCTGAGGAGGAGGGGCACTCCATGGGAGGACCAACAGTATCAATTAACCTTGACCCCTGAGATCTTTCAGACACTGTGCCACCAACCTGGAAGCATACACAAGCTGATATGAGGCCCCGGACACATATACAGCAGAGGACTGCCTGGTCTGGCTTCAGTGAGAGAAGTTGCACCTAACCCTTGAGAGACTTGGGTGGGAGTGGGAAGGTCTGGTGGGGTAGGGGTGGGAGGTGGGGACATCCTCTTCAAGATGAGGAAGGGTTTGTGGGATGGAGAGCAGTCAGAGAGTGGACAAGGAAGGGGATGGTGACTGGATTGTGGAAAAAGATATAATAATAATAATAATAATAATAATAATAATAATAATAATAATAATAATGTAAAAAATATTTTTAAAAAATCACATTTGCAGAAGAGCAAGTGACACATGTCAGGCAATACCATGAAAAGAAACTGAAGCTGCTTGATTTCTCAGGATAGGTTTAATAATATCTTGACATGGGATGTGGGACATCATGTGTTTGAAAGGTTTTCATTTAAGTTCCAGACAGCTCTTTCTCAAAAGCTTCTGGCTAATTTTCAAAGGAAGTTGTTTAACTTTTAGGATACCCCGTCCAGTTAAGAAAAAGAATAAACCTTTACTCTTTCTGCTTCCTGACTGTGGACCCAAATGCGACCAGTCATCCTGCATCCCTGCTGCCTTCCCTTTCTTGTTTCAGTAGACTATATTTACCTCTAATCAAAGCTGAAATAAAGATTACCTTAGAAAAAAAAAAAGAGCCGGGCGGTGGTGGCGCACGCCTTTAATCCCAGCGCTTGGGAGGCAGAGGCAGGTGGATTTCTGAGTTCGAGGCCAGCCTGGTCTACAGAGTGAGTTCCAGGACAGCCTGGGCTACACAGAGAAACCCTGTCTCGAAAAACCAAAAAAAGAAAAAAAAAAAAAAAAAAAAAAAAAGAACAAAGGCTCTGTGGATGGCACACTGCCATTTATCTGCATGTCTAAAAAGTACTGTTAATCCAAGAGATATGAAAGGCATCCTGAGCATATGTTATCCAAAATCCAAAACTTAGCATCCAAACTTGGCCACTAAAGAATGATATATGAATAAAATATAAATTGTGGTTAATTCTAAGAAGGTGAATATTTATGTTGTAATTTTACTTCTATCTTTCAAGGCTGTAGCAACAAAGTGTGGCTCACAGTAGACAGCATATTAGAACTTAGAAAGTGTAGTGAAGTAACAATATTGGGTAACTACCTTAGCGCTTGCACTTTCCTGTGAATTGAACTCAGTAGTAGTTGGCTGTTCTGTGATTCATTGTAAATCTGGACTTTCTCTATGTGGATACAATGGTATTGTTTGATTTTAAAAATCATTATTATTGTGGCTGTTATTTATGTGTGTGTGTGTGTGTGGTGTGTACATGCTCACTTGCATATATGTACAGATCCTAGGCTGTACACGTAGAAGGTCGGAGGACAGCTTGCCTCATTTCTCCACTCCCATTGTGGTTCCTGTGGATCAGACTGGTTCTCAGGTTTGCATGGCAAGTGCTCCAGCCCCCTGGCCTATCTAGTTGACACTTTTTTATCCCTCTGAAGAGTATGTAGGAGTAGAGTAGTTTATGCTAGTAAGCCCTGTTAACTCATGTAAGTTATTAGTTCTTTTATTTTTGTTGTGTTACAGAGAAGCAATGTTAACCTAAAGCTTGAATAGCAAAAACATGGTGTCTACTTCCATGTCTGTAAAGAAATAATGATCTCAAAACACTGTAGTGATAATCTTATTATAGAAGCATCTTAAGGAGCTTTAATGCTTAGCTCCAACTTCATAGATCTCTGATATTCCTAAATTTAACACAAAATCAGAGGAAATTGTATAAAGCCATTTTTTGTTATAATTCTCTGTTACTTGTCATAGAAACATTAGGCATTAAAAGCAAGAGTTGAAATTTTTTTCTGAACCAGGATGAAGCCTGTTGTAGAGAAGCTTCCATGGGTTGCTAGATTCTCTGTTGTTTTGGTGGAATATTCTGTAGATTTCTATTTTATGCATAATATTATTTAATTCTGATGTTTATTTTTCTGTCCAGATGACTGGTCATTGAAGAAAGTGAGATATTAGGATCACATTATTTTGAGTTGTTGTTAATCTTTGTTCTTAATTCCAATAATATAGTTTTTACAAAATTGGGTGCACCAGAGTTTGGTGCATATATGTTTAACATTGAAATGTCTTCTTGGTTAATTGTTCCATTCCAATAGAGTGTCTATTTTAAAATATTTTTGATTAGTTTTCATTTGAAGTCTGTTTTGTCAGTTATTAGGATAGCAATGCTTGCTTTCCTCTTGGTCTCATTTTCTTGAAATATTTTTTTTCTACCCATTTACTTTAATGTGGTGCCTACCTCTAAAGCTAAGTTTTTTATAGATTGAAGAAAGAATTTGTTTTTTAATCAACTCAATGAACACATGCTGTTTAATTGGAGAGTTAGGTAAAGGTATGTGTTGGTTACCGTCATTTTGTTGCATTTTTGCTGTTTGTATTCTGTAGAGAAATTTTAACCCAACAATATGGCTGTTCTGTCAAGAGATCACATCCAAAGACCCTCTAGGTCTGTGTGATTTGACTGGAATGATACACCTTTCACCTTTAATTTCTCTGGCTGAAATATAGACACACCCTTAATACACACCTTTAATCCCAAACAATGACATCTAATTGAGGGGTTGACAAAGTTACAAACCAGAGAAAGATTTGTCAGAATGAGTCAGAGATAGGACATGCCCAATTCTCATGAGAACAGTCAGGAAAGAAGCTATTTAAGAGCAGGACAGAGAGATTCAGTTAGCTGGGTGTCAGTGCAGTGAGTGCAGTGCAGTGGAGTTGAGTTCATGCAGTTCCATTCAGGTCAGCAGAGGTAGTTGAAGCCAGAGAATAAGCAGGATCCAGAATATTAGAACAAATTTCCAGTTACTTTGAGGTCAAGTAGAACAGTTTAGTGAAAAGCTAAAAGAAGCCAGATGAATCAGTTAATTTGGAGAGGAGTTTGAGCCAGAACAGTTGAGTTGAACCAGCCAGCCAGAGTTCACAAAAAGCTAGAAAGACTGAGTTTAATCAGCACAAAGCCTCCAAAACAATTACATCCAGAGAATAAAAGTTACTTTTATAGTACTCTTATGCATATTTCATTTTTCAACAATTACAACTTAATTTGTTTTTTTTTTTTTTTCTTTTGAGTCTCTTAGATAAGCATTTAGGCTATGCTTATTCCTCTCTTCGGTTTGAAATATTGCTTCCAATATTCTCGGTAGGGAAAGTTTGGTGCACATGAATTCTTTTAGTGTGTTTGTATTGTGGACAGTTTTTCTTTTTCCTTCAGCTATATATAGTTTTTGTTTGTTTGTTTTTGCTTGCTAGTTTTAACTTTTTAAATTGATCAGAGTCCAGATAGACACTAGGTAAAGATATTAGATCCACAGTATAAGTTATTGTTTTCACAATGCTGAGACCTTTTGTTCAGAAATTTTATAAAAATAACATAAATATCTGCTAAGAAGTTAAGATATACTGAAGTGAATTGTGCTCAGTAGGTATATAGCTTGATAAGGCATAATTGTATACTTATGTGTTCTTAGAAAAAATTGTATGTATAGTATTTCTCCATTTTCATTAGGATAATAGAAAATGACTATTATTTTCTTATAGCAGACAACAATGACTTTTCTATATCAATGATATCTACTGCAGGGATGATATATTTCACTGAAAGGCATTGAGCATAGGGCACAGAACATTAATGTTATAATAAGATAGAACTATGTTTTATTTCCTCTCTTATGGGTTACCTATGGGGTAGAAAGTAAAACTTTTGAGAGCTTTAGACTTCTTTGTGAAATTAGATCTTAATATCTAATGTCCAGATTTTCTGATATTTTCAGAAACTATTATTGCTTTATTAGTGAATGTTTTTTTTTACAAATTATATACAGCATTCTGACTTTTTAATATATGTGTCTTATGTATTTCTATCATATTCACCCTCATGTCCTGCTCTTTTATTCACCTCCCTTTCCCACTGGTCTACTCTTCCCTCCAAATAGGTTCTGTTCTTTCATGTTTAGATATGAGAGAAAATACACGACACTTGTCAGAGTCTGGCTTATTTTAGGTAGTATGATGGTCAGTCATTTTCTTTCACAAGGCATAATTTCTTTGTGTATGAAGAATACTATGTTGTATGCAAATACCACATTTTCCTTTATCCCTTCATGTGAGTAGGGGATGGAACCCTGGGTCGCTGTGATTATGATAATGGTTGTGTCAAGAACTTCAATTTCTTGGACCCATGAGAATAGCAGAGTCTTTCCTAACTGAGGGTCAGAAACATGGCAGACTTCCTCTGGTCTAAGTATGGATGCCACAAATGACTGACTTTTAAGTAAAACCTATGTGTTCAGGAAATATTATTCATAACTTCCTCTTCCAAGACTGCAGTCTTCAAGGGCTCTGCTATAGAGGCTTCCTTTAGAGATTGGCTAGCCTGTCTCTTTTTTTGCCCAGCAATGCATAATAAATGCTCTAGGTTTCCAGGCTTCTAGTATGTCATCATACCAGAATGCACCCCATTTTGGATTTTCTGTACATGTGTCCTGAATCTGTCTTTTCTCCACCCCTTTGTTACTCTAGTTAGAACAATCTCAAAGCCATGGCATGTTCATCTATTGATGGGTATCTCAGTTGATTCTAGAGCCTAGCTATTTTGTCTAGGGACTCAGTAAACATGACTGTGCAGGTATATGTTTTGTGTGTTGACTGATCTCTTTGGATATGTATTCAGAAGCAATATAATACAGGGTTACTTAATAATTTTATTCTTAGGTTTTAAAGAAACTTCCACATGGATTTCAGTTTGTATAGTGACTTTCCTAATTTGCATTTCTTCAAAAGTATATAAGGATTCTTTCCCCCCACATCCTTCCAAGCATTTGTTGTTTTCCTGATAATAACCTTTCAATAGGAGTGAAATAGTTTCTAAAGATAGTTTTAATATTCATTTCTCTGATATGTTTATCAGTTTTTAATTTATCCGTTTGTCATTTATAATTCTCTCAAGAACTCTGTTCAACTTATTTTTGCACTTACTGATTACAATATTATTATTAAAATTTTATTTTAGACTTATCTTGCTATGTAGCTCAAGTTGGCTTGGAAATCACTACATAGACAAGGCTGGCTTCAAACTTGTGAAGTTTCTGCTCAGTCTCCCAAATACTAGGGTTTACTTATTCTTTTGGTTTTACTTTTTCTAGTACTTCATATGTTTTCCATACTAATCCCTTCTTGGATAGATGACTACCTGGCAGTGATTTTTCTCCTATTTTATAGGCCACTTCTTCACTCTGTTGATTGATTTCAGGGGTCGGGGGTGGTCAAGTTTTTTAAGTTTTATATACTTTGCTTGTCAGCTCATGAGGCATTGGAGTCCTGTTCAGAAGGTTTTCACCTAAACCTATATACCAAAGTGTTTTTGAACTTGAAGTTTCAAAGTTTCAACTCTGATTTTAAGATCTTATTTATTTTGAATTAATTTTTTAAGAAGGTGAGAAATGTGGATCTGGTTCTTAGTTACTGTTCTGTTGCTGTGAAGAGACAATGACCAATGCAACTCTTATAAAGGAAAGCTTTTAATTGAGAGATTGTTTACAGTTTCAGGAGCTTAATCCATCACCATTGTTATAACTATCATGAAAAAAGGGACCATGGAAGAAATTATTTATATCAGGTTAAGCAAATGATTGCCAAGAGTTGTTCATTTTCTGACCTATAAAAATGCTGGTTTTTATGGTTCAAAAATAGTACATCCTAGATAAAGTTTTAAAAATAATTGTTTAATTCTAGCCTTTTGGAAGAGGCTGGGTTCAGTGAGCTTTGTTGATGCTAATTGAGAGAATAGGGTTTCTTAATTCCTTCCTCTTCTTCTGTATGTTTGGGATTTAAAATGAGGAGGGGCCCCGCTCCTGGATCTGAGGCCTGGAGCAGACCCCTGCCCTGTCTGCTCTTGTGTGGACACTGGAGTTCGCCCAAGACATCCTGGAGGCCCCACTGAACCCATAACCATAGGTAGGAAGACCCACACACTGCCCTACACCCATAGCTGGGTGCCGGGAGCACTCAGATTCCAGCAGATACCCAAACCCCCATCCCGGCGGAATAGCACTCCCCTTCTGCCCCTCTCCCGGATCTGAGGCCTGGAGCAGATCCCTGTCTGGTCTGCTCTTGTGTGGACACGAGATTCTGCCTGAGACATTCTGGAAGGTCAACTCAACCCAGAGCGGCAGAGGTACCACTGAACCCAGAGCAGCAGAAAAACAACTGAACTCAGAGCAACAGATAACATATCCTGAGATATCCTAGAGGAGCCACTGCACTCAGAACAGTGGGTACCTTAACCTGAGACATCCTAGAGGAAAAACTGCACCCAGAACAGTGGACACCTAGCTGGTCTGCTACCTTGGAGACACCTTATCCTGAGTCATCCTAGAGGTACCACTGTACTTAGAGCAGCTGGAAAAGCTCACAGAGACATCTAGACCCCAAGGAGATCAGACACAAGCAAGATAACTGGAAAGGCAAGCATTAGTCAGAGAAAGTGAGTACAGGTAGCATTAGAGTTAACCAGATGGCGAAAGGCAAGCTCAAGAAGGTAAGCAACAGAATTCAAAGTTACATGGCATCATCAGCACCCTGTTCCCCCATCAGAGCAAGCCCTGAACACCCCATCACACCGGAAAAGCAGGATTCAAAATTAAAATCACTTCTCATGATGATGATAGAGGACTTTAAGAAGGACATAAATAACACTCTCAAAGAATTTAAGGAGAACACAGGTAGACAGATAGAAGCCCTTAAAGTGGAAACACAAAAATCCCTTAAGGAATTGCAAGAAAACATAACCAAACAGGTGAAGGAATTAAACAAAACCATCCAAGATCTAAAAATGGAAGTGGAAACAATAAAGAAATCACAAAGGGAGGGTACCCTGGAGATATAAAACCTAGGCAAAAATCAGGAGGCATAGACAAAAGTATCACCAAAAGAATACAAGAGATAGAAGAGAGAATCTCATGTGCAGAAGATACCATGGAAAATATTGACACAACTATCAAAGAAAATGCAAAATACAAAAAGCTACTAACCCAAAACATACAGGAAATCCAAGACAAAATGAGAAGGCCAAACAAACCTAAGGATAATAGGTAAAGATGAGGGTGAAGACTCCCAACTTAAAGGACCAGTAAATATCTTCAACAAAATTATAGAGGAAAACTTTCCTAACCTATAGAAAGAAATGTTTGTAAATATACAAGAAGCCTACAGAACACCAAGTAGTTTAGACCAGAAAAGAAATACCACCTGCCACATAATAATCAAAACATCAAATGTACAAAACAAAGAAAAAATACTAAAAGCAGTAAGGGAAAAAGGTAAAGTAACATATAAAGGCAGACCTATAAGAATTACACCAGACTTCTCACCAGAGACTATAAAAGCCAGAAGATCCTTGACTGATATCATACAGACCCTAAGAGAACACAATTGCCAGCCCAGACTACTATACCCAGCAAAACTCTCAATATATATTAATGGAGAAACCAATATATTTCATGACAAAACCAAATTTACACAATATCTTTCCACAAATCCAGCCCTTCAAAAGATAATTGGGGGAAAAATCCAACACAAGGAGAGAAACTACAACCTAGAAAAAGCAAGAAAGTAATCTTCCAACAACCCTAAAAGAAGATAGCTACACAAACATAACTCCACCGCCAATAACAAAAATAACAGGAAACAACATTCATTTCTCCTTAATATCTCTTAATATCAATGGACTCAATTCTCTAATAAAAAGACATAGACTATCAGACTGCATACATAAACACGACCCAGCATTTTGCTGCATACAGTAAACGCACCTCTGTGAAAAAGACAGACATTACCTCAGAGTAAAAGGTTGGAAAACAATCCTCCAAGCAAATGGTCCCAAGAAACAAGTGGGAGTAGCAATTCTAATATCAAATAAAATAGATTTTCAACCAAAAGTAATCAAAAAAGACAAAGAAGGACACTTCATATTCATCAAAGGAAAAATGTATGAAGAGGAACTCCCAATTCTGAACATCTATGCTCCAAATGCAAGGGCACCCACATACATAAAAGAAGCTTTACTGAAGCTTAAAGCATGCATTGTACCTCACACAATAATAGTGGGAGATTTCAACACCCCATTCTCAGCAATGGACGGATCATGGAAACAAAAACTAAACTGAGACACAATGAAACTAACAGAAGTTATGAACCAATTGGACTTAACTGACATCTATAGAACATTTCACCCCAAAGCAAAAGAATATACCTTCTTCTCAGCACCTCATGGTACCTTTTCCAAAATAGACCATATAATTGGTCACAAAACAGACCTCAACAGATACGAAGAGATTGAAATAATCCCTTGTATTCTATCAGATCATCATGGACTAAGACTGGTCTTTAATATGGACAAAAACAACGGAAAGCCCACATACACATAGAAACTGAACAATGTTCTACTCAATGATAACTTGATCAAGGAAGAAATAAAGAAAGAAATTAAAGACTTTTTAGAAGTTAATGAAAATGAGGATACATTATACCAAAACTTGTGGGACTCTATGAAAGCAATACTAAGAGGAAAACTCATAGATCTAAGTGCCCACAAAAAGAAACTGGAAAGAGCATACACTAACAACTTGACAGCACACCTGAAAGATCTAGAACAAAAAGAAGCTAATATACCCAAGAGGAGTAGACGGCAGGAAATAAGCAAACTCAGGGCAGAAATCAACCAAGTAGAAACAAAACGAACTATACAAAATATCAACAAAACCAGGAGCTGGTTCTTTGAGAAAATCAACAAGATAAATAAAACCTTAGCCATACTAAACAAAGGGCACAGAGACAGTATCCAAATTAATAAAATCAGAACTGAAAAGGGAGATATAACAACAGAAATTGAGGAAATTAAAAAAATCATCAGATCCTACTACAAAGGCTTATACTCAACAAAATTGGAAAATCTGGATGAAACGGACAATTTTCTAGACAGATACCAGATACCAAAATTAAATCAGGAGCAGATAAACCATCTAAATAGGCCTATAAACCCTAAAGAAATAGAAGAAGTCATTAAAAGTCTCCCCACCAAAAAAAGTCCCGGGCCAGATGGTTTTAGTGCAGAATTCTATCAGACCTTCAAGGAAGACCTAATACCAATCCTCTTCAAGCTATTCCACAGAATAGAAACAGAAGGAACACTACCCAATTTGTTCTATGAAGCTACCATTACACTCATACCCAAACCACAGAAAGACCCAACAAAGAAAGGGAACTACAGACCAATCTTTCTTATGAATATTGATGTGAAAATACTCAATAAAATTTTTGCAAACTGTTTCCAACAACAAACACATCAAAACAATTATCCATCATGATCAAGTAGCCTTTATCCCAGAAATGCAGGGATGGTTCAATATTCGGAAATCCATCAATGTAATCCACTACATAAATAAACTCAAAAAAAAAAAAAAACACATGGTCATCTCACTAGATGCTGAGAAAGCATTTGACAAAATTTAACATCCCTTCATGTTAAAAGTCTTGGAAAGATCAGGAATTCAAGGCCCATACCTAAACATAGTAAAAGCAATATACAGCAAGCCAGTAGCCAACATCAAAGTAAATGGAGAGAAACTTGAAGCAATCCCACTAAGATCAGGGACTAGACAAGGCTGCCCACTCTCACCTTACCTATTCAATATAGTAGTGGAAGTTCTAGCCAGAGCAATTAGACAACAAAAGGAAGTCAAAGGGATACAAATAGGAAAGAAGCAGTCAAAATTTCACTATTTGCAGATGATATGATAGTATACTTAAATGACCCTAAAACTTCTACCAGAGAACTCCTAAACCTGATAAACAACTTTAGCAAAGTTGCTGAATATAAAATCAACTCAAACAAATCAGTAGCCTTTCTCTTCTCAAAGGATAAACAGGCTGAGAAAGAAATTAGGGAAATGACATCCTTCACAATAGCCACAAATAAAATAAAATATCTTGGAGTGAATCTAACCAAGCAAGTGAAAGATCTGTATGAAAAGAACTTCAAGTCTCTGAAGAAAGAAATCGAAGAAGATCTCAGAAGATGGAAAGATCTCCCATGCTCCTGGATTGGCAGGATTAACTTAGTAAAAATGGCCATCCTGCCAAAAGCAATCTACAGATTCAATGCAATCCCCATCAAAATTCCAAATCAATTCTTCATAGAGATAGAAAGAGCAATTTTCAAATTCATTTGGAATAACAAAAAAACCTAGGATAGTGAGAACTATTCTCAACAATAAAAGAACTTCTGGGGGAATCACCACCCCTGACCTCAAACTTTACTACAGAGCAGTAGTGATAAAAACTGCATGGTATTGGTACAGAGACAGGCAGGAAGATCAATGGAATAGAATTGAAGACCCAGAAATGAACCCACACACCTATGGTCACTTGATCTTTGACAAGGGAGCTAAAACCATCCAGTGGAAAAAGGTCAGCATTTTCAACAAATGGTGCTGGCTCAACTGTATGTCAGCATGTAGAAGAATGCAAATTAAGCCATTCTTATCCCCTTGAACAAAGCTCAACTCCAAGTGGATAAAGGAAGTGCATACAAATTGACATAATTATGCTCTAATTGTATTTTGAGAGAAAAGTTTTATGTTAACAGGAAGGGTGATATGTAAAAGGAGCTAAGGTGAGAGGGGTACCTAGAGGAAGAGAAGGAGTAAGGAGAGGAGGAGAAGGAGGAGAGGAGAAGCTAGGTGATGAGAGAAAGAAAGAGAAAGAAAGAGAGGGGTGATATGGAGGCAGATGTTCACGTGTCTCCACCATTCAAAGATAGTTGATATATCTAGGTTGGGTATTGGGTTACACTTCTGATTGAGCATTACCAAACCTATAAAGCCTTTGATTAACATTTTTAAAAAGTGTATAAAAGCAAAAAGGAAAAGGGGTCATGGGATAGGGGTATTCTAGGGGAGGGGGGAATGGGGAAAGGGGATGGCATCTCAAATGTAAATAAAATATCCAATAAAAAATAAATAAAATAAAATGAGGAGGGATGCTCAGTTTGTTGGGAGCTAAGTTGGGTCAGAGACTTCCCAGTAGCTGAGGGTCTTTCTATTTTATTTTATTTTATTTTATTTTATTTTATTTTATTTTATTTTATTTTATTTTTTGAGTGAGTGGTCCATGGCTTCTTATTCATTGAAGGTCATGTGAATCATGAGGTTCACTTCCCAGGTGCTGTGGCCAAATTTGTTGTTAGAGCATAAAATGAGCTTGACAACTTGCTGGGTTTTTTTAATTAGATATTTTATTTATCTTTCAAATGTTATCCCCCTTCCTGGTTTCCCCTTTGCAAACCCCCCCCCCCCCATCTAATCCCTCTTCCCCTGCTTCTATGAGTGTACTCCCCCAACCACCCATGCTTGTTAAGGGTGAATCAAAGGAAGACAAGTGAGTGTTACTGAGTTATGGGAAACAACATTGCCCAGGGTTTAAGTACTCTGATACCTGTTTTATCACCTTCTTGATGTCATTGTTTTTGGAAACTTTTTTTTTGATAACATGTCAGATATACATGGAACATTAAGGAACATTAAGGAACATGGAAAGACCTGACAGTGAACTTCCTATTCACCATGGGGTTATTTTTAGTACAAGCTTGGCAGTGTGAGTGGGTGCACCTTACTTAAACTCTGTGGGCTGTTGCCCTTGGCAAATGAAAATGGACTTCCCATTGATGCCGAATCTGTTTTTAGTCTTAAGTGTGCATGATACATGGCATTTCCACAAATAGAATCACAATGGAATATGTTGATTATGATGGTGAAATCAATGAAAGGGTCATTGATAGCAAGAATATTCACTTTTTCAGAATTGACAATTGCTCTACTAAACAGGTTTGAATATGTAAAATCTTTTCACCATTGTATCTCAAAGAGACAACTGGCACTTCAAGATGAAATGTGTGTATCTCTAAATGTTGAGGAGCAGAGAACCATTTTCAGCTGATTGCACATTTTTTGATAAAAATTTTAACTTATAGTTTAATCAAATTAATTGGTACTGTCCCATAAGATTCATAGCTCATCTCTTCTTTAAGAAATTCTTCTGTGTGCTCTCCCCACTGATCTGCAAAGTTAACTCCATTGTACATGTTTCTACATCATATTCTTGTATAATTATTCTTTTTCCAAATCTGTTTTTGAGTTAGATTGCCAAATCACGCCAACAACGAATTAAGATTTGACTGAAATTTGATATTTTAATTTTGAAGAAAATTGACTTTACAACTTTAATTTTAATTAAAACAGTTTAATGTAGTTGTATTTTTTTCTAGAATTTGAGAATATTTGCCCTGTTAATCTGTCAGAAAATTCTCTTGTGTTCCCTAAGTAGATAGTAATTTTCACAACAAAGTAAAATATCCTTTTACTGTTAAAGTTATTATACATATATTTTACACATTTTCTCATGTTTTAGTATGCTTAGTTGTACTTCAAGTTCAAAAAGTAAAAAAAAAATATATAAAAATAAAAGTTACCTCTCTTTGGATTCTTTTTCTATAAGCTGGGCTGCCTTGTCTGGCCTTAGTGGGAGAGGATGCATTTAGTCTTGCTGTGACTTTATGTACTAGCTTGGGTTGGTACCCATGGGGGGCTCCCTTCCTCTGAGGCAAAGAGGATGGAAATGGAGAAAGGAGTGTGAGGCTCAGACTGGGAGGAGAGGATGGAAGGATCAACCTGCAATGTGAATAAATAAATAAATAAATGAGGAAAAATGAAAAGAAAAGAAAAGAAAAAGAAGCAGCAACAATAATCATTCTTTGATTTTAAGGAGTCTATGTTGAACATTTTGACCTTGTTAAAAAGTAAACAGAGTCTTTCAGTGAATAGTTATTCATGAGTTGGAAAGCTATTATCTATTACTATATGACTTGGCCTAATTAATAAATGTTCTTGAAATTAAGGTTTACTATTTCTAAAATAAATGCTATAATGAATCTATTTTCATGATTATGTCAGGATTAAATCAAATAATATATTGATAAAGTGCCTGGCTCGCAGTTATTTATTATGTTTGATGAATTACACATGAGTTGACATGGAGCAGGAGTCTATTTTTAATGGAAATTCTGTTATATTATTTTAAAAGTTATAGTAACTTTTACTTTAGAGCCACAAGTAATAAAAAGTGGTCCCTATCTGCACTTGTCAAAGAAACATCAGCTTCAGGCTATTTGGCAAGGATTCTCTCTCTGCACAGTGCTGTCTGAGGTGCAGCTGAAGTTAATAATCCTGCTGTTTCTCTCTGGCTAATGATTCCCTCATCATGTCAGATTTATAGGAAAGAGCTACAGGAGGCCTAGCTGGTGATTCCATCTGGAGCTCCATTGCACTGTGACATGGGAAACTTGTCATAGCATGCCAGGTGGTTCACTGCACACCTCTGGTTCTCAGACAAAGCGCTGCTCCTCTCTGGACCAGTATTTTACTAAGAATTTTAACATCAGGTCTGGGTAGTAAGTATATGTCATAGTTAGCTTTAACTGCCAACTCGACACAGCCTAGAGTACCTTAAGAAGGGCCTCTCAACTAAAGGATTATCCAGATTATCTTGACATATGTACATGTCTATGGGGGGGCATTGATATAGAGTGGCTCATGGGTGGTACCATTCCCCAAGCAGGTGCTCCTTAGTTATATTTAAAAAAGCATAGCTGGTATGAAGAATCAGGAAGAGATCCCCAAAACAGCATTTTTTCTTGTTTTCTGGTTAAAATTTTTGCTTCAATTCCAACTTTTTTAATGGACTGTGAGAAAAAGTGAAAGTTAAATACATCCTATCCTAAAATGATTTTGGTCAGAGTAGTTTCTTCACAAAAGACAAGAAAGGAAATTAGAAGAGTGTGGGAATAGTATGTCCACATGTTCTATAAATTTTGATTAATTAGATATAAATTATTCTATAAAATTTTATTTAAATTTTTCATGTGTGACTCAGAGGAAGTGTGATAACCACACTTGCTTTCTTAAAATCTTTCAGTAATTACCAGGGTCCAACAAATGTAGTCAAACTTCCAAAGGTTCATTCAAGTCTCTACATGATTATTCATGTGGTGATTTAACAAGTTTTCAAAAATTATTTTGCATTATTTCTCTTGAGATGGGTGTTCCCATTTCTTGTATTTTCTGCCTTAAAAATGTTCATCATCTTACCATCTCTGAATTATTTTTCAGAATTATTTGTTTAGAATGTTCCAGGTCAAGAGAAACAGTATCTTCTGGGTATGTTGGGACACTGAGTTGATGAAGTCACAGTAGCTGTGACTGCCCACATGAGACCTGTAGAAGATCAAGCCAGTCAGCATTCCAGCATGGCCTTGACAGAAGTTAGCTATGAGTTCCCTAAGTGAGGTACTGTTGACAGTTGGTGAAATCAAGAGCAGGGAGATTCAGGCTTTTTTTTTTTTTTTTTTTTTTTTTTTTTTTAAATGATGTGACCTATGGTAGGATGACCATGATCCTGTGCTACTCTTAATCCACGAGCAGCAAAATTTGAAACAGTGAGAGAGAGAGAGAGAGAGAGAGAGAGAGAGAGAGAGAGAGAGGAAGAGAGAGACTGAAAGACTGAGAAAGACAGAGACAGAGAGACAGAGAGAGATAGAGAAAGACAGAGAGAGGGAGAGAGAAAGAGAAAGAGAAAGAGAAAGAGAAAGAGAAAGAGAAAGAGAAAGAGAAAGAGATCAGCTGGTCATACATTTGGGAGGAGTTGATGAAGTAGTGGAGAGTTATGAGAGAGGAGTAAGGAGTTGGGGAAGAAGTAAAGCATGAATATAAATATATCAAAATATATCATATGCATGTAGAAATTTGTCAAAAAATAATACAAATATTTTATTAAAGAAAAAATGTTCTAGTCTAGCCTCCATTTTTCAATACTTAATTTTACAGATAGACTGTCTTAATTGAAGCATTAAAAGCTAATGTTTTATTTAGTTATTGAATAAATAAATATTTACAATAAGAAGAGATTTTACTTGAATCATAATCTGCTACTGTAAAACAGGAACTGAGCTTGAGACAGAAACATAATTTTCAATCAGCTCCATTCTATTGGGAGACAGAAAAGAGGTAAGAATATCTTATTAACTATTAGAGAAGTATCTTAAAATACTATGGTGGCTTAGAGCACAAAATATAAAAATCTAGCTGGACTATTGAAAAGAACACCTATCTGAAATCTCCAACTCCAGCCCCTGGAACAATTTTAGATTATTCATATTATAGTAGCTATTTTCATATGCTAAGAAACCTCGGATGCTCACAGCTAACCATTGAGCTGATCATGGGGTTCCCAATGGAGGAGTGAGAGAGAAGACTGAAAGAGCTGAAAGTGTTTGGGGGGGGGGGGGGGGGGGGCCCCATGAGGAGAGAAACAATACCAACCAACCAGAGCTCCATGGGTCTAAACCACCAGCCTGGGAGCACATAGGGAGGGACCATGGCTCCACCTGCATATGTAGGGGAGGATGACAGTGTCAGGCATAGGTGGGTGAGAAAGTCCAGTGAGGGCTGGATGCCCCTCTGTGGGGGAAATCGTGGGTGGGGAGGTGGGAGTGGGAGGGTGGGTGGGGCATATCCTCATAGAAGCAGGAGGATGGGGGATGGGGACTCCGGGGGGGGGGGAGTGGATTACATCTGAAATGTAAATAAAATATCTAAGAAAAAAAGAAAAAAAAAAAGAAACCAAGGGAAAGGTTAGGTCATTTTTCTATATTAGCACGTGCGTGCATAGCTCCACTTCCTCAATTTTATATTGTTAGGCATTGACAAACTCAGGTTTGAGAAGTAGAGACCAATTCCACAAAACAATGAATATATTAGAACTGGCATTTAATTAGTGGGAGTCAGGGATGTGGCCATCTTGGAGACTACAAATTACTACCCCATAGTAATTTCTGTTTGCTTAGTTATTGTATCCCGGAAGGAAATCCTTAAAACATTTAGGAATTTGTTTTCAAAATTCAAAAGAATTGGAGCTCCTGGGGGGTTGATAGTCTCTTCTGGGCCTCTGTGTGAGAGAAGAGATTTCTGTAGGATAGATTTGGTAGGTGGTAGCTGGGAAGATGAGAGCCTAAAATCCAGGGGCTGAGGGAAGAAAGAAAAATACAGGGCGAGCCAAGACACGGACTGGGGTTTCCTAATAATGGATGATAAACTAAACCTTGTTTATCCTAATTTAGGTATAAATAATTAACAACACGATAAAAATAATGAAATTTGCTTAAGTTTTGTTTGTTAAGCTTAAGTAATCAATTTGAATAAATAAATAATTAAGCTTTAAGCTTTATCGATTATGCTTTATTTACGCATGAATGTGAATGGACTTAAGTCTGATTGCTTGTGACAGAAATTTAATAGTTTCTAGGGAGGGTGTGATAGCACAAGGAGTGAAGACAGCATACAAGTTCTTTTATTATTTCACCCTGAGACTTAGACTGCAGCACAAGTTAATAGGTTGCCTCTTGAAGCTTCTAGTCAATCTTTTGCTATTTCTGTTAAAGATTTAATCTGCAACACTAAGAGTCTAAAATGTGTTTATGGAAACCTGAGTTTTAATTCCCTCTTCAATTCTTAATAGCCGAATGAATTAAGAAAAAAATATCGGCTTTGAACTCTCAGTTATCTCCAGCATGGGAATCATAAAAGCATTATTCTAAGAACGTATTGAGGATTAAGTGTGATGATGCCCTGTAGGTGCATGCTTGGTCCAGTTTCCCGAGTTTACGGAGTACTCAGAGAATAAATGAGAGCCATTGTGGTACAATTATGCTTATGTTCATGCATTTTTCTTGAGCATTTGTCCTGCTAATGCTTGTATAGATTGCCTCTTGCATGATTTTGCACAAGAAGTTCTAGATACCCCATCATCTCCAGGTGGAACACGTATCTGGCAAACTCATTCTCATACAGACTTAGAAGGGAAAAACACAACCAAAATCAACCCAACTCAACTCAACCTAACCCAACCCAAAATAGCAACAACAACAACAACAACAACAACAACAACAACAACAACAACAACAAAAACCAGTGAGCAAAAGCTTTTGTGACAAGAATTGCTTTGGCCAATCAAATATTAGAAGAATCCCAGTTCAAATTATTGAGCTGTGTACAAGGGCCTTCTAGTGTGCTTGAGTGTTCCTCCATGCCTCACTTAATTTGAAGTGCCAGACTGCTGTGTTGCATGCATTGTGATGAGAATGGTAATGGGGGTGTAATTAATAGTCTCTTTCATTGGGTTTCTGCTCTCTATTATGACTAGGGGAGGCTCTAAGCCTCTGGACTTTTCTGTGAGCTTAGCAGTTAAGAATGAAAATCAATTACAATCTCAAAAGTATACAAGGAGTAGAACTGAAGAGAAAGGTGGAGTATTGAAGATATTAATATCTATTTCTTTTGAGCATCTGTGTGATCCTAGTCAAATACCTTGTCTCCTGGTAGTCCATTTTCTCATCTAGAAAATGAGGTTAACAAAGCTGCCTTGTAGAGTTGTGAGAACTAAGCACAGGTCTCAGAAAGAACTTATGGGGGTTAGTCAGTGCTATTTCTCCTCATTTCTCAGTCTTTTATTAGACTGTCTTCTCATCAGTTATGCATAAATTATAAATCTGTACCTTTAAACACATCTGGAGTTGGCAGTTGTCAAGTCTTTTTTTTGTTTTGTTTTGTTTTGTTTTTTTTGTTTTTTTTTTGTTTTTTTTTATTAGATATTTTATTTACACTTCAGATGCCGTCCCCTTTCCCCATTCCCCCCACCCCCTTAGAAAACCCCTATCACATGCCCCCTTTTCCTTTTTGCATTTATACATTTTTTTTAAATAATGTTAATCGTAAGCGTTATAAGTTTGGAATTGTTCAATCAGAGGTGTAACCCACTGACCGACCTAGATATAACAACTATCTTTGACTGGTGGAGATACATGAATATCTGCCTCCCTGTCTCCCCCCTCTTTCTCTCTTTCATCACCTAGCTTCTCCTATCCTTCTTCTCCTTCTCTTCTTACTCCTTTTCTTGCTCTCAGTACTCCTCCTACCTTAGCTCTTCCTACACATCACCCTTCCTGTTAAAATGAAACTTTTCTCTCAAAATACAATTAGAGCATAATTATGCCAATTTGTACCAGTGAGGTACAAGATAGTCCTAATATCCAGTCCATCATTTTGTTGACTAACCAGCACCTCTGTCATCTATCCTAACTAAAACATTTAGTTCTGAACCTGGCTTTAGGATGAATGTCAGCTGACTACCATCCACTCAAATCTTTTCTCTTACGGTAAATAGCTATAAGTTTTCAACCCCATCAGAAATCCAGAATGACTGAGTTAACTATAATTGTGGGAAGCACAAAGCATAGCTTCTAAAACTTAGCCAATTTATAGAGACCTCTGAACACCTGAAAAGCCCCTATACTACCGAACGTTGGAGCATCAAATCTTCAGCCTTCTGGCCCAGAATCATCTGACAGACCTTGGTGATGCAGGATTATTAAGGACTGATTACTCTGTCTAGGCAGATATAATCAGTCGACTATTCTGCATGTTTGTCCTTTTCTGGACAGTAATTTGTCTGTAGATGGAGAGAGGCAATTCTTGCCTAGTGGCTATTACCACACAACTGGAGTAACTCCAAGGATGCTCAATTTCTTCTTAGAATCCACGACAGGAAGCTGTCAGGAGCAGACAGGTCTCTAATCAATATGAACATTAATATATAAATATTTGTAGCATCAGTTCTATGGACTTCTGATGTTTTGAAAACCAACTATCCATGTAAGGTAACTTGGACTGTTTTCTGTTCACTCCTCTCAGCTATTTCTAAGTAAAATATGGAAAGCACCCTAACAATAAACTCAAAAATATGAATTTGCTATAGTCCCTTAACTCATAGGTTAACCATCCCAAATCAGTTAAAAAAGTTAAAAAAGGGCTGGGTCTAGGCATTGTATTCCTAAATGTGTTATACAGGCACAATGCCCATGAGTGTATCAATATTCATCTCATTTTTATATTAATAAGAGGCTCGTACCAATGAAAACCTTAAATTTGAGATCAAAGTAAATTTTGTACCATTTAAGAATTTATAACTTCATCTTGATAATAAGTATACAGATTTCTACCAGTAGGTTATGGCTATGCAGTAAGTCCTAGCTAATCCCCCCTGTTCCAACAAAACCACTACTTGTCCCTAGAAAGACAGACCATTATTAAACACATTAGTCCCCAAGCTCAGGGAATAGGGGCGCTGACTCTTCTTTAACTTCTTCAAGCTGATTAAGGGCGTTGAGATTTTAGAAGAGGGGTGGGGGGGAGAGTAAGTTGATAAGCCTCCGATGCTGTGTCTTCACTGAATCCAGATGGAATTCCAGGACATCAGAGGTTTGGGCAGGTCGGCTCAGTATGCTTGATGAGTAGATACACCAAGGCTGTGTATTCTGCAATATACAATTCTCAGAACAAGTTTTAGTATCAAGAAAAAAAAAAATTTCCACCCCCAGGGCGCTGACATTTTTTTTTAAAAGATGTTGGTTCTGAAGACTTTTTTTTTTTCCCGCTTCTTAAAATTGGTTGTAGTATTTACGTTTCAGATTTTATCCCCTTAGCCTACTTCCTCCCACCACCCAGAAACCTATCCCATCCCCCTCCTCATGCTTCTATGAGGCAGTGACCACACCTACCCCCCTCACTATCCCCTCCCCGCCCTCACATCCCCCCCACTGTGTGTTCATTCATTCATTTTTCATTCATTTTTTTTATGGGACCAAAAAACTCCTCTCCCACCTATGTCTGACAGGGCCATCCTCCCCTACATATACCTCTGGAGTCTTGGGTCCCTCCCTATGTGTTCCCAGGCTGGTGGTTTAGACCCTGGGGGGCTCTGGTTGTTTGGTATTGTTGCTTTCCACCTGGGGTCAATAACCCTTTCTGCTCCTTCAGTCCTCTCACTAAGTTCTCCATTGGGAAACCCCTGATCATATCAGTGGTTAATTGTGAACATTGTCCTCTGAGTGTTTTAGTCTTTGGCTGACCTCTAAGGAGACAGCTATATCATGTTCCTCACATTATGCACTTCCAGCCATCCACAATAGTGTTTAGATTAGGTGGCTGTACATGGGGTGAATACCCAGGTGGAAAGGTCTCCTGATGGCCTCTCCTTCAGTTCCTGTTCCATGTTTTGTTTCCCTATTTGCTCCCTTGAGCATTTTTATTTCCCGTTCTAAGTAGAACTGAGGCATCCCCTCTTGGTCTTCCTTCTTCATGAGCTTCATGTGGTCTGTGGGTTGAGTCTTCGATAATCCAAGCTTTTGGGCTAACATCCGTGGAGATATGTTTGTGTAACTCTCTTCTTTTGGGGTTTTTGGAAGATTACTTTCTTGCTTTTTCTAGGTTGTAGTTTCCCTCCTTGTGTTGGAGTTTTCCACCAATTATTCTTTGAAATGCTGGATTTGTGTTGAGATACTGTGTAAATTTGGATTTGTCATGGAATATTTTGGTTTCTCCATCAATAATGATTGACAGTTTTGCTGGGTATAGTAGTCTGGGCTGGCATTTGTGTTCTCTTAGGGTCTGTATGATATCGGTCCAGGATCTTCTGGCTTTTATGGTCTCTGGTGAGAAGTCTGGTGTAATTCTTATAGGTCTGCCTTTATATGTTACTTTGCCTTTTTCCCTTACTGCTTTTAGTATTTTTTCTTTGTTTTGTACATTTGATGTTTTGACTATTATATGGCGGGAAGTATTTCTTTTCTGGTCTAAATTATTTGGAGTTCTGTAAGCTTCTTGTATATTTATGGACATCTCTTTCTTTAGGTTAGGGAAGTTTTCCTCTATAATTTTGTTGAGGATATTTACTGGTCCTTTTAGTTGGGAGTCTTCCCCCTCATCTATACCTATTATCCTTAGGTTTGGCCTTCTCATTGTGTCTTGGATTTCTTGTATATTTTGGGTTAGTAGCTTTTTGTATTTTGCATTTTCTTTGACAGTTGTGTCAATGTTTTCCATGGTATCTTCTGCACATGAGATTCTCTCTTCCATCTCTTGTATTCTGTTGGTGATACTTGTGTCTATGACTCCTGATTGTTTTTTTAGGTTTTCTATCTCCAGGGTATTGTCCCTTTGTGATTTCTTTATTGTTTCTACTTCCATTTTTAGATCCTGCATGGTTCTGTTTAATTCCTTTTCCCGTTTGGTTGCATTTTCTTGAAATTCCTTAAGGGATTTTTGTGTTTCCTCTTTAAGGGTTTCTATCTGTCTACCAGTGCTCTCCTTAAGTTCTTTGAGAGTGTTATTTATGTCTTTCTTAAAGCCCTCTATCATCATCATGAGAAGTGATTTTAATTCTGATTCCTGCTTTTCTGGTGTGATGGGGTGTTCAGGGCTTACTCTGATGGGGGAGCTGGGTTCTGATGATGCCATGTAACTTTGGTTTCTGTTGCTTACATTCTTGCTCTTGCCTTTTGCCATCTGGTTAACTCTAGTGCTGCCTGTACTTGCTGTCTCTGACTGAAGCCTGTCTTTCTAGTTATCTAGCTTGTGTCTGATCTCCTAGGCGTCCAGATGTCTCTGTGATCTTTTCCAGCTGCACTGATTATAGTGGTACCTCTAGGATGCCTCAGGATATGGTGCCTCCAAGGTAGTAGTCCAGCTAGGTGTCTGCTGTTCTGGGTGCAGTGTCTCCTCTAGAACATCTCAGGAAACGTTGTCTGAAGCTCTGAGTTCATTTGTTCCTCTGTGGCTCTGGATTGAGTGGACCTTCCAGTATGTCTCAGGTGGAATCCAGGGTCCACACAACAGCAGACCTGGCAGAGGTCTGATCTAGGCCTCAGATCTGAGAACTAGTTTCTAAGACACTGTCCAAATTAGAGCGCCTGGGATCCCTGCTTCCTCTGGGTTCTTGGAGGTTGGAGTTGTCAAGTCTTAACTACTTCTCTTGGTGTTCAGTCTTTTCTCTTATATTCTGCTGGATGTGGAGATAGGTTTTTAAAAAATCTAATTCTTCCTTCCTAGTCAGAGAGCTAATTTGCAAAAGTTAGGAGGAAGGGCATAAATATTAAATTCAGGGAAAGTAACACTTTGAGTGAATATTACCAGTTTTATAGGAGTTTGGAGTAGATAATGAACCTAATTGTAGAAAGAAGAAAAGTTTAGATTTCAGGTTTGGGATAGGGTGGGTTTAGTGGGCAGCCCGAACTTCTTATTCATGCTGCAATTTAATTTGGTGTTTCTTCTTGAACACACACCTAACAGCCAAAGAATTGGCTTTTCCTTAAATTACTAAAAGCTACTCATTCAGTTATGACTTTATATATAAACATATCCCCTCCTTTTCCTTCCCATGTCTGGATAGTGAATGGGACATTTAATCATTATTATCTTTTAATGTTGAGCCAAGTTTTATGTTATTGATTATGAGTCCACTGGTAGGTGTCCACAGTCATTCTACTTGCATAAATCCAGTGCATGCAAGTTGTTCCATTCAATTTCTTTATAGTATGGCTAAAATTTAGATACCTCTCAGAGTTTGATGAGTATTTGCCTTGGGACATATTTGCTAATCCTTTGATTTGGCATTTATCTAGATCCAGAGCAGGGGCAACTGACATAGAATTCATGACCCTTATCATCTGTTAATTAAATAATAGTCAATAATCATATTCACTAAGACTGTAAAAGTATAGGCATATCATGTTGGGTTTGCAGTAGTAGGGACAGCAAGATAGGTTCAACAATCTAGGAAAAGAAATCTCTGCCAGAATTGTCTTTGTTTTCACTTCAGATGCTAATAACAAATCAGAAAGAATGTAATAGTGCCACTGTTAATCCCCTCAAAAAAAAATAAAAGAAAAAAAACAAGGAATAGAAAGTAAGTTGGCACCATGACCTACAATATAGTCCAGAGAAGAGCCTACTATGGAAAGAATAGGAATAAAGGTAGCAACTGGATTGTCAAGGGGTTATAACATACTTAAAAGCAAACGAATTGGTTTATTAACATGGTCTCTAGCCATACAATGTCTCTGATAGGAGCTACTATTATGTGCATTTTAAGACTTAGAAAAGCAATTAATTTAAGGTGTCTTGTACAAATTGGCTATCTGTTACCCTATGTCAAGTTCTTTTGGACTCATAAACTAGATCTCTCAGTGCAGAGAAACTATCAAAGCCACAAAACAGAAAATTTTTCTCCAGGTAGCATATTAAATCATAAAGTACTATAGTACTATTTTAATGATAGAACTGCCATAAGGACAAGACAGTCTTTCTGCATGTGTTATGTTAGAGTGCATATGTGGTTTCTTTGTGTGTGTGTGTTTGTATGTGTGTGTGTGTTTGTGTATGTAAGAATATGTATGTACCTACAGAGGACAGAGATTGATTGAAGATATATTTTTTATTGCTACTTTATGTTCTGAGACAGCATCTTCCCCTGACATGTGGCTATTTTCCTAGCCTACAACATTTCGTGGATATGCCATAGATGAAATTTTTTTCTGTGATATTGGGGCTTTAATTTAAGTGAGCTGACATCCTACCATTTACTAGGCAAACCCTATAGTATTACTGCGATTGTTCTGCAGACCCACAGACATGAATTTTAAGACATCCTGGTGAGCAAATCTTACATGAATTAGTAAGAGAAGTGTTAGTCAACTATCAATGAGTACACAGATATTTTGGGTGGTCCCCAACAGAGTCAATCATACTGCTCATAGAACCTTAATCTATAGTTTTCCTGACATGTATGTGCACATTAATCAATCTCTAACTGCCATCATACTGCATACTGTCAACTCAGGCACTATTAAGTATCTCCTATCTTTTTCTTCAAAATGTCATCAACCACCCCTTGTTGAGATGTTTGAGCCAGATGAACTCCACCTGTTTGGTTCAATTAGTGCCCATTTAGGCCAATAGAAATAAAAGGCCATCTTCTAACTTATAAAAATCATTTTTTGCTATACTTTTCTATACAAAAGTGGTGGGTTTTTTTCTTTCTGAAGGTTCATGATGGTACCTACTAAGCCTCTTCATTATACTGCTTTAAAAAGTGACTACTTTCATGGAACAAATGGTACATTACAAAATCACCACAGTGGGGCTGCTCAGAGAGAGTCAGCCCAGCCAGCATGAGGCATGAAATTGTTGGACTGATTCGTTTGCAGGAACATCTGTGTAACTGTCCTCAACAGCATTTCAGAGGTGAGATCATTACTGCCCTTATATCACCCTTGAGTCCTCTGACCTCATGATCATTCATAAAGCAAAGATACTGTGTTTTTCATCATTTATTAGGTCATGTAAATTGCCCTAAACCTATAAAGTGAGATGCAATGCTTCCAAACATTTGGAAAAAGCCTCTTGATTTTGCCAAGGTTTTCTTCTTTCTTGTTTTAAACTCTACCTCTCTCGCCCCCCCCGCCCTTCAACAAACTAAAACAGAAATTCATACAGCTTATAAGCAAAGAGAGTTGACTTTGTGATGTTGTTAGTCTTGAATGCTTCAAGGGAAAAGGTTAAGGTTATGTTTCCAAGAAATAAAGGAGTGGAAAATCACAGTTAGAGGCGTGAAGTCCAGGCATGAAATGCAATTGTTTCACTGATTTTTTGTAACATTCTTTACCTAGTACTCAAGAAAGCTATTTTGAAATTGTGTGTTATCATCCATGGGTATTAAAAATTAAAAAATTCAACAAGCAGTTTTTTTACTTTCTTTCTTTCTTCTTTTATTTTTTAGTATATTTTATTATGTGATTCATTAGTACTTACTGAATTGAGGAACTATCACACACAGCCTCAAAAAATCAGAGCTAAAGAAGATGACTCACTGCATTCAGAACATAATTGCCTTCCCAACTATGCTGTCAGATGCTATCTCAGATTTCCCCAGTTATCCTGTGAACACGATGAGTGTTCTACCCAGAACCCCAGTAGGCATTTGGTATTCACCTTGTTGTATCTGGAAATAGATGCAAAGCTTTCTCTAACACAAAAACTCCCTGTTTTAAGGAACACAGCTTTGGTATGACATTTGTGCTTCCATCTACTCTGAAATTTCTGAAATGAGCGATCCTGTATAAAAAGTGCCATTTTTTGGTACAGTAATCAATTCTCTGCTTTGTATAACAAGCCTTTTCTGGAATGAAAGTGCCTGAGGAAAGAGATGTTTTGGAGCAGAATCTGTTGTGTTGACTGTCTGCCAAGTCTTCAGCCTACTGTGGATAGGAGCAATCCTAAGGGCATTCTTAAGCCCTCACAGAATTTTAGGTTTGAGCTCCTTGCTATAATTGATTAGACTCAGGTTAGCAGTCTGCATTGAGGCTGGCTGGCAAGTCTATATGGTGGCCTGGTGTAAGAACTATTCCCAATGTTGGTGATGTTGATTATCTTTGACAGTGATAAACCAACGTAGGGAGTCTTTTTCCACTGGGAAGTTTGAATTTGAGGTATATGCAGTCCTTGTGGTCAGTAGGGACAGAGAGTTCAAGAGGACTGTCTGTCACTGGGACTATAAATAGGCTTCTTGGAAGTCAAGAAGTCAGGAGGCTGATGGATAAGTAGTAGTCCCATGTAAGCAAAAACCTTGAGAAATACAGATGTGGGATATCACAGCACATTCGATTGTAACAGCAAGGAAAGAAATGTGTAGGGGAACATTGAGTCATGAAAGGCAGAGCCATGTGGTCAGTGAAGCTGGTCATGGAGGAAAAGGCAGGCAAGATAGATCTGTAGGGCTCAGTTGACTCTTGAATGTTCTTCCAGGCTTTTAGAATTATTTTTATTTATAGGAGGTCTGGTTTTGTTGTGAAAATTCTCTCTTTCTTTAACTCTATTTATATATAAGTTAACCCAAATAAAGTAAGAGTATTTTTTTTCTACTCTCTAGATATTATCCCTGCACTTGAACCTTTCTTATTCTGGAGAAGCTTTCTTGAACTTTCAAAATCAACTGAAGTGGCTAGTCACAACAATGTGTAGCCTTTGGGTGGAGGAAAGGGAAAGTGTGTTTAGACAAATGACTTCTGTTGTTCTAAGAATGACTTCTCTTTGTGGATGACCAATAGCATTTCAGGCATTTGGAAAGTTTTATTTCTAATTCCATAGCATCTTAAGGACAGCAATGTCAAAACTCATGTTCTCTCTTCAGAGCACTGAGGACCAGTGCATCGCCCTAGTGCACTTCACTAGCATTCAGGAAGTGGAATGGTGATCCTTGCCAAGACTGTCTAGCTCAAAAGTGGGTGCTCTTCTCCACACTTATCTCTTTCTAAAAGGACAGGATTTCTGCAAAATTCATCCTACAAAAGAGAGAGACACATAAGAGAAAGATGAGACGACTCCAAGATCAGCTGAGACCAGAGCTGAGTTGGGAGCATACAGGCAGGCACGGCATGCCAGTCTTGATAGATGACTGCCATTCCATCTTGTGTGACATGGTTTTTCTGAACAGGCTGCGTTTATTAAGTTGTATAGCTCAGTCAGGTGTTTTACCACCAAGATCAGTGTAATTTATATGTAAAAACACAATCAGTTTCCTTTGCCTTACAAGAAATCTGACAGAAAAAGAAAGTGACAGATGGCAGGTAGAATGTTTCCCAGTTGTGGTGTGAATCATGGAAAATTGGACAGGTGGTCTATATTGGTATTTCTGGCAGAAATCATAGAAGGGAGCAATACTCTGATGCCCCATTCATCCTGTTCTACAGAATATGCTGTCTCAGGTGGAAGGAGGCTGTTAGAGATTGACTAATGATGAAATATGCCAGCTTGTTAAACAGGGATTGACAGTATTCCCATGTACCACTCAGAGTCACTGAATTAGTTGAAGCTACTGTCAGAGGTCAGGATCCTCTCCCACTCCTGAGTTGAGAGTTCTAAAATTTGGTAATTCAGGGATACAGTCATCCTGAAGAAAAGATAATTTAGATTCCATATGATGGTGATTCTTATAAGAGAGATGGGCTGTGTTTTAGATGCCTAGAAGGACTCTTTGGACTGGCAGATAAAAACTGCAGGAGAGAGAATACTTTACATACAAGGGAGGTTTTCCAGCTGGAATGTAGTGTGAGTAAAATCAGTGGCCCAGATTCAGTGAAAGATTTGCCTTCTTTCCTGATCTCAGTCACTGATGGAAATTTATCATAAAGCAGTGACCAGGATCCTGGCATGGAAGTCTTTATCAGTAGAGTAATGGAAAACCAAGCATGCAAGGGTAGAGGACTGTGGTGACAGTGCTAAAGAGGCTGCCAAGGAGAGCTCCCTTAAAGTTCATGAAGGACATAGACTCCAATCACTGATGCCCTTTCTGTCTTCACCACAACCGTACTGTACGTTAGAAAATTCACTTTCTAGACCTCCAAAGGGAAGCCTCTTATCGTTGTCTTTTATTCTAGATAATTGCTTTATTGCCCTGTGTGAGCGCTAGCCTTCTTCCCAATGGACTAAGTTAAAAATAAGGCCATTGTGTTAAAGGTTTTTGATATTAAAAAAAAAAAAAAAACAGACTCAAATGTTTCTTTTCTTATTTTTTTAAACATAGATTCATCTCTTTTCTTATTTTTTTAAACATAGATTCAGAAGAAGCAAACACCTGAGCAGACTTGTTGACATTGCCCTGAAAGTCTTTTCCTTTTAGTTAGGGTTAAACCATAATCTTGTCTAACTTCTATGGAGTTAAACAATGAAAGTGGTACAATGAACTTACAGTTCTCTAGATTCTGCTTGCCTTCTAGTATATTTTGCAAGACTCTTCATCGCAGTGGCAGGGTACATTCTGTTAATGTGGCAGATTCTTTCATCATTAGAGACCTACTAGTCTTCAACAGACAGAAATGTAATGGTGCCATTTGTCTTTAAAATGATCCCTGAGGCACTTGTATGTGTAAGGAGCAGAGGCAGAAAAGACTGAGTAGAACCAGAGAATGTGGCCATCATAAAAACCTCTCCTACTCCCAAGTTTTCATGAGTAACTTCATATAGCCACACAATCGAGAAATAAAAGAAGATAGCGGATGAGCCTGAATTTCTTAAACAATATAAAAGGGAGCATATTATTTCTTAAACATCATGAATAGAGTGAGCATTCTTGCTGAGACCACAAAATATAGTTTGCAACCTGTTTCCTAAAGAAAAAAATAGTGAAAAGCAAACATGGTTTTTTAGCTGTTTAATCTAGAAAATGAACTAATTCCCAACAGGCTTTGCTGTCAGTGCCAGCTAACAGAACACAGCTTTAATAGAAAGGAGACACACAGGATGAGGAAAAGTATTAGACTTCTCCCAACCAGCCATTTCTTTCCCATCAGTTTAAAAAAGGAAAATGCCATATGGTTCCATAAGATAGAACATCTTTAGTGGTGATATATATTCTCTCTTTTTTTTTTTTTGCTAGAATTGATTTTTAAAATTTGTTTGTGCTTTGATCTCCAAATAACTGATCCTGTATGAATATGAAGCCAGACTGCTGGTGCCAGCAGACAGAGGATTTAACCGAAGGAACTTAAAGCAAATTCCACTAATAGCTTACTATTAGAATTTCTTTCTGAATATTAAAATATAAATATTACTTTAAGGACAGCGCCAGCTACATTATTTGTTGAGCATTTATGTAAAATAAAAATACGAGGCTGTGGCAAGGCAGTGAAGTGAATCTCTTTTTTCTTGAAACCCCAGTTTAAAGGACAATGCTAGCAGGCTTGCAACCTCCATGTAGAGATAAATCTTTCACTGGGGGACAGGGTCTTCTCCCAATTGTCCAGCAGACCCATCAGGTCCACCATGGTACTGCAGGAGCCCTTTGTGTAGAAGGCAGAGGAAAAAATCTAAAGAATTTGATCCTGAGAGTTATGTGGTTGTGGACATGTGTAGGGGTTAGCAGCAGGTTAGAGAGGGGAAGGACTGGGTGAAGAGTTTCAAGAATCTGTGATGATGTGGTGAGGAGTGGCCAAGCATCTCTTTTGTCCACATGTTCCTTTGTCTCTTTCTTTGTTACTTAGGTCATTTAAAAAAAGTTCAAGGAGGTAGTTGTGAAACTCTAAACTTCCAGTACTTGGGTCCCACTCACTATGAAGCTACTCCATAGAACTCCATAAAGATCTGCCTTTCAGTGTGATGAAGTACCAGGCTACGTGAAGAAAAGAGAAATATGTGAAGCAATTGTCGGTCATGGGAATGCGCTCACCACTAGAAAACTGGCTCAACACACCTGGACAAAGCATTCTAACTTTACTTGTGAGGTGAATCCTCAGCTTTCAAACTGAGAATCTGAGAATGTAAATGTTTCTGTGTTTTGCATTTTGAGGACATCTGGCAAACAGTAGCAGAGGAGACTCACTTTAAACAAATATTTTGATTGAAAATTGACTTTTTCTCTTACAATACATTCTGATCAGTTTCCTTTCCTTTTCCCAGTTTTTCCACCCCCAAGATCTACTCATCCCTCATTTCTCTTCAGCAAAGAGCAGGCCTCCAGAAATAGAATCAAAACAGGACCAAATGAAGATATAAAACAAGAGCCCACATAGAGAGATTGGACAAGGAAACTCAATAGGGGGAGGAAAAGGGTCGCAAGCTCAGGCAAAAGAGCAAGAGGTTCTCATGCTTCTACCTCACTTTTAACTTTTAAGATGTCATTGGTCTTTTGCCTGTGTGTTTTTACCATTTGAAGGTACCAATGTCAAGGGCTCTCAGACCCTAAATGTGTTGGAATTTTCATGAATTAGTGAATAAAAAACCTGACCCAGAAGGAAATGGACTTGAAAGCTGGTTTTTCACTGTAGGGTGCTCTCAGAGCCCCAGAAGCTCACTTTGGGACTGGGTTGAGTGCCGTGAATGTGTACAGGGTCCCTGATGCTGTCAAAGGATGGCAGGTTCTCAGTCAGGATTGGCTGAGTTTGTGTGAGTTGCATAACACAATATGGCATTTTTATTTTTATTAATTGTCCAGGTAGTAGCCAAATCCATTCTCTTGTGCCCCTGCTTTCTTCTTTGCCCATATTTGCATGGCAGAAACATATCTTCAGTGAGGGATATCTCCCTGCCTTATGGATACACTTTTTGAAGAGAACCAAGAGCAGTCATTTGATATGAATCCATTTATCAGACATCTGGTGTAAACAGTTCCTTTCTGGTCCAGAAAGCTGCCATCACAGAAGATAGAAATGTACTGGGACCTTGATTCCAGCTCCAGTTCCAGATGTAGGTAGTTTGAGGCCCAGCAGATGGCGACAGTAGCTCAGTGATGAAATCCAAGCACATGCCTGTGTGGTTTAGGCTTTGTAATGCATTATTTATGAGTGGAAATTAACTTTGAAATCTTGGTAGTTTGCTCTCAGCAATACAGGAAATAACCATAGGTTTGTTTGTTTGTTTTTTTCAATACAATGTAACAAATAGTCTTTCTAACTAATTACATAAATTATGATGTCTGCTGTCTGGTACTTTAGAGTTACATATATTTGGTTTTATTATTATGATCACTAGTATTAAAAAATACTCTCCTTTTACAGAGAAAAATGTTCATGTGCTTTGGGGAGTCTTGAGAAAATAAGTAAAAGGTGGAAGGCCTGATGTGAAGGTCTATCAGCCTCCAGATTTTTTGTTGTTATAGATAGAGCAAAGAAAAGGAAAAAAAAAAAAAAAAAAAAAAAAAAAAAAAAAAAAAAAGAAAGTAAGTAGAAGTAAGTAGCAGGAAGCATACCAACTCCATGTTCAAGAAAATATCAGCAGTAATATAATAAAGCTATGGTAAAGGGATGTCACAAGCAATGGGAACCCAGGGGCCAGCAGAGAGGTCTAGGCCAGCAGGTCTGTTGGTCATTGCACTCAGCAGCTGGCTGAGGTTCTGGAGCAGGCAGGGTTCCAACTTTGTTTAAACAAAAAAGAGCAGGGGTCGGGTAGGCAGGAAGAGTTCCCAATTCTGGTTTGCTTGCCCAAGAAATACTCATTAATTAGCATTTTGCATCAAAGTTCTGTATTAGTGATAAGAAACAAATTAACACTAGGTATGGTAACCCTATTAAAAAAACAGTTGAATTCCTACCTGTATAGTAGTAGCACAGCTTAGAAATCAGTAAGCCTGAGTTTTATAATTTCCGTCTTCTCATGTCTATATTTATACTTCTATTTTTACCACGAAACATTATAAGCTTATTTCTAATAGAAAATCATGTTAAGTAAATAAAAAAGAAATATAGGAATAGAAGAAAAACTGTCTTGTTCCTAGGAGGGGATTCTCATTATTTCAAAGACAGTAATTTCCCTTAGAGCTAAAAATCTTATTGGTTAAGAAATAAATTTAAATTAATTTAGATAATGTTTAAAAATATTTTTAAAAGACAAACTAAATATATTTGAATCCTTAAGACTTAACAAAAATATTATAATAACAAAAAAGAAACTAGTATTGAACTTCTTATGGGCAGTTGATTACCAGTGTTAAGTGGAATTTATACTATGTATCAGTGGCATCAAAAGAACTACATATTTCTTTGAAAACATGCCCGAATCTATGAAGAAATGAGATAGTGCATTTATTCTATCTTTGGTTGTAACAGAAGAAATATTTAAAAGAAACCAAAATATAGAACACTAAATATATGGCATTCATAACTAATAAAGACTTGCTAAATGAATATATGAGTAACTTTTAAATAGTAGTATTTAGCATATTTAGAATGTTTGTATATCTTCTTAGCTTTTCTGACCTCTTTCATCCTCAAATTTAAAGTCTGGTCCTCATGGAAACAACGTTGACATCAATTGGATCTCGTTAGACACGCAAGATCCCAGGCTCAACCTCACATATTAACTGTCAGGCTTTTCCCTACACTATGACTCAGAGTCATTCTTCTTTGTGCTTAATCTTGTAAGACTTTATACTAGTAACTTATTGAGAAAACTAAGGCATAAAATAACTTAACAATTTGTCACAGGTCATGGAGTCACAGGAAAAAAGATGGATTTTGACTTCAAGCCACTTCAATAGAGTCTATTTCATTCATCTGTTTGGCACATATTGACTGAATGCCTGTATGTGCATACCAAGGGCAATGTGGTTTGTATTTCTGATCTTCAGTGGTCCTTTCCTGACATGCTTTTCCATTGGCATTTATCAGTCTTAATTTGCTTTAATGTAAACCACAGAGAGAATTTAGATGAAGACTACACTACACAAATCTGAATTAAGATATATCATTCAGGACTTGTGAGATGCACAGTTGGCAATATGATTTCCTTCAGAATCCATGTAACAAAAAATGGGCCTGAGGGTACATGCTTGTAAGCCCAGTGTTAGTGAGGCAGCTATAAGATTATTCCATGTGTTTATATGCTGAGAAGTCTAGCCTACATGGTTATCTCTAGGCCAGTAGTAGAACCTATTTCAAAAAACCGTATGGATAACAACCAAGGAGCTACATCTAAGATTGGGTTTTGCCTCAACAAGGATGCACACACATGCTTGTGCACCTTCTGATGCATGTGAGCTCACAAATGCACTCATGTATGTATACATATGTGTGCGCGTGCACATCATGCCAGGTATGCAAAATATAAATACTTTTCTTTATCAGGATGTGGTAGTTTGAATGAGAATATTTATTCTCATTCTATTTTTGAGTGTTTATATTTGAATGCTCTGCACCCAGTTATGGAACTGTTTGGGAAGGATTACAAGTTGTGGCCTTGTTAGAGGTGGTGTGTCACTAGCAGTGGGCTTTGAGGTTTCAAAAAGTCCAAACCCAGTTAGCAATCTCTGATTCCCACTTACAGATAAGGATGCAGGCTCTTATCTACTGCTCCAGTGCTATGCCTGCTGGTTTTCGGTCATGCTCTGCACCACATCCATGGACATTAACCCTCTGCAATTGTGACCCCAGAATTAAATTTTTTTAAAAAGTAGCCTTGTTCATGGTGTTTAGTCATGACAATAGATAGGTAAGACAATAAAAAAATTAGAACATACTATGTAAAGGTAAAATATAATGTCTACCTGTCTAAAGTATCATTATAAACATATAAAACTATTCAAAATTTTAACTACCTTTTCTCTATTTAGAAAGAAATAATTCAAGAAAATATTTAAAGGTAAAACAAACAGATGGTATACTGGTTAGGGTTTTTTTTTTTCTTTTTCTTTTTTTGTCAAGTTGCCATGAGATTATCTGGAAACGGGGAACTTCAATCAAGAAAATACTCCCATGAGACTGCCCTGTAGGCAAGTCTGTGAAGGTATTTTGGTGGTTGTTAATTGATGTAGGAGGATACACTAGACTGTTGTGTGTAGTGTCACTTCTGAACATGTGAACACATGGCCCTGCGAGTATTAAAAAGTTATTAGGAGGAGGATACACTAGACTGTTGTGTGTGGTGTCACTTCTGAACATGTGAACACACGGTCCTGGGAGATTAAAAAGTTATTAAGTGGCTAGTCAGCAAGTAACATTCTTCCATGGTCTCTGCTTCAGTTTCTGTCTCCAGGTTCCTGTGTAGGGAGCCGGCGAGCGGTGACAACATTCGTCATTACAAGATGGCACTGGCATCCGGTGCTCCCACAAGTAAACAACTAAACTGCGCAGGTGCAAGAGGCGAAAGTGCGCCAAGTCACTGCCCATCCCGGGACGTAATATGGGGTGATGAGTGAACAGCCAATCAGAAGTGAACATGACACTCTAGGGTGCATATTAGCAGTGCCTTTTCTGGGCTTGGGGTCTTCCGCTTCAGCTGATTCAAGAATAAAGCCTCGTTGTAGTAACTACCCGAACACTGCCTCCTGTGTCTCTCTTGGGGGTGAGGGGATTCGGAAGGGGCGCGGAACATTCCTGCCTTGAGTTTCTTCTCTGACTTTATGATAGACTACATGGTGTCGGGTGAAAGAAGTTCTCCCCTTTCTAAGTTGCTTTTAGACATGCTGTTTGATTATAGCAATAGGAAGCACAATAAGGTAGGTGTGTAGATAGGTTTTCCCCTCACATTCCTATCTAATGCAAAAAAACATTCAATGCACAATGTCAATAGCTAATCAAGCAACTGTTACTTTGAAAGCTGTTACAGGACAAACAGAAAGTTGTCCTGTAACAGCTCCTTTTGCTGCCTAGAGAAAGCCTGAACTCTGCATCCTACATGACTTGGTATCCACCTCCCTGCTGCTCTTCTCCCTGCACAGCAGGCTGCTTCCACCAGCCTAGGCGCCACTATTCATTCTTCCTGTCTTCTTTTTGATTGAATATTTATGTGTAGGCATTGACCAGGGTACAGAGGTGCCCTGTGTGCTTGATCTTTGTGGTATGCTTATAACATCTTTTCTCAGCCTTCAAATGCTTTAGGGAAGTGGCTCATTAAATACAATTGCTTGCCATATAAATCTGACAACCCAACTTTACTCTTGGGGCCCTCAGATAAAACTGGGTGGACTGGCACATTTTTATAATCCCAGAGTTCTTATGGGGAGGCAGGAGGTGCAGACAAGAAAATTGCTGGAAGCCTAGAGGTTTGGGTATGCAGTATAGCAGAAAGAATCAGAAAGACAGGTGAAGGCAGGATCCAACTCCAGAAAGTTGTCTTCTAACTTCTACATGTGTACTGTGTGTGACATTTCAGTGCTTTCATTACTAAATCATTTACTAATGAATATATATATATATATATGCAACAGCTTTCAGTGTTCTCCTTCACATTGTACAGTGGAGCATAAAAGTATTCCATGAACTGGCCTGCCTGCCTCAGCAGCCTCATCCCCTGGGACTATATTTATGCTTTTAGTGGTAAATGCTCTGACCAATACCATTCTGGATTAACAGAGCTACATTGTAATTCTGAATACATTCTGCTTACATTTTCCATGATCACATCTCAGCCTCCTCTTCTTTGTTTTTTTTCTCTCTCACCATCCTCTGCACGTTGCTGACTCCCTGTTTCCATGTGTCACTATGCTTTTTACATTAGCTTTTACTCCACTTCAATTTTGTGTTTTTCTCCTTCTGTCAATTTTGAGTTAATTGGGCATGACTGGTTTTAAGAAATCTTGGTTCACTTTTAGGACCCAACTGTTATCTGATACACAAAGTGGCATTAATCACTGCTTGTGTAAAGAAAGCAAGCATGACAGTGTCTCTGTTGCAATTTTCTTAGTGTTCTTTATCAAGATACGTTCCACCTTTCCAAGTCTTCTTCCCAGTGGCTGGAGATGTCCTCTCACATCTCTGAATTTTACTTTTTTATTTTCCTCATCCTTGGGCTCTTGGACCTCGAGCCAGGACCAGTCAACATTTTTATACTTAGCTAAATATAGTGTCGTGTTCCTATAACCTCATCTACTCAGGAGGCTGAAGATTACTACCTGAACTCCGGAATTTGAGATGAGCTACTACAGCAGAGTAAGACTTCATCTTAAGCAATAATAGTAACAAATACAAGAAAGAAGTTCCCAAATACTACATATTTATACAAGCATTTTTTGTCTTGTCTTCTCTCTCTCTCTCTCTCTCTCTCTCTCTCTCTCTCTGTCTCTCTCTTTCTTTCTTTCTTTTTTCTTTTATCCTTCTCTTTATATCTAGACCACTGAACCCCTCCTCCCAATCCCCAGTTACACAGTTACCCCCCCCATCTTCTCTGAGAGGATGGAGGCCAACCCTGAGTATTCCCCCACCTTGCCACATCAAGTCTCTGCAGGGTTAGGTGCATCCTCTTATTGAGGCCAGACAAGGCAACCCCAGTTAGGGGAATGAGATTTACAGACATGCAACAGCTTTAGGGACAGACTCCACTCCAATGGTTCAGGGACATGCATGAAGACTAAGCTATACATCTGCTACATATCTGGAGGGGCCCTAGGTCAAGCCTGTCTAGCCTCTTTTGTTGGTTGTTCAGTCTCTGAGAATCTACAACAATCCAAGTTAGTTGACTCTGATGGTCTTCCTCTGAAGGTCCTATCCCCTACTGGGCCCTCAATTCTTCCCCTAACTCTTTCATAAGACTCCCCAAGCTTCATCCAGTGTTTGAATGTGGGTCTCTACATGTGTTTCAGTCAGCTGCTGGGTGGAATGTCTCAGAGGACAGTTTTGCTAGGCTGCTGTCTGCAAGCATAACAAGAATGTCATTAATAGTGTCAGGGATTGGTGCTTGTCCATGGGATAAGTCTCAAGTTGGGCTAATTACTGGCCATTCCCTCCCTCTCTGCTTCATCTTTGTCACTGCATTTTTTTTTTTTTTTTTTGTAGATAGGACAAATTTTGGGTCAAAAGTTTTGTGGGTGGTTTGGAGGCCTTATCATTCCCCTGGGTGTCCTGCCTGGTTACAGGAGGTGACTACTTCAGGTTTACCCACTGCTTGGTGTCTCAGCTAGAGTCACTTCCATAGACTTTTGGAGCCTCTCCCATTCCAGGTCTCTGGTACATCCTCAAGATGGCCCCCACTTCCTCACCTCTGCCAGCTGCTGATTTTCATTCATCTCCTGGCCTTCTGGACCTCTCTCCTGACTCTTCCCACACCTGATTCTGAACATGCACTCATTTCCTTCTCTATCCTCTCTCTCTTTCAGTTCTCTCCCTCTATCTGCCACCTATGACTATTTTATTCCCCCTTGTAAGTGAAATTCAAGCATCTTCCCTTGGGCCTTTCTACTTAATACTCCTAAAGGAATAAAAATTGTATAAAACTTGTAAAATTTTAACATCTTAGTAAGTCCAAGTTTGCTAATTTAAGCATTTTAGCAAATTAGTCAGGCACATACCCATTTTTACATTGCATTCTCTTGTGTCACTTTTAAATATATATTTATTTATAGGGAACCTTCTATGTGCAGATAAACAAGGGAAGACAACGATTGTAAACATTGATAAGTAGGAAAACTCTATTCCAGAAGGGTGCCTGTCTATTTGACCAGATAACCAGTAAAGCTGTTACAAAACAGGTATCAGGGAGTTAGCTTTTGAGGGAAGAGAGATTTAGGAAAGGATTTGAAGTGAAATGGTAATTGTTTTTAAAGCCATTCAGATTGTACCTAAGGACATTTCTAGAATTATACAATTCCCTCAAAAACCTACTTGCCTGTAAATCAGGACCAGTTTGAGCAAATATTGCATTCACTTGGCCTATGAGTCTACTGTGTGTAATGTTGTGTAACCTATAAAAGTGCCAGGAGATGCCCAGAGAAATAGCAAAAGTGTGAAAGGTAAAATGCCCATCATTCATGTCTTCTGTGGCAAGAGATGGAGAGAGGGAGGGAGAGAGGGAAGGAGGGAAAGACACATATATACATATAGATAGATAGATAGATAGATAGATAGATAGATAGATAGATAGAGACAAATATACACACAGACAGAGACAGAGACAAGAGAGACAGAAGGAAACAAATATCCAGACACACACACAGATACACACACAGAGACACACAGACACACACAGACACACAGACACACACACACACAAACACACACACACACACACAGAGAGAGAGAGAGAGAGAGAGAGAGAGAGAGAGAGAGACAGACAGACAGACAGACAGACAGAGAGAGACAGAGAGAGAGAAAGGGAGGGAGGGAGAGAGAGAGACAGAGAGAGAGAGAGAGAGAGAGAGAGAGAGAGAGAGAGAGAGAGAGAGAGACTTTCTGGGTAATAGAGAAGTAGAAATCCTTAAAAAGGAAAAAATGTGTCCAGTTATTCTGCTGATGTCCCCCACCTCCCACCCCCCAAGCCCTGCTCTTACTTGGCTTATAAGTGGATTCCATGAGCATGGTAGATGTACATTATTTTTAGGTAATTGTACTTTGTTGTTGTTGTGTTTGTTTATTTGTTTTCAAGACAGGATTTCTCTGCATAGCCTTGGCTGTCCTGGAACTCATTCTGTACACCAAGCTGGCCTTGAACTCAAAGATATACTTGCTTCTGCCTCTCCAGCACTGGGATTAAAGATGTGCACCACTACTGTCCAGCTGTTCAATGTAGGTTTTAATGTTTATTTCCCCAGTGCTTAAAATATTTTTTTTAAATTAAAGAGCAACATAGCTTTTTCTGGAGAATGTGATTCCTATGACTATTAAGAGCAAACATGCTGGGTAAGAGAAATTTTCAGAGACAGCAGAGTGGCTTTTACTGAAAATGACACGTGTCTACTTGCCAGTACATCAGCCTCATACGGATTTTTGTATTAGTGGGGCTCTGGAATGTATAAATAAGAATTTGTGTTTGAATGAGGACTGTTGATACTTGTAACTTTCCTTAGTCTCAGATTCCCTCATTCCTGTCACAGGAGAATTATAATGTTCATCTGTTAGTCTTGTAATAGAGTTTAGAATTTAGATACATGAAAGGATTATTTTGATAGTTGATAAGTCAGGACTGTGAAATGTCACAGGAAAGACAAGGTCACGTGGATGCTTCGTGGTGATGATTTTAAATATCAGCTAAAGTTTTGTTGCACTTTCCAAGCCATTCCTTTGGATTGATGCTGATCAAAGTTTTATTCTAGGACCTAGAATGATCATCTTCTACCGTTTCCCACTAATCTAGGAATTGACTCTCTTAGTTATAGGTTTTATGTGAGCCCAGGGAACACTAAGGAGAATGAGAATCTCCTCCAACATCTCTAGCAAAGTTGCTATAATTCCAATTGAATATATTTTAAAGATTTTAAGCAATTTATGAGGATAATTATTTTCCTTAAAGGCATGCATATGTACCATGTATGCACATGTCTGCTGGAGATCAGAAGAGGGTGTCCAAAAACCTGGAACTGGGTATGTGGATGTCTGTGAGATACAATGTGAGTTTTAGCGATCAATCCTGGGTCCTTCACAAGAGCAGTAAGTACTCTGAATAGTGGAGCCACAACTTCATCCCCACAAAGTAGTAGTTTTGAGTGCTTACTTTGTTTTAGTCTCTAGGTGAAACACAATCCTCTTTAATCTTCATAACAATACTATTTAGTAGTTAATATTAGAACTGTTCTATAATCTACAATGCATCTTAGAAAGGTGAATTCACAGCCCAGTCACTGTCTGTCCTCAATATTGCAGTTTTAGGTTGTAAAGAAGAAACATTAACTCAGCCCTCAAAATTTGGAGAATGAGTACAATTAGCCTGTGATAGTTAATATCCTTAACTTTGATAATTTAAGGGAAATTCATGGACTCTAGCATCACTGAAACAAATACGTTTCTAGGGAATTATCTAATCTGAGGAAGGATAGACTCAATCCAAATGTGAATAGCACTAGTCCATGGGCTATGAACTAGTTAGGAAGAAAGATGCTTTAATAGTATGATTGAGCTTGACATCAGCATCCATTTCTCTTAGCTTCCTAACTGGATGCAATCTGAACAACTTTTAAAAACTCCTGCTACCATGATTTTCTACCATAAAGGGCTGTACTATCAAACTGTGAGTCAGAGTAAAACCTTTCACCCTTACGTTGCTTTTGTCAGGTGTTTTATCTCATGACAAAGTCAACAACGAATATTATAAATTTTTCCAGCAGCCTCCTTCAGAACATCTAAATTCTATACAGTAGTGTTTATCTTTTTGTCCAGTAGACAAAAACATCATCATTAGAGCATTGGAGTAGAGGGAAAACTAAGCCCCGTTGTTACTGTCACAATGACAAGTGTTGTAGTCCCACTGTGCAAGAGATATTATGGATGCCTTACCATGTACTTATGATGCTTCTATTAGTGTTACCAAAGGAGCAGTCATCCATAGCAAACATGGATTCAATAGTGACTTAAAAAACAACCTGTTACTTTGGTTATAAGGCAGACTTGGTGTTGAACTGTGTGATGAATCTTGCCTTGCCAATTGCATTTTTTTCTCCTGTGGGGATCCCAAGGGGCACATACACTCAGGGACAAGAGTAAAATTCCGCTGGTTAGCATAAGCACCCCACTCACTGATGTAAACTTTTGGTACAAATAAAATAGGAAGTTTTGATTCAACTACAGGCTTGAACCAGATTTTCATCAAGTCACTCCCTAACTGGCTAAATAGAAAAGCCACAGTTGAGGAGCTAGGTGGTAAAGTGAATGGAGCTCAAGGTATCTACTCTGTGGAATGTATTGAATAGTTGAGAGAGAAGAATCCCTTGAAAGGTCTCACCTTTTTTCTTTCTTTCTTTCTTTCTTTCTTTCTTTCTTTCTTTCTTTCTTTCTCTCTCTCTCTCTCTCTCTCTCTCTCTCTCTCTCTCTCTCTTTCTTTCTTTCTTTCTTTCTTTCTTTCTTTCTTTCTTTCTTTCCTCCCTTCTTCTCTCTCTCCTCTCTCCCTTCCTTTCCTTCCTTATTTTTTCTTTTTAAAGTGTGTATGTGTGTGTGTATGTGTGTGTGTGTTTGAGAGAGAGAGAGAGAGAGAGAGAGAGAGAGAGAGAGAGAGAGAGAGAGAGAGATCAACATTGGTCTTCTTACTTTCTACCTTACATTTTGAAACAGGATCTCCTAATTAACTTGGAGTCTACCTGCTCAGCCAGATTGGATTATCAGCAGATCCTAGGGTTCTTCCCCAACAATGGGGTTTCAGATGATGATAGAGGTAGCTGGCTCTTACATGGGTGCTTAGGATCTAAATACAGGTCCTCATGATTGCACTGTAAGCACTTTGCCCACTGAGCTATATCACCTTGGCTTGCCTCTACTTGGTTACCATATAGATATAGAAAGCCATTCATTTTGAGACATAAAGGAACTCTTAGTGGTTTCTAGGTGCTGAACAATCATATTGTAACCACACACAGAGATGAATCCACATAAAGTACGGAATACTGGGGTCAGGCTAAGGACAAGATAATTTAGTCTTCAGAAGACTGGATGCCTATTTTTTATCCATAGTGTTTTAATTGATTATTTGGAAATTTACATCATGAACTCCAAGCACTCTCACTTCTAAGTCCTCCCATGTCTGGCCTCCCACTGTTGGTAGTCTCCTTCAAAGAGAAAAAAAGAAGAAGAAGAAGAAATAAAACAAGAACAACCAGAAACAAGTCCAATGTGTTGCCCATTTACTCACTGGAGCATGGGTTAAGCTCCCGGTGGCCAGCCCCTTAAAGAAAATCGAGTCCGTCTCTACCTACATGCCCATAGAAGCCATGAGTTCTGGAAAGCTACACTTACAACTTTAAAGAGTTTTCTTCTAGGCTTTCTGTCTAGGCTGTTATTTGTTTTGGAGGGTGGGGTGGGGGTAGGGGTTGTCACAGAAGCCTTCTGTGAGTCTGCAGTCATCAATATCATGGAAAACATAGTGTCCTTGAACTTTACAGTCAGCAGGATCATGGATCATGGAGTTACACTTGGTTTCTGGCAACTATGGGGACCATGGACATCCACAGGGTATGCACCACCGACTTCAGGATGGTCTCCTGTGGCAGCACAGACCATGAACATGAACATGGCTTCAGATGCTGTGAAGGCTACTAACATCAACATGACACTTGGTGGCAGCCCAGCCTACACATATCAGAGTGGGTTCAGGCTGCAACACAGCCATGGACTTCCACTTGTCTTTCAGTGGTAACATGGAGTGTGGACATCAACAGAGGCCCTGGCTTGCAGTAGGATCATGAGCTCAGAAATGGTCCATGGACCTGGACATCACCTTGGCTTCACTGGAGCTGCTGAAACTGTGGCCTATGATGCTTGCCCCACTGGGAGCTTAGGGATGTTAGGTAGCAGGATTGCTTTCAGGCTACAGACAAGAAGATCGAACCTAGCAAGACTTGAGGTGGCAGACAACAAGAACAGGGACATAAGCAGCAGCTAGAAGATCACACAGAACCTCCCTCTTTACCTCACCACAATCCTAGGACCTGCCTAGTTGCATCATCACCCTGACTTTGGGCTGCGGAAAGTTGCATGAGAGTAGTCTCGACAATGGTCCAGTATTTGTGGTGCTTAGGGAACTGGAAACCTTGAGTCAAACCAATGACTCAGTTGCATTCCAGTGAAGGTTTGCATGCAAAGCTGTCTGGGGCAGGAGGGGGAGGAAGTGGTGGTTGTGGGGGATGTGGCTGGGGGCGGCTATGTAATATACTGCATTGTCCAATGCCTCTCAGTGGATATTCACTGAATATTCAGTGATATTCAGTGAATATTCTCAGAATATTCACTGAATATTCAGTGATATTCAGTGAATATTCTCAGAATATTCAGTGGAGAGGTGGAAAAGAGAGAGAGGAATGATGAGTGAGCGGTGGAGAGGAGGAACTGAGGCCATAATGATGTCTGAGTCATGCTGCCAGTGAGGGCCATGTCTGAGTCCATGGTCCTACTGCAGCTGTGGCTTGTGTTGAGGTCCGGCACCGTTCGATGCCCTTCTATCTCTTAGTTACAGAGGACTGGATGGCATGGTTCCTGCTGTAGATGTAAATGCTGTTTGCACAATTCTTCATGTTTTAACTCACAAAATTTCTATTTTCTTTAACTTACCACTTTGTTGTAGTTTCTATGCGACACAGGGAATGCCTTCCTAGCAAATCATTTTTTCACCTACAAAGAAGCAAAGGGTCTGTGACTCCATAAAATGCTCTCCTTATCCACAAAGAGGCAGATGATGGGCTCACTCACTCAGGAGACACCAGAGCTTCAGCCAGTAGGCCTCTGGCAAAGCTGATTAAATTCAAGTTTCCAAAACAACAGAAGTAGGTAAGTCATTGAGCCTGCTTGTGGAAAGCTGAAACTTAAATTTTTAATTTGCAAATGTTCAGATGCATTTACATTGGATTAAATGTGTAGCAATGCAAAGAGCTCAAATTAATCAGAGCTGAATTTGAAACCTTGGCCCTACCAGGTAAAGTTCATTAAAACTTCCTAATTTTAGATATCTATATTTTCATTAATTGGTTGACTAACTCATTAATTGGGTTTTTCTTTAACAGGATCTTATTATGTAACCTAGACTGGCCTGGTACATGCTGTGAAGCCCAGCCTAGTTTTAAACAAGATAATTCTCCTGTCTCAGCTCCCAAGTACTGGGGGTTAGAGGTATGTGCCACCAGGTATAGTTTAGATTTCTTATTTGTAAATAATAGTTAACTAATTGGACAGTGTACAATTGTGGGGAGCCAACAGAAGGCAGCTATCATCCTTGCAGCCATCTTGAGCCATAGACCCTGAAAAGAGACTTGTTTACAACAGCCTACAATATCTGAGCACACTCTGATAACATCTTGTTTTAGATACCCAGGATCTTCTCTTGGGTGCGTGAGACTTAAAGGTGTGAGATTTAAAGATGTGACTTAAAGGTGTGATTTAGAGACAAGACTTAAAGGCGTGACCTAAAGGCGTGACTTAAAGGCATGACTTAGAAGTGAGACATATAAAAGGCAAGAAGCAGACAGAAGAAAGTACTTGAGACTTGAGACCTGGAACTTGGAAGGAACTTAGAAAAGACTTGGAACTGGGAAAGAGACTAGCAGCTGGAACTAGGATAAGAACTTGAGACTTATTACAGCTAGAACCCGTGGACGGGAGCAGCTTGGGGCAGTGCGGGCTCTAACAATTCAGCCCTGAAGGCTTTTGGCAGTGCAGGTTCCAACACTGACAGAGTGGTCTGCGACATTTTGGCCCCCAAGCATGAGGTAGCTCCGGCAGTGACATACAATTACATGCAAAAAAAAAAAAAAAAAAAAAAAAAAAATCAAGAACTTCTGGCACCTCATAAACATTTAGTAAGGTCAGCTGGTCTTACTATGTGGTCTCCTGCTTATTTCACCTTCTAAGTGCTGAAATTTTCTATCATGGACAATTGATGCTTTGTCCATAAATGTGTACATTGTAAGAATATACAGATAATGATGCATTATTAAATCTATCTGCTTTATAAGTACCTGTATAGTGTGTCAGCAATTGTGATCGATGTTTATGATGATGTGGTCCTGTCCTTCAAGGAAGACCTCGTCCATCTCTTTTTGCTTTTTACTGGGGATGTATTTCTTCATTATCTGACTTGTCTTAAGTCTCATCCTTTAGGTATAAAGTGATTTTTCTCTTCTTTGTCCTTAATCTGCAGATATAGCTACCTCACTGTGACTTAGATCAGCTATCTTATAATCTCTTGTCTTCTTTGTGGTCAACATTGATTAATACTGGCCATTCTATTAAAAATGGGAGCTAAGTTGTATACTTAAGGACAAAAAAATTTCTGTGACTATGTTTTAACATTGAAATGTCTGATTTTGAGCCCAGGGCAGACTTTTTGACTACTCTTTTTTTATTGGAAACAGCTTTTAGTCCTGCTATGTGAATATAGATTCAGGATCTGTTCCCATCTTTTTATTTCCATGGCCAGAAACCTCTTCCTTTGTGAACATTTTAACCACCTATCTGATCTCCTTTCTTCTTGTACCCAGAATTTAAGCATGGTTGGTTTGCTATACTCTTCTGATCAACCTCCTTCTAGGGAATTTTTATTTCATCTAGACTCATGTGCAGACTCTTTATTGGCATCCACAAACACTTTTTTCCCCATATGAACATCCTTTTGCTTATTTTGCTTTGACCATCCAAGCTTTTCTGAGTTTACCAAACCTTTTATATCTCAAGGTATTTGCCTATAGTACTGAATACCCTAGTCTCTGTATGGGTCTAGATTTAATTACTCAACCTATGTAAGAAAATCTATTAAAAACCCAGTTTGTCCCTACATGTGTCCTGTAAACTTTCTTCAATGTCTTTTATAGCATTGATGGATAGTTTTTTTTGTTTATGAAGACACATTGCCTCCTTACACATCTGTGTTTCTCCACAGATATGTCTCTTCTTTAGGCTACAGAGTTTCGCCTGGCTGGTGATTTTAGTAGACTTTAATCACAGGAGTGATTGTCCTGAGTTCCTAGTATGTTTTGGATATTAAACATTTGTTAAATGAGTAGTTTACAAATGCCACCTTCTGTGGCATAGGCTATCTTTTCAATTCTGTCAAATCATCTCTAGAGACACCCCAAATTTACTTTTATTGAGCTCCAACTTTGTGAAAGGCATTGGGTTAGACAATCACACAAAATATTTGGATCTTTGTAAATCCTCTCAGTGTAAGTTTGAGTCTCATTTCCAAAGAGTTTTTACAAAACATTGACTTTCTTGATGATAGTGACCTGTGAGTAAATTGAATTAAAAATCTGATGAACAAAGCAAATTTCAAATAAGCAACAAAATGAGCTTAGGGTAATAGACAGAAAATTAATCCTCTTCTATGATATGCACACATAGTTTAATATATACATACGAGTTGTATTATATATGCTATCATTTATATGCTAATTTTGAAATGAATAATAAAATTATTCAAGAGAACTAAAGTTTCAGAATTAATATGTAGATTTATAAGGATTTGTTGAAGTTGGTTAAAGGAAAACCAGTAGAGGAATATTTATTTGAATGCTATAAGTCAGTGGATTTCTGTGAGGTGCATGCATCTAACATTGTGCTGAGTTGTATACAATAGCATCTTATATAATCCTCAAAACAAGTCTGGAAAACATTTCATAATTTCCACTTCCCAATATGGAGAGTGGTCCTCTGAATGTACCATTATAGATTCTCTCTCCACTACTTTGAAAACAACCCTCTGTCCTCAGGAGGAATAAATGTTTTTGAACTTGAGGTTATCAAGGACTTTTGCACATGGCCATCATTTTTGCAAATGTCCTAATTCTAGCTGCCATTCTGGATAACTTCAGAATGCTGAGTGTCTTCTGGTGTGCTACTGTGTCCTATAATCAGGGCATTTCCACTTGCTGCTGTATCCTCTCTTCTTCCTGTCTAATTGTAGCAGTCACACAACTGTCTTTAAAGACAGAATTATTGAAGCTGTACTAGGGACCATATCCTAGTGCTTAGGAAGAAGAGATGATCAGAGGACTCATCCGCTGCTCTGTCTACCTAACTAAATTGGTTGCATCTTTTTACTATGTATATGTAGGCATTTTCTTCTAAGATGTCCTTCTTCCTTTTTTGTAGACTCTTTAATGACCTGGAATAGAAACTGTCTGCACAGGGTAGTTTGAAGAGTACCTAAAACAATATCTCAGCAATTAATAAATGTAAACTGCAGATTTAGCCTCATCAGGCCTCTGACAATCATGCCCACTCTAAAACCTGATACCAATAATTTCCAAAATGACTTTAATCCTTTTACAACAGATGTTAGAGTACAAGATTAGGGCCTCTAGCTTCCACTTGCAATAAAGATGCTCTTTTTCTGTCATGCTTTCTCTCTAACTCAATTGCCCTATACTTTCCATGACATCTTTATTCTCAAATGTATTCAGCTACATGGACAGCCTCTTAAGTAAGCAAAGGCTATTTTCTCTGCTATGTTTTGTGTCTGAAAGTTCTGGGGCATCTGCCAACAATACTTTTATTTTTCCTTGTCACTCATGATCCATCTTAGTCCATCTCTACAAGAAGCTACATGTATGAGGCATATGACATTTGTTACATCAGTATCCCTTGCATTAGTAATCAATGTCCCATATTTATCAAGACATTTTCTTTTTGACTTTTATTTTCATGTCTCTTCCTCTTGCTATCTTAGGTAACTCTCATATCCAAGTATACAATACATCTTCTCCTTTGTCTTCCTGACTTTCTGGTATTCTGTGCTTATGTTGTTATTACCTCAGATGTGTCTTCCATTCCTGAAGTGTTAAACTGCAACAGTTCTGTTTTACCTCTTTTGAACTTCTTTTTTTGGGGTTGCATGCCTGTCTGTCTTCTTCCACAGTGTTCTTTTATCCTCCTAATCCTGCCATTACTAAGTAAGTGTGCTTAGCACTCTGCCCTCAGCTCTTTCTCTCTTTCTCTCACTTTTTCTGAGCAAAGTCAATCATTCATGTGACTTAATTAACCATCCAAATATTCTTTCTCTACATATCTACTGTGAGCTCTTCTTTCTTTACTCCTGTCTTGTTTTTCTGGTTGCTTAGATACTTTCTTTTTCTGGAAAGCTTGAATATCACATAGATTCCCCAGCCCATCATCATAGGGGAAATGTGATGTCCTTTACCTACTCTCCTTTTTACTACATCCCAGTTATTAACATCCTCAAGTCACCAAAGAAGACTTTGTTATTAATTTACCTCAGGTCCTATATCTTTTTCATTGTAACCCCACATGACCAGATCTAGAACTGTTGCTGTAGTTCTTGACATGATATTATATTTAGTTATATCTGCACATTTTTGTTCCATAGAGTTCTGGAGACACTGAAGTTCCCACAAGATATGATATTATAACACTCTTCCTACTTTATACACAGCTTCCCATTATCTCTGTGTATCTTGTAATATCTTACAACTCTCCAAGATTTAGCTTAAATGCTACTTATTCTCTGAATTGTATTTGTCACCTTTTCATAAAGTGAGCCATTCCACACACTGTGTACTCTTTCAAACATGATAATAAATACAGATGGATCCCATAATTTATTATATTTTCTTATTAACTATTTAATTTATTGGACCAGAATCTTTATAGAAACATAATCATACTTATATATTGTTGCAGCCCTAGCTGCCCCACACTTGGGGGCCAAAAATGTTGAGAACTGCACTACCCAACGTTTGGGGGCCAAAATGTCTCGGACCATTCGGTCAATGTTGGGATCCGCACTGCCAAAAGCCTTGGGGACTAACTTGTTACTGCTTCAAGCAGCTCCGGTCTGCGGGTCAGAGTTCAGCAAGAGAGAGAGTGAGGATGAGAAGAATGGAGACCAAACAGAGTGTGATTCAATCCCTTTTATTCTTCAGTCTCTCTTCTTAGTCCAAGTCCCAAGTATTGAGTGCCTAGTCCCTAGTTTCTAGTCCTTATTGCCTCCAAGTTCCAAGTTACTTCTTCTAAGTGCTAAGTGCCTAATGTCTAATTCCAAGTTCTTCCTCCAAGTGCCAAGACTCAAGTGCCTAATTTCTAATCCAAGTTGTACTCTAAGTTGTACTCTCTAACCTAATTCCTAGTTCCAAGTTGTACTGTAAGTTGTACTCTCTAACCTAATTCCTAGTTCCAAGTTGTACTGAACTCTTCTGTCTGCCTCTTGCTTTTTATATGTCACTTCTAAGCCACGCCTCTAAGTCACGCCTTTAAGTCATGCCCTTAGGCCTTGTCTCTAAATCTGATCTCTAAGTCACGCCCTTAAGTCTCAGCTCTAAATCACAGCTTTAAGTCTCACACACCCAAGGGAAGATCCTGGGTATCTAAAGCAAGATGTTATCAGAGTGTGCTCAGCTGTTGTAGGCTATTGTAATGAAATCTCTTGTCAGGGTATATGGCTCAAGATGGCTGCAAGGATGATATCCGTCTTCTGTCGGCTCCCCACAATATATCTTTGTGGGCTATTGTCTAGGCAGTTCAAGGAATATTTAATAAACTTTTCAAACTAATGGAATAAATGGTGCTTTTGACTAGTAGATAAAAAATTCCTCTTAGTATAACCCAGCCCACGCACTGAAACTAGATTTAGGATATATTTTATGTTTTTATACAAATATCTATAGCTTTCCCACAAGCTGTTATCTTCTAAGTAAGTAAAAGTTCACTTTAAATACATTATGAATTTGTGAATTGAGCTGAACTTTTAAATCCCAGGTGTGTTTCACTTTGGACAATGGGTAGTTTTAATGTAGTTCTTAAGTTCTTCCAATACTCAGAAGCTGGTAAGAAATTCACATATAATATATAACAAAGTTTCCTTCACATGGGATAGCTTCTGTAACTACTTCACTGGAGAAGATTATTGTACAAATTTCTAACACCAAGCCTAAGGAAGAGTAGCTTTCACTCTACTTTTTGTGATGTTGGAAATTGAACTTACTGCCTTTGGCATATTAGGCAGGCATTCTGTCTATGGGCTACAACCCAAGTCTACGTTTCATTATTTATGAACAGCCAGTAGCCATTCCATTGTAGCAAAGGAGTTTGTTTCACTAGACTGTGGTTTACTGGTTTTGTGACCTCAGGCTAGTCTGTTAAATATCTTGACTGTTCTTTGTTTGGTCTTTTATTAGGAATTTCTAGATAAAATGGGCATCATATGTACAAAACAAAGGGCTTTGCATACCATAGAATGTGGGGCAAGCTTAGCGGGAAATTACCATGGGCATAAAGAACATGGGTCTTTGGAACAAAAAAGCAGTTTGCTGGGTATTCTTATCTTCTCTGTTTTTTTTTCTAAATCTGGAAATGGGACAGCTACATGTGTCTCTTGCCCTTATGGAAAAGATAAAACACAGCAACACATTTAAGAGACCTGATATGTAGCCAGTGCTTTATAGATTGCACTATGTACATTAAGAGAGGCTTTTGGTGTTTTAATTTCCCAATTTTCAATATGTTTATATATTTTTACTGAACACTAACAAACTATGACAATTCATCCACCCACCTTTGCTCACTTCTTCTGCAGTATCAGGTTCACTTAGAAAGTCAGATCATGTAGATGCCCACACCCCTTACAGATGAACATAGGAAAAGTCTTTCCAGGGCTTGCGCTACTCATGTAATAGTGCTGATTCTTAGAGTTGTCGATTTTTACCTGAAGCCAGACACCATAATAAGCACTGTATGTTGTGAGTAGCTTATCTTGCTTAAGCTTCATGCCAGTTCTGTATGCTGGAGATTATTGTAATCTTCATTTAAGGATGTGAAACTTAAGAAGTAACAGAAAAATAGAAGTGATGTTGGTGTTTCTGATAATATACCCGATGTCCCTTTCTTATTACAACAGTGAGAAGCAGGCCACACTCGCTCCAGCTTGTTGTACCCTTCAAAATCAATGGCATTCCCAGGTTCAAAAATTTAGCTTGACAGATTCTGACTCTGGTTTGTTTCTAAAGTCCCTGTTCTTAGTAGAAGTCCCTACCCATGATTAAGGCCCACCCCTATCTGAAACTTAATGGCAACTTAGGTCAGTAACTGAACAAATAGACCTTTGTACATTTCCCCCTAATTTTCTGTTTGCTAAGTGCTATGTCAAGCAACTGCTGACTAGTTAACTTCAGTTGCCATTTACATGTGTCATCTCTAGAGCTTCAGGTTGTAATAGAGGCTAAGGATAATAGTAAAAAAAGCTTCAGATTTTGTCTTTGAGGGACTCTGCATTAAATGGAGCATAGTAGACATAATGGCAATTTATTGTGTTCTGTGAAGTCAGCAGACATCATAATGATGTTCTGAGAGTACAAGACCCTATGGAATGGTTCCAAGCAAGAAAAGAATGTTGTAATCATTGAAGAACAGGGTTCATTTCTAGTAAGAGAATAGAGGGAATGGGGGAGCAAGGTACATAGCTTATTCAGAACTATAAAGTGCTGAGGACAGCAGGAGTACAAGTCCAGAGTGAAGTATCTGGAGGGTAGGCAAAGGGTCGATCGTGATGGTATAATAAACCATACTGAATTTATGTTGTGGAAAGGAAGTATGATTAAGTATGGAAATGAAAAAGTTAAGACAGCAGCTGGCTCCATCTTGTGAGGAGATAGAGGAAGAATAGAAGTTATATTCTAGGTAGGGTAGTCTATGTTGGAGACATTGAAGGCCTGATCCTGCGTAAGAGTGCCTAACTGGAAAGAAATGTGACAAGAAATTGAAGTAACAATTTCTCAAGTATTAATGGAGTGAGTTATTATTCTGTGCTCTGATGAAATACAGAGTTCTTGGCAGATGTAGGCTTTTTAGTATATTAGTTACCTTTTTTGATGCTGTGATACAAGTTAAGGATGAGAGGATAAATTTTGACTCACAGTTTGAAGGAATACAATCTATCTTGCACGAAAAGCACAGCAGGAGTGTGAGACAACTTTTCCATTGTATCCACATCAAGATGTAGAGAGAGAGATGAATCTTATATCTTGTTTTTTCTCTCTCCCTCTTCTTTTATAAGTAGTCTGGGACCCTAGTTCATGAAATAATGCCACCCACATTCAGGGTATGTCTACTTTCTTCACTTAAAATTCTTTGGACACACCCTCGAGGACAAATTCATAAGCATGTATCTTAAGTGATTTTAAAACCAGTCAAGTTGACAATGAGAGTCAACATCATGGGTTGGGAGATGAGGACTTTATTGGAATGTCACAAGCCTTATGCTTAGTGTTTTAACTATTAGCCTCTTGTTTGCTGCTATGGTTTTCACAACTTTTTTTAATCCACTCATGTTTAGACTGCTGAGATTGTCTTTAATGTATGATATAACATGTTTCTGCTAAACATGGTAATATCTCCAAGAGGCTCATACCACTGAAAATCAAGGTCTTTTACAAACTCATCATAACTTATCTCTCCAGGCTGACTTTCTGTAGACCACTCCAAGATAAAACCTGATCAGCTACAGTTTGAAGACTATATATAAACAGAACATATTTCAGTAAAAATGTGCAGACATGATGTTTTTGTTAAAAGAAATTGGAGAAAGAAAAGAACTATCTGAGTAGCTTAAAGGGGCAGTAAGAAAAACCTTGAACTATTTTGCAGTTTGAGCTTAATAATTGACAGAGTGAAAGAGGAAATCTACAGGAAACATAATGATAAACATAGACATAGATGATGGAATAAGGCATGTCAGGGGAAGAATACAGGGTGATAGAATGAAGTGTTCTGAGATCTCAGTAGGAAACCCTTTGCTTTGTGAACCTAATTTTAGATGTGCATATTGAGTGATAATTATGATACCTCTTTTATCTGTATAGGTGAGTGTTTTGTCTGCACATGTGTACTGTAACTCATTTGTACATGGTACATGCACAGACCAAAAGAAAGTGTAGCATTCCTTTCGATTAGCATTAGAGATTGCTGTGAGTCACTCTCTGGGTGCTGTGAATAGAATGCTTGTCCTTTGTAAGAGCAACTAGTACTTTTAACCACTGAGCCATCTCTCTATCTCTTACTAGTACTTTTGTGTATATAGCACTGTGTCTAGAAAAATCAGAATTAAGCAATATCAAACACTTTAAATTATTAAATAAATTATCATAAGGATTAAACCTTATATTAGTGTAGTGCTTTATAGGCTATTGGACACTTTCAATGAATCTCAGAGGAAAGCTATCCTTTGTCAACAGAGGGATCTGGCCTAGGTCTTTTGACCACAAGACTAGTTGTTTACCTACTTTAATGAGTCTTTCAATTTTTTGAAATATTTTAATTTCATTTACTTTTATTGTGCAAGTTAGATTACAAAGGTGGCTTTGGTTTAAATTTTTCAAAACTTTTGTTATGCATGTCTATAGTTGACTTCTGTTCTTCTATGAGAAAACATCAAAATTAACACAACAATGAACAAATAAAAAAGCCAAAAAGCTTCCCACACTATCGTTTGATAGGGACACAGGCAAGGCCTTCCAGCTGAACACAGCTAGAGAAGCAACCTGAGGTTTTATCAAGGTTTTTCTCCTAATATTCGAGTGGGATAAAAAACAACTTAGGTGTGCCATAATGCCATTGTTTGAAAGCCACTCTAAAATTTATAAGCATAGCATTTGTTTGGAAGAACTTAAATCTGGAATCACTGTCTCAGTCATCTTTGAAGAGAAAGGCTGCAGTTTCGGTTGTGAACATGTATTTTCAGCACTTTAACAAGGAGTCCATGCTATGTTTTGAAGTTGGGTGCCAGGAATAAACTGTGCGTGCCAAATCATCTGGGGTTCAGTGGTATACAAAAAAGTAGAATCTATTGAGCTTGATTTTTTTTCAATTGAGAGGGGATTATCTTTTGAAAAACATGCTCTTCTCAGACAATGGGGATTTGCAAGGAAAAATCCAAGATTTTTTTTGGATGTAGGAATGATTTATCTGGCCTGAGAGACTGCCTAGAAGTCATTTTTGGGCACACAGTATCAGCTCTGCTGTAGTCACAAAGGTTTCTGGTGTGTGGGTGTGTGTGTCTGTGTGTATGTGTGTAGAACACTAAAACTCAGAAAGGGAGTGTCTTAGTCACTGTTCTATTGCTGTGAAGAAATTGCCATAGAAATTTTTATAAAGAAAAGCATTTAATTGGGGCTTGCTTACAGTTTCAGAGGTTTCCTTGGTGGTCATCAGAGCAGGGAGCATTCAGGCAGACATGGTGCTAGAGATGTAGCTGAGAATTCTGCAACTGGATCCACAGGCAGCAGAAAGTGGGACTGGTTTCAGTCTTTGAAACGCCACTGCCCATCCCAAGTGGCACACTTTCTTCAAAAAGGCCAGACTTACTCCCAACAAGGCCACACTTACCCCAATAAGGCCACAGCTCCTAATCTCTCTTGATTAGTGCTACTCTTTGATGATCAAGATTTCAAATATATGAGCCTTTGTGGGGTGTTCTTATTCAAACCACCCTAGGAAGAAAAAGCAAAAATAAAATAAAAATCCTTCAGGCCCCAGTATATGACAATATGCTCTTGAGTCATTATGGTAGTGACTGCCATTGCCAACACTATTGTTCTAAACCTAGCAGTGTGTCTGTTGCCCAACACCACCTCTATTATCATGTATTCAGTTGTTTCTTGTGAGATTGCTCATTCCAGAAATGTGGAGGCCATGGCATCCTTTTCCTTCTATCTACATTGTTTATCATGGTGGTTGACAAATAGAAGTCACTCAAAAATATTTGTGCACAAAAGAAGTCTTTCGGATCTGAAAATTAAATTAGCAGTAGTTGGACATTTAGTTGGAAAATATAGTTTTTAAAAATATAATTAACATTCTGTAAGATTTACTTGTTTAATAATGCAGGTTATTAACTTAGTATAATCATGGGGATTCTTGGGCCATTTTTACTATCTGAGTTTAGATCTCCCCTCCCACACCTCTGTTATTTATTCACTGTTGCAGTTCACATGTCTCTTCCTACATCATTTTAAGGCATCTAAATCTTTTTTTATTTTATGTGACATGGCAGAAATGACTTGTCGAAAAACTATGGGTAATAAAGTCAGGAAAGCAAACGTTCTGTTCTTGTAAGACAAGGCACATCCTTTTTATTAAAGCTAGATGAGGCAATCCAGTAGAAAACAAGGGTCCCAAAAGCAGGCAACAAAATCAGAGACAACCCCTGTTACACTGTTAAGAGTTCCATAAGAAGATCAGGCTATACAGCTATGACATATATGCCAATGGCCTTGGTCAGTTCCATGTATTCTCCTTGGTTGGTGGTTCAGTTTCTGTGAGCTCCCATGGGCACAAAAGATTTTCGTGTGGTGTCCTTTATGGGGCGCCAACAGAAGGCGGTTATCATCCTTGCAGCCATCTCGAGCCATATACCCTGACAAAAGACTTGTTTTCAACAGCCTACAACAGCTGAGCACACACTGTAATTCTAGCTCCAGGAGATCTGATGCTCTTTTACTGCCTCCACTTGCATATGTATGCATGTATACATGCATACATACACATAAATATAAAAATAAAATGAGTCTTAAAAATGAATTCAGTAAAGATCATCATAATGAGTTTCTCAGACTCTTTCTCCAAGTTAAACATAACATATTAATTTTACACTGTACTTTATAAAGGATTCATATTAAATTCATGTAAAAATTAAATAACAGAAATGCAAACATTTTAATGAAATAATGGACCTAAAACAAAAAGTAAATGATAACTGAGAGTCTGTAGGAAAAACAAATCACTTAGCAACATAAATTTGGATTCGTATATATCAAAAATTACTTTCCAGCACAGATAGTCCACCTGTTCCAATTAAATAATGAATATTTTTAGACTGGATTAAGAAACACAATTAACACATTCAACTTTAAGAATTTTATAAGAAAATTCTATTTAGTAAAAGCATTTTTTTTAGGGGGAAGATCAAAGATCCAAAAGTTTAGCAGTAAAAGTCTAGAGTGTGTATATTGTGTAAACACTGTCTGGAAGTGCTTTTGTAAATATGTATATTATAATTCTATTTACATTTATTGCACATACATATGAAAGTATTCTGTGACTCAGAGTCTTCCAGGGAAGAAATGCAATTCTATATAACTGCCTATAATTGGTGGATACCCAGAATTGAGCACATGTCCCTAAACACTGTCCCTATTTATGTCACATCTTGACACATGCTTAGAAAGTAACTGTGTGATGCAATTAATGCCATGCTTAGATACATTTAGAACTTAAGTTCTCTGTTGTACAAAGCAAAGGGGTAGATATTAGAATAGAGGTAGTATAGGAGGAGCTAAGGTGGGAGGAAGAAAGAGAGGAAGAGGAAAAGGAAGAGGAAGAGTGAGGCAAAAGAGGGGGAGAGAGATGTAGAGCCATGGAAGACCACGCATGTACCAAGAGAAGTCTTGGGTAACAACTTATCCAGGTTAGTTAATTGGGAAGCATCTATAATTATGTGGGCATATTGTTATTGAGCATTACCAAATATATGAAGCGTTTGGTTAATATTTAAGCTTTAGAGTCTCCTTTCCTATCGGGCCCACGTGGATGGTGGGATATTCTAGGCACAGCTCAGCTTTGTGGAGACAGCATAGAAGATTGGCGGAGCCATCTCCCATGCTGGCATCTTGTAGGTGGCAGGGCCAGTGTCTCTGGTCACCTGAGGAGACTGCATAAACTGAGCAGCAGTGATATGCTGCCGCTCCTGGCCGCAGGCAGAGGCTAGTCGGGAACATGGTGACTGATTAAGAAAAACCTGATTGAATGCTGCCTATTTTAAATATCTCCCTTAACAAGGTATTCATTCCAAAACATAGAAAATATCAGCAAATTAAGTAGCAAGATAAGTGCAGTAAATTAAGAGGTGATGAGAAAAATGAAAGGAAACAAACTTGCAGAAAGGATCAATAAATCTAAAGCAAGTTCTTTACAAAGACTAATAAAATTGACAAATTGCTGGTATACTGCTAAGAGTGAAATCAGGAGATACACATAAACAATTTCAAATAAATGAATATAATTTTGATTTCTGCAGGCTGCCAAGAAGTTTAAAATGTTTACAGCAATAAATTAACACGGAATAAAGTAATTTCTTGAAAAAATTACAACTTCCCTAATTTGAAAAAGGGAAACTAGAAAATATGAATTGTCCCAAAATTATTAAACAAAATAGAGTTCATAACTGAAAAATAACAAAAAGGGAGTCTGGAGTAGCCAGATGACTTAGATTAAATAAATAAATTGATAAGTTAATAAAACATTTAAATGATCTATGAATATAAATACATAAATGTTATATTATATATAATGTTTATGTAATAAATCATTACTTTGAAACTTTTAAAATGGGAAATTAAAAAGAAAGAAGAATCTTCAACTTAGCACATAGAGCAATGCCATTATGTTGCAGTGTCTTTAGTAGTGATCTTGAATTTTCTCCATGTGGGAAAGATGACACAGTAAAACAAAGGACTCCTGGATCTCTGACAACCTCAGTGATTCCAACATATAGCTTAAATCCTTTGCTCTTGGGGGTAGTGTCTAAGTATACTGGCAGGGAGGAGCTTGAAGCTGAAGGTAATATCAAATAGTTTCTTAAATGCTTACAAATATCCATAGCTTATAAAGTTTCATCCTGTGTGGTATTCAGATCAAGCATTCCTCCCAGACTTGCTGAGAGGTAGCCACATTGTGTCATGTTTTTCAAATGAAGTGTTAAAGTGGAATTATTAAATATGCTGATTACATACAACATTAGCAGAGCCTGATTTCTGTGTTTGTAATTTCGTAACGACTCTTTGTCCAGCATACCAACCTACTGTATACCATTGCTCTAATGGCCCAATCCCAAAGTCAAATTGGCATTTGCTCTGGTCATCCACTCACAGATAAGTCTTTGAGAGACTGGTCCTTTGCTTATTCTTTTGGGGCACTAGATTGTGATAGTCATTTTGTGAGTAAGTCATAGGTCTAAACTAGAAATCAGCATGGGAGGAAATTCAGGTTTAGGAAACTTTTTCTGGTGGATTTATGTCAACCTTGTTCCAATAAAGCAGAAGTATCAGGATGATGGTAGCATCAACAAAGACATTGATGTTTGTTTATTGATACTTGTCAGTGTATAAGCCTGCTTACTAAAGTATGTAGTTTCCAATTGTATTGGGATCAAATGATAATTATAATGTTTTAAATGAGAAGCTCGCATTTGTATTTATAGTTTATGTATTTATTTACCAGCATTCCCTGACAATGTTTAATTCTTATGTTCCTTCATATAAAATGGGTAAAATAATATCACCTATGTTATAAGGATGGAAATTAAATAAACTCTAAGAAAAAGAACTCAAATGTAATGATGTAGCAGAGGAACAATAGAATGCTTGATATTTTCATTATTTCCATCATTGTGTCTGATGCAAACATAATGCCTACCATACAGAGTTAGTTTCAAGTTCCAAATGAAGCAACTTATATGAGGCAATAACAAGGATGCTTGGGATAAGGGAAGGACATGGCAAGGGAAGGGCATATCAAGAATGAAACATAACATAAAGGAAGTATCAAGTTGGGATCTGATAGAATGAAATAGTTTCAGTGATCATAACAAATTTTTGATTTATAAAGTAAGGGGTTCCTAACTCACTCATTCATTTCACAATTATGTTTGAGCACTGAATATGTTTCAGAATAGAGTAGTATAGTTAAGTGAAGGGAATCTGGAATATGGATTTCTGTGTTTGAATTTTTATTCCGTGTTCCTCCCTTATTCAACCTGTGTGAAATTCTAAAGGCTACTTGAGTTCTTTTGAGATTATTTATAATTTTTAATTTATTAATAAAGTTGATAAGTTAATAAATCTCTAAGAATGTTTATTGTAATGTCTATGCTAGTCAACAAATTGATTGAAATTTGAGAGATTATAGTTTTCTCATTTGCTAAATGAAAAAATAATTAAGATAATTAATTTATACCATACAGCTGCTGTGAAGATTAAGTCAGTTCATATTAAAACAGTTTGGATAACTTATTCAATATATATTCAAATAATATTGTTAGTATTCAAAAATATTAGTTGATGTTATACCTGGCCAATGGTCTTGGATTTGGAGATAAAATAACAAAACACATGCATAGGGTATGAGAGGTATAAGCTGTGATATGAAATATAATAATAATGTGTCCTTAAGTTGATGTAAGAACTTTAAGAGAGGTAAGAGAGTGGGGACAGAAAGGAACAAACATCTGCTAGAAGCATTGGTCATGTCAGCAACTGTAAGGCTGGAGCACTGGAAGAGAAGCTCAGGATGAGTAGGGTTAGTTTATGATGGCACTTGGACTGAGAAGTTGAGAGGTGGTGATGGTTTTGGTGTAGATTCATATGAGTGATGGTTTGAAAGTGTATCAAAGAGGCATATGAGGACTTTTCAGAGAAGATTGCAGAGTCAAGAATCCAATGAATTACATGGATTACATATGGAAATCTAAGAAATAACAGAAATGTATCGACCACATATATTAATAAAAACACAAATATTTACATCAGAGTGGCACTTAATTTAAGGAGCTGTAAGCAACTTTATTTATTTGTTTAGGTTGTGTATCAGACCATGGTCTCCTTAGTCTGTAAGCTCCATGAAACTAGGGCATTTGTCAGAGTTGGATAAACTATATATTTCAAATGTCCATCAACAGCACTAGGCATATAGTGGATGTTTAGTACATATTGACTGACCAAATGAATGGGTATCATGAATTTTTTTTTAACTTAAGAAGAATAGAATGGCCATTTTAACCATGTTAATCCTACCAATCCATGAGCATGGGAGATCACTCCATTTTCTGAGGTCTTCTTTGATTTTTTTCTTGAGAGACTTGAAGTTCTTCTCATATAGATCTTTCACTTGTTTGGTTAGAGCTACCCCTAGACATATTATATCATTTGTGACTATTGTGAAGGGTGTTGTTTCCATATTTTCTTTCTCAGCCCATTTATCATTTGTATAAAGGAAGGCTACTAATTTGTTTGAGTTAATTTTATATCTGGCCACTTTGCTGAAGTTGTTTATCAACTGTAGAAGTTCTCGGGAAGAATTTTGGTGTTGCTTATGTATACTATCATATCATCTGCAAATAGTGATACCTTGACTTTTTCTTTGCCACTTGGGAGGTAGAAGAAATCAATCACAGGAGGCAGACAGAAGGGAGGTACCTGCCTGGTAGAGGGGGCAGGGAGCAGAAAAGGGGAACATGATCAGGTATTGGGGGTGGGGGGAGCAGGAGAGAAGCCCTAACAGCCAGCAGAATGAACAGAAATATGTAACCTTGAGGGGTGAGAGGTGGAGGGACCTTCTAGAAAGGATCAGAGACCTGGGAGATGAAAGACTCTCAGGACTCAAAGGGAAGGACTTTAGATGAAATGCCCTACAGTGGGGAGAAGGAACTTGTAGAGTCCACATTCAGTAGAAAGACAGGAAATCAAGTGGAGGGATGGGGTTGCCATCCCACAGTCAAAAACTCTGACCCAGAATTGTTCCTGTCTAAAAGAACTGCAGGGACACAAATGGAGAAGAGACTGAGGGAAAGGCAGTCCTGTGACTGGCCCAACTTGGGATTCATCTCAAGGTGAGGCTGGAAGGCTTGTCACTACTACTGATGCTAAGAGGGTGCTTACAGACAAGAGCCCACCATGGCTGTCCTCCAAGAGGCCCAACAAGCATCTGACTGAGACAGATGTAGATACTTACATCTAACCAGTAGACTAAAGTTGGGGGCACCTGTGGTTAAATTAGGGAAAGGCTGGAAGAAACTGAGAAGGGCAACCCCATAGGAAGATCAGCAGTCTTAACCAATCTGGATCCCTGAGATCTCTCAGACACTGAGCCACCAACCAAGCAGCAGACAGGAGCTGGTCCCAGGCCCCTGGCATATGTACAGCAGAGGACTGGCTGGTCTGGCCTTAATGGGAGGAGATATGCCTAACCCTCAAGAGACTTGAGGCCACAGGGCATGGGGAGGCCTAGTGGGGGAGCATCCTCTTGAAGACAGAGGGGAGGAGGAATTGTGGGAGGGCTGCCTGGGAGGGGGTAATGACCGAACTGTAAAAAGTAGAAGTAATTAAAAAAATAATAGGGGAATTGTTTTCTGAGGCTGGGTTTGGTCTAGTAGAGTTTCTGAACAAAGGCTTGAACAACCCTAATGCTGCTTCAGGAGGATTATCTTCCAGGAAAGATAAAATGTACAAGCACAGGAGAGGAAAGTAAGGTATTACAGTAGAGCAGAGACAGTAGGCAGTGGAAAGGGGGGAAATATCAGAGGGAGAAAGGTAAAAGGCAGGTGTGAGGACATTATATCGGACCATTATGCACAGCAAAATCGAAGAGATGACCTAAATGCAAACATTTCTTTTAACACTTGACATTCACAAGTCCTTTTCTTATAGCCTGTTTCTTCCTCCAGTGCCTTCTACAGTTGATTAAATACAGGACAGAAAGTGGAATACTTCAGCCTGGAATTTTTCTGAGTTGAAGCTCTTGTCAGAGAATGAGAGTTCCCATTTGCTATTAAAAGGCTCTTGGTCACACTTCCTATCAGTAAAATAACTTTCACCTCAGCCTTTTGGAGAATTGCTTTGCCTTTCATAACATAGCTTGAAAATGAGCAGTGATCTAATTGTTTATGTCTGTGATAATGTGCTCATTTTATTTATACTCCATAAGCAATTAAAATCTCTTTATACAACACTGTCCTGGTGACAGATGTGTGGCTGACAACCTGATATGTGATGGGTGACATAAACCATCTGAAGATCAGTGTGTTCTTATGTGAATGTCTTTAGTTTCAGCAGATGCCACCCCAGCAGAGTAACAGGAACATTCTTTACAAGAGCTCCATTTTAGTAAGAACCTTGCTTTAATATAGCTTTGAAATCATGACAGATGTGCTAGTTAATGACAGTTTGGAGATTCTTCATATGGCCTTTGTAAGCCAACAAGGGTCACCCCATTCTTTTGTCCCACACAGGTTTTAATGGCTTTCTAACAGGGTACACATCAGCCGTGTCACCTGAACTCCACCAGTCCCTTTGGACTTGGCACCAACGACACATTTCTTCTGCCTCCTTCGAAACTAGTAAGCATGATAACCTTTACACACAGTATGTGATTTGCTGTTCCCTAAATATGATGATTTCTTCTTTTCTTTTTTTGGCCATGACTTTGAATATAAGATTCCCTGAAAAACAAACAAACAAACAAACAAACAAACAGTTTTCATTTTGTGTTCTCTATGTAGTAGAATTTGGAGCATTCCTTTGTATGCAGGTGGCTCAAATTTTCATATAGCATGTTGAAAAAAAATGTCTTTCATCTTGGAAACTATTTTAATATCCAGACTGTTACATATTACTTTCATTAGCTCTGAAGGAAGCATTGAGAAATAAAATGAAACAGTATTTTAACATATTCATATGCTTATGGCCATTTAGATTTCTCTTATGAATGATTTATTGCTTTTAAAAGTTGTGGTTTGAGAATGTAATCACTATGAATTTCTATCTTGTTGTATTAAAATTTACAGCTATAATTTTTTTTGTGGGACTGTTAGGAACTGAACACAAGTCTTATACGTGCTAAGCAAGCTTTTTACCACTGAGCTAAATCCTCAATCCTTACCTTGCAATTTTAATACTTTTCCCACATGTTTTATTTTTTAAATACTTGTTTGAATAATAATATTAAATATGTGCAAAATATAATATAGACACAATTTATTGCTCACTTTCTTAGCAAGTAACACCTCTCTTTTTGTTTTTTTCATAGTTCTGATGGGTTTATATCCCAGTTATCATTTTGAATGATATAAAATTTTTAACTATGACTTCTTTGGGTTATCTTTGTTTTTATTACTTTTTCTACCTTCTAATTTTATACATCACATTACCCCAAAACGTCTTCTATAGCTATGATGTTCTAGGTCTTGTTTACTTAAGCTAACCTCATAAGTCTTGCTTTTTTGTTTCTTTTTACAGTATTGGAGTTTAACCCTTGTGCAAACTAGACACACACTCTACCATTGAGATATACCAATAGTTCCTTTTTAATTTTATTTTTTTATTTTATTTTGAGAGAGAAGCTCACTAATTTTCCTAGGCTGGCTTGCAACTCTCTATACAGTGCAGAAGGGACTTGAATTACCTTTATCCTCCTGAGTATAATATTATCAACATGTACCACCATGGCTGGCATGAGGCTCAGACTATCTATATTACTTTTATTGATGTTAAATTTAAGCTGTTTTATAAAGTAGTATGTGAAAATTTCAGTTATAACTTTGATAATCTCAGTTAAACCATTAAAATAAAATTTTCATTTTGTCTTTTCCCTTTACTTGAGGCACTGATATGATACTTTCAAGAAAATGTGTTTGTTGCCTCTGAAACCTTTTGAGAAACTTATCTTCATGTTCAGGCTCACTAACTTACTTTCTGTGTGGTTCATCCCGATTTACATTCAGTCTACTGAACTCCTTATTTTCACAATTAATTTTCTTGATGCTATTTGCTCTCATTAATATTTCCTGATGTTTTTATTTAAAAATATTTATTCTTCTGTCATACAATACATCTTGACAACAACTTCCCCTCCCTCCACTCCTTCCATTCCCCTTACCTCTCTTTTCCCAAAGTTCTTCTCGTCTTTTTCTCTCAAAAAAGATCAGGCCTCCCAGGAATATCAACTGTACAAAACAAGATGCAATAAGCAAGCACATACCCTTACATCAAGGCTGGGAAAGGCTATCTAGTAGGAGGACAAAGTTCCCAAGATCAGGCAAACAAACAAACAGACAAAACAAACAGAACAGAACAAAACAAAAGCAAACCTGGTTGTTATGCATATTTTGAATTATTTTGATTTGTTCACTAAAATGGCATCAAGTGTTTCAGGTTTTTCAGTTGGTTGCTGAACTCTTGGTTAAGTTTGTATTGTCTGAGTGTTTTGTGGTCTCTCTTGGCAAGTGAGTACTTCCCTTGAGACTTCAGGTAGCTGATAACTAGTGTCTACATTCAAAGAGGAATGTAATCTCATAGCATATAATCCTCCTTTGCTCTTGTCTGACATTTCACATCCTGCCCTCCAAAGGGCCCCATTACGTACCCATACTGTATACTTTGGAATCTTTCCTATATAACTACTCATAGTTGTTTCCATCTAGGTAGTTTCAAAGCTTTTTAAATCATGAATTGAGGATTCTGGTTTCCATATGAAGTTGCTAAGGCTCAGTTTACAGATGGGGCAGCAGAATGATGAAGAGAACTTCTCAAGGCCACTGGGTAGGCAGAACTAGAAGCCACATTTGCACCTGTCTAGAGCCATATGAATCTGTGGGTGAATTGGAGGAGCCCGCATGGAGATAAGATATTATAAAAATGATGATGTATAAGTAAAGGTTTGGATGCTATCACTGTGCTTCTAGGAGAAATGCCTGCAGAGAGAAGGCAGTATCTAAGTAGAAGTCACCACAATACAGGAAGAGGAAAGAACAGCTGTTCCTCCTGGCTCACATTGATTAACGACTGCTCTTTTTCAACAGACAGAGGACATGACAAGCTTTTAGGATATTCAGGTAAAGCTTCTATCCTGACATTTATTTCTCCTCTTTCAGGGCCAGCTTTTTCAATGCAGTTTAAAGTGATCAGACATTCAGTGTCACAAAATCTGATAAATGAACACAGTACTTCAAAAGGTATTTAATTCAAGAATGAAGTAATTCTTCAGGTGCAAATCTGATCAAATTGTAAAGGACAATCATGTCACTAGAAACATGTAGGACTATACAGTGGGCTTTGGGAACACTAAAATATTTTGAACATTTTGTGTGTGAAAATGATAATGAAACTGTGGGGGTTAGGTTGAATGATCAGAGATGTAATGACAGGCCACCACAGAGAAATTTAAAAATTAATTTAGAGACTAATCTATGGTCCCTGCTGAGGTCATTTATTCTCTGTGACTGTCCTTTTTCTTCCCTTGCTAATAATGTTTAAAGCCCAATGTCTCAAAAAAAAAATACCTGCTTTTCAATTTCTAAAAATTATAGTAGGCAACCCTGTGGTCAAGCATCTAATCAACCATTTGGCACATTTTCTATCCATCTCATGCATTGTCCCTGGAATAGATCTAGCTTTGACTTACTTCAGGGAAATTCTTTCAGAGTTTATACCAGAAAGCCATATCTCACCATCAGTGTCATTTAGGACTCAGTCATAGCCATCTATCAAGAGATTCTCAATTAATTTTGTTGAAGCTAAAAGTCACTTTATAATTACAGCCCTCTTATCGGAATATGTCTTCCTTATCTCTTACTATCCTGTGCTTCATTGTTGGCTCTGCTACCACGGGTGCCATTATTTATTTTATTGGTGAGCCTTGGTTCTGTACCTCCTAGCTCAAAATGATTAATGACTGCTCCTCTTCAATAAACAAAGTACATGACTGGCTTTTAGATTTCTCAGGTAGAGCTTTTATGCTGACATTTTTTTTCTTCCAGTGTCTCAGGAACTGCTCCTTCAGAGCAGCCTAAAGTAATCAGACTTTTCAGTGTGGTGAAAGCTGATAAATGATGGTTCTTATTTCTTGCTAATCAACAGGTCTAGGGAAGCTCCTAGTTGTGGGAACAGTTAATAAAACTGTTGTATTGTAACTAATAAAGTTACAATGTGTTATTTTTAGGCAGTAGTTATAATAGGAAATATGTAGCTGTTATATTTCTACAGTTCAGCTGTTTTATTAATGGGCACAGGTTAGGCTCTTAGTTCCTCCAGAAAATGATGGAACGAACAAGGTTGGTATGATGTTGACTTCTTCCTATTTAAAAATGGTAACATCAGATCTGTTTCATTTGGATGTTTCTAGAATTCATGATGCAATGGATATAAAGCACCATGCAGATGTTCTGACTCATGATACATGGTCAATAATGACTTTCTTTCAGTTCAATAAATTCATGTTCTGGACTGTTTTATATACCATTTTATATTAATCATCATGTGATACAAGAACAAGTAATTCTATTTAGAAGAGATATATGCTTAGGGAGAGACAAACACATAAGCAAATAAATACTGATCTCTGTAACATATACAAAAATAGATAAATCCAATGGTGGCTTAGCAGAGCTAGTCATTAATCCTGTCTGGGGTAGTTCTTGCTGAATTGATGATAGGAGATCTGAGCTTTAACTGACATGGAGGAAGTCACCAGATTGGCCAGACTAGGAAAGTGGAGATTTATTTGGTGAGTTGGAAAAGTGACCACAGAGAGCAGGAATCTGGGATAAAGGAATTCCCTTTATGACATACACCCATTAGTTTTCTTCCATGTTTTATTTTTCACCATAATAACATTCTTTTTCAAAATCACAAATTTTGATTATTCCTCCTTTTAATGATTGAAAATCAAGAATGAGCTGAAGATTAAATATTTTAATCAGTTTAACCAGGATAGGGGAGAAAGTACTTTTCTTTTTCTGATTAATTCAAAGTGTTTAGTTACTGATAGTAGCAAAAAATCATTGAATAAATCTTTTAGATATATTATTTCATAGATTGTCCACAAATTCTTATGTGGCAAGAAATTTTAATTTTGTTTTCCCAAGAATGAGGAAAATTAAGTTACACAATTTCAAATTATTCAGAAGTTTATCTCCAAGACTGGGAGTCATTTGGAATTTGTGAACCCAGCTCTCTGTTTTCTGCCACCAAGTTTCTCCCTATAAAGAAAGTGATTGGAAGCTAGTTTATATTTGACAAACTATGATTTGTTGTGCAATCCTAGTGAAAGTTCTTTAAACCACTGGAAAGCTAATTAAAAAAAAAAGACTGACTAGATCATAATTGGAGACATTGGCTTAGAAACAAGAAATAAAAATAGTATAGGGTCACTACATAATTTGCCATCAGAACAAGGTAACTTTCAGAAACAAAACACTATTGTGCTTAATGTGCAGGGAACATTGTGAAAAAGAAGGGAGAAATATTGAAAAAGTCAGGGAGTTTGCCATGAGACTGTGTCTCCTACTAATGTCAGAAGCTACACTCATGAAGTCTCACCAACATGACTGCCCTAAAGTTAGCTGTACTTGATAGCCTTAGTTGGTGTATCACGTGCCTAAAACACCAGGAAGCAACGGCAGATTTTAACCTGAAAATGAAATAAACCCTTTTCTTTGTTAAGTTGCTTTCTATTGTTAGAATATATAATCACAGCAATAGAAAGTTAGATTCATAGGGCTTTGCCTGAAATGGACTATGAAAACTTTCCAGCCTTCAAAATCTAGAGATGAATTAAAAACCACTGAATTCTATTTTTCTGTAAGAATTAAACTCAAGTATGTGTTCAGCAAATACCATGTCGCTTCCACATTCTGTTCATACTTTGCCTGTCTTGCTTTCTTCTTCTCCTTCCTTGAGATACTCATTCTAAAAAGATCTTTTATGGCTTAAAGACAACTTCTAATTCATTGCAAGATTGATAATTTCAATTTCTAGGGCTGGTGAGGGTAGATCAAGCTTTAAAATAGAAACTGAAGCTACTAATTTCTTTTTATGGATAATTAATTCACTCTTACAAAATAGGATTTATGCAAAGTGAGGAATCTAATTCAGGGTGTAGACTCATTTTTCCCCCCAATGGACTAAGATAAAATTTTCTCTCTTTTATACTTATGGTTTTGAAAGTAATTCAATAAAGATTTAAACCCTGTAGTATATCAGGACAAAGGATAACTGCAGGACACAAGTTTCAGTGGTCCACAAGTTTCTGTAGCATTTATTCTCTTTCTGAAGCTGTTCCATTGAGACATTATCAACTGTATTATTAAGACCTCAAGGAAATATCTGACTCTACATTTCTTCTGGACAGTAGAGAAAGCCAAGTTTCTTAAACATAATTCTCACAAAAGATTTGCTAGGACATTAAAATGAGGGTGCGTCAAATTTAGAAGGGACTTAATGTTCCTGTTCTGTATGCTTTTTATAAGTGTCACTCACAGTGTGATCAGGTTATGGTTATCTGTTAAGAGAGCACGATATTGAACAAATGGGCTGAACCTATACTATTCAATTTCTGGATACTATCTAAGTCAAACCTAGGCCATGACCTATCACTTTCGAAACGTAGAAAGTTTGAGACCCACAGAAGTTACTCAAGTTTTATTATTTTCATTTTTAAAATGGGCTAATGATGGTATTTAAAATATAATTTCCATGGAGTACATGTTCATGTACTAGAAGACTTTAAAGTTATATTTTTACATTTCAGTATAAAATGATTATTTAGTGTATCCTTCAAATTTTACTACATTTATGTAGATATTTGTCTATCTATCCATGGACATGAAGTCAGACACAGGGCTATTTTGATTTTTCAAACATTCATTAAACACAGACTGGGTAGTGTCCTCATTTCTTCTAGTGTACCTGAAAGTGGACAAACCTTATTGCTTCTTCTGTGGCATACTAATCATTCATATCCATGGTGACAAGCTCATAATTAGGCTTTCCTATCATTGTAATATTTTATTTAAAACTATCAATTCAAATTTTCCATATTCTCTACAAATTTTCTAGCTTTTCATCACCACAATTTTATTTTAATGTGGTGTGTGTGTGCATGCACACGCAGGTGCACATGCTAAGCCAAATCTTGTGTGTGGTTCTCAAAACCTCCATCTATTTACCTCATTGGAAACAAAGTCTCTCATTAGCCTGTAGCTCACTAACTGGACGAGGCTCAGGTCTCCTCCTGTTTCCACCTCTGTATCACTGGGATTACAACTGTGGTCATTACATCTGGCATCTAGGGGTCAAACTCAGGCCCTCATGCTTGTGAGGCTGCATTTTTCTGACTGACTCATCTCCCCAGCATCCCTGTGACTATTCTTCAACCTAAGAGATATCTAAAATTTATTGGCTCTTCTGCCTTCATAAAACCATAAAGTCTTTTATTTATTTTTTGATTGGGGTAATTACATGATGTCATTATTTCTGTAACACTCATTTCTTGCTACAAAATGTACTACATTTTCTTGCTCTGCTCTATTTTATGACAACCCTGTGACACTAACCCTTAGTGACCTGAGTAAAACCAGTTGATTGTTTTTCCCATACCTACTTCTGAGCAGCTAATGCCACTATAACAATTCTCACTAGGACAGGCTTATTTCTCCATGAAGTTTGGTTCAGTAGTCTTACCAAAAGCTCTTGACATTTTTTTTTTTTGGTAATTATATAATTATTTCTTGGTTTAGCTACTCTTCTGTTGTCCATAACTTATGTTATAAATTCTATTTTGTTGCCTCAATTTTGTGAATATCATTTTTATGAGTATACTCCAGATTACCTTAACTCCCTTTTATAATGAAAATAAATAACTAGAAAGAAGCTGTCTTGTCTACCAATATCAAGTATAGATATTTCAATATCTATAGCCATGCATTGCATTCCTTTTACTTAACTTTCCAATAGAAAGACTAAGAGTACTTAGTGATTAAGCAAATCTCTCTATCCCACCTTTGTGCTTTTCTCTGAGAAGCCTTATTATTACACTTCTTGTGTAATCTTCTAAAGTAGACTGAATCTGCATTATTTTCCCATTAGAAATAACAATGATTAACACAGCCGCACAGTGTTGGCACACGCCTTTAATCCCAGCACTTGGGAGGCAGAGGCAGGCAGATTTCTGAGTTTGAGGCCAGCCTGGTCTACAGAGTGAGTTGCAGGACAGCCAGTGCTACACAGAGAAACCCTGTCTTGAAAAATAGAAACAAAAACAAAAACAAAAACAAAAAAACCCAATGATTAACACTTCTTGTTTCTTTTACTTTATATCAGAGTTTTTAAAGTAATTTGGATATGTGAACCACTGAATTGAAACATTCTTTATTGCTATCCCAATTTTAGGGATAAATGTTGAAGTTTATGGCAATTTATTGCTTTGTCCAAATTCACGTAGCTTCCAGTTGTAGATCAAGGATTTGATACCTGGTACTTTGACTCCAGGCATTCATTACTCCTTGTTACCTTAATTCTATTGAGAGGTCCAAAAGCTTTGAAATAAAAATAAAAATTTTCAATTCTAGGAAGCAAACTGGGATACTCCCACAGAGCCACTGACAATGGATCTTTAGTCAATGAGGACCCTGAACTAGGGAGGAAAACTCCAGAGCTGAAACAGTCCTCTGGACACCTGCTGGGAGAAGATAATGAGGCAAAAGCTGAGCTGGTCTCTGAAATTCTTCAAGGACTCACAAAATATAATGAGACTAACTTAGCACCCAATCAAAATTGTACTAATATCACTTCTTCACCCCTACCAAACATATTAGAGGTTACCTAGCCTTTCGAGAAAATTTCCTGAGTCCTGTATGAATGAGGTTCTGTGAGCTCCTCTGGTCATCACCATTTTGATGAATGGTTGACCTCTGTATGCTGGTAATTTCTGAAGAATAAGCATTCTTTGCCTTGCATCCTATTTGAGTCTGGGGTCTTCCTTAAGTGGTTCTTAGATCCTAACACCAATATTCAATAATGTTCATTCTTTATTATTGATATTTTAGTATCCATCAGTTTTGACCCATCTGTTTAATCCATTTCATTGGAAAACTTCCTCCACCTCTTCTCCCTCACTTCTCTTTTACTATTTTTTCCCTAATGAACTTTTTTTTCTCCCCAAACACTTTATTTATCAGTATTTGCATATACATACATACTTATACATATATACATATATATATATATGAACAATAATTAAATAAGATGTATTTGAAAAGTATTGGGGGTTAGGAAGAGTGGGAGGAAGGAGAGAAAGAAAACAATTATGTAAATACAGTGTTCATATATGAAATTCTCAAAAAGGAATCCGTTTTTTAAAAAAAAGTTCAACAGATTAACTTGCATTTCACAATATGGAAATAAGTATGACCTATAATTATATTGAAGGACATTTTAACTCACTATAAACTTTGAAATTTAAAATGAAATCAATAAAAATTATTTTACCCAGCATACTAACAAAAACCACAATAACATTTTATAATTCAAAGTATTTCTGAGAACAAGAAAATGGATTGTCAGAAGCTAAGTCAGCAGAGCCAGGAGGACACTGTGTGTTATTTCTTTTCATTTCTTTTTTTCTTTATTTTGTCTTTTTATTATTATTATTATCAAATCATAATTTTTACTTTTTAACACAGGGGTTATAAACACGAAAATGCAGGATGTGGGGAAGGGGATGACACAGGAGCACAGGTGTTCGGGGGGTACAGATAACTTTCAGAACAGGGTATCAGCTGGGTGAAGGTTCAGGGGTCAGGTCACTATGAGTCTGCCTATGCTTCACTTGTCCTTATCTAAGTTGGTACTATTCACAAAGGCTGCCTATTTACAAGGTCTATAACTACTCAAGCTGGTAGATTTCCACAAAAGCTGCCTGTTTACAATAGTTTATAGATATGTGTTTCAGTGTTTTTCCATAAAGACCCAAGACTTTGTGTTAGCAGGCATGTATGTCAGGCCTATTGCTGATTTTAGGCTTATGGCTGATTTTAAGCCTTCAGTTTATAAGCAGGGCTGCCCCTGACATCTCCTCTCTTCTCCAATTATAGAAGGGCTGTGGCGATTTGAATCTTGCCAAGGCGGGGATAGAGGTCTGACCTCCAGTAATTAAAGGGGCCCTTGTAATGGCTCCAGTCCTCCTGTCGTTGTCCAGTGAGGCATGAGGGCATACCCGTCCCAATGTCTTTTTCCTGGAGAGGGGATACTTTTGACATCAACCCCTATGCAGTCAGGCTTGTCCCTCAGGGAACCCAGAAACATATTTTTAACTTTTATTTATATTCCCTTGCAGTGCTTAGCCTCGCAGCCTAAGCAAGAATTCAGATCGCCAGTCAGAGGGGGTTTATGATCTTAGCCATTCTGACTGGTGTGAGGTGGAATCTCAATGTTGTTTTCATTTGCATTTCTCTGATGACTAGGAATGTTGAACACTTCTTTTGGTACTTCTCAACCATTCGAGATTCCTCAATTGAGAATTTGTTTATATTGTGAATTACATTGATGGACTTCTGTATATTGAACCAACCCTGCATTCCTGGGATAAAGCCTACTTAATCATGATGGATGATTGTTTTGATGTGTTCTTAGATTCGGTTTTCGAGAATTTTATTGAGTATTTTTGCAACAATATTCATTAGGGAAATTGGTCTGAAGTTCTCTTTCTTTGTTGGGTCTTTGTGTGGTTTAGGTACGAGCATGATTGTGGCATCATAGAATGAATTGGGCAGTGTTCCTTCTATTTCTACTTTGTGGAACAGTTTGAAAAGAATTGGTATTAGGTCTTCCTTGAAGTTCTGATAGAATTCTTCACTGAAACCATCTGGTCCCAGACTTTTTGTGTGTGTGTGTGACTAGATTTTAAATGACTGCTTCTATTTCTTTCAGGATTATGGGACTGTTTAGATGGTTTATCTGCTCCTAATTTAACATTGGTAACTGGTATTTGTCTAGAAAATTGTCCATTTCATCCAGATTTTCCAATTTTGTTGAGTATAGGCTTTTGTAGTAGAATCTGATAATTTTCTGGATTTCCTCAGTTTCTGTTATTATGTCCCCCTTTTCAGTTCTGATTTTATTAATTTGAATACTGTCTCTCTGCCCTCTGATTAGTCTGGCTAAGGGTTTATCTATCTTGTTGATTTTCTCATAAAACCAACTCCTAGTTTTATTGATTCTTTGTATAGTATTTTTTGTTACTATTTAGTTGATTTCAGTCCTGAGTTTAATTATTTCCTCCTGTCTACTCCTCTTGGGTGTATTTGCTTCATTTTGTTCTAGAGCTTTCAGGTGTGTTGTCAAACTGCTAGTGTATACCCTCCCCAGTTTCTTTTTGTAAGCACTTAGAGCTATGAGTTTTCCTCTTAGCACCACTTTCATTGTGTCCCATAGGTTTTGGTATGATGTGTCTTCATTTTCATTAAATTCTAAAAAGTTTTTAATTTCTTTTTTTTTTTTTTAATTACTCATTCTTTCTCCTCCTACTCTATATTTACAGTCTTTATTTTCTCTCTTCCCTGCCATCTCAGTGAACCCACCTAGGTTTAGTTCTGGCTTTATTTCAACCAAACTATCTTTATTCAGCACATATACTATTTTTAGGTAAAGTAGCCAAGTGGATATTGTCCAATTTTCATCTCAATCTTTACAAAGTTTTTAAAAACGTTATATGGTTACCTAAGTTATACAATTAGACAATCATGTTCTTTTCCTACCCACATATTAGTCTTGAGTCCCTTCAACAACAGATAAACTTCCTAGCAGAGGTTTTTCAAAATCAGAGAGCTCTCGACTTGATGACTGCTGAATAGGGAGGGACTTACATTATGTTGGGGGTAAGAATGCTGTTTGTAGATTAACACATCTGGGGTGGTGGAACGAGACATACAAATGCTCAAAAATCTCCACTGGTATCTCTGAGACTACTATGTGCCTGGAACCTCAACCCTACGGTACTCAAACACCCTTGTGGCTTGCTTTCTTCCCTTTCTTGTTCTACCTCGTACTCTGCCCTGTCCATTTTTTTAAAAAATGGCAGATAAATGCTAATTGGGTTCTGGGTCAATATCAAACCATTCCCAAATAGAGGATGAAAACTACTATAGACACTTCTCCATTATAAATAAAATAGGGGGAGATGTGGGAAAACTGCTATTTAAGGTGACACTCTACTATGTCATCAGTGCTTAGCACAAAATGCAGGACTCCCTTTTCCACAAGACTTCCTTTTCTCTTCCTGACCTTATCTGGGGAAACTGACACCCCCCCCCCCCATACTCTCTACCTGAGGAAAGTCAAATAATCCTTGACAAACCTACAAGTTCAACTTCCTCATTTTTTATAAGAACCTACCCAGCAAGTACCTAGAGTTCTTGAAATGCCTCTCCATTCAAAGGAGGCATTTCAGTACTTTAAACTTTAGCCAATGATTTACATTCCCCCTTGAAATCTTCTTTCCACACTGCAAGTTTCATACATAGCCTTTTGCTACCCCAAATAAAGTATATGTGAATAAGCTGTTTCACTGAAGATTGTTGGAGAAGGTCTTTGTCTAGAAGAGCTATAACACTGAAATTCTCAGAGAAGGCCTCTCCCCCAACCCCTCCCTCATCCACACCCTACTTCAGACTCTCAGCCAGAACAGTACCCTGTGGAACTTACCCATTCCGGGCTCTGCTTAATCTTGCCAGCCTGGTGTGCAGCAGTGTCTGGACACCCTGAGGTGTGGAATGTGGAACCACACTCAAATTCTCTAGGCATCCAGGGTATTTGTCTTAGTTAGGATTTTATTGCAGTGAACAGGTGTCATAACCAAGGCAACTCTTATAAAGACAATATTTAATTGGGGCTGGCTTACAGATGCAGAGGTTCACTTATCATCAATGTGTGAGCATGGCAGGATCTATGTGGGCATGGTGCAGGAGGAGCTGAGAGTTCTTCATCCTCATCTGAAGGCCACTAGGAGAAGACTGACTTCCAGGAAGCTAGGATGAGGGCCTTAAAATCCATGCTCACAGCCACACACTTCCTACAATTCCTCCAACATGGCCATACCTCCAAATATTGCCACTCCCTGTGCCAAGCATATTTAAACTACCACAGTATTTGTCAGGAACATGAGTAAGGAAATGCAAGACTGGCAAAGTTATTCAGAAGAACTTGTTATTAAAAATACTTGAAATATTGCCTTAGTCTCTTGACCAGCTGTTGATTTTTAGATTTTTAGCTGCCTACTCCTCTCTCTCTTTCTATATCTCTCTCTTTTTCTTTATATATAATATATTATATATGTATCTATATATACTATATTATATATTATAGTATATTATAGATACACATATGTATGTCTATATGCTTATGTACATATATATTCCAACCTTGATGGAATTTCTATGTATGATTGAAGATGGAATGTCAGATGCTTCCTGTTGTCATATTTATTGGCTGTATTTAAAGTGTTAAGACATGGCTTGCCGAGTTTTGATTTTAGATCGATCGACTTCCCTGATCTGATTGATAATGCATGTTTTACTAAAGTGTAATATCTTAAACTTTCCTATACATGTACAAATTTATAAATACATCTTGCTAAGTCTGTTTTTCTTTATGGGTTTATGGTTTCTTGGCTTATAATGAGAATGACCTACTTTTCACATATTCACACATTGAAATATGATTATATCTAGCCCCATTCTTCTCTTCCAACTCTTACTATGCTCTCTTCTTTAAATGTCCTCTTTTTATGTCCTCAACTTCATGTCCTTTTTCTTTTTTTACCCACTGAGTCTACCCACTTATTATATTTGTAGAGGCCCGGGACAATCCACTGGAGCACTGTAATTGAAAAATTAGGATAAGTAAACTGAGGCAATCTCAGTTAAAACATTTTGAGAATTGTTGGTATAAGCTTGTACATTCAATTCATATACTGATCACAAGGAAAGATGAGATATTTCTACTTTTTACATATTTATCTATGTTTTACTGATTCTGTTTTATTTTTGGAAAGTAGAGTGAAATAGGAAAGGAAATTTCATGAATTTAACTTAAGGAGTATCACAGAATACACTAAGTACCATTTTTTTTTGTGCCAGAGGCAGTTCTATATTGAGAAAATTCATCATATTTTCATTTGAATGCACTTATTATGTTTCTTTTCCTAGGACTCACACTCTCTGAAGCATAATGTCTTTTACACAGTAAAAGTTCACCCACGTTTGTTGAATATGCCTTAAAGATAATTTGTTTCACCAGTTATGTTTATTGCATACTAACTCTAGTTGCTCCATTTTCTATTTAATAAGGCATGCTTCAAAATCACCAAATCATGGTCTAGCCAGACTCAGCTTCTGCCCAGCATAATAGATTCACTATCTCTGTGAAGAATTGATATTACTGGATTAAACTGCTCAGTGCTTTTGTTATTATGGGGATTATAGACTTCAAGGGATCCATGAGGGCAGAATGGAGAGTGAAGGTAGTTTATGCAGAATTGAAACTCAAGAACAGAGGCAAACACCACACTGTATTCAGAAGGTCTTTGATGGTAGGGCTACAAAAGGATGTATAAAGATGGCTTCATCAAGAAGGGCTAGTGTTTAGGAGGCCTTAAAACTTAAAATGCCCTTTCTTAAAAGAGTCTTTAATTTTTCTTAAAAAATTAACATGGTCTCATTTCCTGTTGTATCTTTGAAGACAGAATGAAAGAACTGTTAGATGAAGAATCTCAAATAGGCACAGAAGGATGCCAAACAGTCATTGACATGGGAGGTAAAGGCCATAGTAACAACCAGAATGACAAATTCACACTCCAGAGACCAGAGGAGATTCATGGAATGGTTGCAGGGTCACTTCTTAAGACATCATGAGATCTTATCCATCTTCTAGGGATTGGCAATGAGTTACATGGTCGCAAAGAATATTTTTCATTGGTGGGATGAGCATTTTAGGTTTAGTTACATAGTTAGGCAGACTTCTTTCCTTCTGCAGGTTGTGGGCTAAAGAAGCAGCTTTGCAAATAGAACACAAGCTAGCCTAAAGTAATCCATCAGTTCTGGACTCTGACTTGTAGGAGAGATTTGCTTAACTACAGGAATTTGGTAGGTTAAATGAGGAACATGTGAACAGTATGGTAGCAGATTACACATTTACTATTCCACAGAAGTGTTTGTTAAAGGTGCTGTTCCAGCTGACAAAACAGCACCTGCATAATAGCTGCCAGCTTTGATGCTTTAGAGGAAACACCATGCTCTGGAAAAAAAACTACACGCTATATTAATTTTTTCCACCATTGAGGTACTAGACCAGTAAATGCTAATACAGACTTCTCTGGGTACCCATTTGCATTTTGCACTTCTTCAACATGTGTGGGCTTGGTATCAAGAAATTGTCTCCTTATAAGTTGCTGCTGTTTTGTAAAATAACATATTTTTGTAGTGTATTTAGTTACAAAAACTTAAATAGTTTGAAGATTCAAAATTCTTCAGGTTACTGAATATTCCTACTTTCAAGTTTTAATACAGGTTATATTATAAAGGTTATCATTGGATATGACATCTCTTTAAACATTTTCAGGGAAATAACTGAAAACACAAACAAACAGGTATATCTTCCTTCAGGTCAAGGGATGGAGACTGACACAGATTCTAGTTGTGAGAAAAGCAAGAGTTTGCAAAGGATCTCTGAGCCTCAATTCAATCATCTGTCAAACAAAATCTGTTTTTCAGGGATGCTGCAAAGAAACAACAGAGAGAGAAGGTGGGAGGGAGAGAAGAAAGGGGAGAAAGGGAGGGTAGGAGGGAGGGAGAGAGAGAGAGAGGAGAGAGAGAGAGAGAGAGAGAGAGAGAGAGAGAGAGAGAGAGAGAGAGAGAGAGAGAGAGGAGAGATGTGCAGCCTATAGGATGTAATTTAACAAATAAATTCTGGGTAGAGTTAGGTTTTGCAAATTAGGTGAGTTTCTGGAAGCCTTAAGGGTATTATTTTTAGACTATATAAGCCTGGGAATTCACTATCACCACAGCATGTGCACTTGCCTTGGGAGATTCAAATCTGAATGAGTTGATGCTAAAATATTAGTTTAGGGAATTCGTACTGTACATTATGGTTTGGCTTGTAAGTCATGGTAGAGTTTGTCTGGTCAATTATACTGGTTCCCATTTTCCTTTTTCAATGTCAAGATCACATTCCCATATTTCACTGAATATTTTATACCATAGATAGCAATGCATAAATTATAGTAATAATTAGTTAAGATAAATGTATAGTTGTAATCGCACATTTCCTGTTACCTAGTAAGTGATGATTAACTAGTGGCTAGTGTATAGCTATAGAAATAATAGTTTTGTTATAGTTGCAGCAAGGATGTAATACAGCAGTCATGGATATAGTGATTTTTATGGAAGAGACCTTTTTTTTTTCTGAATTCTTTACTTCTAGCAAACCTATTACCACTGTGTTGTTGTAAGAAGTCATCATTTCTTATCGATGTTTTTGTTTTCTCCTCTTTCACTTCATTCTAGAGTCTTACCAACAAAACACTCCCCCAAAGGCCAGGTCCTATCCCCTGTAACTTCCCTGAAATTGACCCCAGTGGCTTCCTTGTCCTCAGATGAATCCAGATCTGTATCATTCTGCACTAAACCTTCCTTCACAAGACCTCTGCCTGACATAAAAGGTAGCCTTCTGAATGTTTTAATTTTCACAAAATTCTCTTTATGGACATGCACATATTTGCATATAAATACTTATATATGTAAATAGTGTATGTTAACTAGCCTCTTAAGCATCTTGTACCCTATATTTTAGGGGAGGCATAAGACAGAAATGTAGTTACTTCTTCAATTTACCTCCTTTTCCTGACTCACTTAGACTGGAGTACTTCCTGTCTCTGAGCTTGATGTTTTTAATTTGAAAGCCCTATTGTCATTTCTGCCACCTCAGAAGAAAGCATTAAGAAGAGGTCAGTGGCAAATTACTGAGCCTAGATGAACAATTTGCTCTTAATTAAAAAGTCTGATGAGACTCTCTCTGGGAAATGAACTCATTCAAATGGGACATAATTTAAGCTCATCCACTCAGGACATTTTCTCTCTATTTTTCCTTCATCCAGAACATGAAATTTTTATTTAGTCTCATGATATAAATTGATTTTGACAGGAGCAAATTTTTTTTCATTCAAACCATAAAATTATTATGTTGTCTGAGTTAACATTGTGTTTTCTCCACAGAAAAATAATGAGTACCACTCTCCCTAGAGTGATTGTCTGTCAGCAAAGGAGAATGCAGCAAAATTATTCTTGCTGAGGTCTTAGGATGGTTAGGATACTTTCTATTCTGAATACATAAAACTCTTAATTCAGAAGGCCATAGAGCTCAAGCCTGGCTCTGTCATTTAACAGCTGAGTAACCTTGGGCAAATGCCTGGTTTCCTCATCTGTTAAAACAAAACAAAACAAAACAAACAAACAAACAAAAAACCATGGTGTCCTCATCTGTTAAAAAAAAAAAAATCCCTGTCTCAGATTGATAGCTCTCCTAAGAATAAAATAACATAGTTTCCAATGGGTAAAATTTAAGCATAATACAATATAAGCATAAGCATCAGTTGTCAATCTTAACACTGTCTGAAGCTGACACACTGAAAGAAATTTCTTACCAGAGACTCTGCTAAACAATAGATCTACCAACCAATGGAGACAGCAACTAGGCAGATTGTCGTTAGATGGAATTTTAAGACCAGCTTCTTTGTATTCCTCAGCATAAAATGAGCATATAGCCCAGGAAGATGAAGTGAACTGGCCAGAATCACAGTTAGTTAGGGGAACAGCAGGATAGGAGCCTTCATTTCATATTTAGTATTCTTTCTATATCTATACACTTCTAACCTTATTAAATAATCAGTAACTTAGCTTGATAAAAATAGTTACAGAAGAACAAGCAGGAAGACACCAAAAGAAATTTCCACCTGCCCTTTGAAATTTACTTTTATTTGTTGGAGGTGATGTAAAAGATACTCTTGATTGAACTGAAATGGAATATCCAATTCTGAGACACAGGGTATTTTCATACTCTAAACTTTCTTCCAGGCTGTGTTGCTGATGAAATGAATAGGTCAACAAAGAAATAACATTTTGGAACAATGTTTTCTAAATACTATTCCAGGGGATACTTATAATCTGGTCATAGATGCTTGCTGGACTGCTGCCACTTTTGAAGCGTCACAGTACATGCTGACATCTTAAGAGTGTCAAAGCAGTGATACAACAAAGAAATTATCCTGGCTGAGATAACCGGGGCTACTCTTTTACACTGTTGGTGGAAGTATAAACAAGCACAGTGACTTTGGAAGTCAGTCTAGAGGGTCCTTAATTACATTAAGAATAAAATTATCCTATAACCCAGCTACATGACCTCTGGGCCTAGACCCAAATGAATCTACATCTTATTATAGCGAAACTTTCACATTAAGTGCTTATTTCAGCCTTCCCACTACATCTAAGGAAGCAATCTGTATGTTCATCAGTTGAAGAACATGGAAGTGAAATATGGTAAATATACACAGTGTGACTTTATTCAGCTGTAAAGGAAGATAGAACTATGAAATTTTCAGGTAAATGGATAAAAACAAAAAAAAAAGATACAAAGTGAGGTAAACTAACCATAGAAAGCCAGACTATGCATGCTTTCTTTCATGCAGATGTTAGCTTTGACTCTGTGGATTTTATGCTTGATTTTGACCTCCACACACATACTATGGCACACATCAACCCATGTCCACCTATAAAAAAGAAATAAATAGGAGAAAAGGGTTTGAGGGGAAATACCCAATACAGCTAGATAATTTTTTTCCTAGAAGCATCAAGATACTGAATAAAAATCCCAGTGGCAGGTATGAGATACTTTAGTTAGGGAGGAACTAGAACTATCTCTGATTATGATTGGGAGTAACCTTTGTCTAGATATTAATATAGATATTTAAAAGGTAATGTGACATGTGTCATTGTGTCTATTTAGCTAATTATTAGTAGCAATTTCCTGTGTAGAGCTTATGAATTCTTGAGGCATGAGTTTTTATCTAGTTTTATAGCACCAGGCATAGGATTGCTCTTTTGGTAGAGGCTTAGAATTCAGAGAGTGACTGGTTAGCTTATATAACAGCAATGCTACTCTTGTACATGTGAATACATTTTGCCTGGCATATTGATGTTATATTTCATGGAACTTATTGTTTAGTAAGAACTTTGATGCGTTTTCTTCCCCAGTAGTCTGCATGGCACCTTTGGGCATTTTGAAAGCTAGCCAGAAGGGAAGATTTCAGCTTGAGTCCTCTGTGTGAGAGTATAAAGCCCTCATTCATCACTTATTTTCAGTATCTTGAGCAATGATGAGTCTGCATTTGTATGTACCAGGAAAGTTTATTTGGGAATTCTAACAGGGGATTTGAGATATATAAACTTGACCAAAGAAAAGTCTGGAACTCTTAGTGCCAGGACCCTCTTGGCCTGGAGAGGGTAGTGGCAGGGAACACAGAGTAGGATTCTGGTGTGGCTTTAAAGTCTAAGGGTCTCTGGATGTTCTAGTGTAAGATTCTGATGAGCCTTAGCTTACTGGGACAACCTGAGTGAACAACGTGGAGCTGGGGATCGATGTAAAAGCAAGAGAGATTTTATTGTTCCAGCATGTTGGGGTCATCCTGCATTTAAAAGGAGAGGCAGTAACCTGGGGTAGCTCATTTGGTGGATCTTTATACAGTTTCCAGGGGTAGCATAGAGAAACAGCAGCTAGGCACAATATGATTGGCAGAACAGTGTGACTTTTAAATTGATTGGTCTTTAGGGAATGAGAAAGCAGGGACTTCCCTTGTCTGATGGTGGTCAGTCTTGTGGAATGTGTCCATGTGCTCTGGAATGTGTCCCCACCCCTGTGGTCTGAGGAATGTAAATTAGCCTCTCTTTTCCAGAGGGACAAGTGTTCCAAAGTTCCTGAGCTGACTTCTTCACTAACTCTCTAACTATACTGAAATGCTGATGATAACTTCTAAAAAGTCCGGGGTGGGGTGGGGGGGGAAACTTTCTTGCTCTTTCTGAGAGCAAAAGGCTGCTCACTTAGGTGATGACACCTGTAGCCTAACAGTGGGGGATTAAGTAATGTGGCCTTTGTTCTATTTCAGCAGGAACTGGCTCTGTCTGCTAGTCCAAAGTCTCAGGAATAAAAGAGGACACTTTGAAAAGTGATTGTAGCCTGGCAGTGGTGGTGCACACCTTTAATGCCAGCACTTGGGAGGCAGAGGCAGGAGGATTTCTGAGTTCAAGGCCAGCCTGGTCTACAAAGTGAGTTCCAGGACAGCTCGGGTTATACAGAAACCCTGTCTCAAAAAAAAAAAAAAAAAAAAAAAAAAAAAAAAAAAAAAAAAAAAAAAAAAAAAGTAAGAAAGAAAGAAAAGAAAAGTGATTGTAGCATTACTAAATTGTAAAAAGTTTCCTATGAAAGTTATCTAAGGGGAAAAGTGGAAAGATCCTAAGCAGGGAAAGGGAAACATTCTCTGTGGGGGTGTGGGGGAAGGGAAAAATCCTTCAAGTGGGGAAAGGGAAAAATTCCCTTGAGAATTCTATGCAGTACATTTTGTTCATATTAACCCCTTCTCCCAAATACATTCCTCTTCCCTACCTTTCTCCACTTACTGTCTTTGTTGTTGTTAGAACACATGGTCTGTCTGGAGAAAATCTGGTCCTCTAGCTCGTAAATCTTTTCATCTCTTCTTCCCTCTTTTACAGTTTACTGAGCTTTACATGTAGGGGCTGTGTTATAGATGCATCAGTTCAGGATAGGCATCTCACTACCGCTTGTTCTCTGAATTTTGAGAAGTATGGGCTTTCTGTAATGATCTCTGCTGACTGTAAAAGACACTTCTTTGATAAGTATGAGAACTATGCTTATCTGTGCATGTAAGGATGAGTATTTAAAATTATATGAAAGTGACAATAGTAGATTCCTCCTCTAGATTACATGACCTCACTGGTCATGGGTAGTTGGCTAAGTTTACAGTACCAGACAAGAATTCCCAGTACCACATAGGTGGCTATTGCTTACCCACAGGATATAAATGCTACTATTGCACCTTACAGAATGTCTTGTCATTCTGATTATTGTTGTGTTTCACAGGCAAAAGGGCTGGATAAGATTATAGATTGTTTTTCTCTTTTAGCAAATGTGCTTAGCTCCTTCTGGTAGTATGAGAGCTACTCCTCAGTGAGGAAGATACAGATTGATCCTTCCAAATTCTATGTCTGAAATATATGTTATTTTCAACAATAGGGTCTTAGATTCATTTTCTGGAAGTCAATGGAGTGCAATGGAAATAGGCTATATTTTTTTTGTTGTTGTTTTGAGTCTTGGACTTACCTGATGAACAACTTAAAAGGAGATTTCCCATGCTTAGAATTTGATTCTTTTGTTATTGTTGTCTATGGTTTTTGAATGATTGCATTATCATCTCAAGTTGTTAAGCATCAAATATATACAGATATAAAACATCATGTATATATTTAAGTAAACATAACATGACATACATGACATGATTGTATATGTTTTTTCAAATATCAGTTTTCTTTATGCCTTCCCTTCTATCTCTTTGTCTTGCTCTTAATTTTTAATGGACCTAGGATTTTCAAAATTTTGTATAGTCATGTACTTAATCCCAAAGACACAAATTACATTAAAAAGAATCAACATGTTTACTGAAGCTTTGAACCAGCTCCCTAGATAAACTGTCCTAGATGGTATCTTTTCCCAACATATGGATGTTTGTTTACATTTAAAAATCTATTGATTAGCCAGGTGATAGTGGTAAATGCTTTTAACACCAGCACTCAGGATGCAGAGGCAGGCAGATCTTTGTGAGTTTGAGGTCAGTCTGATATATAGAGCAAGTTCTAGGTCATCCTGGATGACTCTCCATAGATTTTACATAAACACCACTTTCTGTTCATCCTGCACTTTTATGTTGTTGAGATGACTCTTTTCCTTAAATCATAAGAGTTTTAGTTTTTTTGTATAGCTTCTCCATCCTCTTCCCCACATTCTTCAGTCATTAAAGATTGAGTTGGGTGTTGTGCTGCTGTAGAGTATTCATTGGCTAAGAAGAATATTGTAGTGGCTTTGACTATCTAGCCAGGATACTAAAACATTTTTTTTTTTTTCATAAAAGCGATCAGAAATTTGAACGAGCAAAGCAGGTAGATGGGAGGGCTTGAAGGGAGAACTAGGAAGGGGAAATTATGTTATAATTTCAAAACCAAAGGAAATAATTTTAAAATACATCTGTTTGCTTATTTATTGCTGCACATTTATTGAAGTAGCACTTTTAATTTTCTTCTGAGAACTTTTTTTATACAGTCACAACTCAGCTCCCCATTTAGTACAAGAGTTTACTTTTGGCCTTATCTTACTTAAGGTTAATATTTCTGTGATAAAACATCATGACCTAAGTAAGTTGGGGAGGAAAGGGTTCATTAGGCTTATACTTCCTCAGCACTGCTCATCATTATAGGAAGTCAGGACAAGAACTTAAACAGGGTAGGAACCTGAGAAAGGAGCTGATGCAGTGACCATGAAGGGACGCTGCTTCCTGGATTGCTCCTATGGCTTGCCCAGCCTGCTTTCTTACAAAACTCAGGAACACCACCCATAATGCCCTGGTCTCTCCATTAATCACTAAGAAGATGCCCTATAAACCTCCTTACAAGCTCATCTTAAGGAGGTATTTTCTAGTCTTTTTAAAAATTATATTGATCCACTTTAGTTTTTTATTTAAAATGTGAGACATGTCTTTTCCTTTCCACTGATAATATCAAGATTATTAAATATCATAATTTCAATATTGCTTTGGCTCAGGGAAGAGGGATGATCAAAGAGCCTGGGATATGGTAAACAACCTGTAACACACACATTTATTCACATTGAGACCATTTATTGGGATGTTCATGGTGACTAAAACCACTGCTACAACAATGCCATGGACAAATAGAATAATAATAAAAAATATGAGCCATTGTGAGAATTATCAATTTTAACAGAGGAACACAAGATGAGAAAGTGCTGTTAGAAGAATCTTAGCAGCAGACTTGCTCAATGATTGGTTTCCACAGACTTTCACTTTGTAAAAAGTTCAGTAACTGTGAAGGACAATGAAGCAAAACACAAGATGATAAGGTGTGTCTGTACCTGAGAGCATGGGGACATTTAAGGTCCAGGACTCTGTTCTTTAGAAAGGCTTTGAGGAAGACTTAGGAAAAACTTAAACTGTGTAGAATTAACGAGGAAAACTTTGAATTATATACTTTATTTTGCTTTACTACCAGGCTTCTCTGAACATTAACTTCTTGTTAGACACCCACTGATTAAGTTCTACTGTTGTTAAGTATCAATATTTCAGATAAAATATATATTTATATGTTCTTGCTTCTTTTCTGCATTAGGACTCTGCGTTGAATAAACTTTGAAATTCAAATGATAAAACTTCATTAGACATTCGTCACACATTCCTGTGACAAATCTTTAAGTCTAGTACTTAGGAGGCAGAGGCAGGTGTATTGCTGTGAGCTCCAAGTCCATCTATTCTACGTAGTGAGTTGCTAGCCAGTCAAGGTTGTACAGTGGGACCCTGTCTAAAAATAAACAGATAGACAGACAAATGAAGACTTGACCTGGGAAAGTGGCACATGGGTATATTGTAGTATTTGAGATCCGAAGGCAAGAAGATACTGAGTTTGAGGTCTGAGTGAGCTATATAGCAAGATTGAGGTTAGCCTAGTCTACCTAACATGACTCTATCTCTATATAAATAAAAATTAAAACTTTCAAACACCATCCCCAAATATAATCTAGATTTGTTACTTCTATATACTGATCTTAGAAATCACAAATTTCAAAACCTGTTGTTTATACTTCACAATTTATAAGGCTGGCATCATTTATATAGGGTGTCTGATTAGAGCCAGAAATAAATGATTTAGTGTTTAAATAGGATGTAGAATGTAGGGACTCTATTTCTATCTAATATGAATTTGGGTAGATGCTGTGGAATTGATTGCAGACAGTTCAGGCCTGGACCCATTCAGAATTCTCATAGAAATACTCCCTTACAGCCATATGTTTGCTTTAATAATACTTACTCAGAAATAGGAATAGCTTCAGATATCCATTTAAAAACTTGCAAGGATTTAGTTCAGTGAATCAATTTGGAATTATCTTTGTACAGTGGACCAGGTCTTCTATACACAAATGAGTGGGGATAAGTGAGTAGAGTGGCTTAAAAATTACTGCTAGACAATGAAGACAGGGCTTTGTTACAAAAATGTAAACACTTTATACCTTAAACAATATTATGAAATTCTTTTGCTAAATCTAAGACAAATACTTGGAGGGTCAACTAAGACAGAAACATCACATCTGGAAAAGAGTGAACATGGTTTCATGAAAGCTGATGGACAAGAAAGATATATTTTCATGTGTCCTCTCCTGTCCAGTGTGCAGTCTTCAGCAAAAAACCAATTTGGGCAGTGTCCAGAACAAACAAAAAGACAATTCACAAGACTTGATACTTTCTTTCCAGACTCAGGACCACTGATCATCAAGGAAGACAAGGGTCAGATGAAGTGCAGTAATGGTGGTAGGTCATTGATTCACTCGTAAACTGTCCCTAAAGACTTTCTTTTCTGTTTAAAGATTCCATTGGACAAAAGAACTTTGTCAATTACTGTTATGAGTATGTTTTTCTTCTATGAGGCCAAGATCCTATGCCTAGATAATTCATAGGCTCTAGGGTAGAACTTAGTACTACTGATCTGTTAAACAGACACACTGTTAAACTAACTCAATTTATTGTTGCTATTATTATCAATGAATTTCTCAACCCTGATATGAAAAAATTTCTTGTAGTGTATGGTGATTAACACAGAGAACCACACCTGGTTTAGGTGCTGAGAATAAGAGGCTGGGAAACATTCAACTCTAAATGGGATATCTATATCACACTCCATCTTCTAAAGGCTCAGGGACCATTGTAGAAATGGATGCAAAACGAGTGTAAGAGTTAGCGGTGATAGAGGATTATAAGAAATTGTCTTCCTGACACAATAGGGCAGCTGCTCAAATGCACTCACACAGGTTTTAGCAGCATACCAAAGCCCTAGGCAAGATCAAACCAGATCAGTTTCTGCTTGGAGAGTGGTGGTGGCAATGAAAACCTACCAGTAGGAGAGGAGCTTTTAGCAATTGACAGCTGCTGAGAGAGAGGCAGTCTCTCCTACATTATTTTGACTGTAGTTTTTCTCTCCCTTCATGGCTCCAAGCCCCCACTCCCTTTTTCCCTCTCCCCAAGATCTGCTCCTTATCTATTTCCCTTCAGAAGTTGGCCTCCCAGGGAATCAACAAGACTAGGCACAAAACAGAAAACCACAGATAAAGGCTGGATGAGGCAACCAAGTAGTATGAAAATGTCCTCATGAGTCAGAGACACACCTGCTCACAGAGACTTAAGATAGAACAAAACTTGACTGGCCAAAAAAAAGTCAACTTTCTTTAACACAGGTCCTATTTTAATGTCCTTTTGCTTTAATTCAACAAAGTTGTAATTATCAACAAAAATGTGTTAGAAATACATTTTTTTGTAAATTTAATGCAGCTCCATATATAATCTTATTAAAATATATTATAACTTCATCTAGTATTTCGGGAATCTGTGAGCTTTCTTAATTTAAATGTAATAAATTCCTTGAAGTTATACATTTTCCCCTTGTTGCATTAACCAGTTTTTTTCCTCTACCCCCACCCCCAAATTGTTCAACATTCTTAGTCATCCAGGAAATGCAAATCAAAAAACCCCTGAGATTCCACCTCACGCCAGTCAGAATGGCTAAGATAAAAAACTCAGGTGACAACAGATGCTGGTGAGGATGCAGAGAAAGAGAAACATTCTTCCATTGCTGATGAGGTTGCAAGCTGGTACAACCACTCTGAAAATCAATCTGCGGTTGCTCAGAAAATTGGACAAAGTACTACCTGAGAACTTAGCTATATCACTCCTGGTATACTCAAGAGATGTTCCAACATATGACAAGGATAAATGCTCTACTATGTTCATAGCAGCCTCATTTAAAATATCCAGAAGATGGAAAACACCCAGATGTCCATCAACAGAGAAATGGATACAGAAAATGTGGTAGGTACATTTACACCATGGAGTACTACTAAGTTATTAATAAGAATGGCTTCATGAAATTAGCAGGCAAATGGATGGAACTAGAAAATATCATCATTTCTTTAGGAGCCTCTAAGCCATTCGAGATTACTCAGTTGAGAACTGTTTATTTAGCTCTGTACCCCATTTTTTTCAGGGGATGGGAAACTAAGGGTAGCCATCAGAAAGTCCCAGATATTTAAGTTAACCTATCCCTTGTAATAGTCTTAAACAGAATTCTGAATGGAGGAAACTCAAATGGCCAAGAAAAACTTAAAAAAGTGTTCAACATCCCTAGCCATCAGGAAATGTGATGTCTTACAACAAACATGCACTCATTCCAGAGATGACAACATGGATCTCTCTATCTAGTGAGGGACACGGTTTTGTTTGACACTCACTCACCACAGTTTGAATTTGAAGTTGGCTGACTATTAATTACTCCTCTTATGTTAGAAGATTATATTACATTTTACTCCTCCAAGGGAATCAAGATTTCTTTTTTCTTTTTTTTTTTCTTTCTTATTTTCTGACCTCAACAACTTAGTCTGGTCACCTATTTGTTTTGAAAATTCTCTGAACTGCAGTTTTAATGATACCAGGTGTCCTGAAAACATGCCCCCAACAACTGCAAGATATTTTCTATAATAATTGAAAAATATGCACCACAGTAAAACTCCAAACCAAAAACAAATCAACATAAACTAAATGACTAAAGACATGTAAACCTTCAGATTTTCATTAAAAGAGGAAAATTAAAAAATGGTTAGTGTTAGTTGATCATTGTATTTAGTCTTCAATGTTCATAAAAATGAGATGGAATGATATTCTCAAATTTGCAATAAAGAAGCCAAGATTCAGTCATAATGGATGTGCAGCTATACAGGAAGTGACTCTGGGTCTGAAAACTGGAAAGTAAATTGTTTTTCTGCTATACTGTGCTGTTGACCACTGCAGGGAGGCAGGCATTTAGTTACTACACATAGGGAAAACTTAGTTCTGGAAATGTTGTTAGCTTTTGTGCTTCTCATGTCTGGTTAAAAGTCCTTAAGTGTCTGTTCCAGAATTCGCGTAACCAGACAGTGTCTCACTGTTTGCTTACTTCATCTTCTTATAATCATAGGTTTGTTTTAAACAGGAGGAAAAGGAGGTTTGGTCTGATGCACAGACTGCCAAAGGTTATATCCAGTTGTTTAGTACTAATCATTGAATTTCTTATATTTACAAAAAGTATTTTATTTTCATTTTTAAATTACGTTATGTATATGTCTATCTATGCAGGGGTCTGTGCATTTCAGTGCCTTTGGAAGCTGAAAGACAGCAGTGGACCCCGCAGGAACTGGAGCGACAAGTGACTGTGAGCCACCTGAGCTGGTGCAGGAATTATATGCAGGTCCTCTGGAAGAGCAGTATATATTTTTAACTGCTAAGCCATATCTCCAGCCAGCAAACATAATATTTAATTTAAAAGTAAAAGTAAAATTTCCAGGCAAGAATTGTAGATGTGAACAACTTCTATTGTTGTGGGGGAGCTCTGAACCTGGATAGTTTCTCTGGAGAAAGAATCATTCCTTATTGAAGATGTGGTCATTGTTAGGTTTCAATGGTCCAGTGACTAGCTCCACACTCATGCATCTGTTTGCAGAACTAACTGGATATACAGGGTACCTAACACAAAGTAGATGAAGTTAGGAAAGGAATGTCTTGTGGTAATACATTGGAGTGTTTTGGGAAGTAGAAGGTAGATATGATCATATTTCATTGTATACATTTATGAAATTATCAAAAATATAGATCCATTACATTCTAATGTCACTGGAATAGGAAAGTATACTTCAGGCTAACAAAAGAGAAACATAAATACTAGCCCAGCTATAAAACCTTTGACTTACAGTCTGTCTTCCTTGCAAAATATGCTCAAGCAATAGTGGTACAGAACTTGTGGTAGCCAACTGTTATCTGATTTCATTTAATGCCTACTCCATGAGACAGAACCCATACCCAACACAGGTTAAATGACCAAGAACCAGAGTCTAGATAACCCAGAGACCTAGAGTATAACCAAATACCACTGGTCTAAAAATGTATAAAACTACTCTTAATGGTATTCTGCTACACTCATAGATCAGTGTCTTATTTAGCCATTATCAGAGAAGCTTCCTCTTATAGCAGATGGGATTAGGCACTGAGACCCACGGCCTGACATTATATGGGGGTTGCGGGTAGGAGAGAGAGAGAGAGAGAGAGAGAGAGAGAGAGAGAGAGAGAGAGAACACTTGGAATACTCAGCTCTAAATGGAATATTCTTCATGAAATTCCTCCCCTCAGAGATCACGGAACCCCATGGAAGAGGAAGAGAAAAGAGCATGAGAGCCAGAGGAGACAGAGTATACCCTAAGGACGAGACCCTCAGAATCAACTGAGAAAGAATCATATCACAGAGATAGAAGTATCAAGCACAGGGCCTACATGGGTCTGCACCAGGTTCTCTGTGTACATATCATAGCTTTCAATTTAGCATTTTTATAAGAATCCTGAGACTTTGATTCCTGTGCCTTCTTTTGAGCCTTTATTCCTTTAGTTGGGTTGCTGTATACAGCCTTGGTGCTTTTTGCTTCATTTTACCATATATTATTTTGTCATGTTTGGTTGTTACCTTTTAGAAGCCTGTTGTTTTTTAATGAGAGACAGAAAGGGAGTCAATCCAGAGGTGAGGTGAGGTGGGGAGTAACTGAGAGGAGTAGAGGGAGAAGAAACTGCAATAAAGATACTACATGAGAAAAAACTATTTTCAATAGAAGGGAAAAAGAAAATTTTAATTAAAAACTTCCCAGTTTGAAAATATGCTGTAAGGTGAAGTTTTTTGTTTTCAGTTTTTCCGCTGGTGTGTTTTAAGAATCAAACTTAATTGTCTAAATCCCTAGAGGTCTGCAGAACCAGAGACAACCAAGCCTGCCAACATCTGGAACAACCAGGTGGGACCAGGCTCCTTGCCTCTCAGGTCACTTTAAGCATATCCAGCCCCATTGACCTGTACCCTGTCCCTTGTACTCCAATTCATTCTCAGATGCCTGCCAGCATCAGGTAAATGTCCTACCAGGTAAAACCCCTCCCCCTTAATCTTCTGCCTACCATGTCCTCCTAAAGCATACCCAACAGCCTTAAAGTGTACTACCTTGAACTCCAACACCCCTACTCTCTCTGCTTCCCTATGGCCTGCTACCACCTGGGACAACCAAATAGATAGCTAAAGGCTAGCATAAGAATACAATCACAACGGCCAGGACAATATGGCACCACAAGAAACTAGTTATTCTTCTACAACGTTCCATGAATATCCAAACACATATAAAACACAAGAAAACAACCTTAAATCCAGTCATATAAATATGATAGATACCTTTAGAAAGGAAATTAACAAATTTCTTAAAGAAATATGGAAAAATACAATCCAAAAGGTGAAGAAAATGGAATAGAACTGATCAAGACCTGAACATGGAAATAGAAGCAAAAAGGAAGAAAAAAAAAACAAAAACCCGCAGACTGAAGGAATCATGGAGATGGAAACTATAGGTTAGAGAAGAGAACCAGCAGACACAAGCATCACAGGCAGAATGCAAGTGATAGAAGAGAGAATCTCAGGTGTAGAAGATACAATAGAAAAAAAAACCAATACATTGGTTAAAAAAGAAATGTTAAATCTAAAAAGTTCCCAACATAAAACATCTAGGAAATCTGGGAAACTATGAAAAGACCAAGCCAAGACTAATAGGAATAGAAGAAAGAGAAGATGCCCAACTACACAGCCCACAAAATATCTTCTTCAAAACCAAGAAGATAGTTTCCTCAACCTAAATAAAGTGATACCTATAAACATACAATAAGCTTACAGAATACCAAATAGATTTGATCAGAAAAGAAAATTTCCAGTCCCACATAATAATAAAAACATGAAATGCACAGAACAAAGATAGAATATTAAAAGTTGCAATGGGAAAAGGCCATGTAACATATAAAGTCAGATCTATCGAATTATATTCAATTTCTCAACAGAGTCTAAAGGAGGCCAGAAGGGCCTGGGCAGATGTCTTGCAGACTCTAAGAAATGACAGATGACAACCCAGATAAGGAACAGAACTTGCAATCATCAATGGAAAAACAAGATATCATAAATCAAAACCAATTTAAAGAAGATCTGTGCACAAATTCAGTTCTACAAAAGATACTAGAAGGAAAACTCCAACCCAAGGAGGTTAGCTACACCCAAGAAAACACAAGAAACAAATAACCCTACACCAGCAAAATGAAAAGAAGGGAAGAACCCACATACAGAGATAGATACACAGATACACAGAACACACACACACACCACACACACACACACACACACCACACACACACACACCACACACACACCACCACCACCACCACCACCACCACCACCGCCACCACCAAAATAAAAGGTATTTACAATTGTTGTTCATTAATATCTCTTAATATCAGAGGACTCAATTTCCTAATAAAAATACATAGGCTAACAGCATAAATTAAAAAACAGGATCTATCATTTTGCTGCATACAGGAAGCACACCTCAAAAACAAGGATACACATTACTCTAGAGTAAAGGGCTAGAAAGAGTTTTCCAAGCAAATGAACACAATAAACAAGCTTGTGTAGTTATTCTTCTCAACCAAAAGTAATTAAAAGAGAAAGAAAGACTCTGCATACTCATTAAAGGAAAAACCTAGTGATGTTACATCTCAATTCTTAATATCTATCCCCCAAATGCAAAGGCATCTATATTTGTCAAAGAAATATTACTAATGCTTAAAACACATATAAAGCTCTACATGTTAATAGTGAAAAACCTAGTTCTACTGAAACTTGATGTGCTGAAGTGGGTTGAAATCTATGGGAGGCCTCCTCTTCTCTGAGGAGAAAAGGAGAGGGAGATAGCAGGAGGGGAAGTGGGAGGGAGGGACTGGAAGGAAAGGAGGGAGTTGAGGCTGCCATTGGGTGAACAGATTAATAAGAAAAAACAAGTTAAAAAAAGTAAAAAGAAAGAATCAAATTTGATAATGGAAGAAATTTGTTTTCTCTTACAATGTTGGGGTTTACAGATACAAAGACCACGCTAGAAATTTGGGAGCATATTTGTCTGTTTTGTTTTTAGACAGAGTTTGTCTGTGTCACCTAGAATGACTTGAACTTGTAATTTATGATGACTAAGTGGCTTGTATTTTTAACAACAGCCAAAGCCTATTAATGCAGAAATATTTTACATAAAGTACCTGTTACACAAAGAAAACATTTTTTTCTTATGCACGGACGATGACCTTGAGCTTGGGATGGGTTTGGAAGGGAAAATAGCATTAAGGATATTTATAATCATTTTTTAAAATGGATGATGATGATGAATAAAATACATCACCACATAGGCTTTCAACAGCAGTTCTCAACCTGTGGGTCACAACTCCTCTAGAGGATCAAATGACCCTTTCACAGGGGTCACATATCAGATATCCTGCATATCAGATATTTACATCACAGTTCATAACATCAGCAACACTACAGTTATGGAGTAACAATGAAATGAGTTTATGGATGGGTTCATGATAACATGAGCTACTGTTATTAAAGGATTTGCAGCATTAGGAAGGTAGAGAATCACTGGCTTATAAGGAACCTACAGTATTTCCTTGACTCTGCATTGGCTGACTGGAAGATTACGGAGGAAATCACAGAACTGTTGTATTCTGAGTCCAAGGTGGTCTAGAAAGGCCATCAATGTTGTTGATAGACTGATGTTGATATATAAAGTTGAGGATAGTCTTGCATACTACACACTCTAGAAAGTGCAAATTTTCCGTTATCCCTCAAAAAACATGTACTGAAGAGCTGAGCTCTTAGAACATGCTGGGGAACACATCAGGGAGGACTTCTGTTTCTGTACATGAAAGAAATCTGGCTCTTTTTCAGATGTACCCAAAGCTAGGCATTCACTGCCCCTTCTGTGAAAAACTGAAGTTTGCTCTGCTCTCCTCCGTTTGTTTAGATTGTCGCCTGGCTAAAATGACTTGATGTTAATATCTTAATATCTGAATGGATACTTAGTATTCTTGCTTAGTTACTTTAATTCTTTGTCTTTTGCCCTTGTTTCTCAATATTTTAATGTACACTACTCAATATTTTGTGACTAAGTGGAATCCTATTTTATGAGTCATCAGAATGAAGCCCAATAGGGCTGCTTTCAGTGGTGCTTGGAAACTGAGCTTGGAATCTTGTGGTCTGAAATTAAGTCAGCAGCTTATTGTGACATTCCAATGTCACAGTATCGACTCCCATTGAGTATACTGTCAGCTTTTGTCTAGGCCTTTTACACCTAAATGGCAATTAGTTAATATCTTAATCATTGTGTGCTTGGGTATTTGATTTTTCAGTGGCCTAGTGAATTGTTTACATTTATCTTCATTAAATTGCACTATGGTAATCTCCTTGTCTTACATGACTGTAGAGAAACTTGATTCTATTGTCCTCAACAGACATCTCTAATGTGATTTGATAATCTTGCCTTCTCATATTTTTTAGTTGCTAAAAATCACTCCCCTACTTGATCAACAACTCCCTTCACACTTAAATATATAGGGTACAGGGGAACAGTGAGAGAACTTATTAAATACAATACTAGGTGTGCTCATTCATTTACAAATTACCCCACATTATCATATTCTATTGATAATACTGCCTGGGAGGCTAAATGAGATTTTGGTCAAGAACTGATCCAGGGCAGGCCTTGTTTCCCAATTTTATCATATTTTCAATTGAGAATTATTTTTAGTAAATGCTTATCATTGTGAACACAAGAACTACTATTTAATACAATACTTTTGAAAAACTACATGTTCTCCCTCTCTTCTCTCTCAGTTATTGTTTTGTTCAGCACTAATTTTGTGTAGTTCTATATCTTGGAAAATTATAGCATCTGGTATGTGTGTGTGTCTAAGTGTATGTGTCTGTGTGTATGTGTGTGAGTATATATATATATATATATATATATATATATATATATATATACACATATATATGTATGAGAGTGAATGTGTGTGTGTATGTGTATGAGAGTGAGTGTGTGTGTGTGCATGAATGCAGTGCTTTGGGGATGAGGACTTAGATCAGTTAGCAAAAGTATTTAGAATTTTGATTTTTATATGTTCTTTATAGTAATTTTCATCCATAGGCTTATCCATATTCACACTCATATTCAGATACAGAATTGTCCACTTTTCAAAGATGACTATTCATCTTTGTCTCATTCAAGGGCTTTAAACTCTACTGGCAATGCATGGCTGACAGGAAGTGTTTTTTTTTTTTTTTTTTTAAGTTCCTCACTGAGAAATTCCTTAGCCCTCTCAAATCCACTATGCCTGAGAAAATAAAATGCTTGGATTTTACTTTTTGTTGTCTTCAGTCAGTTCTTTTCCATTTTTTTCCAGACAAGTTTTAATAAAATGAAAGAGTTATAACCTTTGAGTCTAAAGACTTGGTTCAAATCCTGGTTCTGAATTGACTAGCTGACAGACCTTGAGTGATTTGTTTATATTTTCTGAACTTTGTAACTGTGGGAAGCAATCATGCTGATGTGTGTGCTGCTGAGCTCATGAAGCTAAGTGGTTGGTGTTTGTGTAGAACTAGCAGAGCTGGAGGAACACACAAACGACTGAATATAGTCTGGTTTCACCCTTTCTCTTCCCATAGCATGACTTGAACCCACAGAAATATGATGCCAAACAACAGGGTGTCAAGTGGAAGAACCAGGGATGATAAATATAAAAGACAAAAGCAAGCTGATCATTAGACCAATCAGAGTTGTTAACAAGTAGAGCATCTTCTATACAATTGGTAGATGAAAAAAAAATCACCCAAATCAGCAGAGAGCTAAGTCAAACAATGTTGACATATGAAACACAGGATAGCACAGACATAGCTGTCTTAGGACTGATTATCACAGCAGAGGGGGAAGATTTAGGTCTCCAGAAACTGCAGCTTTGACTCCTTGAGGCACTGACGCCAGTCTTAGACCAGCCTTGTTAAGTCCACTCCTGGACAAGACACAGAACTAAAGTTCCCGATGTTCTTACATCAGAGCCTCGGAGAGAGTCTTGTGTCAATCTGGTTTCCCCACAACAGCAAATTGAAAATTCTAGGTTAAGTTAATTAAAACATCAGTCTAAGTAGATTCATTCTTATTAATATACTTTATGATTGCTATTGTGTTTTATGAACAGTAATAAAACTCACACGAGCTGGTATAAACAACCATTATTATAGTTACACATAAAAATCTGCCAGTATTTAGGAGGTCTGTACTGCACCCAGAGTCCTTTGTTTATCTTGCTATTCACAGAAAACAGTCATGGCTTTAGATATGCAGTCTGATTCAAATCTTTTCTCTGCTGCTGCCATCCTCATGGAACTTTTCCTGTTTCTTCTCCTTTCATAAAAGCTATATCATTCTTATTTATTTAAAAACACAACATCTAGCTCAGTGCATAAGTAGTTTTCAGTATAAATTTATGTACCTATAAAACTCCCATCATGATAATTTTCATGAGTATATAAATATGGTACCTAAATTGGTACTAAATATTATCTGAAATAAAATTTGAAATTTGCAAATTGCATTACAAACCCTCTCAAGATATTAATCATCTTTTCTAGAACAACATTAGCTTCACACTAGTGAAGTAAGTTGCAAAGGTAGAATTCAAATGGATGATGTAGGGTTCTGGATTCTGGATAAGGAAGTGTGAATTTATTTTCAAAATAATGGAGCATAATAAAAGGTCTGTAGAAGATTTTGTGCTATTATTTGAGAATATTTAATTCTCATTTTAATGTAAGTAAACAATTCAGGGCAGCTAGGCTTAGAAATCTTATCTAAATTATAAAAATGATGTGACAGGAAGATGTCAAACATGAATGCTGCTACAAGATGAAATTCCATTTATACAATTACTTAAGATTTGCACAATGGCTATGATGTTTCTAGTTCAATGAAAGACATCAAAGGGCTCTCAGTGAATAAACTATGTTTCTCCTCTTCCTTTGAAGGATAGGCAGTGTAAATAAACTAGCAAAGTTAAGGAGTAGAATCAATAAATATAATCAAATCGATGGAATTTAAAAGTATTTAAAGAACAGACATAAGAACATTATATTTCTGTGATAATCAAAAGTTGGAATAAATATTTTACACTAAAATTTGTGTCAACCTGAATTCTCAAACTATTTTTGGCTTTCAGAATTCATGAAAATTGGAGTAAATGTCTTCATTATGTATACATCTATGGTTTTGCATCACCAGATTTGCAATGAAAATAATAGTATCCAGTAGAGAATTTTTAAAAGTACCCTCCTGTAGAACAGTCAGTAGCCACTATGTCAACATGATTTTGAACATGTGTATGGGTATTTCCCCCTTTTATTTCAGTATCTAGAAGAATGCCTGGTATACAGTAAATTCTCTAGTAAGTATCATCATTTGATCAATGCTACAATGGCCTGTAGTCATTCTTTACTTTCCGTCTCTCCACTTGCTTAATGATATGTTTAAATGAGACTTTCATGACTTACGAATTTACAAACTACTCTACTGCTCTATGAATTCTGCCCACCTTGGCCTATGTTCAAGGTGTTTTTGGTAAACAAACTAGGACATATTATATTTTGTTGTATTTTGTGTATAGTATCTCACTTGCAAAATATTGGTCCCTGGCTAGCATTCATGTAACAGCTTCCCACATGAATGTTAAACAGGCAGTGATGATGCTCTATAATTACAGTGCTTGAAATGATTGGAAATAAATTGGCACTCCAATTATAGATGCATGAAAGAGGTGCCAGTATATCACATTCAGTCCATTAATTTCTAAAGTGGTTCAGGACATCTCAGTGTTTCGATGATATTACTTATTCACAGCTGCAGTGATTCACTCAGAATTCTGATACTTCAAAATTTTGCAAGGAGAAGGAGTGTTCTTTCTTACCTTGATATCCTTGTTATTTTCTCCCAGAGAGAGAAAGAGAGAGAGAGAGAGAGAGGTTGAAATGGAGAAAGGTTGAAGAGGAGATATAGAGAAAAGTAGAGGCATAGAGAGAAATGAAATTAAGTTCTATATGTAGGATTCAAAACAACTGGAGCAACAATATTTGGTAGATTTGATTTTCATTATTTTTTTTTATAGAAAGAATGAAAATTTTGTCTTTCATGTGACCTAAACCACAAACTTATCCAAATCTGACTAAATGAAATAAAGAATGAAGCATTCTTGCTTGTTGAATTTTCATTGTTTATATGGTTGTCTCTGTGAGTTAGACTCAAAATACAATCTTTTTCATGGAAGTAATGTAAAGTAATGCTCCTCTTGTAATTTTCCAAAATATCACTGTGATAGTCATAGTTGAAGATAAACATTTTTTGTAGATATGGATAGACACTATTCATTATTGTCAGTAGAAATGACAGTCATGATAATTTAACTCTGTTAATATACTGTCTCTCTCCCCTGTATTTACTTCATAGGAAGCTATTTAATTTCCAAATATTTATATAACTTCTAAAGATGTTTCTTTTATTGATTTCCAACATTATTCCTTTGTGTTTTGAAAAGATACTTGATATATAAAATATATTTTCAAATTAAATATGGAAATATTTTGGCACTAAATTTTATGCATGTTCTGCAGCTGTTGGGTTCATTTGATCCAGGGTACATTTAATCCTGTTTTCTCTTTTTGTTTTTCTTTTCCTTTTTGTATGATCTATCCTTTGCTGAAAATAGGGTGTTAAAGTCCCCATTTATTATTGTATGTGAGTCTATATTTTTCCCTTACCTTTATTAGTGTTTTCATATTTGAATATTTCAAAATGGAGGGATATGTATTAGAATTTTTATTTCTTCTTGGTAATATGGCACTGTTATTATAATCATCCTCTTTTCTTTTTTGTTTTTTTTTTTGACTTGAAAATTTTCACCTAATTCAAATCTAACTATTCCAGCTTTCCCTTGGATTTCATTAGCATGGAACAGCTTATGTGCTCTTTTATCAATAATGAGTTTCTTGAAGCAATATGACAGTTTTGATCTTCTACACATTTTAAATATTCAATGTCTAATTTTATTTCTTCCCATATTTTCTTATTCTTAACATATTAGTATAGTTATTGTTCTAAAATGTTGTTTTAAGTATTTATGAAATTTATTAGTTGGGAGGATAAATGCTCAGTGGGGAGAGATATGAAAAGATGGGGTTGAGGAGAGAACAGGTGGAGGAATAACTAACAGGTAACTTTATTTTTTAATCAAATAAAACCCTTTTATTTTGCATGATGTTTCTTCCAGGAGTGAGTTTTAAACCTTCCTATGTTTTCTTTATATGTACTTATCATCTCATTCTTCCAAAATGGTGGGTTCCTTTTTCATTTCTTTCAGGGAAAGAGTGAGGAATATACATTTTTTGGGGTTTTGTTTGGAAATATATACCTCTTTTTTTTCTATAGAACATCCTTGTTAGGTCTGAGATTGAGGTAAATCTGTGATATCTAGAAATGATGACAGTAAGGTATATGATAAACTACAAAAAGAATGTAAGAAGAGACATGGATTTGTGATAGGTTTATAGGTACTAGATGATCACATTTGTGGAGATCACAAACAACAAAAATCAACTAGGGAACTAGTAAAGAGTAAGAATAGTAATTGAGTAACAAGAATATAAAAGATACAAATTGTAAAGAAAAAGTCCACGTTCTACAATTGACAAACACTTCCAGCAAAGTAGCTGGATACAAAATTAACTAACAAAAATCAATACCTCACCTTTGTACAAATGGCAAGTAAACTGAGAAAGAAATCAGGAAAAACTGCACCTTTCACAATAGCCTCAAATAATATAAAATATCACAGTGTGACCTTAACCAAGCAAGTAAAATTAAAGAAGATATCAGAAGATGGAAAGATCTCCCATGTTCATGGGTTAGCAGGATTAACATAGTAAAAATGGCCATCTTACCCAAAGCAATTTACAGATTCAATGCAATCTCCATCAAAATCTCAATATAATTATTGACAGATCTTGAATGAAAAAATCTCAGCTTTATATGAAAAACAAAAATCCAGGATAGCTAAAACAATCCTGACCAATAACAGAGCTGCTAGAGGTTTCACCATTCTGATTTCAAGTTGTAGCTCACAGCTATAGTAATAATGATAGTAAAAAATACAATATGGTATTGACAAAAAACCAGACACATTGATCAATGGAATTGAATATGCAGACAGAAAGATCCACACATATAAATGCCTTATTTTAAAATAAAAAACACAGAAATACACACTGGAAAAAAGAATGTATCTTCAACAAATGCTGCTGGCCAAACTGGATGCAAATAGATACAGACTTATTACCCTGAAAACTCAAGTCCAAGTGTATAAAAAAGCCTCAATATAAAACCTGATACACTGAAGCTAATATAAGAGAAAGTAGGGAATAACCTTGAACTTGTTGACACAGGAGAATACTTTCTGAACATAACACCATTACCATAGAAATCAAGATCAACAATTAATAAGTGGGACCTCATAAAACTGAGGTAAGGCAAAGTACACCATCACTTATAGAAAGTGGTGGCCTACAGTATGGGAAAAGACTGTCCCAACTTAACGTCCAATAGAGGGCTAGTATCCAAAATGTATAAAGAACTAAATAAACTAGGCACTAAAGAATCTAAATAATCCAATTTAAAGTAGGATGCACAGCTAAACAGAATTCTCAATGGAGGAACACAAATGGCCAAGAAAAACTTAAAAAAATGTTCAACATCCCTAGCCATCAGGAAATGTAATTCAAAACTGCTTTGAGCTATCTTACACATGTCAGAATGGCTAAAATTGATAATACATGTGACAGTTTATGCTGGTGAGGATGTGGAGCAAGGGGAATTCTCCTCCATTGTAGGCAAGAGTGTAAACTTGTACAGCCACCATGGATATTAGTATGGTTGTTCCTCAAAAAGATGGGAATAAATCTACCTCAAGATCCAGCTATACCACTCTTGGGCATATTACCAAAGGACGTTTCATTCTACCACAGAGACACTTGCTTAGTCATGTTCATTGCTGCTCTATTCATAATAGGCAGAAATTGGGAACAACATAAACATCCCTCAGCGGAACAATCGATTAAAGAAAAGGTGGTCCATTTACCCAATGGAGTATTTCTCAGCTGTTAAAAAATGACATCATGAAATTTGCAGGGAAATGGAGAACTAGAAAATATCTTCAGTGAGGTAACTCAGATACAGAAATATAAATTTGGTATGCATTTGATTATATATAGATATTAACCATTAAATAAATGATAATCAAGCTACAACCTGTAGACCCAGAAAGGTTAGGCATAAAGGAAAGGACTAGGTGAGACACAAAGATTTTGCTGGATGAAAGAATTACAATAGATTTTATGAGTGCATAGGGATGAAGGAACAGACAAGAATGGGAAGTTCAGGTGGGGAGGGAGATGGGAGATGGGGTTGTAGAGAGAGACAGATATAATTGAAGAGCGTTTTAGGGTTGGTATGAAACCTAGTGAAGTGAAAACTTTCTAAAATATATGAAGGTGATCCCAATGAATTCTCCAAATAATGAAGATAGAGTTTTAATAGGCCATCTTTTGTTGCCAAACAGAGCTTCCATTATCGGGACAAGGTTATTATCTAGTGAATTGATGACCAAAGGGGTCCTATGGAAATTTCCAAACAATCGGGCAGTTGACAAGACAATAGCTTTTTTCCACAAACTGATAGCAAGGCCACATAGCTGAAGACATCAGCCACTCAACTCTTTGACCATGTATGGGTTGAGCTGGTGTCTACATAGAACTTGAAACTTTGTGTTTTAGTGTTTTTGGTGTGGGAAGGTACTCTACAGGCTACCCCCTCCAAAAAAAGAAACACAAACACCAACCTAGCCAAACAAACAAACCCTAAACCCCAAACCAAGCCAAAAGAAAAAACCCCTTTGATCTGCCATGCTGTCCTCCCTGCAAAATATATGCAAGGGCAATGATGGTGCAAAGCCTGTGGGAGTAACCAAGTTCTGTCTGATTTGGCCTAAGGCCCACTCCAGGAGATGCAACTTATACCTGACAATTCTTGGATAATCAGGAACCAGAAGCTAGATACAAGGTCAAATCAAATACTGTTAGTCTGAAAAAAATAGTGATAAAATCACTCCTAATGATATTCTGCTACATTCACAGATGAATGCCTTATTCAGACATCATGAGAGAAGCTTTTCCCTGTGGCAGATCAGAGCTCTTTTTCTTCTGTTGGTTTGCCTTGTCCAACTTTGATGTGGTGGTTTTATCTTATTACATTTTATTTTGCTATGTTTTGTTGTTATGTCTTAGAAGCCTGTTCTTTTCTAATGAGATAACAAATGGCAGTGGATCTAGATGGGAGAGGATGTGGGGAAGAACTGGGAGAAGAGGGAGGAGAAATGGTAGTAAGTATATATACATATTGTGTGCCCGTGTGCATGTACATGCACGTGCGTGCATACGTGTGCATGTGCGTGTGTGTGCATGTGCATGCATGTGTGTGCATGTGTGCATATGTGATTCTACTTTCACTAAAAGGGAAATATACAAAGAAGCATTACATAGGAGAGAAAAGAAAACAATATTGCTACATGGATTTTAACAGTGTTAAATAATACATTACTAATTGCAGTTGTTTTCCGTCTTCTAAGAAAAGAGAACATAATTCTCAAAAATTTCATTGAGAACGGGGTTCTGTGTGTTTATTTCTCATTGTACAAAAAGAAGATACATATGTTTGATTAATAATAGTTTTGGGTAAATTGATCTTTAAGGAAAATAATATAACTATAATATTGAATACAGGAGATGGCAGTCTTGCTCTATTTTTGTGCCTAATATATATAGGGTGTTAATAGGTATATAGTAATAACAAGGTAACATTATACACAGAGGAAGATATAAATAAATAAATCATGAAAACATTAGCAAATTCTGTGTGTTCAGAGAGGAGAGAGAGTGTCCTGGTCAGCCTTATGAGAAGTATAGTTATGGCTCTTCAGCCCAGAGAAAAGATATTCTCTGGGGTTCTGACAACTTTCTTTAAAGATTTCAAGGATGTCTCAGGAAAGGGGATTCATCTCTTTGTGTTTCTACTGAAGACATGATTGGACATAGAATTGTATTCTTAATTATAGGAAACATTCACAGACGTTCTGTGCTCTCTGTATTGGGATTAGATTGCCTTGGGAGGAAAGAATTCTTTGTTTGAAAATAAGTTAGAGAGATGTCACAGATGGAGCCCTCACTTCAAAGAAGAGGTTAAGAATTACACTATTCTAACTAATAAAAAATTAATCCAGGTAACACTTATTGATAAATGGTTTGGATATGTCTAATAAGATACAATGGCTTATTTAGCTCCAGGATTTTAAAAATTTTTAAATCTTGGAATCTGATTTACTTTGAGACTACTGAATACGCTTGTTTTAGTCTAAATATTACTTACCTTTTCTTCCCAATGTACTTCATCTTTGACCATGATAATTCCAACAATATTACTTATTTAGTTGACAAAAAGACAGGTAGCATACATGTCATCTCCCAGATAATAAGTGTTAGCTCTACTGGTATTATCAAATCTTTATCTTAGAATGAGATCACAGATGCATACATGGATTGAACTGGCCTGAAAAAGAGCATGCTCCTTTCACTTTGCTTCTTTTGTGCTTTTCCCTTGCCAGATGCCTCTATTCTCATGTAGCATCTTGGGCAGACTGGGCACTTTCCCATTTATTTCTAGGTATTTTTAGGAAGAATCTCAGAATCAGAAAATTCCAATGGCTTACTTAATCATAGTTTTTGTTCTTGCCTTAGTGTGTCCTAGTCTTAGGACTATATTAATGAAAAAGGGCTGCAGTGCGGCAGGGAGGCTGTGGTTTCCTTTCTTCACCCATCTTCTCCAGTGCTTCCATCCCATCACTGCTCAGGCTGTAACTTGGCTCCTCCAGAGCTGTAGTGGATAGAGAGATTAGGGGTAACAGACAGGCACTGGATGTTGTCTGTCTAACAGTAACAATTACATAGGTGGCAACAGCAGTCTGTGTCTAATGAGGAGATCAAGACAGCTGAAACAGGAGGAAGGATCATTCAGTCCTCTGGAAAGCAAAGAGATGTTTTTACTTGTTCAGTCTTTGCTTGGAGAAGCTGCACATAGGGAATAATAATGCCTCCAGAGTACAAATAGGGTGGAAGGAACTTAGTGTCCAGGCTACAGACTGGAACAGGCATAGAGGAAGCCTTGAGAACACACAGTAGCACGAGCCTTTGGTTTCCTGATTGGAGGTCTAAGGAAAGGTTACCATCAGATGAGATGGCAAAAGCCCAGAAGGATTGCATTATAGATCATGGCCAGCTATGGTCACCATGTAACCTCGCGTTCTATTCACCTTGATCCTTGGCATTAATTCGCTCTTCCTAGAGTTTGAAAGAATTTGATATCAGGCTCACTGTAACGAAAAAATAAATAAAGAATAATTAAAACTTTATTATTTGTATATGGGATTTTCCCCTGCATGAATGTGTACCACAGAATGGCTGATGCCTGTGGAAGCCAGAAGATTTGGCCAGATTTCCTAAAACTGGAGCTATAGATGGTTGTGAGTCACCATGTGCTGGGAGTAAAATCCCAGTACTCTTAATGAACAGCTGATACTCTCAACCATGGAGCCACCTCTCTAGCACCAGACGGGGAAATAATCACAGAGCACATTCTGAAGGGTGATTTAAAAAGAGGGAATCAACAAATTGGTCAACAAAATTACCATGAGCTATAGAAGAGGCAAAGTACTGATTTTCTTTTCTCCCAGTGATATGTATAACGTGTTCTTTGGAGAACCCTACTTGCTCTCTTGTGCCTGACCATGCTGGATCTCTGCCTTCATGCATTAAACCTCCAACTATGTCATATGGTTCTCCAGCTCAAGTGTGGATTAAGCCAAGCCTGGCACCTATGTAACATGCCTTCTTTTCAGGAGAAGGGGAGTGGAGTATTGTCAATTTAGTGATCTTTTAGTCAGAGACACTTATGTACTGAATGTATACCTTCCATGTCTGAGTCAGACACAAAATCTAGGAATGCCATGAAGTTCCTTATCACTTGGGAGCAATATTTTTTTCATATGATTGTAAGCCCATCCCTATTTTCCAGATCCCAGGCATACACACACACACACACACACACACACACACACACACACACAAAGAGCACACATGCATATCCATGCACAAACACATTCATACACAGAGAACACTGACAACTTTCTCTAAACATTCACTTGATGTCATCTTTTCAGTCTTCTAGTAACGTCATTTGGATAGAGGTGTTGGTTGTAGAGATAGAAGTGTTTTTAAAATCTAATGCATGCCCATGTGAGGATGGCTGACATTCTTAAAGATTCCCCTGGGTTTAGAAGTAATAATCTAATGTAAGAAATCATATTTTAATAACTGGATAAAAGCATCACCTTCTCATGCTTTTCTTAAATATCCTGCTCCATGTCTTTGTGGTTGAATGTTTAAATTTTCAATTGTCTCCACAAAGTTTTCAACAAGGCCCATTGCCTTTTTATCTCTAAGAAGTGCACATTCCACTTGCATTTATAGAGGTTTTTTTAATGCTTTTTTTTTTTTTTTTACTTTATGACAACATAAATTCAGGATTTCTTCTAGCTATTTCCTTAAGAAATCACTATCTATCCATTTTATTTTCTTGGTGGGTAGGAACTACAAATATGTCAGTGAATGTATAAGTTGCAATTCAGGGTAATTTTGATACACAGGTTTTCTCCTTACAGACCACAGTTAGGGAAAATGCTCATGTCCAGATTATCTTTCAAATATCTGGGGCAGTTTTCTTGAACTATCTTCATGCAGGTGCGGTATGAGGGTCAAATGTAGGCTGACTTTACAATTTCATGATCACATGGTGTTCTTTGCCTCATTTGCATTGCAGACTGCATTTTTATCACCTGTCTGTCTGTATGTCTGTCTATATCTATCATTTATCTATCTCACTGTACATGTACTAGACATACTGCTGGGCATTGTGACAATAATTTCTTTAAGCATATTATGTGATTTAACCATCTTCACCCTTTATGACCTCTTCATTCATCCTGATCTTCTGTTTCCCCCTTTTCATGCTCATCTCTTCTTTTTCAATATCCATTCTGCTTTTCTCTCTCCCTCTCTGTCTCCCTTTCTCTTTGTGTGTGTGTCACACACAGTCACATGCACACACATACACACATGCACATACACACATGCACACGCATACATATGTATGTGTGGTTTTATGTTCCCTGGATCCACAAATGAGAGAAAAGAAGCCATAAACTGATTTTTGAGTATGACATCTTTACTGAATATGATAATTTCAAACTGACATTCTTGATCAAACTGGTAGAAGAAACTCAGTTGTTTTCAAAGTGATAAAATGATGACTTCTGCTTGAAAAGTTTAATAACAGACTTTCATATTATATCCAATGACCATATTTCTAAATGGGCCACAGCGCATTTGAACAGTAATGATGAAACCTCTGTTGGTCATGGCATTGGTGATTTACATTTTATGTTCAGCAAATGGCTGGACAGTGGACAGCACTGGAGCTGCCATGCCATCTGTAGCTTGAAGCAAGGATCCATTTAGAGGCTTATGTCACAGATCCTATTCCCTCACATGGTAGGGGCATTGCTGCATTTGCCAGTTTTGTAACAGAGGTCATACTCAACAACCACATAGAGGAATTAAAAGATGATGATCACCACAAGCAGGAAAAGAGTTTATAATGAGAATCTTTTGAATTTTTTTCTCACTTTAAGGAACCCAGAGCAACAGCCCCAAGCCCAGTGAACTGTGATGCTTCTGAACCATCACTTGAGAGAGGGAATAGGTCAAAACATTTTATAGCTTTTCTTTCTAGAGAACTGTGAGGAGCTAAAGATACTGTAAGGGTCCATGGGTGGCATGAAAACAAAGGAACAGCTAAAAGAATGATGCTTGGACTTCAGAATAAAGAATACAGGCTGACTACCTCTTCTCTGTAAAAAAGAAAAAGACACTGGGAAGGAAGTCTCTGAATTATGAGAAGAAAAGATGTTCATTACAAATCATGACACAGATTTTTAAATATCTAGAGAGACTATAAAGAATTTTGTACAAAGAAATAAGATCTGAACATTGATGCTCTGAAAGTGACAGGGTGTTTCTCTCTTCTTTGTTAAGAGTTGGCACTGTCTGTTTTTGAAGCAGGGACAAGAAATTTCATAACAGGACTGTGTAGAGTATAGATGCTCATTGTTGTTGTTATACTCAATTCCCTTCTTGTCAAGGCCACATGCTCTTGCCAGTTTAGGAGGAAGCCAACAAAAACAGGAGGAATAGCATGTGTCCACTTTGTATCAGCTTCCTTGAGACATGCGGTCCAGGAACTGTAAATGTCTTCAGTATCTGCTGTTTGCCAGGCAATCGGAAAAAGTCTACCTGCATGAATTATGTGGTGGGACCCCTCTCTTAACAAGAAAACAAGGGTCAGGTGAATGTAGGGAGGCTGTAGGCAGAGGCACGTGCTTGTGAGGACTGATTGGGGGTAGGGCTATATTAGTTTGAATATTTCTGTCAGCAGAGACTGAGATAAAATTTCATTTCTCTCCCACTGCCTTAATATGGATTATGTTCTTTCTTGTAAAGGCTTATCTCTCCATCTCCAAATGTGTCTCTTTCATGCATAGCCTACACACAACAGCAAGGATTATACTTTGGATTATATTACCACTTTGATAAAAACTTCTAGTGATTTCTCATGAACTGTTTAAGCAGTGCTTCCAAAGCTCTCTATTAATTGATTTTTTTCCCATCTCTTTGGCTCCTTCTCTGCCACCCTCTGTCTTTCTGTCTTACATGTCAAATTGTAATTTTTGTCTAAATCCACATCTTTTTTTGCCAACACCTTAGCTGGTTCATTAGCCCTAAGCAAAGCCCATATTTTATTTGCCTTTTCTTTTTTACCTACTAGCTTAATTTCAGGAATATAAGAGAAACTCAATTAATATAAATGTATTAATTTACTTAGAATAAGGATCATGCCTTTTGTATGTCTTTTAGATCTAAATTTCCTAAGTATCTAACCCCAGAAATTGAGCGTTTAAAAAAATTGCTGTGGGTTCAAAGTTAAACACAATAGCTGCTCTTCCAAAGGACTTGGGTTCAATCTTCATACATACATGGTATCTCACAACCATCCGTAAATCCAGCCCCAGAGTATCCAATACCCTCCACTGTCTTCCAAGGTACCAAGGCATGCACATAGTACACAGACATGCCTGCAGGCAAAACACCTATAACACACAGACACACACAGGGGCACACACACAGGGGCACACACACACACACACACACAGTGCTGTTTTAAAACATAATTAGGAGAGCAAGTTGTTACATGTCAATAGATAAGTAATACACTATTTGCTATTTTATAAACTAAGTAGTTACCTAGGGTCTAGATCTCTCTCCAGAGAGATGAGCATACTGATGTTTGAGCCCCCTGTAAGTACAAGACAGAGAAGAAAGATAAGTGATAAGTTCATATAAATGTTATTATAGCAATTATGTAAATATTTAATAAATGTTCAACATCCTTAATCATCAGGGAAATGAAAATCAAAATGAGCCTGAGATTCCACCTCACACCAGTCAGAATGGCTAAGATCAAATCTCAGGTGACAGAAGATGCTGGCAAGGATGTGGAGAAAGGAACACTCCTCCATTGTCGGTGGGATTGCAAGCTGGCACAACTACTCTGGAAATTAGCTTGTCAGTTCCTCAGAAATTGGAAATAGTTCTACATGAGGACTCAGCTATACCTGAGCATGTACCCAAAAGATGCTCCAACACATAACAAGGACACATACTCTACTATGTTCATAGCAGCCTTGTATATAATAGCCAGAATCTGGAAACAGCCCAGATATCCCTCAACAGAGGAATGGATACAGAAAATGTGGTAGGTACTTTTACACAATGGAGTACTACTCAGCTATTAAAAACAATGCTTTCCTGAAATTAGCAGGCAAATGGATGGAACTAGAAAATATCATCCTGAGTGAGATAACATAATCACAAAAGAACACACATAATATGTACTCACTGATAAGTGGATAATAGGAAAAAAAGCTTGGAATACCCACAATACAACTGATACAACTCACAGACTATATGAAGTTCAAGAAGAAGGAAGACTAAAGTGTAGATGCTTCAGTACTACTTAGAAGGGGGAACAAAATAATCACAAAAGGTAGAGGGAGAGAGGGACCTTGGAAGGAGAGGGAGGGGGAGAAAAAAGAGGGACAGGATCAGGTTGGGGAGGAGATGGGGGAGAAATACAGAGAGTCAGGAAATTGAGCAGAGGTGTGTAGCAGTGGGGCTTGGGGAACTGGGGGGAGCCACTAGAAAATCCCAGATGCCAGAAAAGCAAGAGGCTCCCAGGACACAACAGGGATGTCATTTGCTGAAATAACCTACAAAGAGGAGATAGAACCTGTAGAGACCATATCCAGGGTTAGACACAGCCCCTGGTTTAAGGATAGGACCACTTACCCATCTCAAATGTATTAACACAGAATTGCTCCTGTCTAAAGGAAATGGAGAGACAAAGACTGGAGCAGAGACTGAAGGAAAGAGACCATCCAGAGACTGTCCCACCTAAGGATCCATCCCATCTGCAAACACCAAACTCAGACACTATTACTGATGCCAAGAAGTGCTTACTGACAGTCTAGTATAGCTGTCTCTAAGAGACTGCCAGAGCCTGACCAAAACAGATGCAGATGTTTGCACCCAACCATCAGACTGAATAGAGCATGGGGACCCTATTGGAGGAGTTCGGGAAAGGACTGAAAGAGCTGAAGGGGTTTGCAACCTTGTAGGAAGAACAACAATATCCACCAGCCAGACCCCCCAGAGTTCCCAAGAACTTAGCGCCTGAGCCATTGGTGTTCTGTTCAGGAAGTTATCTCCTGTACCAACGAGGTCATGGCTATTCCCCATTTTCTCTTCTATTAGATTTAGAGTATCTGGTTTTATGTTGAGGTCTTGATCCATTTGGACTTGAGTTTTCTACAGGGTGATAAATATGAAACTATTTGCATCCTTATACATGCAGACATTCAGTTAGACCAGCACTATTTGTTGAAGGTGCTTTGTCTTTTTCATTGTATGGTTTTGGCTTCTTTGTCAAAAATCAAGTGTCCATAGTTGTATGGGTTTATTTCTGGGTCTTTGATTTGATTCCGTTGATCCACCTGTCTGTTTCTATACCAATTCTATGAAGTTTTTATTACTATTATTCTGTAGTATGGCTTGAAGTCAGGAATAGTGATACCTCCAGAAGTTCTTTTATTGTTCAGGATCATTTTAGCTATCTTGTGTTTTTACATACAGCCTTTTCCCAGTACTTCCCTGCTTTACATTGTGCAACATTCTATTGTTTGAATATGTCATAATTCATTAATGTATTCACATGGTTTTGGGAACCTTTTTAAAAATGTAACTTAGTATTTTAATAATTTGCATGCAGTTTTTAGAAACATTAATATCTTTGAGTTATCAAATTAGAATTGTCATAGCAATAAATGTGAAATGTTAATTTTTTTTTAATTTGAAAAAATAGAAGAAGCAAACTTACTAAAAAATTATGCAAAATAGTCAGAATAAATGTGGAGGAAGCTGAACACCATGATTAAATGATAAAATCAGAGCTAATGGATGTATATTAAACATGATAAAGAGAAGAGAAATATAAGGAACAGAGTAGCAACTGTATATCATCTGATTTCTCTTAAGAAAAATATAAATGGGAGAAGTTAGTAGATCTATTGTATTGAAAATACAAAAGTTCTATAAACATTTTCAGATAAAGACATTAGAAAAATTTGTTAGCAGGAGACCTGCATTCAAATACATGTCAAAGCTTGTGTGCTCACTGTATCATCTGCAGTAATCCCTTCCTGGTCCACTGCCACCTGCTCAGCTGCCAGGCCATAAGCTCACTGCAGATTAAGGGGTACATCATCTTTTACATGTTTTGACCTTGTGAAATCACCTCTGAGGCTACATATCAAGTTTTCTCAAAGTTCTCATTTTTGCTTTACTAGTTCTTAATATCTGTTATTCATTTTTTGAATAAACACTTTTTATAGTGCTAAATAATATATATTAGGACATTAGTCATCTAAAAAAAACCCTATTACTTGTTGTTTCTGTTGAATCATGAGGTCTTTTTTTCCTTCTGTATCTGTTAATATTTTATTTGTTTCAATGTAATCTATGTAAAACCTGGGGGCATAAATTGATGATCTTTGCTTTAGAGCGTTTCATTGTTTTATTTTGTAGGATGCTGATGAGCAATGTTGTTTTAATATTAATTTAGTCCTCTCTTAAGAGGTGAACTTAACAGGAAAGAGGTTCTTGAGTTCATCTTTAACTTCCTCCAGGCTCAAGATAGCCTGTCACATACTGAAGGCATTAATCTAGGGTAACCTGGCTTCCTTTCTGCTTTCAAATATTGTTATAGTTCTTCATTGTTATTCCTTTCTGTGTTTTTCACTTTGTTTCCTCTTTATCTTATGTTTAAAACATGTAATTTATTTTAAAATTTGTTGACAAATATCCAAGAACTAGATATAGCCTCATGAGTCTTTTTTCTACATTGCAATAGCACAGAAAGTGAAAGTCAGGGAAATTGTCACTAGACTCCAAGAGCCACTGCACCTCATTTAGTCTCTGTTAGTTTTCCCTGTGTGAAATGGAGACACTAATGAGGCCCCCTCAAAATGAGGTTGAAGATTATTGAGGTAGCCTTGTGAACCCACTTTGCAACCATTGGTTACACAGCAGTTACTATGCGGAAGAAGTTCGATTACTCCTTGTCAAATGAGCTAGCAGATGAACATAAAGCTTTACCTCCCATGGACTCAGAGGAAAAAATTGGAGCACGCTTAGCAGTTATCCTCGCTAAAGCTGAAGAAAGTCTTGGCAGTGTTATCTCCCCTCCCTGTGAAGACATGCTGGGAGCAAACTAGATAGAAAAGAAAAATGTGACGAGAATGCTGCTTGTATATGAAATTCTACTGGGGATCCTCAGGAAAAGGAGATGGAAGAGGATGGGAGAAGTGTGTTGACATGATGAAACACAAGCAGGCTGGTTAGAGAACTTAGCAACAGCTGTGAAAGCAATGGACGTGGATAGAACAATAGCAATCAGAAAATAGCCCAAAGGAGAAAATATTGGTGCTGTTACATGTTGTTTTTCATCCTGAACTCTTGTTGTCTGGGAAGCAGCTGGATGTGGCACACACACTCTACTTGCTTTAATTTTTGTTCATTATTAAGTCACCAAACATTCTTAACTGGTGTTTGTGTAATTTAATTTCATTACTTTTTTTTTCTCTCTCTTAAACTGCTACACCACTGGGGCCTTTTACACACATTATTTTAATTAGTGCTTTAATCAACACAGTGGAAGGGACATTTTAAAAAACTCCCTTGTCCTGTTAATAAGATTGAAGTGAATTTCTTATAATACCTTCCTTGATCTGTGAGACAAGTTTCAGCACTTTCACTGTTATTTCTTCCTCAGATAGTCTCTCCTTGCTATGCAGCTCTGCTTTCTCAGCAGCTGTCATGGAATAAACAAATTCAGCTTGTGTATGTCTTGATTCTGTGGTCAACGTTTCTATTGCTTAACATGTTTTACATAAACATACATGCATGTGCACAACAGTGCATGTGCATGTGTGTGCATCCCCCCTTTTAGTATGTTTCACCCCAAATTCCATTCTCTTATTCTCTTTTTCCCACTAGGTTTACACTCAATTTTTGTATTTTGCATGTAACTAGAAAGATTGGACCGTTTTTAATCATTTAAAGTTTACTTTTAAGCCATGTTGTGTTCATGTTCTTCTATAGTATGATTGATAGACACTAGCAAAACATGGCTTTAATTATTTCTCTTTGCATTCATAAATCAATCCTAATATTTGAGACTTTAATGTGAGTGGGGAAAAATTAGGTGTATCTATATCTATATACTTTTATATCATATGCCATGAATTTCAAAGCTCTGAATTTTACAGAAATAATCAGCAGAGGACGAATGTTCCTTTATATGATTTAGTTTCCATAGGGTAAAAACAAACACATTGTTTGCAAGTGTCTCATACATTTCTGAAATTTCTCTTGTTTATCCCCATAGAAAAGATGCTATATAACATGTTATAGAACTCGTTCAAAAGCACTCTCTAGAAAATGCTGCTTGAGGAGAGGAGGCTTCTTTTCATCATGCCCTTTGGGGACTTTAGACAAAGCAGAAAGATCAGCAGAGTTCACACAAAGCAGCACAACTCAATAAAATGAGTTTTATAGACACAGTATATAGGTAGGCATTTAGCTCATACATCAAATTTATAGACACATGTACACACATTTATATTCTAATATCTTTGTAGGGTTGACTGTATCTATCTATAGGGATACTGAAAACAAACTTCTTCAAAATATAGTTTACATAAAATTAAAGTAACTCTTTAAATAATGCATGTGCATGTATGTGTATTTACACATGTGTAAAGACTCACATGTGTGAATCTGCGTGTTTGTGCTCATGCATGTGGAGGCCAGAGCTCAATATCTGGTGTCATCATCAATAGTTCTTGACCCTAATTTTTATTGACCTAGAGATTCTCAAATAGTTGAGGTTTGTTGGTGAGTGAGTTGCAGGCATATTGTCTGCATCTCTGATGCTAGAACTAAGATGCATGTAGCTATACTTAGGTTTTGTTTCTTTATTTGTTTGTTTGTTTTTACTTTGTGCTGAGAATTCAAACTCAGGTCTTCACACTTGCTTGGCAAGCAGTTTACCAATTGAGCCATCTCTATAATCTTAATAATGTGTTTTTCATGAATTTCAACAACTTTATATATACCCATTGAAAATTTTGAGTAGCTTCATAAATCTTGGGCCTTAGTCTGGTGAGCCTTTCAGATATTCACTAAGACAGCATTGAATTGATTTCTATTACTAAATATTTATGTCATTAGATATTTTTTTCTGTAGTTTTGTAGAGATGGGATCATGAATATGTATAATTTTGCTTCCTTTAACGTTTATTCCTTGAACATTTTGCATATGTGTACAATTTATTTCAAGCATATCATAATTTCTTTTTCTCAACATAATATTTTATTGAGAATCATCCACACTGTTATGTGTATGGCCAGTGTTAAATTATAAGTATTCTGTTGTTTGAAATGTCATGTTTTAAAACCTATAGGAGCTTTCTGTTTTCTTTTTCCTAGAAAGTTATTGTCCTGGTCAGTTGAAATGTAATGATTTTCCTGGAGTACAAATGTAACAATTCTTCCCATACAGTTTTGCATATATATTATAGTCATATGACAACAAAATATTAAAATGAAAGCTTTTGTTATTATTTGTTACATATCAGGGAAATAAGAAAACCAGATGATAAACACCCAACACTCCAGTGGGCATAAATTTACTTGAGTGGATTTTGCAAAATACAGTCTTCCAATTCTTCTAAATATATTTTTAATTTTTTGAGATTATAATATAATTACATCACTGTGTATTGATTTATTTGTGACTTATTAACAAGAAGTTAATAAGTGAAATATGCCTATAAAATATACCTGCATGAGTGGAAAACTGGAAAAGAAAACTTTTTTTCAGATTATATTAAATAAGACTAGCTTGTTCAAAATTAACATAATTTGTACATATTTGGAGGATTACATTTCATTTCCTAAAGTAGATGTTACTGGATTTAGAATAGCATGACTCAGAAAACCACAGTTTGAGTGACATTAAGTGTGAAACCCTTTAGTGATCTGATATAGAATTCATTAGAAAGTCCATGTAGATTTTGGCCTGTCATGTAATTCATATGGAGATATTCAACAGCTTGATGATTCTATCTTCAGTGATGTCATACACTCTAGCAAACAATGCTTTAATATTAGAATGGCACAGTTAAAAATTATGAGACTATGATATTATTAAAAGAATTTGTAGTTTGAATGTCCTCACATTTGTCTCATAGCCCTGTCGTAAGAGATGCATCAAGAGAGGCAGCTATGTATATTGCCCAATGTGGCGACAGGTAGTTCTTTCTTACTGCTTACTGTTCAAATGTTGGCTATCAGAGGGGAGTTTCCAGTTATGTACAATGGAATTCTTATCCTGGCTGCACTTGCATGTGTTGTTGCTCTTATAAAAAAAGAAAAACCACTCATCAAATTAAATGTGTATTATTTATAGTTAATCTGCCACACAGAAATATATCCTACAAAATCATAAAATCAGAAGAAACTGTGATCTTTAGATTTATTTTTATTTAATACTTGGGTTTTTTTTTTTTTTTTTTTTTTTGCCAGGGCCTATCCAATTACCTTAGCCCTTAGCAGTTTTAATATGTAAGAAATAACTAGGACAAATTAATAATGTTCACTATTTATCATGTAACCACCATCATGGCTAATATTTACTCAAAAAAGTGGGTAGCCTTTTTATTGGTGACATTAGTGCTTTCACTTGGAAAAAACTTTTAAGAACCAGGGAATGACATAGAGAGGAAAATTGGCTTTTTGCCTATAAAATTGAACAAAGAGAAATCAGGATAGTCATAGCTTTTAACCATATTACTGCCCTTCCTCTTGAATCAATCAGAAACCAGTCAGTGTAATAACTACAGTTGATAACAATGAACAAAGACAGCTATGACTGTAATGATAATTCTACCAAGGTTTATCACTTATCAGCTAATCATAAGAACAGGATTCTTGAAACCAGACAGAAAATACTCATTTTTCATCATTACCATCACCAACAATATGAGAAATTTCATGTTATGGCTCAGATTCTCTATTTATAAAGAACAGATGACAATAGTCTGTCTTCTCACATACTTTGTAGAGTTACACAAAGCATTCTCTGTGGAGAAATGTATGAAGCACTGATCATAGAATCTAATCAAAGCCAGTGTTCAATATGGCTTAAATAAACAATACAAATTACAATAAGAGTGGTAGCTAAATAAAATGTAGTAGTAATTATTGTGTGTTTGCCATCATTGTCTTTGCAGGAAGCATAGATAAAGAGTGAGAGGCTGTTAGTTTATGTTCCAGATGGACATGCCCACCTGGGCTGTGAGAATGCACTAGCCCCAGCAGGCTCTCTGTCCCTATTTCAGACCCTACTTTCATTTGCCATGCAAATTACAGGCTAGCAAAGGGTGGGAACAGTCCTGGTATAATAAACTAGAAGATCTGCACAGCCTGCTGGGGTGGCTTTCTGTCCTCATTACTGGAGAAGAAAATGTATTCAGCATCATCCAGGTTCTTTTGTGCCCACATTTCCATATTGATTAAACATCACCATTCCTGGCTTCTTCAAATTGCTCTCTCATGCCTCATCTCCTTGTTGCCTTGCCATCTGTTTAATGTGTCTCTTGCTGGCCTGATGATCTAGGCTTCATTTTTCTTTGCAGTTTTTGAAATCAATCAAGTAAAAATAAAAATGATAAATGAACATATACTGAGTGCCTACTATATTTCTGAACTTTGCATAATGTTTTCTAATTCACAGCAATTCTATCAAATAGATGCAGTGGCTATTTTATTTGACAAAAGAGAAAACATTACAATGGCCTTAAAACTACGAAAATGAGGAATTGGAACTTGAACCCTTGTCTGTCTAGTGCTTTTACTCAAGGTTGTTTGCTATACTATGTATCAGACCATGAGCAGAAAGTAAATTGGAGTAAAACAAAGCACCACCCACATGGTCTTATACTTTAGATGAAGATTCAAAAAGGCATATAGCAGTGGAACCTAATACATGATAGAAATGGATTCAGTTGTCCATAAAAACACAGTAATAGGCAGTATTAAATAGGACATACTACCTTCTCTCTTTAAAAAGGAGAGTGTATACATACACACATACTATTATATAATATATACATATATAAAAAATATGGAATACATATGTAATATGGAATATATATTATGGAAATCGGAAAAGAAAACGGAGTTTTTTTTCCTCAGTTCGTTCTGGTTCTTGAAGAACATGTCTTCACCATTGACCTTTGACTTTGTAAGAGAAGCAAGGAATCTGGACTTTTGTGGGATATCTTGGTTCTAGATATTGGAGACTAAATCACTATTACCACCACTACAACCAACAACAAAAGAAGAACCAACCCAAGCAGAAGAATCATCTATTTTTTACTTCCAACTGTATCATGCAGGATGATTTATTTCTTCATTCTAGAGTAGTGAGTTCTGGAATATTCTCAGATCAGGCCAGAGATAGCCTGGTGTGTGTAAAGGTGTTGCATGAAAGCCTGTAAGAATGTAAGAGTTAAAGCTGAGTTTTTGAATTGTGGATCTTTGAAGTTTATTGGCTTATCAGACCAAGGTGAGATAATACTTGGCACATAAATATGAGCTAAAGTACACATAGATGGTTGTGATGGTCCAATACCTATGATGAAATTCTTGCTTATATGGATGTTGCGTCTCCTACTGAAGCCCTATACACTAGAAATTTATATGTATCCCTTAGCCTTGGAGAGCCTGACATTTGTCAACTGAATGGCTGTGTAGAGTTGAAGAAAGAAATGACTCCAGGCTGCCTCCCAGTCAACCTAAGATTCCTGACCAACGTCCTGAAATAAGATTTGATCTGTAGAACTAGGCTCTTAGTATCCAAGGAAAAGACCAGACAGAGAAAGAAAGAAGAAAGGAATGGAGGAATTCTGTAGTAAGATTAATTACTACAATCTAAAAGAAGCAACATGAATCCGAAGAGATAGCCCCGTGATAAAGACCATTTGATACTTTTGCAGAAGACCCAGGTTTGGTTCTCAGCATTCATATCAAGCAGCTCATCACTGCTTATAACTCCAATTCCAGAGGATTTAATAGATATCATACTCTGGCATCTGTGGAAACCAGGCATACATGTGGCAAATACACATACATGTAATCATTCATACACATCCATAAACTAAAAATAAATTAATCTGTATAATTTTGAAAAGAATTAAAAGGAGCAACATGAAGTGGCCACTGAAGAATGTAAGAGTTATAACACATGAGAAACATTTCAAATAAGTTGGGAACAGCAGGAAAGAAGGTTTAGAGGCAGATGCCAGTGAACAACGTACACTGAGCTGCATTAAAACACATGCAGTCTGATCCTACGGATTTTTCCCATGGGAGGTCAATAGGTCTTAGAATGTGGTAGAGAAAGGTTACCATCCTTAACATATGGTCCCAGGGATGAGAAGAGGAACATTTATGATTTTCCAAGAAACCATTGGTGATACAATTATTCCTGCTTTTTGTGCACTTAGAGTTAAGTTTAAAGTTCTATCACAGTGAATGAAGTTATAATAAATTAAAAAACTCACTTCCTGCCCTTATGATGTTTACGGTGTGGTGGATAAGATAGTCATGGATCAAACATTCAAATGGACACATAAAAGATTTTAATATTGTGAGTTGAGGTAACAGAAGGTGACAATATTTACTATTTGGAAGACGAATAACCTTATCTGGGAACAGAAAGAAATAATACCTAGGAAAACCCTGAAGAGAGTAAAACAAGTTTTCTTTTCTGTTTTAATAATGTATTTATTCTTACTGGATATTTTATGTATTTACATTTCAAATGTTATCCCCTTTCCTGGTTTCCCATCTGGAACCCCCATATCCCATCCCCCCTTCCCCTGCTTCTATGAGGGTGCTACCCCTCTCACCTACCCACTCCTACCTCACCACACTGGCATTCCTCTACACTGGGGAATCAAGCCTTCACAAGACCAAGGGCCTGTCCTCTTATTGATGCCAGACAATGCCATCCTCTGCTACATATGCTTCTGGAGCCATGAGTCCCTTCATATATATATATATATATATATATATATATATATATATATATATATATAAAGGCTGGTTTTCTTCATATATATACACATACATGTATATATATATATATATATATATATATATATATATATATATATATATATATATATACACACACACACATATATGAAGAAAACCAGCCTGGCAGAGTACAGAAAGACAATATGGGTCAAAGGAAAGCTTGATAACAGCAGAAAGTCATCATAGAGTTCACATCTTCTTTCCAAAAGAATAGAAAACCATTATGTGATTTAAATGGGCAGAGAATTGCAGAAGGTAACTGTAGACAGAGAACCTGGAAATACTGCAGTCCTTTGGCTTAATTGGGCATTACCTCCATGGAAAATGCCATGGATATACAAAATGGCAAAGGAAGGGAAGGTAAAATTCAAAGTGAATGTTGTAAGCTTTGGGAGAATCCTTGGTCTTTCTCCACATCCTACCATGCTTTGGCTGTAGCTGGCATCGACAGGCATTTGACCGTACATGTGCAGACGCAAAGACAGTGTCTTGATCTGTTTAAAATGTGTCCATGTTTTATGTCTTGCTTTGGCATTTCTCTTCCATGAGAGGATTCCTTCCACATCAGTGTACATGAAAAGTGGAAATGGAGAGTTAATGCCTGTAGCACTATCTTTGACTTGATGAGCACAGGCAATAGTGAAATATTTCTCTGATAGTCTACTGGGGAAGATGGATTTAAAACATATTTTTAAGAAAGGATTCTGATGATGATCCATACTAGAGTCTTATAAAAGCCCAGTGGATGGAAGATTGGCGCACATTTTTGGACTGACTCCCTCCCCCCCCCCCCCCGCACACACACACTATATTCTTGCTCCTTGAATGACATCAGCTTCCACAAAGAAAAGTATAGCTAAAAGCATAATTCTAGATAACTCTTATCTCCATCGAAGTTCAAGTTTAGAAGCTTTCTAATCTAGAAAGCAGTTGTGAGGACTTCTCTTAACCTTAATGTCTTATTTAAGTAAAGGAGAGGGGGTTCAAGTTATCAATACAAACACAAGTGGTAGGTAGAAAGTGATCACTAAAGGAAACTTATGAAGTATTTAAGTATCTTTTATTTTCTTTGAAACTACAGTCTTTGGCCACTATAATATTAGACTCGAAATCAATAACAACTTAGCTTAAAATGCATCTATTAAAAAATAAGAGTATTAAAAACATATTTCTACATTGACTTGATATCAATGGTGAAATTGTAAAGTAATTAGAAAATACTGACCTCTGGTAGTATTGATCAGGACATGCACCATTCTCAATAATAGCTGAGTAACACAAGCTTAACTAGATGGGGGGGGGAATAAGAAGTCATTTTTAAGTTGTGAAAGATGTGGCAGAAATATTGGGAGAAGCTGGGAGGTGAGGACAGGGTGAATATGTTCAAAACTTTGAAAAAGAAAAAAATTTAAAATTTAAAAAAATTGTTTTTAAAAAATTGCTTACAATTAACATTGAAGGAAGAACTAAAGTTTGAGATTTAAAAACTATTTTGAGCTCTGGTGTCTTTACTAACTAATATGGACGTCACCTTGAATAACTCAGCTCACTTTCTAAATTTCATTTTTCCTCATTCCAAAAGTAAAATTGAATCCATTATAGTGACTTCCTTCAAATATTCTGCCAGTTACAAATTTCGTGGATTCTAAATGTAAGTTGTGGCTAGCAGACATACCGAGTCTCTGTGGAGCTTTAGGTAAGGTCTGGGTCAAACAAGGGAAAGTAAGTCAGCTGTTTTGAGGGTAATGTTGAAAATATTGGGTTAACACAATAATTCAATTAAAGGAGGAAAGTATACAGTTGAAAATGTGTACTTATGGCTTTCTTGTGGAATGCCTTCAACGAAAGCATATGATGTCTGTCGGCTCTATCTTTCTATTATGTAAAATGAGAAGAGGAATGTCATCTGGAGACTAGCTATGGCAACTGCTGTGGCCATGGTGGACAAAGCTCAATCCCATCAGTGGAGGGCTGGCCAGAGGGTGGAGCATGATGGCAGGAACAGCTCCACATCACTGAGGACCATGCTTTATCTCTGAGTAGTGACACCGAGAAGCAGCCTGTTCATGACCTGGGTGACAAGAAGAGACCAACCAGGACAAAAAGATAAGTGAAACATGACACATTCTAAGGCTTTTGGAATGGCAGCATCTGCACCTTCTGGAACAGTGCAGAAGCCTTAATTGTGCTGTGATGTGTGCAAAGCACTGCCAGCAGGTATACTTGGTTTCCTTAAGGTAAATTGCCTGCTCCCACAGCACCACAGCTCTGGCGAGCACAAGATACCAAGAGACCTGCCATGAGGCACCACTAATACATGCAAGCATGTAGTAAAGAGATGAGAGAAAGAAAAAACTGAACTCTTGAGTACTATTAAAGAAGGTGGAACTGCAAACAAGAGGATGGCGAGGGACAGCCTGATGTGAGTATCCTGTGCTGCCACATGAGGTCATGGTGAAGTTCATGACCATTCTGCCAATGAGGGCCATGTCTGGGTATACTGTGTGACACAGTGTGGCATGTTGCAGCTTCCATGGCTAGATTTTCTTAAAATTTTTTTTCGCTTGTTTGTTTTCATTTCATTTGGATTTCTTGTGTGAGGGAGGTTGCAAGGTGGAGAGCAGATACAAAAGGATGGGGAGATTAGTGTGATTGGGGTATATGATGGGAAATTCATAAAGAATCAATAAAACATTTAAAAAATAAAAATATAACACAAGAATGGGACCTACTCAAGGTGTACCAGAGGATTATAATGAGTGGTTGAGTTATCAGAATGCTCCGAAAAGACCAAAGTTTGGTTTCCAGAACCTGGTAACTGTCTGTATCTCCAGCTCCAGCAATCTGATGCTTCTGTCCTCCAAGGAGACCCTCAGTCAAGTGTACATACCCCAATCGCCCTGTTCATAATAAAACATAAAAAATCCTTTAATATAACCCTGACCAAAAAAAAAAAAAAAAAAAAAAAAAAAACCAACTCCCTCAACCATCATTTGAAGAAAACAATGATTTTCAAAAGTGGCAATGCTTATAAAATAATTAAAAGCTCCAAATGAAGAAACTTCTTGATTTGAGATATTTTAGGTCAATAAAAACATTTAAAAGTTAGAGAATATCATTGACTTAATAAAAACTTAGAACACTGTAATAGTATTAGATTGACAGAAAATTGTGATTATCAGAAAGATTTTCAGTCTATTTCATAACCACGTTCTTCTACACATTGAATTTAGCATAAGAATGGCATGCTTATTATAATCAAGGGACAATTACTACTATATTATTGTTAAGTAAAGTGCTTTATTCTGATTTCATTAGTTTTTTTCCTAATGTTCCTTTTGTGGTCCCAAATCTCATTCAAGACTCATTACCTTTAGTCACCCTATAGGCTGTAGGCATCTCTTGGTTATAGTAGCCTTTTAAACTCCATTGCTTGTCATGACCTTGATAATTTTTCTCATCCATTAAAATTTTTCTGTAGCCATTTTCATGAACAAACTTGTATTTTAAATTTTGAGAAGAACTCTGCACAGGTAAATTCTCATTGCATATTATAACATCATATCAGAGTTGCATACAGTCAACATAATTTTCCATTTTTATATTACATCTTCAAGCTTATAATCCTATAATTTCTACTTCTTCCTCCCTTCTTCTCTTCATACTCTGTCATGTGTCCTGCATTGCTATATTTTAAATTCATGCTTTTTAAAATTGTTCATACAGACACAGACACACACAAACACAAACACATATTCTCTTCCCCATGGAAGAATGTTTCTCTCCCTACTGACATTACTGACATTCTTAGTTGCCAAAAGCAGTTCTTTGTGTGGGGTTGATACTTCATAAGAGCATTCCTAGATCCATGTCAGCACAAAGACCAAAGACCAATGAGTTCAAACTGACTTGAAAGTCTCGTCCCTGAAGATTATCTTTTTGTTGTATTGTATTATGTTGTGTTGCATTGTGTTGCATTGCATTTACATATGTTTTCCCCCCTTCTTGGTCCCTACTCCACGAACTCCCCACCCCATCTCCTTCCTCTTCCCCTCTAAAAGGGTGCTTCCCCACCCATCTACCCACTCCAAACTCACCTTTCTAGCACCCCCCTTCTCTGGGGGCATCAAGCCTCCACGGGACCTAGTGCATCCCCTCCCACTCTGCGATACATGTAGTGGCTGCCACAGACCAGCCCATGTATGGACTTTAATTGGTGGCTTCGGCGCTGGGTGCTCTGAGCGATCTGGTTAGTTGGTATTGTTGTTGTTCCTTATGGGGTTGCCCTCTAACTCTTCCATAGGGTTCCCTGGGCTCATTGGTTGGCTGTAACCATCTGAATCTTTCTCAGTTAGGTGCTTGTAGAGCCTCTCAGACGTCAGCCATGCCAGGCTCCTGTCTGCAAGGACATCCTGGCATCAGCAATAGTGTTAGGGGTTTGGTGTTTGCACATTGGATTGATCTAAAGATGTGGCAGTCTCTGGATGGCCTTTCCTCTAGTCTCTGCTCCAATTTTTGTCCCTTCATTTCCTTTAGACAGGAACAATTCTGAGTTAACTGGGGGCCATGTCTTTCTACTGAAGGTGGTCTCTTCAGGTTCTATCTTCCCACTGTTGAGCATTTCAGCTAAAGTTATCCCTATTGGGGTCTTGGGAGTCTCCCACATTCCAGGTGTTTAGGACTTTCTAGTGGTTTCTCCCATTCTCCAACCCACACTGCTCCATATTTCTATTCATTCTTCTGGCCATCTGGGCTTCTCTCCAGTCTGTTCCAATACCTGATCCTGCCCCATCTTTGCCCCTCCCCCTCCCCTCTCCCACCCAAATTCCTCCCTCTCTCTGACTCCTATGGTGATTATTTTGTCCTTCCCCTGCCCCTGTCTGCCCAATACCTGCTTCAGCTAGGACCTCCATGGAGCCCACAGAATGTGGGACCTACCCACCCTGCAGGGGACACATCTTCCTTCCAGTTTGCAACTTTGTCTGGGGCAGATCATGTGCTCCTGCCTCCCTGCCTCACTTCACCTCACCTCACAGATTCCAAAGAGAGCCTGTCTCCCAGGAAGATTATTTTTCATGTTGCTGAAAGGCACAAAGAAGCTTACAATAAAGGAAAGCAACCAACAATCCTACCTAGTTATAATACAGCAAGGACAAGCAGGCCATGATACAAAAAAGGGTGAAATAGTGGCATACATATCTTTGCAGTAACCAACAGCTCTGTAAGTTGACTTATAAGTCATTGGGGAATTGTAACTTATACTGGAAACCTAGCCAACTGCCAGGGATAAGGAAGTCATGGCTTTTGAAGGAGAACCTACAACCATCATGTTACTAAACCAGTATCTACATTTAGATCTACATTCTAAATATTTGTTTTTATACCCACAGATAAGTGTAGTTCTCAGACAAACTTCTCTCTGCAATAAAGGCCATTGCAGAATATCACAATCAATCAAACTGCAAAGGTGTGAAGCCTAGCTCCATATGATAAAGCTACAAGACAACTTCTGCACAATTTACCACTTTAATATTAAAATTTGTTACGTGACCAGAACAAGTGTTGCTGTGTTCTTTACCAGGTTTCTTCACATATTCCCTACTTTTGTTCTTCCTGTGATGGATTGCCCAGGAAGACAGCACATTCACCATTGCACACATAAGGAACCTGGAGTTATGTGCACAGTTACTTGGAATTTGACTGTATAATAAGGTTATCTCCCCATTTCAAAGTTGTTTAATTACTTATGGTTGTATAACCTCTGGATGCAAAATGCTTCTTGACCTAGAATGAGATTATGCCTTTACTCCTAAACCAAATATACACTGAAATTATTAGTGATTGAAATGTATTTAATGTACTTAAGCTGAGAAATATCATAGTTAAGCAACACAGAACATTGTAGTTTGGGTTTATTTTGAAGATAACCTTTCTAATTGGTGACCAGTGGCTTTTCTTGCTTATCATGACAAGAAATGCCATGATACATATCACTGGTTGAGGGAAAAAATCAAGCTTCAAAATATGAAGGCTTCACTGAACACATGAATTGTGGTAAAATCCCTACAGTAAGTTGAATTTTTAAAAAACTCTCAGGGATTGTCTAATTGCTTGTTTTTGTCTAGTTATTGGGAAAAATTCAGTTTTTTGTTGTGTTCTCTATCACTTTGAAACACCACACACAAACACACACACACACACACACACACACACACACACACACACACACACAATTTTTTAATTTTCTCCTTAAGTCACGGAGTCAACCATTTCACCGTGGATCATGGTATCTTGCTGGGTAGCCTCTCATCCTGGAGAGGGTAGTGGCAGGGGCACAGAGTAGGTGATGGCTTTAAAGTCTGAGGGTCTCAATGTAGCTCTCTAATTGTACTGGAATGCTGATGATAATTTCTAAAAATTCCTAAAAACTTCTTGCTCCTTCTAAGGATAAAAGACTTAGGTGATTAACACCTGTAGCCTAACAGCAGAGGATTAGGCAATGTGGCCTTTGTTCTATCTCAGCAGGAAGTGCTGGGCTCCAACTTTCAGCCTGCTAGTCTAGTCGGAAGTCACAGGAAGAAAAGACACTAGAGAAGTGATTGCAGAGTTTATTACTAAGTGTAAAAAGTTTCCTATGAAAGCTTTCTAAGGGGAAAAGTGGAAAGATACTAAGTAAAAAAAAAGGAAAAATTTTATTCTATCTGGAGAAAGGGAAAAAATTCTCTTCTATATACTACTCTAGGTGGGGAAAGGCAAAAAGTTCTATCCTATCTCCTCATCTCTTTGCCCTCAGTACTTACACATCTTTCAGAATACATGATCACATGTTACAAAGTTCATCACAAGTTTACACAAAAAAAAATCAAATCATAATTGAAATAGAAGTTTACAACACAGAATGTTTACATGCATATCCATTTGGAGCAATTATCTGGCTAAGCATCCATTATCTATCTAGCTCCACAGGTTCACTGAAGGTTTAAAACTCTAAGTTTTTAGTGAAGTTTTGTATAGATAAACTCAGGCAGTATTTTATCTTTTTTCCTAGCACCTATAATAAATCCTTAGTTCTCTTTTTATGAGTTTTGGTTAATTGTTTTACAACCTCTTGGAATGTGGTGTGAGTAGGAGAAAGTCTGGTTACTTATCTAAGAGCAATTAACTGGTGACACTTGGGAGACTGGCAGAATTCTCATGCAGTTTTGACTATCAGAAAGGGACCTAATAGCAGTTCTGTTATAAAAGAGTTGAATAATCACTGGTAAAATTTTAGAAATTATTATAGGATTATCATTAAGACTTAAGAAGTCATCTATTTGTCTATATAGCATCAATACAAGGCAAAACATCTTCATGGATCTGCAGAGGTCTGCTCCAAAGGGTGTGCTATTACTTAGTGATTGTTATCTCTCTTTAATAATAATAAGAAAAGCATATTAATAGCAGGAATCTTTTCTAAAATGAGTCCCTTACAGCCTTGCTGAACAAGAAAGCACCTGTCACAGATTATATAATAATCCAAGGCAGGCCCTTTCAGGATGATCACCTACTAGTTATTAGCCTGTCCCAGTATGGCTTCTGACAGTATCTTTTGCCAGTCAAGGGAGAGGAGCTTGTGGTGCTTCTGCTTTGTGTGTGAGTGTGAGGTGTTATTTTCTTTAGTCTTTTCAGCTTATCTAACAAATAAGTATGTGCATTTTGTTTTAACTTACACAGTAATATACATGAACTTATATTTACATAAGAAACACACATATGATAAACATGAGCTCACAGTATGCATTCAATTTTATCATAAGTTCTTCCTGCTCCTTCCCTTACTTATGTGCAAAGTCTCTCTCTTCTAAGAAGCAACACTCACACCACCTGCCACCCATTTATCTAATTGCTTAACTCAGTATCTACATGTACTGGTATCAAAATTGTCCATTTATATTCTTATGAAAAATCCATCAAATAGTTTATAGTGCTTGTGTGCTACTGTTTATTTTTCTGAGTTCTTACATATTTCATTAATTAAAAGCTTTATGTAATTTTAATACAATTATGTCTTTTCCTTATCATGTGCTGTGAAATTTATCCTCTATTTTAAACACAGCTTGGTAGTCCATTTGTTTTTATTACAGACTAATATACAAATGCATGAATGTACCACAGCTTGTCGTCCACTCAATTGTTGAAGGACATTTTGATTACTTCCGGGGTTATTATTAATATTATAATACTATAAATAAGCAAATTCTGTGCAGGATTTTGTGTACTTATAATTTTTAAATCAGTCAGGAGCACAGTAGATTAATCTTGTACTTAAATGTTCTAAGTGCCTGCATTATATTTTTATTCCCACTAATGATGTGCAAAATCCTGCCTTCTGACTATCATCTGCAGTTGTTCTGTTGGTGATTTGAATTTAAGTCATTCTCATAGGTGGGTAGTGGTTTGCAATTGTTTCTGTTAATGCTACTTAGTACTGATAAATAGAAATGAGCATCCTTCCACATCCTTAGTTTCCCTCTGTGCATCCCTCTGTTGAAGTGCTCAAGTTATTTCCTAATTTTAAAGTTTGGTTGTTCACTCATTACTGAAATTTAAAAGTGTTTTTTTTTTTTTTCCTGTGTATTTTGGATAGTAGTAATTTAGAACAATATGTCATTTGGCATTACCTACTTGTGACATTAATTAATTTTATTGATTATATTTGGCAAAGGTTATAATTTTAATGAAGTACAGCTTATTATTTTTCAAAGACAGTGTATTTGCTATCATATCTAAAGCTTTGTTGCAGAATACAAAGAAACTTTGATTTTTTTTCTTTGCTTTCATCTAGAAGTTTTATAGTTTTGGGTTTTTTATTTAGGTGCTGAGCTATTTAAATTAACTTTGTGAAAGCTGTAAAGTTTCACTGTACATGTATATGTGTTTGTTTTTGTGACTTTTTGCTTGCATAAAGATGCTCAATTATTTCAGAACAGTTTATTGAAATGAATACCTGCACTGAATTGCTTTGTTCTTTTGTCACAGATTTCTTGATTACATTTCTTGGTGTCTCTGTTTAGGCTTTCTGTTCTAGTTATTTGTTCTCTGTTCACTCTTTCCTTAATATCATAATGTTATTTTATCTTGATTGCTGTAGAGTCATAGTAAGTCTTGGAATTTTGTAGTATTAGTCCTCTAAATTTTTATTTAGCATATTTAGGACTCTTATATTCCTAAAAAACTTTAGAAATAATTTACAGTTATCAACACAATATTTATCTAGTATTTGAGTGGTATTACAATATTTAAACAAAATTAATAACTTAATCATATTAAAGGTACATAAATAAACTTGGAACATTTTTATTTCAACCATTTTAATTTTTCATCACATTTTGTGTGTGTGTGTTTACAAAAGCAAAATTTAAATTCTTACATGCACTGCTTTATCACAGCAATGAACTTCATATTTTTGTGATATTGTAAATGGTATTGCTTTCTTAGTTTCAAACTCTGAATTTTACTGCTGATATACAAAAATAAAACTCACATTTGCATGTTATGTTTCATTATGCAAACTTTCTAAGACTGAAAACAAGACACGGCTGTGCTTACTCACCACTCCTGTTCAGTACTGCACTGGATAATTCTAACTAATACAATGAAACTATTTCACTTACCACTTGCAAGGATAATGTTATTTGTAGGGTGTTACTTTTTCCCTAATAAATTCTCTTGATTAAATGACAGAATTCACTTCTTTCCTAATTGAAGACATTTATCAGCAATAGGCTCTGCTTTTTAAAACAAGAGTTTTATTTATTTATTTATTATTTATTTTTTATTGATTGACGTGACCATAGGATTTCTTTATTCTGTTGATAGAGTAGATTAAGGTATTCATGTTTAATGAACACCTTGCATGCTGTGGTAAATCATACTCGTTCACAGTGTTTAATCATTTTCATATACACATTTTATAATTCATTAGCTAAAATTAAGTGTTATTTTAACATTTGTGTTCATGATAGATATCAGTTTGTAGTTTTCTGATAGATATCAGTTGGTATTTTTCTTTTCTTGAATATCTTTTTGTTTGGAGTATTAGGCAATGATCATCTGAAAAAGAGTTAGCACCTATTACCATTGCTTTCATTTTTTGGGAAAAAATGAGGATATTTAGAATCATTTCTTCTTTGAATTCTTGGTAGACCCCACCAGTGAAACTACCAGAGACAAGTGCTTTCTGCTTCAGAGCAGAATTAAGAATTTATTTAATATTTAGATACATGTTCCCAAAATGAGAACAACTGATAACTTGAGATAAGTGATGGTTGATTGACAAAAGATAACGTTAAAAAAAGCATTACATGGTTAGTTTTACTTACTTATGTGATCCTTGTGTGGTTGTGTGTGGTTATGTGCATGCAAGTATAGATGCCCTCAAAGCCAGAAGAGGGGTTGGATTTCTTGGAGCTGAAAATGGAGATGATTGTGAACCACTTGACGTGGGTGACAGGTACTTGACAGGTACTGAACATCTGCATCTGCAAATAAAGTATGCATTCTTACCTACTGAGCCATCTCTTCAGCTCAAAATGACACTTACTATAAAATATTGCAAAAATGGATGAGAAGAACGTAAGAACTGGAAAACAGATACCAAAATAGATTGCAATCATAAACTTACAGCATTGGTGGGCACATGCACTAGACCTACATAAGTTTGGCCCTGCCAACAATCCATCATGGATAGTAGAAGGGATATGGAGCCCTTCTCTTTATTGCTACATCATTAGTTAATAGATGTATTTAATGAGAGCTGGAGTCATTACCTTTAGGCTCCAGAATACAGCTCTAGACTCATAATCACCTAGATTACTCAGTGAGTCATGAAACAAATGGGAATGTGAGACAGAGATGTGTAGGGAAGAGTGGGGATTGATCAGATTGAGAGGGAGATAAGGGAGTTATGGAAGGAGAGTAATAAGTATGCTTTATATATGTATATGTATTTGTAAAAGAAAATAAGTTAATATAAGAATTTATTCAATATATATCATAGAGGCAAATGTGATTATTGCTTTGTGTGACTTCTTATTAAACTTTCATACTATTTCTGTAAAATCCTTTTATCTCCCCAGAAAGAGGAGTAATAACCTTGCTATTTCTATATTGAAATGTTATAGTGTACATCTTCACTATCCACACAACCCCTTCACTGGTCTGACTTGTGGTTTTTATTTCTCTCACCAAAAACTTAGCCTTTGGTTTTGTTAATTTTCTTCCTTTTGTTCTTTTTTTTTTAAAAAATAAATAAATATTATGGATAAAGAAGAGTAGGCAGTGCATAAGGATTATCAATCCCAAAAGCAAATCTATCAAACTGCAGTCCCTGTGTGTTACAGAACAGTGTACAGTCTCAAACAGTATGTCTGAGAGGCAGAAAGGGAGTGGATCTATATGGTAAAGTAGGTAGGGGGAACTTAGAGGAGTAGAGGGAGGAGAAACTATAATCAGGATATATTGTATGGGAAAAGAATCTATTTTCAATAAAAGAGAAAAAGGGAGCAAGAGGAACACATTCTTTTTGGAACTTCAGCATGGTGTGTTCAAAATAGATTTAATTCATCAGAAAAAAAATTAAGTTGCCCTGAAAGGCACCATCACTCAGCTGTATATAATGCTTACTCCCTCCAAGAGTAAATACTTAAAACAGATAACACTATGAAAAGTTTTCTGGATAAAAGTTTGATGGCTTATATAAAATGAGCCCATTCCTTAAAAAACATTTTTCTCTAAGCTCACACAGTAATGCTGATGAAGAAAGGTGATGATGATGATAATAGGTGGATATTTGTTACATCAATTAGATCATTGATAAACAACTTTCCAATAGAGGAAATACTATATGCAAATGGATTCCTTGGTACATGATAACAAACACTAAAGGAGGAATTAAACCATCTCTGTAAGTCTTTTCCAGAAGACATAAGCAGAAGAAACATTTTCTTCGCAGTCAGCCCCATTCTAATACCAAAGTTCAATAAAGTTGCTACAAAAAGGAATAACTACATAGAGATACCTTCTAATAAATATGGTTTCATAAATCTGTAAGTGTACATTTATTCACCTGGTGTAATTTTCATCTTGGAGACTTACTGCTAAATTCTTTTTAATTCTTTCTGAATTCTGGCTGACTGGTTCAATTCAACTGTTCTGGGTCAAACTCATCTCCAAGCTGACTGATTCCATCTGGCTTCTTTCAGTTTCTGATTGAATTGCTCTGCTTGGCCTGAAACAAACTCTAGCTATCTATTCTAATCTTCTGGTTCCTCAATCTCTGGCTCATTCTGCCTTCACTTTTGCCTAGCTTGTTCTCTCTGTAACCTGTCTGTAAAATTGTCCCAGTAAAAACTTCCTCTTCCCTCTCCCCCTTCCTGTTCCCTCTCCCACTTCCCCTTCCCCTTCCCTCTCCCACTCCCTCTTCCCCTCTCTCTTCCCTCTGCATTGTTCTCTTTCATGTGTTCTCATGAGAGTTGGATATACCTTATCTCTGACTAATTATGTCAATCGTTCTCTGATTTCTCACTTTGTCTGACCCTCAATTTGAAGTCCCTTTCAAACACAGCTGATTCCTTCTACAAACTAGCATTACTTACTTTATTTGAATTAAAGATGTATAATAAGGGCATTCCTTATTCTGTATTCTAGCCAGAGAAGCCATGTTGCTGGATTAAAATTTCTCTACACAAATCCTCAATGAAATCTTAACCCATCAAATCCAACAATATATGAAAATAGTTTAATAAAATATCAAAGTCATATTCCTGGTAATCATGCAAGGCTGGTTCAAAATTTGAAAATCAGTCCATATAATCCACCATACTCATATTCTATGGAGGAGAAAAATTATGTGTGATAGAAGAAAAAGCACTTTAGAAAGTTTAACACCACCAGTGGTTGATAAAATTATTAGCAATCAAGAAATGGGGGGAGGCTGATCTTCACCTAGAAAATGAATATGTATAAATATCCCATGCTGTCCTCAAATGATGAGGCCCTTAGAATTTTTCTCAGTAAAATCATAAGGGTGTCCTGTCTCATGTCTGCTTTTGAACAGAGTGCTAGAAGGACATACATATAGACACATTGAAAACACAAAAATACAAATAGTTTTGCAGATAATGTAGTTATATTTGTATATTATGTAAAACAATGTCCTGAAATTCCCAAAATAAGCAATTTTCACCATATTTTCACAATATGAGGTTTACATCTAAAAGTCACATTTTTCTTATATATCAGAAATGGACTAATAGAAATTTATGGTTTTTGAAAGCATCAAGTCTTTTTATTTAAGCTTTTAATATGAACATCATTTAAAGCTCCATCTGTCTAATTTACCATTAATTTCAGTCTCTCTCCCTCTGCCTCTTTTTCTCTCTCTACTACTTCTGGTTTTTCACATGCCAGACTTGTTGAGGGTCTATTGAAAAATAATTGGCAGACATACATATGGAATTTTCCCCAAGCCTAGGACTTTTTGCCAGACTATATCCAACATACTGAATCACATGTTAATGTTACATTATTTTGCTGCTGCTTCTCACACCAACAAATCTGTATATGTGATGTAGTTACTGTTTTCTCTTCAAATTTGTCTTTATAGAAAAAGCATCTTCTTTGAAATTTTTGTTCATTTATTCATTTTTACACTATACACACCATAAGAACCTTAAAAAATAACTCCACCTTTCTTGCCTTGTTCATGTTTTACCTATTATTTTGATAAGAGGAAGATATCTTGCAAGCTTTGATATCCTAACAAAAAATGAAAATATTGTTCCATCTTTTTATTTTTCTCCTCATTTAATTGTAGACTTGAAAATCATCACAGACAAGTATTTGTCTTTTTGCCTGGTGATTAGAAATGACTGTTCTAAGGCATTAAAGAAATTTATGGTACTATAATTTTTGTTTATTTTTATATAATTTAAAATTATGAGACTATAATTTAGCCATTACTCTGAAAAATGTAAGCAAAAAGATTGAACAAATACATCAACCACTCTGCCTACAGTGTTGAATAACTTACCCAGAAATACCTTTAACTATAAATGAATTTTATAGAGGATTGGGCACATTCCAAGAAAAAAAAATAGATTGTACTTAATCATAATTAACTCAGTTCCAGCTACTAGAATCCAGATCAGGTGGTCATTGCCACCCAGAAACAATTCTTGTAGTTGCTTTTGTAAGAATTTATTACGTAGGACTTTAAAAGGAGGCATAAGAGGATCATATAATAACACCATGGGCATTTGACAAAAGGATAATTTAGAGAAGTGGATAGAGATTGATGCTTGAATGATATGCTTTCAATTTCTTCCAACTGTGGGTTTCCTAACAAAGTAGCATATGTCAAAAAGTAACAGCCAAATATAGTTTCACTTCATTAATGGTTTGGCAAACATAATGGAATACAGGATGAGCCCCCTAGCTGGGAGCACAAGTGAGGCCTCCCCCTCTTGTTTCGCATGACCATAATAATGAGGCTGTATAGAAAGACACATCTTTAAAAAAAAGATAAGAAAGAAGTATCTTTACTTAGTGTATGGACTGGAATTTAGAACAGAGACAACATTCAAGGTTGTAGGCTCTGGCTGCTCAGATCTGCTTGCATTTGACAGAGGTTGGAGGAGGTAATCAACCGTTCACTGTAGCAAGGCAATAGGCCAGTGAGTGATCACATTCTCTTGGGTAGCATTCATTACTATGGCCACCTAGATTCCATTTTTTAAAAAATGTTGCTTAGTGTATGTCAGAATGTTGAAAATAGTATCATGTTCTACATGATACAAATAGACAATACTCATTGGAGGACAGCATTTGGGGACAATACCAAAAGAGGTGAAAATAACTTCAATGTTTCTGAAATTTTTGTTTTAAGCTGCTATGGACTTTTGGCTGATAGTAAAACTGAAAAGATTGTGGGGTGAGGTTAAAATTCTAATAGTGCCTTTGTATGTATGGTTGTATAAATCTGTGTTATACAGATTCGTGCTACATAGTCATCTACGGATTCATGCATGGGTATGAATGTCTCAGTACACTGATGTAGTGAAAGAATACTTCTAATGGTAGTCTATGCCTTCTATTGTGTTTGAGATAATATCCTTTTGCTGTTTGCTTCTGGCTACTCCAGTCTAACTAGTCCATGTTTTCTGGGGATTGTCTTATCTCTGCTTCCTATCTAGAACTAAAACACTGAGGCTATGGATGATGATATTACACTTCGCTTTATGTGCAGCGCAAGAATTTGAACTCAAGTCTACAGGCTTGCATGGTGAGTGCTTTACCATTGTGCTTTCTCCCAGACTCAATTTAAAAATAAAACAAAATAAACATTTTTATCATTTTAAAAACTAGAGTTATTAGAAATAAAATACTTAGCACATTTTTGCAGAATAATGCCTTGTTGCCATCCTCACAGCTCTGACCTCATGTTACTTGTCATGAACTCTGATTCTATGGGCGGTGGTTGTGCTTAGGATCACACTTAGGGTCACACATCTCTGAGAATAAGTGTAGCAGCTGCATTGCATGTGAGCTGTAAACACTCCTTGACAGCTGATGGAAAGGAGTCTTGAAGGTGAGCAGTTTACCATTTAATCCCAGTTCTTGAGTGTGCAACTGAGTAAGTCTTTGCTTGCATTCAGATAATTGTCTCAGATCTGAAAATATCCCTGCCAGAAAAAGACAGGATGAGAAAGGAGGCAGGGTTATTGAGCTGACTTTATACTTGAAATGTAATCAGTTAATTGGGATACTGATAAATAGTTTTGGGAGACTATATACTTTATTTTCAAATTATATTCCTGAACATGGAGTTTGTCCCTGGCCTTTTCCTTATTTCTCCTTTATTTTAAAATAGCAATTGTTTTCATTTCCTTGGAATTTTTCTATAGAGCTATCTTGATAATTTAGTAAACATGTCTGTTATTATTCTACATCTAGTCATTAATGACAAACACAAATTAACATAAGAGCTAATATAAGTTTACTTGAAAATTATTATGATCTATATTTTATAAAATACAGGATTTAAATTGAATTAAAAATGTTTAAATTTATTTTATTTCATGTGTTTGAGTGAAGCTTGCATGTACATCTGTGCATTTTGTGTGTGTAGTGTCTCCAGAGACCAGAAGAGGGCATTAACTTCTGGAAATGGAGTCACAGAGCATTGTGAACCATCGTTCTGACAGCCAATCCAAGTTCTTCTGTAATAGCAGTCAGTGCTTTCAACTACTGAGCCATCTCTCCAGCCCCAGAACTTTGTTTGTTTCATAGAAGTATTTTATTTTACTTGACTCATCTGAAAAAAGTTAAGACTCAAGACAGGTTAAATGACTGTTTCAAGATCACATGGCGACAAGTAAGAAACTGTAATAATCATAGCTTGAACCTCAGTACTGGTATTTATACCTCTACAGTGGTACATTGGTCTTTCATGTTGTATCCTGTCAGGAAAGCTAAAATGTATTTTTATAAATTATGTATATATACACAACAGAGTTTCTAGCATAGGATCTTAAGTGTTTTTCCCAAGTAGGATGTTCATCTTTACCAAGCAGACAAATCATAAGTATTTCACAGTATCTCACCTACTTTCCTATTCTTTTTGCTGCTCTTATCACATCATACCATGATTTACAAGCTAATGCTGGCATTCCCTATCTAAGCTGAGGAGAAGTGAACAAATGCTTTGTTAAACGAAACTGATGCATAACATTGCTAAAATGCCCCCAAAGAAATATTGTCAATATTTACATATAAAACATCTTAAGCTAACACACATCTGGACTGAAATGTGTCTAAAGCTACTAAGCTAATTTGAAAAGCCTTGCCAGAATAATTAGCACGTTAACAAATGTGAGAGCGCATTGATTTAAAGGAAAATGATCAAATTGGCTGTTTTAAACTGTAATTTATTCTTTCCACCTCAAAGTGCCCTATTTGCTGCTAACTTTTGTATTTTCGGTTTGTAGAAAACATGTTATAAATAGCAAACACAGAGCTAGCATTATCTTCTTTTGCCCACATAGTGTCTGTCTTAATTGGAAATGAAAACCTATGGTAATAGCAATGATACTGGTATTTAAAACCATAATTGTACTATCAATTTTTGGTAACAAAATACTTATTTATATTTAAAATTTTGTTAGTTCTTTGGCAATTTTATTCATCAAATTTTTATTATAGTTGCCTATCCTCTAATTCCTCTCAGATTAATCCCATTCTTTAGGCCCCCAACTTTGTGTCCTCTTTTATTTTAAACCATTCAAGTCCAGATTGCACTGTCATATACTCTTGGATGTGTGACCTTCCACTGGAACATGGTGAATTTACCATGAACTACACTCTTAAAGAAAACTAACTCTCCCCTTCTCAGGAGCTATCAGTTGACAATAGCTACTTGGCTAGAGCTAATCAAATATTTATAACTCTGATCAAGTGCCTGCCATTATCTTCTTTTATGTTTTTCTAAAAAGTTCAGGAAAGTTAGGTGCCTAGCTCAACTTAGAAAAACCATACTAGCACAAAAGGGACAATGCTAAGTTCTAGATGCAGGTCTGTGATTTCCCACTTCACCTTTGAATATACTAGTGTACTCTAGTTCTTCAATCATTTTGAGTGATTGGATGAGGTATTATTATCATCATACTAGTTATTAGTCAGGTCTCCCTGCCTCTCATCTGTCTGTCTTTATATCTACTTATGGTTGAGGAAGAGGTAGAGAGGGAAGGAATAAGGGTGGGTATCAGGGAGAAATGGAGGAAAATGATTTTATGGAAATATTAATTATAGTATCTGGCAAGACAAGAATTTATAAGGTAAGCAATGCTGCTAGAGACATAGGTAAGAGCAGACAGTACAGTATAGAGTCTGAGACTGAAACCGGGAAATTGGCAGGGTTTTTTTTTTTTTTTTTTTTTTTTTTTTTTTTTTTTGCTGCAGGAATAGAGCAGAATTCTTTCCTTGGATTAATTCAGTCTTTGCCCCTAAGGTCTTTCTAAATGATGACATCTATCACATTATGAAGATTATTGGTTTACTTAAAGTAAATTGACAACAAATGTTAATTTTATCAAAAACAACTTAAAATAACATTTAGACTAATATATGATTAAAAAGCACTTGGTCACTGTAACCTAGTGATGTTTATGTCAATATTACTCATTATTCAGCACTGCAAACTTGAGTAATAAGTTATTGTGTGTTGCCTTTAAGATAGACTCCAATTATTGTGTGTAGGTTGCTTATGTGTGTGTTTGTATATATGTGAGTGTGCATGAATGAATATATGTTTCATATGAATGTGTATGCATGTGCTTATGAGGATATGCTTGCATATGTGCCAGAAATTGACACTGGATGTCTTCCTATATTTTCTCCACTTTAATATTTCATATATAATCTCTCACTGAACCTTGAGTTCACAAGAGAGCCCCCAGGGATTTATCTGACTCTGATCTGACAATGGCATTGTAGACTTGTGCTACCTTCCTCAGCTTTCATGTGGGTGGAAGCTGAACTTTGGTCTTCATGTTTGTGCAGGATGTACTGTACACACCAAACCATCATCTGAGATACTTATTGATTGTTCTGTCCTGTGAGTCATGCTATTATTTAATCCCCTCCCCCTGAGTGCTTCTGGGCCTATAGAACTATGTCTAGCCAATAAATTATTATGAAAGTTATATAATCTCACTTCAGATACTTGATACAAAAGATTGTGCCTATAACTTATGTAAATTACCTACTTTGTATGTTTGAGGAAAACCAATTACCATTTTGTGGAAAGGTTACTGTGACAAGGAGTGGTATCTTCAGACAATAGCATTGCAGACTTGGGGACTGGCAACTACCAGTGAATGATCTTGGGTGCAGGAACTTTCAGAGTCAGTATTTGTGAGCAGGATCTAAGTCAGGCATTCATCTGAACATCTAGACTCCCAACCATATAATCGATGGTTATATTTCCATGCAGTACCAGGAGTTGGAACCTATAGTTAGACAAGTATGTTACCACTGAAGTACATTTTTCAGGACTCTGATATTTTAAAATGCTAAACTTGTTATAGGAGAGATTATCATTATTTAAGAGTATTTGCTTCTCTTGCACAGGACCCATGGTCAATGCAAGCACACACATGACAGTTCATAAATACCTGTAGCTGTAACTCTAGTTCCAGGAGATTCAACTACTCTTCTAAACTCCATGGATACCAAACATTTATATGGTACACACAAATAAATGCAGGAATAACACTCATATACATAAAATACAAATAGATTAATATTAGGAAGCTGCTGAATGGAGTTTAGTGTATCTTGGTGATAGATAATTACTAGAATCATCATCTTCCTTCTAAGATTGATACAGCTGAGATAAAGTCCTCTTTTCTTTCACTAAATTTTTAATGAAGATATACAGATATTATTGAGAAACACAAAATAAGGATCATCTACCAACCTCATGTTCTACTATCTTCATCTATCTACATATATATGTATATACATACTTATTCATATATATGTATATGTGCATATGTATGTATCTTTATATATACATGCATACACACATATATATACATGCATGAATATATAAATATTATATTTTTATATATGCATATATATGTATATAGAGAGAAAGAGAAGTTTTTGCAAAAAAAATAAAGAAGCAAAACACAAACAGAAACAGAAACTATTTTCTTATCCAATACCAAAATGTCAGCTCTGCAAACATATATACAAGTAACATTATGCAGACTGGGCAGGTTATATAGGTTATATTTATACACTCTTTCTCTTCATACACACACACACACACACACACACACACACACACGGATGCAACAACTATCAATGAAAAAAGAAGCCATGCATCTGACAAAAAGCAAGGAGGGTATATGAAAGGGTTTGGAGGGAGGAAATAGAAGTGAGAAATTATGTAATTTATTATCTCAATGATAAAAAATAATTTAATGAGAAAATATATGAAGTTAGTGAACACAACTTTTCTAAATAGCTATTTTCAGTTTTTAGTTATATATTTATGTTTTCAACTCTTGCACATATATATTGTTTGTGGAGCATATTCTCTCAGGCCTTCTGTTTTTCTTCCCTCCCCTTCACTCTCCTATTGGTTCCCTTTGTCCTCCTAGACAGCATTTTTATGGTATATATGTTCATGATTTTACATATCTATACAAATTTCAAGAACTGCAAATGATAGAAAATGTGACTCCTGTGTTTCTGCAATCAACTTAAGTCCCTTAACATGGTGATCTCCACTTGCACCCATTTTCTTACAACCTCCAAAACTATTCTTGTATGCATCATATTGCTCTTATCTGTCCAGTCCAGCTGGACAATCAAGTGGGACCCTTAGACCCTGTGGAGAGGAATGAGATGCATGCGAAAATAAGGAGGCACAACAAGTCAAGAAGTCTGATCAAGCTGGCAAGATTTTACTGTTCACACAGGTTACATACTCTGAAAAAGAGGGGCAGGATGGGAAACGGGGCTTTGTGGATGGAAGAAGCTGTGGGGTCTAACCAGGTTATGCCTGTTGTTCTCACAAACCCTTGCCATTACAAGGGGTTCTAAAAAAAAAATCTATCTAACATGATGTTGGCTAAATCTAAAGGTCAGGAGGAAGGGTTACTAGGGTGGGTTGCTATGAGGCCTTGCTTAAAGTTCTGAGAACTGAAAATACAGCAAGTGAATCATGGAAGGTAAGCATAAAGAAGAGTAGTAGGTAGGAGAGCTAAGGGTGAGCGTTTGCCAAAAGTAAGGCCTTGCCATGGCTTCCCAGACTTGTCTATTTATCTGTTATTGGACTCCTGGTATGATTTCTTCTGATCTTATTTTTAAAAACACAAATAAGAAATCAAAACCAATTCTTTATTAAAATACAGCTTTCCATATACTTAGAAAAAATTTTCCATGTATGTCATAATTAGTTGAACATCTAGCAAATCACTTTTCATGACTAAGTGATTTTCTCAGTGGGGGAGCATGCCAGATCTATCTATCTATCTATCTATCTATCTATCTATCTATCTATCTATCTATCATCTATCTATCTATCATCTATCTATCTATCATTTATCTATCTTCCTATCTATCTATCTATCTATCTATCTATCTATCTATCTATCTATCATTTATCTATCTTCCTATCTATCTATCTATCTATCTATCTATCATTTATCTATCTTCCTGTCTATCTATCTATCTATCTATCTATCTATCTATCTATCTATCATTTATCTATCTTCCTGTCTGTCTATCTATCTATCTATCTATCTATCTATCTATCTATCCATCTATCTATCCATCTGTCTATTATCTATCTACCTCATGTTAGGCCTGATCTTTGGAATGACTAGGTGTAATTTGTATGTATAAAATGAAGCAGCATTTCTAAACAGTGACCCACAGATGGAGCTAGTAGATTTGGAAAATCAAGTCGGGTTCACCAGACCCAGTTAAGCATATTTTGGGGGAAGAATGAAAATGTTTAAAATTATGTAAGTTGCAGGTTATTTCTGGTTACCCCACAACAGAAAATTAGGTTCTAAAACTCTCCTATTATAAAAAATTGCTATATCAGCAATGAATGATACAAGGATTTTTGATAATTAATATATACTAAGCTCATAATTTTTTATGACATCCAAAAAAAGTATCAATGTTCTAATATAGTGCTATATCAGTCATTTGTCTCTATATCTTGGCCAAATTTGAGGTATTTCAGAATTAAATACGAATGTTACATGTAATTACTTGTTTGAAAATATATTATTTAGCATAATATAGTTTTGTAGATATTTCTGTAATGGTAAGATGTTTCTCTATACCATTTAGAGATTTATAGGAATGATTAGAATGAAACTGTTTGTAAGTCTTAGGCTGTCACATATTCCTATAGTTGTACATGTGAACGTATCACTCTCATTAGCATAGTAAGTATGTTGTGCTTACTTAAGTCAAGTAAAATCTTTAACAGAGCTCACTGTCTGTGACATATATGGTCCCATTGCCATTGTAAGAAGTTGTCACAAATTCTATGCTCAGTACTCTATTCCATGTTTTCTTTACTCTTGGACCTGGTGACTATGCTTCTTCAATGATTCATCCTTCATCATGAGTGATAAAAAGGGAGTACAACTGAGAAATTTTATGAATGGTTTCATAACTGTAAAATCATGAGAGCTTCACACTCTTTCCTTTACATTTTATCCTTTCATTATCATTTGCATTCTAAAATGGCAGTTTTTCTGCTGATGCAACATTCTCAAGAACTTCTGGGCATTTCATGGCATCTCATAGTTTCCACTCACTTGACAGGGAGCTTCTTTATGGCTTTGTTTTGAATGATCTCCTATATGTTTCTAGTTTATCTTTAAAGGTCTGAGATAACCCCTGAGCTGCATGGCTCATCTTTCTGTGTTATTGATTGCTCTGGGCCTTAATTCTTCCACAGTACTAGCAATAATAGGTCATCCAACCTTATCTTTGCTTTTCTCCCAGGGAAAGAATCTCTGACATTCAATCTTTCAAGTTTAGTTTATTTTTCAATCTGGATAGGCTGAGAACTTCCCATTTCATCATATAATATTTTTTCTTTGTTCAATATTTTCTTGAGTTTATAACATTCTAGTCACATATTGTTAAATCAAGGATCTAGAACTTATCAGTCTGGAGTTCGTGGATTTATCATTAGTGACCCCTGAAATTCGTTCATCCATCACTCATTGCTCAATTCTGAAGCCACTTATAAATTGTTTGTGTTCTGTTATAGCAGCAGTCTTTTTCCAGTTGTGAAAACTTATATAGTTTCATTATGCTTCTATTACCTAAAGTTAGTACTATAAAGTCACAAAACTATTGTTTCTGGTGGTCAGAAGTCCTAAGTAAAAGCAACAGTACGTGTACATTCTTCAGGGAACCTAGTGGAAAATTTCTTTCCCACACTTTTCTAGCTCCAGAGATTACTTGCAATCATTGGTTCATGAACCCTTACTCCATCTTCAAAACCAACAGCATAGGATCTTACAAACTTTCCCTTTGACTCTTGCTTCTCTGCCTCTGCCTTATAGTGAAGATACCCATTAAATTCAGAATCATATTTATACCTCCAAAGTTTTATTTAATCATATCTCCAAAGTATTATTAACATGTAAGATGACATATTCATAGGCTTTGAAGATGAATATATGAGGATTTATGGTATTATTATTCAACCTATTGCAAATATATTAAAAGAAGTCCACAAATGTTGTGTGGTAACAGGCAGTAGTTTGAGTTTAATGGTCAGAAAATAACCTTCTGTGAGAATATATGGATGCTGAGATGTCATCCATGGCCAAATTGAATAAGAATGTTCTAGCAAGCAGAGACCAACCACATGCTATAATTAAAATTATGAACTTTGTCTTATCTGAAGATTTGGCAAGAATACCAATGAGGTACATGCAGAGAAGGAAGAGTTGTTTGAGATTAGGTTGCATAGCATTTGATTTATCAAGAAAATTATTTTAAGATTTGGTCCAGTTCAACATGAAAATTCTCATAAGAGGATATACGAATTCATATGAGTATTAATATGGAGGCTCTTTATGTTTGTCTTGTCGTTGGTGTCATTCTTGTTCAGCTGAGCTTTTGACATGAATTGAGGATTCCTGCTTTAACTCGTGGGTCTTCTCTTTGGTGCTCTTTCAATTCTCTAAGCTGACATTTTATTAGAGTTCTGTCATGTTTAACAAGTGCTGAGGACTTTCTTAGTCTGGTTAGACAATGCATCAAATGGAGTGGATATGAACACGAACACGTTCTTATTCTCAGTAACTCATAGTCTAACGGAAGAGGTGAAATTACTAGTATGCTAATCATAAAAGTATGACAATAAGACATTGTATCTTAGGAATAGAGAATGAATGTTAATGAAATGCAAGGTTAAAAACCAACACAGCTTTTTAAAAAAGTATGGAAAGATAGCTTATATGTTATATTTTATGAGAAATTAATTGTTTTAACTTTTTAATTGTTTTAACAAAGCCCAGGATTTCCCACAATTTTCTATAAAGTCCAGGCCGATATCCAGGCCATGGTAACCTTCCTCAGTCTCTTAAGTCCTGAGGTGCTGGGTTTGAGCTACCATGCACAGATACCTGAATATTTCAAAAATATAAATAGTATTTTTGTGTAGCATAGGAGGAAGAGGTTGTTCTTAATTTAGCATCAGCATCAGTAGCATCATCATCATCATCATCAGCAGCAGCAGCAGCAGTGTTATAGACATCATCTCTCTAGCACCATCTGTTCTTGTTCTTTTTTCTTTTCATTCAGGGTTTTTTTTTTTTTTTTTTTTTTTTTTTTTTTTTTTTTTTTTGCCACAACAAAGCTGGATTGTTCTGGGGAGGGCTCTAGTAGATGGTTCACGGTATCATCCAAGATGAATGTGAATTGTGGGTAAAGGACAATTCTGTAGGTAGCCAGAGACACAGTGTCACATGCAGCACAAATTAAACAAAAAGACTGAAAGTCTGGAAAAGGAGAACAGGATGGAAGGGCTAGTACAACAACCATGCTAGAAGTGAGCCTCTGATGTACTGTGTGTCCTTAGAGCCTTCCTTGGGATGATGTAGGGACAAAGGGAGACTGTTCAACTTACCCTACCTGAAAAGTCATATCTTCACATAATCTTTTGTTTTACAGCAAGTAAAACCAGGTAGAGAAAAATGCACTTTATTTCTGCCCTTGGATTCTCAAATAATATAAATGACGGTATTTAGAAGTGAGCACTAGCATGACAGGGCTGACATCAATTAATATATCATGTATTAAGGAATTCTCCTGGTACTTAAGCACCAAGATGCTTCAAAGAATGATCTTGGATAATAAGATACAGGTAATGACAGGAACATACGCCTTCACAGATGCAAAAGATATTAAGCAGGGATCAGGAGAAACTAAGTAGCATGCCTAGGGTCTCTGTTTCTTTCTTAGGAACTATCAGGAGAGTAGACTGCTAAATCTCATATAATTGAACAGCTTGAGATCTGAAGGGGAAATAAAGAATAAATTCAGTGCCAACTCAATGCTGGGCATATAGTATTTGGATGCCTTAGATAAACTTGCATGGTCATCTCATGGTTTCAACTTGTGCAAATGGTTATACAGAAAGACTAAGCATTTGGTGGAAGATTCACAGTTAGCATATGGATGAGTAGGTTTATTTTAAATACTTGTTTCTTCTCAACATTCTGCTCTGTCCACGAGGATTATAGATATTCATTCTTTAGAAAAGGAGAGAGATGACAAGAAAAGCTGTATTGAGTTAAGATGATAGGCATAAGAATATAGAAGTGATTTGTTCTGGTTCTGTCATGGACACAGCTATAATTGACAGATTATTCTCTGCTCTCAGGGACTTCAATTTAAATGAGGGTTTTGAATAAGAGACCCTGATAATGCTTCTTTTAAAAAGTAAAAGCCTAGGCATAAATGGCATTTTATCAGCAAAAGCAGAACTTTTCTTGAAGATATATTATGTCTTTCATTATCAGACCATGGTGGACCATTCTTCTACCATGATGGAAACCTGCGGTCCCTCATTGTCCACACTGCTTAGTCCTGTCACTGTTTTGCTATAAGATATTGTTTTGTTCATTGCTTAGGTATAAATTCGAATTAACATTTTATCTCAGAGAGTTTTTGAGATTAAATACATTGACACATGTAAAGCACACATGTCAAAATCTGCTATATACAGATTATTATATAAATGTTACATTATAGATTGTGTTATTATTATTATCATCATCATCATTATTATTTTTACATATCCCAATGAGGTTTTTTTTCTATTAGGTCAAAACTTTCAAATAATATAAGCAACAGACAGCTGTGTGCTGCTGTTTACTAGCCCAGTGACGCAAGATTGTAGTCCATTCTTGGGGAAAGATTGCCATTTTTCTTCTCATGGTGCTCACATTTTGATTTTCTTTTGTAGTATTGGTACCATTAGAAAGGGTTTCTGTTTTATCAAAAGCAATGAGAGGTTTGTTAATGAATTACAGAATTAACAACACAGTGAGGATCTTTTGATTTTTTTTTTTTACCTTTAAGCACAAGAATGGCTTTTGAATTGATGTATGAGTGAGTCTGGGCTTTCACTTAGAAGTAATAAAGATTTTAGTAGGCAATTTTAGTTGGTTTCTATCTACACTCGGACTAATTTGATCCGGTAAAATGGTGCTTGTTTATTCGTTTCTTATTGTTTACTCAAAGTATAAAGCAATAGGTTAATTCCTTGTTGATTTTCTCAGATCTTTTTAGGTGTTCGTATATGGGGGCAAAGCTATGAAGAGGCCTGGGTACAGAGTCTGGGGGAAGCAGTCTGTTGAGGAGAGCTCAAAAGTGTTAGTTGCTGTAACCAGGTGAGAAATGATTCTGAACTTGTCCTGGACATTCTTGTGGTTCTGGTTCTGTTTCTTCCCTTGGAGTATTCAGGCACTGTTGTGAGCCTCCGGAATAAAAGGAATGAAGCTTGTCCCATGGGTGAGCAGGGTCTCTGTCCGGCTGGGTGAGTGCCTGAGAGAAGGCCTTCTCCAAAAAGATTTTTCAGTGTACAGATCTTTTTTATTGTGGAAAGTAAACCAGCTCTTGCAGACACTATTCAGTGAAATAGCTCTGTTAGACTATCTTCCATGAAATAGCAGCTCTTTTTATTTGAGGGGCAAGAAGAGTTATATAAACCATAGGGAGTGGGTAAGGTTTTCAAGGAGAGTGTACTTTATTGGCTGGGACTCAAGTGCTGAGAAGGCTTTATTTGCATGTAGAGAGATTCCAGGTGCTTAGACCTGTGATTTGGCCAAGAGGCTATGAGACTTCCTCAAGAAGGATGGAGAGGGGGTCCTAGGGCTCTGTGTCCCAGGGCATTCAGGCCAAAAATAGGGAGGGAACAATTCTTACTCTTGCAGTCTCTTGATGAGATTTTTGTCTCAAGAGATTTTCGTGGTTTGAAAACTTTTTGACATCACTCTTGTTCCAGGGTGTTCTCCCCATTGCACTTGCCCCACAGTTCTTAAAACAAGTCCTATTTTTGGAGGTCCGCTAAAATGGCCAATGGGACAGGTAAGTAAATATGAGCGGGGATCAGAACTTGTCCATTTTAGTTCTGTAGGCAAGTGTTGTAAATTGGCAGTAGATTTGTGCGTGAGATTATAATGAAACAGCTGATCCTTGTTTGACATAAACAATGAACTTTTCAGTTTTGTGGTCTTTCTCTTACCACATAAGGTTACTACCAGCCTTTTTACAAAAATAAGAAAAAAAAAATGTCGTGGGAAATTACCATAACTGTGTTCTAAGGACTGCTTAAGAGCACTTACGGCTCTTGCAGATGACCCTGTTATGCTTGTTTCCCAGCACCCATATGGTAGCTCACAACCACCTGTGACTACAATTCCAGGCTATCCAACATCTTCTTTTGCCTCTGTGGGTATCAAGCATGTATGGTACACATACATACATGTAGACATGAGTATACATATAAAATAAAATTTAAAAATATTTTACAAAAATTATGTATTAAAGGGTTTTAAGGTGCTTATACTGTTTTGGGGTCAAAATATAGTATTAATTACTTTTCCAATGGAAGGATTTTATCTTTAAAATAGAAACACTTTATTGTAAGCTTTAAAAAGGAGAAAATGACGATAGTATGGGCATAGGAGCCATGTTAAAAATTTAGTATAATTAAAACCAAATTAAATGAGAAGGGCATTTTAAAACTATCTTCAAAGCTGAAAAATAAAATTTATCTACCCCTCTGTCTATCTACAAAAACATCTATTTAGTGGCATGAGCTTAAAAGAAAAAATTTTTAAATGTTGTTGCTGCATATGCTTTGACATATACTAGTTATGAAGACTATTAGGAAAAATCTTAAAATTTTCTTCACTGTTATTAAGAGCAAATTAAGTTATATGCTATCTTATTGGCATATTAGCAACAAAAGCTATCAACAAAACATAAAAACACAAATGTGAAATAGTGGTTCTATAATCTTTTATTTGTGGCAAAAGTGTAAGCAATGTTTTTAGATTTTTAAAAAAAAAATCTTTATTTTTTCACTTTGTTTTTTAACTCTGTGATTTATAAACAGTAATTTAGATGCAAGAAAAGTAGAAGCAAAGCTTTGTCTGGGAAAGTTCTGCAAGGATCCTGAAATATCTTGTAAGATGCTCTCAGCAAATCCTGGGGGAGGTTTGTAAACCATATAGGGTTTCTTTATATGGGCTCATGAGAACTAAAGAAAAACAATTGGAACATGCAAGACAACTACCACAAGGAATTGAAGCTCATCAAACACACAGAGGTTCCCGCATCCACAACAGAACTTGGAAAGCAATAGTAAAATAGTTTGCTGTATTTTGGGTTATTTTGACAATAACTATTTATTTCATTGCTACTCATTTCTTCCTATTGGGTTACTTTGTCTAGACCCAACATGAGGGTTTTGCCTTGTCTTATTGCATCTTGTTTTGTTGTGTTTGATTGTTGTCTCTTGAAGGTCTGCTCTCCTCTGAAAGGATTTGAGGGAGAGTGGAGAAGGGGGAAGTAACAAAGGTTGGAGAGGGGAGAACTGTGGTCAGTATAAATTATAGGAGAGCAGGATATACAGTATATACTATATACTGTGGTCAGTATAAATTGTAGGAGAGCAGGATATACAGTATATACTGTGGTCAGTGTATATTGTAGGAGAGCAGGATATACAGTATATACTGTGGTCAGAATATATTGTAGGAGAACAGGATATATTTTCAATTAAAAAACAAACAAGCAAATCAACAAAAACAAAACAAAACAAATGGCAAACAAGTTCTCTCAGCTGGATATCTCCCCCTTATCATTTTTATAGTGCAAAAAGCAGTGGCAAAATTTACTTAATAAACATAAAGTGTTCTATAAGTTTGCATCTGAGATACTCTATCAAAAATGTAAAACCTTTTCACTTTAATATGGTTTACCTCATAGAGGAGGCAGAGATAATTTGAGAAAAAGAATGAGTGTGATTAAACGCTTGACCTGCTAACATTATTTCAACTGCACTATCACAGCCACTCAGGATACATCTCAACAATTGTATAGTTTAAGTCAGTACTTATTTTACAATTTAAAAAAAAAACTGAAATTCAACCCTAAGCATCAACATAGCACAATCTAGGCATGGTGGGGTTGTGAGCTATTTTGATCTCAGCCTTTCAGAGGCAGAGTCAGGATAATCCCTGCAACAATCTGGATACCTATGAACCTGTCCTACTTGGTGAATTCCATGCCAGTCAAAGACTCTGACTTAATATAAAGTTGATGGTGTTTGAGGAATAACATCTAAGTTTATTCTCTGGCCTCCTCAGGTACTCACATGTAAGTATACGAACATACATAATGAACATGCACATATACATACATTTACATATCTAATACATAATTCAATGATCTCTTGACCTTTAGAAATCCTGTCTCTACAAAAATAATTTATTTTACATATATTGGAAGCTCAGAACATCCCAGTGAAGAAGGTAGCATAATAATTAGTTTTACAAGTAGAGAAACCATGGCCAGATCAGTCCTCATTAAAGATAATTAATTCTTCCATGACACATTTTCTTTACTAAAGAACTTAGTGATTGAAAAGGAAATATTTTCTTTAGAAGCATGTAGGATAGAAAATGAGGTTAGATGGCTAGAAACCTGTAGGGCAGTTTTAATCCAGCAACATCGCTGCTCTGGGAAGAGATCACATCCAAGGACCATCTAGGTCTATATGATCCAGCCAGAATATAGACACAACCTGGATTATAGTATGATCTGGCTGCAATACAGGACCTTAGTACACATCTTTAATCCCTAACAATGAAGGTGCAGTTAGTTTGTAGAGGAAGTAGCCATGTTTGAAAATGAAGTCTAATTAAGAAGCAGATAAAGTGACGAATCAAAAAAAAAAAAAAAGATTTGACAGAATGAATGTGAGATAGGATATGTTCAACTCTTAAGAGAGCTGCACAGTAAAGAGAGGCTACTTAAGAGCAGCTCAGGGAGAGAGAATAGGGGAGACACAAGTAGCATGTGATGGTGTGTGTATATGGCAGTTTTACTGGGGGCAGTTTTACAGAGGGAACAAGCTAGACACAGGTGAAGACAGAACAAGCCAGAGAATGAGAAGGATCCAGAAGACTAGAACCTCTTGCCAAGGTTAGTTGATGGCCATGCAGAGCACTTCAGTCAGAAGCTGAGTGAAAACAGGTTGAATCAGTCAGCTTGGAATATTAGATTGTACAGAGGAGGCAAGAAGCTTCCAGACCTAGGGCTAGGGATAGTTAGAAGAGAGAAGGAAAGACTCAGCTCAAGGCTTGTAGTTGCACAGCTCGGGCACAGGTCTCATCTCATCCCATCATCTGAGGAAATAAAAGCAACATTTACAGGAACCTGTCATTATATTATATAAGAATTGGGTGATAGTGTGTGGAGTATAGACTAGCATCAAGAGATTTAGACCTAGGTCTAGGCCATTCTGAGCCTAGATGTTTTCCATGCTGAATGGCAATAATAACAACTGTATGAAACTGTTATCAAAATAGCTTTGTAAGGAAGTATTATCAAATAATTTATGTATGCGAAAGTTACTTGGAATGAAAACAAATGACCAGGATAGTTGATGATGCTATCATGTCCCCTGTAGCTATATCTCAGTTCCCAAATAGTGATCCTTTCAATACTGAAGTGCCATTTCCTGTGTAATTGAGAGACCGTAAGACACACAGTTTAACTTTGGAAGAGGGTGTCTGGAAGGAATACAGAATGAGTTCCAGAAAGCCAGTTGGAATTTAATAATGCATGAAAAATACACCAAGGGGAGGAAAGAACCAATTAGGAAGCAATTAAGGAGATTGCAATTACAATGCATCTTAATAAAGTACAAAAAATATTAGCCTATGGATAGAAGAGTACTTACCTGTGGACTGGAAGGAAAAGGGAAAATGTTTTCAAGGCAGGCACTGTGAAAGGAAAAACCAAGAGAAAAAACAAAATTATACTATCTCTCTTTTGGAACTTCAGACAAACCTCAAGCATTTAAAATATATTTCTATGACATTTCCATTACTTTGTTCTTTCTCATTTTTATTTTAAGTACATTAATAGAAAATGTATTCAACATAGAAAATGGTAGAAAGGAAAATAACAATCAATTATTTTGCTAACACAAATACTTACAAGATATATCTGCTTATTTCTTCCTTTGCTCCAGTTCTGTCTTCACATGCATAATTCCTGTCAACCATAATTGTCATTTGTTGTTGAGAATCAAAATGTTTAAAGGACTTTTGTCTGAATAGTATTTTATTTAACAAAATAAAATATAGTAAGATAAAACAAAAACATTACATTGAAGTTGGACAAGACAAACCAACAGAAGGTAGTGAGCCCCAAGAGAAAGCACAAGAAGCACAGACCCCTCATTCACACATTCAAGAGTTTCATAAAACTACTAGACTGAAATACACACACACACACACACACACGAGAGAGAGAGAGAGAGAGAGAGAGAGAGAGAGAGAGAGAGAGAGAGAGGGGACTTGATATAGACTCATGTAAGCCCTGTGGTTGCTGCTTCAGATTCCACGAGTTCACTAAGCAAGGCTTTTGTACATTGATTTTACATTCTAGGGCTTTCTGATATTTGAAGTCTTAGTCCCAGTAATATGCCAAATAGGAATTACAAGTAGGAAATGGAATAGAAGCAGAGTAATGTAATACTTTGAAAGTTAACCAGAAATTTTGAATGTGTTTTCCCTGCTTGCTGTCTGCAACACCTGCCTGTAGAGAGCTTAACTAGTATTGAACATCACTTTGTTTTTCAGAATTTCTTGGGTCTTTAACTGTAAAGCAAGTATGATACAGAGGAAAGACCTATGGAAATACAAGCCTGAGCTGTTCAACTACTGAACTCTAACAATGGAGCAAAGATCAAGGTTAGAGCCAGCTACCACAGCATGAGAGGTGAGAAATTTAGTCAGTCCCACAGAGTTTAGCTTTAATGCAACTTCTCTTTTTATTGTACCCCTGCTTGCTTGGTATAGGGAAATTAGGCAAAAAAAAAATCAGGTATGTTTCCCAACTTAAAGGTCTTCAAGAAAGTCATATAAATTAATATATGGGGAAAGGAGTCTTTTATTATAACTATTGTTATCTTTGAAAGATGAAACAATCCATCTAAGCAATATTTCAAGATTGCAAAATAAGCAAATGTTATCCAGATATCTGTGGGAAAGTTGCTAATTAAAGTTGAAGTCTACCATTGACCAGATAGCCTTCTGGGGCTTGGAGCATAGTGGAGGAATTCCTTCACAGAGTTTCTCCTCTGGCTTTGTCCTGGGAATTCTAAGGCCTCACGCTGGCCTCTACTGGAGGAATTTCACATAGCCTCAGTTAGGTTATAGGATCAATTTTTTTTCTTCTGACAAAACTTGATCAGTCAGCCTCTGAGATTCCTGAAATACTTCCTCATGCTAATGAGGCATTCAAAGAACCGTAAGCCCTCAGCTAATAACTTCTGCCCATCCTGGATATACTTGACCCCAGTATCCAAAATTTTATAAGTCTTCAATTACCTTAAGCAAAGTTGATCTGCCCACTGACTTCCAGTCCTGGTGTGGTTTATTACTGAACATACTCACAGGGCTTCAGAACACCCTGTTCGTTGTTTCTGCTCTCACTGCCCTCATGGACAAAATCAGCTGACTAACCAGGAGAGTAGAGAGACCCACAGAGATCAAATTCATCTATAGTGAAAAATAACGAGAAAATCTGAATATTATTTTAAAGTAAAAAAAATGTGACTTTTGAAGTTGTGTTCAAATAAGCAACATTTTTAAAAATTAGATTTAGTTTTATTTATTTGGCATACTAGTGGTTTTCTTTCAAGCAATCATTTACAATTTCTAGATGTTTTCAGAGGCAGGCCTATCTGGTTTGTTGTTGATTTTGATATGCAAAAATATCAAAATCTTCTCAATTTCATTTGTTAGAGCAACTCATTATGTCTAATACACACACATACATACACATGCACACACACAATATTTACTTATTTAAAATTTTGCTTATTGTGTAGATAATTGTGACATATATATATGTATAAAATATGTTTTAAAAAATACATATTAAAGCTAACACTCTTTTCCAGGCTCTCCCAATATTTCTCAGACCCCCTCTACCCTAATCTTATCCAGCCCAGAGACTAGGATGGGCTACCATTCCCCAAGTTGTTCTTTCTTATATAATTTAGCCATTTTGAAACCTTTAAATCTCTTGACCCAGGCCACTACTCTTTGTTGACAGCTCTTCTCTTGCTCTCTCTCCCCATCTTCCCTCATATATCCCAGTTCAGTTTGTCCATGTTCACTCTGGACTCTTCCAGATATCTCTGCCTTTGGCTATGGTCTCCTTCGTATCTAAAATAAACCTTCTCTTCCACCATACCTTGGGAGAGTTATGTTTTTCTTTTTATTTCTTTTATTCATTCAGTAACATGAATAGAATCTTCAAGGAATTGAAGAAGCAGAGCCTCACACGAGCATTTGTCATCAAATGATGCTTCCAGTTTCAAAAATGGTTTATATCTAATCAAGTTATTTGCCAAAGAGACCCCAGTCCCAAATGCTGACATTTTATAAACAACTCATTGAATATGGAGAAGTTGATCTGGTGCATGCCTAGAGCTTTCTCCTTTACTACTAGTGTTCATGGTACTAAAAGGTACTCTGTATAACATAAACAGCAACTCCACTAGATACAATGGTGACCACTTAAAAGATCTGCTAGAAATATAGTGACACAAAGTTTATTAGAGTATCCAACCACTCTCTGATTAGGTTATTAAGATTCACTAAACAATATGAAAACCATCCCTGACACTGCTTTGGTGTCCAAGAACCCAAAACCAGATAGTCTAGGAGCCTAGTCAGATATCAACTGCTACTGTTTTGCTGAAAGATGATAAAATAACATGATAATCATGTTGCAATATACTAATATATCAGTGCCTTGCTCAGCCACTGGCAGAGGTGATTTCTGCTGCATTATATGAGAAAAAATATAGAGACCCACAGCTGTACAATGTCTGGAGAGTATAACTTTGGAATACTTATTCCTAAATAAGATGTCTCCATCAAATCTCTTTTCTAAGTACTCAGAGAACCCTCCAGAAGAGGAAGCTAAAAAATTAGTAAGAACTGGAGGAAAAAACAAACAGCAAGGAAATAGGGCTTTCCAAGCACAGACAGACCAATGCACATATGAACTCGGAGACTATTCTAGTCTGAACAAGGCCTGCACCAGTCTAGACGAGATAGGGTCCTAGCACTGAGAGCGAAAATGAACAAGCCCCCATCTCTAATTCAGCAGCCATCTTCAGTCGATAACCACTTGCAAATGGAAAATTAGTTTTATCTAATGGAGTCTCATTAGGCATAAAGATCTCTCTGAAGACCAGGCTCCATGCCCAGAAATAGATGGCAAACACAAAATAAACTCAATGGCATTTGGGGGGGGGGTGCTGTCTCATAATGCTTTGTTGGGCTTTTATCCTTCATATATACATTATAGTTTTCTGAGATTCTCTCTCTCTCTCTCTCTCTCTCTTTCTCCCTCTCTATCTCTCTCTCTGTATGTATAGGGTCCAGTGATAGGATCCTATCTAGTCTAGACTGGTGCAGGCCTTGCTCACTAGCACAGTCTCCGAGTTCACGTGTGCATCAGTCCTGCTCTGTTTGGAAATCCCTATTTCCTTGTGGTTTGTTGTTTCCTCTGGTTCTTACTAATTTTTAGCCTCCTCTTCTGGAGGGTTCTCTGTGTGTATGAGAGAGGGGGGGAGAGAGGGAGAAGGAGAGAAGGAGAAAGGGAAGGAGGGGAGAGAGACAGAGACAGAGAGAGAGAGAGAGAGAGAGAGAGAGAGAGAGAGAGAGAGAGAGAGAGAGAGAATATGTGTCTGTGGGTGAGGGAAAATCCCTAACCTAAATATATTGTATGAAAAAAGTCTATTTTCAATTAGAAAATAAACTTGTTTGCTTTGAGAAGATAAAAATGACATTTGGGCTATAAAATTTTAGAATTATTTTATAGTTCCTGCTATCAAATTGAAATGTTAAGTAGTTAGCAGTTTATGGAGGAATGTCTTTCCTTTTCTTCTTATTTTAATGTTCTTTTAACTCAGAGGCTCTGCTCATAGGAAGTGAACACAGATAATGGACTATGAGTGGTTAAGAGAGCCTTTGTTTTCCAAAGTACTGAATTTTTTTAAAAAACAAAATATAACTCAAAAGACATTCTCTAGGAAAGACCAAAACCAAAACTGAAACTTGTTGGACATATCATGAGAGCTGATAAAACCGGACTGGTAAAATTCTTTCTAAGAATAAGGTTTGGAAACGAAGGGAATTGTCCTAAATTACTTGGCAATGGCTCAGTAATGAGGAACATTTACTTGAATGCTTACACCAGTCAAAGAGGAAAGCCTCTTGTAGTGGCATTTTTTTGTCCATCCTATTTTTTTTCTGAATACATTTAAACAGTAGTGTTCATTCTCAAAGCCTATGTAATATTTACTTCATTTTAATTAGATTCATAATACCATCTTACGAATTGTAATGCAGCTGTAGAGAAGGCTCAGAAAGTAAGAATCCTTCCTGCTCTGCTAGAGGATCTAGGTTTGATTCCTAGTCCCAACTAACAGCTCACTGTAACCTCAGTCCCAGGGCATCCAGTGCCTCCTTTTGGCCTCTATGGACACTTCACACATGTGCCACACTGACATTCAGGCAAAACACCTCTATGCACAATAAACAGACAGACAGACAGACAAACAAATCAATAAACCATTTTTAAAAAGAAGCCAGCACAGTGGTTCACACCTTTAATCTCAGAACTTGGAAGTACAGGGGCCGTGCATCTCTGTGAGTTTGAGGCCATCTACACAGTGAGTTACAGGACAGCAATACTTTGTCACAAAACCAGACAAACAAACAAACAAAAATACACCACCAACAAAAAAATTATAATGAGATTACATCTGTAACATAGTTTCAGTGATTGAATCAACATACAAAACATTATTACACAATGATTATCATTCTCTTTATTCATTTTCTTTTTCTTATCACCTTCAAACCCTTTCATACTCCAAGAGTTTCTAATCTGGTATACATTTTAATAAATTTATTTCAAGATTATGTGAATAAAACATATATCATGTGAAATTTGGGGATTGGCTTTTTTACTTAGTATAATTATCTAGAGAGTCATGTAAATGCTTGTGTGTATCCATACACTGCTACTTTTGATGGTTGAGTAGTATTTATGGTATGGTTATGGCATAGTCCTTCTTATGATGGTAAAATCTTGGTAGTGTCTAGTTCTTCAATCTTACAAATAAAAGTACTACTAATATTTAGGGATACAAATTTTGGTGTGTGTGTGAATATATGTTTTCAGTTATTTGTAATAAAGGCCCAAGAGTAGTAGTCACATGCCTAGTCTTAGCATTAATTGCCTCATTTGTTTTTAGGGCAGTTCTACAACCTCCACCAGTAATGTTCTGGTTTCTCTACACTCTTGAGTTTCTAGTTTAGAAAATGCTTCTTGGGATGTGACTCCAGACAGTTCAGGTTTCAAAGCCTTTGTAGAGTGTTGCCTGTCTGTTTCCAAAGCTCTCTAGCGACAGGACAGTTTTTTGATCTGGGCAATGATCCCTTTTTCAGTTAGGCATGTATGTTCTTTTTAATCAGATTTGTACCTTTGCTATGTAGAGTGATCCTAGAGTCTACATATAACTTTATTGGGTGATTGTCTTATTTCTTTTCTCAGTGATCTTTTTTGTAGCTTTCCATTCTCCAGACCTGTCTTTTATAAGTTCTACCTTCCTATTGGAACTGCCTATAACCTAAGAGGAAGGGAAAGGTACGTTCCTTCAGTTTGGCTGCTGTGAGCATCATGAGATCCTGTCCTCTGTGCAAAAACACCTTCATAGGATTTCCTGGGTATTAGAATGTGAGAAAGTCAAAAGGGAAAAGGTAGTTAAAACCTTCACTTTCTCTTCATTTAGCATTTCTCTTTCCACTTCTGGTTCTCTTTGGGCTCCCTCAATGAATTTTGGAGTCTGAGGACATGTTGAATTTAGAGAAGCCAGAGAGTTCCTGTAGAGAGTGTTAGTGGAACTATGGTTGTTGTGACAAATATTTGGTAGAGGTTAATTTAGTAGAAAGAAAGATTTATTTTGGTTCAGTTTCTCAGTTTTGGTTCATAGTCTCAGCCTCTAGAACTGAACTGAGGTAGGAATATCATGATGCTGACAATGTGTGGGGAGGAGCTCTCCTCACCGCATCCAGCAAAGAAACAGTGAAGAAGGGAATAGAAATCAGGTAGAACCAAAGTACACCCACAGTAATGTCCTTATTCTAGCTACATTGCTCTTGCTAATGTTAACACTAACTCCCACAAATATCTCCACTGGTTGGAGAATGGGTTAAACATGTGAGCCTGTGGGAGGCATTTCATATTTAAACTACAGAGGAAGAAGTCATAAATATATATACTACACCTGACATGCTTCTTGAAGCCTAATTCTATGTTATTTGATATTTGAAGGAGTTTAAGATGACTGGGTTTACTGTAGAAGGAGGGCATAGTGTAGTGCTTAGAGGTGAAGCTAAGCAGTCAGCTTATCCCCACAAGCCACAGGGAGTACATACACAGCACATCGTGGATGTAGCTTTCACATTAGGGATATGCAGAATATTTTAAAAATAAAACAAAAGTTTGCAAAAGTGTTATTTGACTTGAGAGCTTCATTCTGGCAAATAATGACCTTATGACAAAATAAAAGCAGAAACGATCTCATTTGGTCATTTAAAATAAATTTGAGCGTTTGAACAAATGTGCACCGTTGGCCAAATGACTCTACTGGGTGTTTTCCTTCTGTGCTCGGTGCAGCCGATATACTTGGCACTGTATCTTGATATTAGTCAGAAGTTACTGAGGCTATGGAGGAAAGTTATTTTCGACTGGCAAGAGGATTTTTCGTGGCAGGTGCATACATTGGTGAGAGGGGGCATCAATTAGGAGACTGTTGACTAATCTATACACAGTGTCTAGATTAATGACCCCTCCATATCTAAGACACATTCCATGAATCTGTTGCAATTACACGAAGGATGCAGAGGAAAGTAAGTAAAAGGACCTTGGAGTGTGCAATTGCTTCTACAATCAGACAGCTGTACTGGGCTGATTTAATCAGTCAGATATTTTAAAGTAGAGAATTTTTTTTTGGCTGTAGTGAGAGAAAGATAGACCAGGAACAAAACAAGATGCTTCACCTGTGATTTTGAAGACTGAAAAGGAAACCTCAATCGATAAATACCAGTAGTCTCAAGAAGGTGGAAAAGACACAGAAATGTAATCTATATGAAGGAACATAGTCCTGTTGATTCCTTGATTTAGACTAAGGGAGACTCCTGAGAGACTTTTTATCTAATTGTATTTAAGGCCCACTCAATGGAAGAAACTTTGTGCTTATTAATGTAAATCTAGCTAATTATTTGTGGCTCGTAAAGTTATGGACCCATATGGAATAACCTACTACTTTCCCTAAACCAATAAATTACTCATAAAATCATATAAAAATCTGTGCTTTTTTAGCTGCTAAATTTGTGGCAATTGTTATGACAGTAATAAGAAATTATGTATATATATATACATATACATATATGTATATACACACACAGAGGAACACACATTCATACATGTCTAATGGCAACAAGGCTATTTTGTAGTAGAATTAGAAAAGGGAACAGATATGAAATTTATTTATGAAGTATAACTATTATGATGAAGCGACATATGAGGACTGCTGTAAGATAGGAACATACACAAGGAATAGGAGATTTCTGATATCATCATATTTCAGCATTAAGTAACTTTTTAGTACTAGGCAGTGGGACTCTGCTATTATAAGCACTTAGAAAATGTGCATGGACATTAATATAGAAATGTTCATAACGTCAGTTCTGTGGACTTCTGACATTTTGAAAACCAAATATCCATGTGAGGTAATCTGGACTGTTGTCTGTTAACTCCTCTGAGCTATTTCTAAATAAAATATAGAAAATACCCTAACAATAAACTCCAAGCCATGAATTTGCTATAGTCCCTTAACTCACAGGCTAACCATCTCAAATAAGTTAAAAAAGTTAAGGAAGGACTGGGTCTAAGACTTGTATTCGTAAATGTGTTATACAGGCACAATGCCTATGAGAGTATAAATATTTATCTCACTTTTATATCAGTAAGAAGCTCGTACCAATGAAAACCTTAAATTTGAAATCAAAGTAAATTTGTGCCATTTAAGAAATTTTAACTTCATCTTGATAATAATTATACAGATTTCTACCAATAGGTTATGGCTATGCAATAAATCCTAGCTAATCCTCCCTGTTCCCACAAAACTAATTCAGCAGTCTCTATAAATTGGCTAAGTTTTAGAAGCTATGCTTTGTGCTTCCCATAATTTCAGTTAACTCAGTCATTCTGGATTTCTGACGGGGTTGAAAACTTGTAGTCTCATAGCCAATCCTGGCTATTTACTTTGAGAGAAAAGATCTGAGTAGATGGTTTTCAGCTGACATTCATTCTAAAGCCAAGAAAAAAAAAAAAAGCACGGTTCAGAACTAAGTGTTTTAGTTAGGAGAGATGACAGAGGTTCTGGTTAGTCAACCAAATGATGGACTTGGTAATTAGGACTATCTTGTGCCTCACTGGTACAAATAGGCATAATTATGCTTTAATTGTATTTTGAGAGAAAAGTTTTAACAGGAAGTGTGATAGCTATGATGGGAGGAGTACCGAGAGGAAGAGAAGGAGCAAGGAGAGGAGGAGAAGGAGAGGAGAAGCTAGGTGATGAGAGAGAGAAAGAGGGGGGGGGGGACATGGAGGCAGATGTTCACGTGTCTCCACCAGTCAAAGATAGTTGATATATCTAGGTTGGGTATTGGGTTACACTTCTGATTGAGCATTACCAAACTTATAAAGCCTTTGATTAACATTTAAAAAAATTGTATAAAAGCAAAAAGGAAAAGGGGTCATGGGATAGGGGTTTTCTAGGGAGGGGAAATGGGGAAAGGGGATGGCATCTGAAATGTAAATAAAATATCCAATAAAAAATAAAATTAGTATTAAATAAAAAAAAGAAAATGTGCATGGCTTTGGAACTAAGTAATGGACATGATCTTGGAAAATTTTGATATATATGTTGGAATATGTCTATATTTTTTGCGATGAGCTTCCACAGTGACTGGTCAGGTACAAGAAAAAACATTTAAGTTTATACATGATAGCTGGAGGCAATTGAACTTACTCTAGCATACTAAACAATCAAACCCTGAAGGGTTGGAGCTTACTAAACACACAGTAGATATAATTATAGTTTACGGAATGATCAATATGTAAGTGGATCTATAGTGGATTCCTTGGGGCTTCAGGAGCTCTGGTAAATGATAAAGAGGACATAGTCTCTATTATTATCCAAATAATTAGCAAAATACAAAGAAGATACGTAGTTGTATTTTCAGAATAGATTTAGATTGAAAGAGGTATGGGAGAATACATTTATTTGCTTAGAATATTGACTTAAAATATAAAAGAATGAGCGATAAATGTTGAAAAAGATGAGTTTTGGAATGACACCTTTTCAATAGTAGCATGGCAGAAGACTCACGTCTTTTTTTATACACAGGCACTCATCTTTAGGTTTTCAAGGTAAAATGAATAGTGAGAACAAGTAATTGCTAACACATAACGTAATTCGCTATAAATACAGCTCCTGAAAGATGTCTGGGTTTCAAGCTAGTATATTTAGTATACCATATGAACTTTGTAGCCACTTACAGCTATTTAGCTATAAATAGGTGGCGCGGCTTATGTGTAGTTTTGTTTCTTTTTCCATTACCTGTTAACATGAAGCAACTTATTTTACTAAGTTAAGGTGCTAAATCAGATATCATCTATAAAACTCCTTGAATTTGTATATTTATGGACAAAGTACAATAACTGTTATTTTCTGAGTACTGTCATTTAAGTTCTTTGTTGTTTTTGACATTTTATGGATAAATTTTTAAACCTAGTATTTAAAGATTTGCAAGTCATTGCAAGAAGACAAAGTTCAAAAAATTTAAAAACCCACATGCTCAGATCTCATAACAAAATTACAAAAAACAATTATGAAAGATGAAGCACCCATTTTCTCTCCAAACCCTACTAGTCCTATTGAAATGTTTGTTGATGAGAGTTACATAGATAAAAACCAGATCACAGAATGAGTTCAAAATTCTCATAAATGCCATCAAAGATTTCAAAGAATTTAAGGACAATAAGAAGAAGCAGCTTAGTGGAATGAAGGGGAATAAACACTTGAACAATGCCCCAGGAAGCAGAAACATGAAATTGATGGGCAGGATGAAAACAATCCAGGTCTTGACAGTGAATTCAATAGAATCCTAGAAACACTAAGGAAGACTCAAGCTTGAATGAAAACATAATTAAAAATCTCAGTAGCTAAACTAGAAAATCGAAAGGAAAGTCTTGCAAATAAAATGAATCAAGCAGAGGTCAGAGGATCAGGATTGAATATAAGGTAGATTTAGACCAAATAAGAAAGGAATATGAAAGACTATAAATAGCTCACAAATACAGGAAGGGAATATATAAGAAATGCAGCCACAGAAAGCCAAACCCTTTGAAGTGTAGGCATAGATAATGGAGAAGGGTCTGAAACAAATCCAAAGGCCAGATCATCAACAAGATCATAGAAGATTCCCCAAGGCAAGGAAAGATACACCTATACATATACAAGATGCTTACAGAACACTAAACATACCAGACTAGAAACAAAATCCTGTTGGAATATTATAGTAAAAATGCTTGAGTAAAAAACAAAGTAAAAAAGTAAAGCTATAAAGTTGAGAAATTATCAATGCTTAATATATGAGTTTAGAATTGGTCTGATTTGTGTTCACTCTTGGATACCTGTTTTGTTATTTATTTGACTATAGACTAATATTGGATATCTTTATAACTTATCTTCTTAACTGGTAATCTTTTTTAATGTCATTTCCATCTTGTATTTAAAGGTAGTTTGTTATGAGTTTCTTCCATGTATAAATCTGTTGGATTAAAAGACAAAAATATATAATTGATAAAATAGAACATAATATATGAGTAGGATTCTGCTTTTTACCAGCACAACTATTTTTTTTACCTGATTATTTTTTAATTGGATATTTTATTTACATTTCAGATGTTATCCCCTTACCCCATCGTCCAGGAACTCCCTATTGCCCCTCCTCCTACTTCTATGAGAATGTGTCCCCACCTAACCCCCAATTCCCACCTCCCCACCCTCAAATCCCCCCCTACCCCAGTGGGCATCCAGCCTTCATGGGATCAAGGATCTCCTTTCCCACCTATGCTGACAAGGTCATCCTCCCTTACATATACAGCTGGAGTCATGGGTCTCTTCCTATGTGCTCCCAGGCTGGTGGTTTAGACCCTAACACAACCATCTTATATTTTCAACTTTAATAGGATTATGCAAAATTCTGGACAGCTCTTTATTTAGGTTTGATCTTTATGCTACTTTGATATGATTAAGCCATTCTATATTATTTATGATGCTTCAGTATGCAAGTTCATGCTGAATGAAAGTTGAGGTGAGTAAAATGCCTGCTCAGTAATCCTGAAATGCAAAGGCAGCCAAAACAACAAGGTATGCATTGCCAGCTCCCCAAATTGCCAAACTTCTGTATTCTTTTTTATTAGTCTATTAATTCAGTAAACACTTTTTAGCAAACTTTGTGCTATCTCACCTTGGCAGACATGAATGAATCTAAGAAGTAAAAGATTAGTTGTTACTGTAGTACTTAGGAGTACTATCTGCTGAACAAATTATGCTATGATTCATATATACTATTAAAAGTAATAGCTACACAGTGTAACCATGTTGGGGATGGTAGCCTTATGAGAGAAACCTAGACAACATTTGAGACTTTTACTTTTTGCCCTTTGAAAGCTGGAAATGCGGGATATAATGATTTTAGTCTTTGGAGTGTTATTAAGTTCATTAAGTATGTGACATTGACACTGAATAACTTTAAAGCATTTTTTTTTTTTTGGCTTGAATCACTTTTTCTCAGATTAGGCTAGTAAACATAATGTTTTCCCTGGCATTCATGACTCATGACATTCTACAGAGTGTATTAATTACCCCTTTTTTCAGTTTTGCTTTAATTTAAAAAGTTAGGTTACCCTGTATTTGGTTTATATGTTGGTAATGTTACATTAATATTATCGAATATTTAAATATTAGTAGTATGTTACAAAGTCATAGTGTAATAAAAGAGACATGCATTGATGACTGAGATAGAACTAGTGTTTTCTGAGAGAGTTGTTAGGACAAATGAGAAAACAAACGAAGTGGATAGATATGCCACCACAGCACTTAGCTCTTAGAAGCAAGGAATATTGGTGGTGTCTAGATGACACACTGACTTTAAATCTCTAAGAAACTGCCAGACACTGAACAATTTTACTCTTTCTTTCTCTCTTCTTCTCCCTTTTCTTCCCTCCTTTGTGTTGAATGGTGGTCACAGAAAGGCTTTTAGGTTTTAAAGACTACAGCTGTGATCTTTGTGTGCCTAGAGTCAGGTAAAGAGACTCAAACACTAGTAGACTGAATTCTATCATGCTTTGTGCTCTGGATGGAAATAGATTCTCTGGACTTCAAAACAGACAAGAGTTAGATCAATTTATAAGTTTCTTTCAACTTACTCTTTAATAGGATGATGTTCTTTCATGTCAGCATACAGCTATGAACAATCTTTTTAAGTGATTTTTGTTGTTGTTGTTGTTGTTGAAAATGTACTTTGTGTTCCCTACCACGTTAAGACTCTTAATTATAACAGTAAAATGTCTTTCTATTTGTTTCTTCTTCATGTTACCTTCTTCATGATGTGGTGGGAGAAACTTGATAGTCATTTCATTGTGTATACACAAAAGAAAAAATGGAACCCTAATAAGGAATCAGAGATATTTTGTTACTGAAGGATGTGACACTTTATGGATGGGAAAGTGGAGGCTCACAGCCTGATAGAACTCACTGAAGAGGAGAGAACAATGAGGACTATGAGAGACTCTGGCTAAACCAAGAAAAACATTTTCCTTACAAACACTTGAAACGCACCAATAGATAGTTGAATTTAATCATCAGTTTTTAAGTATTTAAAGGGGAAAAACAGACCAGTGATGGCTGAAGCAGTAAAATATTAGCAGTCATAAGATGATAAGAAAAACAATGAGAAGCAGGACTTAAGCAAGGGGTGGGAGGTGGAGCTGGTTGGAAATCAGCTGAGAACTTAGCATGGCTTTGGCTGACACAGCAGATACAGCATGCACCAAAGTCAAGGATGGGATGTAGAAGGCAGGAGATTAGTGCTATTGCTATATAAACCTTCTTATGGCTGTGGACAATGTGATCAAGGCATGTGTTTTACTGATAAGCAGGACCAAATCACAGGTCAGAATTTTGATCATGAGCAATTTTAACTACTCAGATATTGATCAGAATACCTAAGAACCTATAGAAGGCAGGCTGTGAGAATAAGGCTGGCATTTTAGATTCACACTGCAGTACATGACTGTTCTTGGACTGCAGCCAGTTCCTGTTCTGAGCACATACTTGGAAAAAATGCCACGTGTGATAATAGGTTAGCCTTTGGGGGATTGCCAGTGGCCATAATGTTTTAGACTTTAAATGCTATGCAGCAGGGAAAAAAAGTAAAGAAAGTTTATTTTGAACAATATGATTGAAAGGCCTAAAGACCTTTAGAATTTTATAATGTAAGGGGAGAAAAATATTTAAAGCTGAATTCAAGTGCTTCTTCAAAATCAATAAAGAAAATTAAACATCCTCAATAATATCAGGCCAGTATATATTCTTATGATTAAGGTCAGCTACATTATACCAAGGGACTCTCCGGCCTTGGAAAATTTTGCTTTACTTACATTTGTTTGGTGAGTATGTAGACATTTATTTAGGTCTTGACAGTGTCAACACAGACAAGGTCTTTCTAAATTAAATCCATTGTTTTTCTTTTGGACCTTGTAATGTCTGAGCTACTGTGCTCTCCAAGGCTTGCCTCTTTTATTAGCATGTAGAGACTGTTATGCCGATTCAAAAGACATTTTGATATAGATGGGGGATTCCCATAGGACCCCAGCTGTAGATGAAGAAGCTACAGGCAATTAACAACTGCTGAGTGATGGAGATATAGTCTTCTCCAGGGATGATTAACTGGGTTTGTTGTCCAGTACGGAATGTCCTCCCCAGAAATCTTTCCAAGCAGGAAACACTGAGTAGACTCAGCATGTTGCATTTATATGTGGACTGTCTATATGCATACTTAACAACAATGGTTAGAAAAGAGACTACACATTTTTGGGAGGGTGAACATGAGGAGTGTAGAAGAGAAGAGATTTAGAGAAAAATTATGGAATATTTTAATTAAATATTAAAAATTGGAATTAAAGTTTTACTGCTGTAATGACCTTTCTTTTCCATGCCCAAACTATTTCCTAAGATTTGATATTCACTTATTTTCTTTTGGTTGTGCATTGTGATTATATGAATCTTGCACTTTAGTCAAAACCAAAAAGTTTTGCTTTGGAATAATATTAGATATACAGAAAAATTACACATACAAAATAGAGTTTATATATATCTTCTATTCGTTTGTCCCTACATTTGATACCTTATATGATCATGGGATATCTTTAATAGGGTTGGTTGTTACATTGCTATGTTAACATTGATATGCTAATTGTAATTAAAGTATAGCTCTCATATGCTTTATCAATTTTTCATTAATGTCCCCTTTTTTGTTTCTTGAGCCTGTAGTGTATACAATATGACACTTTGTCATTATATGTATTATTTATTGTTTATTCATGATGTGATATACCTGACAAGAAGAAACTTAAGGAGGAAGGGTTTATTTGGCTTGCAATTGGAGGGACATGGTTCATTCCGTCAAGGTGAGTATGGAGGCAGTAATACTGGGAGGCACTTGATCACACAGCATCTACAAGTCAGGAAGCAGAGGGAAATGAATACCACTGCTCAAGGAGCAATCTAGGACTCTATCCTTTGGCATAATGTCATCACATTTAGACTATATCTTGTCATATCTAAACTAATGCTAACTAGAAAATACATATGCCTAATATGCTTAATAGTCATAGCCAGATGTGTGATTCTATATCCAGCTAAGTTGACAATGAACATGAAATATCAGGTCATATGGTGAGACACACTGTCTTAGAACTCTCAAATTCATAGCTATTTAAAAAGAGTGATTTGACCCTTTCAAAACCCTTTTCAGGATTTTGTGGAAAATAAGTTGTATTTGCCTAATTTACTTTTAATATCCACATTGTCTATGATGCTATCTAAGAGTTTGTTCTGAGCAATGAAGTGCACACAAGACTCTATAGGCCACATTTTTGCCAAAATCCTGAATTAGAAAGACATATCTTTTAACAAGGTATACTGTTGAGGCTTAACATTTACATTTGAAGAGTTCAATGTAAGTATCTGTGGCTGAAAAATATTACATTCTCTACCATAAATGGACTTTAACATTGGTTTGTACAAGAATCCTATTCAAAGACCACTTCTAGAATGTAATGTCATGTTACCTCTTCTACAATTATATGCTCATCTGATTTAGCACACAATTTCTATGGAAAATATACTCTATTACTTGTATTTTTTACTTGTATGGTTGTTGTGGATAGCCCCAGCCTCTTGTTTTGATGGTAGTTCCACTCCTGGGAGGGGTTGCCAAGGAGGAGTGAATATTGTGAACCTTCTGTCCAATTGTATTTGTAAAATAAAGGCTAGAGCCGGTGATTGGGCAGTAGAAGGGGAGGTGGAGAAAAAGGCTTAGGGGAGGAGTCAGAAGAGGAGGAGTCAGAAGAAGAGGAGTCAGAGGAGGAAGTCGACAGGAGAGAGGCTATGGAGCCAAGGGAGGAACTGGAGGAACCGGAGGTGGAAGGACAACAAAGGAGAAGAATGTGGTCTAGAAAAACCACAAGTTGTAAGGGATCTCATAGCTGGGGAATAGTACAATGGTAAATCTGCCCAATCTAGGCTTACAATTTGAAATCATAAATATTGAGTTGTGTTTTTCTTAACTGGATTTGTTTGGGTCGGAGATTTACCACAACATATGGTCAACAATCTTTTTAGGTTGCTTTCATACTAGTTTATTGTTACATTTCTAATATCTCATATAGCTTCTAATCTATTATTAATTTAAGTAGATTTCTATAAATAAACAAGTTAAATAGGATATGAATTATAGTAAGATAAAAGGTATTGTCATTAAAATGTAAAATAAATGAATTTTAGTTAAGTAAATTAAAACATATTGGTCAATAAGAAAATATAATTTCTCCTGCCAGTATTTTTAAAGAACTCTTAGAAAATAGGATTTCTTAAGTGATAACTGAAGCTCTTTAGTGATGAAAAGAATTGGGAAGGTTCAGAAGTGTATAATCTGAATGAAATACACACAGATAAATGAAAGGGAAAGGAAAAAGAGCACTAAAATATTAATTTGGAGAACATAATCAACCAGCAAGAAAACATTTCTCAAATGTATCTGTTGGAGATAAATAACCAAACACTTACAGGCAAGCTGAGTTCTCTCCCTGGAGTCTATATGGTGGAACGATAGAACCGACTTCTCATAGATACTTCTCTGACCTCTGGATCCATGCCATGGTATTCATGCACTAAAACCATTTTTAATGGTTTGACAAAAATAACTAATATACAGTAAGACAGAAAAACATATATCTTTTTGTCTTTTTTTTTTTTTTTTTTTTTTTTTTTTTTTTTTTTTTTAGAGCTGAGGACCGAACCCAGGGCCTTGTGCTTGTTAGGCAAGCGCTCTACCACTGAGCTAAATCCCCAACCCCAGAAAAACATATATCAAAGGGAGTGTTTGAAATGCAAACAGTCAACATAACATGAAGTAGGGCACAGTAGACCAATAATGCAGACACTAGGAAGCCTGAGGCTTGGCATTGTAATTGTTGTATCTGCTTGTAGGATATTATTTTGAGTTATTTTGTCAATTTATTTTGGGTTATTTTAATCAATAAATTGCCTTTTCACTTTTATTGAATGTATATTGCCTTTCAAAAGTACAATGTCACAGTATTCTTGGTATGCTTCTACTCTGATAGCACTGTTGTCTTATATTTTTATTTTTAGCATAATTCTGCTATTAATTTTTTAGCATTACTAGAAACTACTTTTTTGGGTGATGATAGTGACATTTTGTGTTAATATTTATTTCTCCCATACTCTCCAAAAGGAGTTATTGATCATAATTTGGACCTTTGTGTTTAGCTTTTAAACTTTACAGGCAAGGTGGGTTTTGGACACAGAAATAAGTCTCAACTGAAATGTCAGTGCTGTTGTTTTATATCTGGGTGATCACTGAAAATATTTTTCTTCTTCCTTTGGATTTTGTATCAATGTCAATCACTTACGTAAACACTATAAATAAAAAATTAAAACTCAGTCTATAGCTTCAAAATATTAATTAGAATTTGTACAATTAAACCAATAATTTCAGGACAATTCAAGCAGAGAGGTGTACAACTGTGATTTGAGAAAGAGTAGTTCAGTGCATCTGTGGAAAATAGGGCTAGCTTGCATCTCTTTATTCTAAAACCAAATCACTAGAAGCTGCCTGTGTGAAACCTGGGAGAAAGAAAAACCACAAGTAACAAGCAGACTGTATCCCAAAGAGAAAAAGAGGAACCACTTTGGAAATCACTATGATACTAACTGGTTTCTGAAACTGCAGAGAAAATGGCAGGTGTCACAGTAAAGTCAAGGAAGCCAAGTCAAAGGTCAGTTCAACTGTATAGCTCCCTGATGGGGAAATAAGTAGGAGAAATTACCTCCAAAAGCAAATTTGCTTTATTCTCTGAAATGTACTAGGGTTTGAAATCTCACGGGAAGGATTCTTAATCAGAATGGCCTCAGTTAAACCAAGAAATTATATACAAAGCAATAGATGGGAAAATTATGACAGAAAAAGAAGACTGTGAAGGACAGCAAACTAAACAACCTGACCCCCCAAAGACCATAAGTATTACACCCTGAATCCAACTCTTCTGAAATAGGTAGACTGGTGCATGGAGATTTCAAGTTTACCATTTTATCCCAAAAAGGACAGAAAAAAGAGAATGAGTTCCCCAAAGGATGTGGAGAAGATCAGCAACATGAGGGAAAAGCCAGTAAAATAGCTGAGACAATCATCAATATGAACGGAAAGGTAAGCAATGCAGAAAAAAAAAAATTGGCAAAGACATTGAGATAAAGAGAAAAAAAGAGGAATGAAAACTAATGAATCAAATGATAAGCACAAGGGAAAACAACACCAATATCTTTGACCAAGTTAGAAGGGTCAGGGGTCGAATACAAGGTTGGGAGAATACATTCACATCACAATAAAGAAAAACAAATATAATGACTACAGTATCCACAAACTCTGAGATATAACAAAAGACAAAAGTTAAGAATCTACACGGCTGAAGAAGAAGTCAAGCCAAAGCCACAATCTCAATACAACAAAATTTACAGGAAGAAATATTTTCAACTGCATAGAATCCCAAACATGCATGGCTAGAAATGAATGTATAATATATCATGTGCATGGTATCAAATACACAATGAAAAGAAATGATATTGAAAGTCATAACTAGGAAGCACCTGCAAAGGCAAGTACAATAGGAGGCCATCATATCTCATATCGCCAATGCCCCCCCCCCAAAAAAAAAAAAAACCAGAAAAAATCTTAAGAACACATTTCAAGCATTTAAGGTAACTATCAAGCAAGATTATATATCTTGCAAACTTAGTTTTATGAAGAAATAAAGACATGACAAAGCAAACATAAAGTAAGTCAGATCCTCACATTAAGAAGGACTACAGGAGATAGATGATTACCTCAGTTTTGAGGAAATATGAAAGAATAAATTTCATGAGAGTGATGAATAATCGAGAGCAAGGCAGGAGTCTAGTGTGTCTAAACTAACAGGTCAGCATCCTTTTTTTTTTTTTTTAGTACTAAAGGATAAAGAAAAGACCAAACAGTCATTTAATCAACCAGAAAAAGAAACCTAATGAAAATTATAGGAATTAAAGTGACTATCTCTCAACAATAAGCTTAATTGACACAGATACTTTTATTGGACTAAAATAAACTAGGTAAAACTAGATACGCAAGAAACACATTCCATTGGTAAAGACAGTAAGAAGAAAAGGATGAAAATCAATTTATAGAGCCAATGAATTTACACAATGGAGTACTTTGCAGCTATGAAAACCAATTACTTCATGAAATCGCAGACAAATGGATGGAACTAGAAAATATCATCCTGTGGCGAAATTTTCTTGCCCAATCTATTTGCAGCCGGAGGCCTATGATTGGATAGAGAAAAGTGAGGTGGAGAGAAGGAAGGCAGAGAGAGGAAGGCAGAGAAAAAGCAGGAGGGAGAGAGAAATGCGGTGGAGATGGAAACTGATACTAATGAGCATGGCTTTAGCCAGTCTTTGGCAGAGATGATATCAAAAGGTTAGGATAGATGAGATAACTTGTCTAATCTGTGTGGGCATCTTCTGATTTAGTATTTGCTGATATATAAATCCATCGTTAAGCATTAAAGTCTTATTTCTACTGGGCATGGATATTGTGATATCTACCATGAGTATGATTTTATTGTCTGGGGTTAAGCTGAGCGTTGTGGGGGTGGCAGAGTTGGCCCAGGGGTCATTCCTAGAGCCATGGAGGCTGTAGAGCTGGCCAGAAGAAGCAGCAGTCACATCAATCTCTTTTGGGTCCCAGGCTGGTGCCAGTGAGATGGCCAGCCAGTGCCACAATCTAGTGCAGGAACATGGGAGCATATCTGGGAGCCACAGGCCGTCCTTTTTAAATATTTACCACTACATCATCCTGAGTGAGGTAACCCGGAAACAAAAGAACACACATAGTACATAATCACTGATATACTCACTGATAAATGAATATTAGCCCCAAGGCTTTGAATACCCACAATTCAATCCACAGACAACATGGAGCTTAAGAAGAAAGACCAAAGTGGGGATGCTTCAAATCTACATAGAAGAGGGAAGAAAATAATAACAGATAGTAGAGGGAGGGAAGCACTTGGGAAGGAGAGAGGAGGGGGACGGAAAATAGTGGGGCAGGATCAGGTATTGGAAGCGACAGGAGAGAAGTACAGAGGGTCACAAAATCGAATAGAAATATGTAGCAATGAGGGATGGGGAACTGGGTGTAGCCACTAGAAAGTCCCAGACACCAGGGAAGTGAGAGGCTTCCAGGACTCAACAGGGATGTTCTTGGATGAGATATACAACAAAGGGGAGATAGAGTCTGTGGAGACCACTTCCAGTAGATAGGCATGGCCCTCAGTTGAAGGATGGAGCTTCCCACCCATATCAAAATTGTTAACACAGAAATGTTCCTATCCAAAGGAAAGACAGGGACAAAAAATGGAACAGAGATTAAAGGAAAGTCTATCCAGAGATCACCCCACCTAGGGATCCATCCCATCTGCAGATCCCAAACCCAGACACTATTGCTGATGCCAAGAAGTACTTGCTGACAGGAGTCTGGTATGACTGGTTTCTGAGAGGTTCTACCAGCATCTGACCAAGACAGATGCAGTTACTCACAGCCAACCATTGGACTGAGCCCAGAGACCCCAATGGAAGAGCTAGGGGAAGGACTGAAAAAGCTGAAAAGAATTTCAGCTAATCAATTGCAATTAAGTGTAATAGAAAACCAATAACAACTAACTGGAACACCTGGACCTCCCAGAGACTAAACCACCAACCAAAGAGTATACATGGAGGAATCCATGGCTCCAGATACATTTGTAGCAGAGGATGAACTTATGTGACATCAATGGGAGGAGAGGCCTGTGGTCCTGTGAAGGCTTGATGCCCCAGTGTAGGGGGATGCTAGAGCAGTGAGGCAGGAGTGGGTGAGTGGGTGGAGGAGTAACCTCAGAGAGGCCAAGAGAATGGGAAGAGGGGAGATAGGATGAGGAGTTCATGCTGGGAAGGGAGATATCATTCGAAATGTAAATGAATAAAATGATTAGTTAAAAATGCTAATGAATACCCCAACAAACTTGCTTATCTACTGTGACATTTGCTTAAGTAGACTTCAACCTGGAATCACTAATAAGAGATAGTGAAGATGAGTATGGGGTGTTTAGGAGACAGAATCTTCTGGCCACGACATGACTATTGCAACCATGAACACAGCAGGGTGTGGTTATATGCAAGAGTTCTACAAAAAAGATATTAAAGAGGAAGGTAGGGCTAATTTATAGTAAGAAGTGGGTCAATGGGAGTTAGAGGGTCCCAGAAGAATGTAATGAGGATAAATATAATGCATTGTATACATATATGAAGTTGTCAAAAATAAAACAGGGACAAATGAATTTGCCTTTGAGCAAAGGTGAGTCTGTTGTGTATAAAATAGTAGCATAGCCTTTAGTCAATTTCGAAGTCTTCACAACTTTTCAGTTCAGACCTTGAATCTTATAGTTTATAGAGTTCTCTGAAAAAAATTGTATATATTATTTACAAAGAATAGCTGGAAAGAAAAATGTAATGTAAATATTATAGATTATCAGAAAGGCAAAGTGCTTTAAAGCATGTTTATATCATACTTCATAAAATACACTCACTCAAAAATTTGTAGTTGATAAAAATACTCACATATATTTACATATTTATAAAAGTACCATGGCATAATCTAAACTATTAATATCATAAATTAATTTTTTAATTTTACTATATTAATTTAGCCAAATTTCAACAATGTGATTTTAATTTTTCATGAAGCAGTTCAACAAATATTATTGTAAGCTAACTGTGCCAGGCAATATAGGTGCAGTGATTTAGTCGCAGATAATTCAAGAAAAAGCTATACAGCCACAATACTTGGTAAGTGCTATTGTAACAATCTAGTCCCTTGCTGAAGGATAAACATGAAAACCTAGCTGTGAATTACAGAGATAGTGAATAATGTCCGTCTATCATATCTCAGTGCAGTGGGGTTGTTCTTTCCTTTTCTTGTATACTTATAAATTCATCCAAGGCTATAAAAATGTTTTATTTATGAAATATTTCTGACAAGGGAGAGATAAAACTTTAGCAAATGTTGAAAACTGTGATTAAATTTTGAAGCTGTGCCAGGAAACTCATTACTTCAGACATGAATATGATTTTAGGTTGAGAAAAGGGCCTGGGAAATTATCTATTTATGAAGGTAGGAATTCAAAATGGTTTCTGAGTAAATGTATATATGAGCCTTAGTGTCAAGAGTGCGCTGTAAAAAAGGCAAATACACATAAGCATTATTTTTCCCACATTTAAAAATAAAGCACACAGGAAAATGTAGTAAAACTATTAAAATAACAAAGGATAGATTTTAGTTTTGAATTCTGTACAAGCAACAATTAGCCTCAATATGTTATCAAAACACGATCACTTCTGTTTGGTGTTTTGCTGGTGTTTGGGATTTATCCACAGAAGTAGATACAGATAATTTCTGTTTTAAGTCACCAACTTTTAGTAATTTTTTTTGCAATGAAAGAGTAGTTGAAATGTATCTTTTAGTAACAAACAAAACAAAAACAAACAACAAACAAAACAGTCTTTGTTCCTAGTTCCTAGTTAAAGTGCTTCCAAATTATGGATATGGCCAAGACAATGCTCCTGAGATGATAGCTAGAACTGGGAAGTGTTATTTTTTTTTATTTTTATTAGATATTTTATTTACATTTCAGATATAATCCCCTTTTCCCCCTACCCAGGAACCTCTTATCCCATTCCCCCTCCTCCTGCTTCTATGAGGATATGCCCCCACCCACCCTCCCACTCTCACCTCCTCACCCAAGATTTCCCCCACACTGCGGTGTCCAGCCTTCACTGGACCAAAGACTTCCTCACCTACCTATGTCTGACACTGTCATCCTCCCCTACACATACAGCCGGAGGAATGGGCCCCTCCCTGTGTGCTCCCAGACTGGTGGTTTAGAACCTGGGAGCTCTGGTTGGTTGGTATTTTTGCTCTTCTCATGGGGCCACAAACCCTTTCAGCTCCTTCAGTCTTCTCTCTCACTCCTCCATATGTAAACCCATGACCAGCTCAATGGTTAGCTGTGAGCTTCCTCGTCTGTATATTTCATTCTCTGACAGACCTCTAAGGAGACAGCTATATCAGGCTCCTGTCAGTATACACTTCCTGGCATCCACATCAGTGTCTACCTTTGCTGAATGCACAAGGGATGGATACCAAGGTGGAGCAGTCTCTGGACAGCTCCTCCTTCAGTTTCTGTTCCATGCTTTGTCTCCATATTTGCTCCCATGAGTATTTTGCTACCCCTTCTAAGAAGGACCAAAGCACCCACACTTTGGTCTTCCTTTTCTTGAGCTTCATGTGGTCTGTGAGTTGTATCTTGAGTATTGCCAGCTTTTGGGCTAATATCCAATTATCAGTGAGTGCATGCCATGTGTGTTCTTTTGTGATTGGGCTACCTCACTCAGGATGATATTTTCTAGTTCCATCCATTTACCTAAGTGTTGCGGCCCGGTACTCTTCCTCAACGCTTTTGGGGCTAAGTGCTCTGGTCAAGAGAGAGAGCGGGGCTCTTAGGGCAGGAGACGCAAAGAATGGAGACAAGACAGGGTGTGATCAAGTCTCAAGTCTCAAGTCTCATACCAAGTCTCTTTTATTGAAGGGAAATCTGAGGTATATATATGCTTTTGCCACATGCCTTGTAGGCGCGTGGATACCACGTGCCTTGCAGGTGTTAATATGACGTAAGCCTTACAGGCGTCTATAGCATGGATAGCACGTGCACCGTGCGCCTTGCAGGCTTGGATACCACGTGCGCCTTACAGGCATATATGGCCTGGATAGCACGTGGACAGCACATGAACCGCATGCCTTGCAGGCGTGGCTACCACGTGCGCCTTGCAGCTGGGGACAATAAACAGCAACACAAAATATGTGGGATATCAGAGTGTGCTTCAGCTGTTGTAGGCTTTTGAAAACCAAGTCTCTTATCAGGGTATATGGTTCCAGATGGCTGCGAAGATAATCTAGCCGCTTTCTGCTAAAAGTCGGCTCCCAACACCTAAGGATTTCCAAATTCATTGTTTTTAATAGCTGAGTAATATTCCATTGTGTAAATGAGGTCCCATTTGTCAATTCTTGGTCTTAGAGCATAAGCCATTGATGTTCTGTTCAGGAACTTTTCCCCTGTGCCTAGGCATTCGAGGGTCTTCCCCACCTTCTCTTCTATTAGTTTCTGTGCATCTGGTTTTATGCGAAGGTCTTTTATCCACTTGGACTTGAGCTTTTTACAAGGATATGAGAATGGATTGATTTGCATTCTTCTACAATCTGACCTCCAGTTGAGCCAGCACCATTTGTTGAAAATGCTGTCTTTTTTTCCACTGGATGGTTTTGTCTTCATTAAAATATCAAGTGACCATTGGTGTGTCCGTTCATTTCTGGGTCTTTAATTCTATTTCACTGATCTTCCTGCCTGTCTCTGTACCAATACCATGCAGTTATTTCACTATTGCTCTGTAGTACAGCTTGAGGTCAGGGATGGTGAGTCCCCCAGAAGTTCTTTTATTGTTGAGAATAATTCTCCCTATACTGGGTTTTTTTGTTATTCCAAATAATTTGCAAATGACTCTTTCTATCTCTATGAAGAACTGATTTGGAATTTTGATGGGGATTGCATTGAATCTGTAAATTGCTTTTGACAAGATGGCCATTTTTTACTATATTAATTCTGCCAATCCACGAGCATGGGAGATCTTTCTATCTTCTGATATCTTCTTCAATTTCTTTCTTCAGAGACTTGAAGTTCTTGTCATACAGATCTGTCACTTGCTTGGTTAGATTCACACCAAGGTGTTTTATATTATTTGTGACTATTGAGAAGGATGTCATTTCTTTACTTTTTTTCTCAGCATGTTTATCCTTCGAGTAGAGGAAGGCTACTGATTTGTTTGAGTTGCTTTTATATCCAGCCACTTTGCTGAAGTTCTTTATTAGGTTTAGGCATTCTCTGGTGCAAGTTTTAGAGCCACTTAAGTATACTATCATATCATCTGCAAATAGTGAAATTTTGACTTCTTTCTTTCCTATTTGTATCCCTTTTACTTCCTTTTGTTGTCTAATTGCTCTGGCTAGGAGTTTCAGTACTATATTGAATAGGTAGGGAAAGAATGGGCAGACTTGTCTAGTACCTGATTTTAGTGGGATTGCTTAAAGTTTCTTTTCATTGAGTTTGATGTTGGCTACTGTCTTGCTGTATATTGCTTTTACTATGTTTAGGTATGGTCCTTGAATTCCTGATCTTTCCAAGACTTTTACCATGAAGGGATGTTGAATTTTGTTAAATGCTTTCTCAGCATCTAGTGAGATGATTATGTGTTTTTGTATTTAGTTTGTTTATATAGTGGATTACATTGATGGATTTCTGAATATTGAACTATCCCTGCATTCCTGGGATAAAGCCTACTTGGTCATGATGGATGATTATTTTGAAGTACTCTTGGATGCAGTTTGCCAGAATTTTATTGAGTATTTTTTGCATCAATATTCATAAGAGAGATTGGTCTGAAGTTCTCTTTCTTTGTTGAGTCTTTGTGAGGTTTAGTTATGAGCGTGATTGTGGCTTCATAGAACAAATTGGGTAGTGTTCCTTCTATTTGTATTTTGTGGAATCGTTTGAAGAGACTTGGTATTAGGTCTACCTTGAAGGTATCTTTCTGTAGGCACTTAGAGCTGTGAGTTTTCCTCTTAGCACTGCTTTCATTGTGTCCCACAAATTTTGGTATGATGTGTCCTCACTTTTATTAAATTATAAAAAGTCTTTAATTTCTTCCTTTATTTTTTCCTTGACCAAGTCATCATTGAGTAGAGCGTTGTTCAATTTCCATGTATATGTGGTCTTTCAATTGTTTTTGTCGTTATTGAAGACCAGCCTTAGTCCATGGTGATCTGATAGGATGCAAGGCATTGTTTAAATCTTGTTGTATCTGTTGAGGCCTGTTGTGTCAATTTTGGAGAAGGTACCATGAGGTGCTGAGAAAAAGGTGTATTGTTTTGTTTTAGGATGAAATGTTCTATAGATATCTGTTAAATCCATTTGGTTCATAATTTCTGATAATTTCATTGTGTCTCTGTTTAGTTTCTGTTTCCATGATCTGTCCATTGCTGAGAGTGGGGTGTTGAAATCTCCCACTATTATTGTGTGAGATACAATGTGTGCTTTGAGCTTTGGAAAACTTTCTTTTATATATGTGGATGCACTTGCATTTGGAGCATAGATGTTCAGAATTGAGAGTTCATCTTGGTAGATTTTTCCTTTGATGAGTATGAAATGTTTTTCTTTATCTTTTTTTATTTCTTTTGGTTGAAAGTCAATTTTATTTGATATTAGAATGGCTACTCCTGCTTGTTTCTTGGGACCATTTGCTTGGAAAATTGTTTTCCATCCTTTTACTCTGAGGTAGTGTCTGTCTTTGTCACTGAGGTACATTTCCTGTATGCGGCAAAATTCTGGGTCCTGTCTACGTATACAGTCTGAAAGTCTATGTCTTCTTATTGAGGAGTTGAATCCATTGATGTTAAGAGATTAGGGAAAAGTGATTGTTGCTTTCTGTTATTTTTGTTATTTGAGGTAGAATTATCTTTGTATAGCCATCTTCTTTTAAGGTTGTTGGAAGATTACTTTCTTGCTTTTTTTAGGTTGTAGTTTTCCTCCTTGTGTTAGAGTTTTCCATCAATTATCCTTTGAAGTGCTGGATTTGTGGGAAGATATTGTGTAAATTTGGTTTTGGTATGGAATATCTTGGTTTCTCCATCTATGTTAATTGATAGTTTTGCTGGATATATTAGTCTGTGCTGGCATCTGTGTTCTCTTAGGGTCTGTATAATATCTGTCCAGGATCTTCTGGCTTTTATAGCCTCCAGTGAGAAATCTCGTATAATTCTTATAGGTCTGCCTTTATATGTTACTTTACCTTTTTCCCTTACTGTTTTTTTGTATTTTTTCTTTGCTTTGTGCATTTGATGTTTTGATTATAATGTGATGGAAGAAATTACCTTTTTGTCTAATCTATTTGGGGTTTGTAGGCTTCTTGTATGTTCATGGACATATCTTTTTTTTAGGTTAGGGAGGTTCTTTTGTATAATTCTGTTGAAGATATTTACTGGCCTTTTAAGTTGGGAATCTTTGCTATCTTCTATACCTATTATCCTTACATTTGATCTTCTCATTGTATCCTGGATTTCCTGGATGTTTTGGGTTAGGAGCTTTTTTATTTTACATTTTCTTTGACAGTTGTATCAATGTTTTCCATAATATCTTCTGCACATGAGGTTCTCTTTTCTGTCTCTTGTATTCTGTTGGTGATGCTTGCGTTTATGACTCCTGATTTCTTTCCTAGGTTTTCTATCTTCAGGGTAGTCTTCCTTTGAGATTTTATTGTTTTTACTTTCATTTTTAGATCCTGGATGGTTTTTGTTTAATTCCTTTACCTGTTTGGTTGTGTTTTCTTGCAGTTCTTTAAGGGATTTTTGTGTTTCCTCTTTAAGGGCTTCTACCTATTTACCTGTGTTCTCCCGTACTTCTTTAAGGAGTTATTTATGTCCTTCTTAAAGTCCTCTGTCATCATCATCATCATCATCATGAGAAATGATTTTAATTCTGAACCTGCTTTTCTGGTTTGATGGAGTGTCCAGGGCTTGCTATGGTGGGACAACTGGGTTCTGATGATGCCAAGTAACTTTGGTTTCTGTTGCTTATGTTCTTGTGCTTGCCTTTTGCCATCTGGTTAACTCTAGTGCTACCTGCACTCACTGTCTCTGAGTTGAGCCTGTCTTTCAGAACCCCTCAGAGTCCAGATGTCTCTGTGATCCTGAGCTCCTGAGTGGAAGAACTGCTGGGACTCAGGCTGCCTCTGGGATCCTGAAATCCTGCTGCTCTGAGTGCAGTGGTTCCTTTTCTGCTCTGAGAGCACCGGTTTTTCTAGGATGGCTCAGTATATGGTTTCTTCCTGGGAGAATACCAGCTAGGTGTCTGCCCCAGCCAAAATGACCAAGTGAGGGGTGGAAGGGAAGTGGTATTCTGGTGGGCCATGGTTTGGGTGGCTGATGGGTTCTGAGTGCCCCAGGCTCCCAGTTGTAGCTCTGAAGTAAAAAAGGGTTCTTACCCATTGCTCTGAGTGCAGTGGTTCTTCTAGGGTGGCTCAAGATATGGTGTTTTCCCAGGAGCAGATTAGCTAGGTGTCTGCCCCAGCTAAAAGGACCAAGCTAGGGGTGCCTGGGAAATATTTTTAATATTTAGTTTTAAGAAATTGGAGAGCAAGGTAGTGTCTATACTTGGAGGGAGGAACGGCCATTGGGAAGACTTGTATTTTCATGTCTTTTACCATGAGAGCACATGTTCTGTGGTATGTGTGACATATAATGAAGATAGTTTTATTAGCTTGAAGACCTAGAGGGCTTCTCATTACTGCTGGGTAAGGATGGAGTTTACCCTGCAAAGAAATGAATGAGGCAGCTCAAATAGGTGCCTAGAACAAATGAAACAGGTTCTAATTTCTGTCATTCAAATTTCTTTTTTTGTCAGATAATGTAACATATCTAAAAATGTCTACAACCTATTTATTATTGCAGAAAAATCTGATATCAATGTCAAATTAAGTAGCAGTGACATAGCATATTTCAAAGAAGAAAACAACAAAAACAACCAAGCAACCAAAGAACTACAGAAAGAAAAGATACATATCCTGAGATGACCAAAACACTGTCCTTAGCAGACAATCATTTTAAATAGGCCATTTTGAATTGAACTGTACTCTCACATGAGAGACATGCTAAAATCTTTAGTCCCAGAACTCAAAATACAAACCATATGTTACATATTTTTATTGAGGTTATCTTATATAGTTAATAAGTTACATTATTAGTGTACACATTAAGACAATATGAAAATTAATATACTAGCTATGATCATGCTCAAATATGTAGGAGAAATAACTTCATATTGATTGAAAAGTACAAGTCTCAGCTGAGACAAAAAACTATGTAAAATAAATCTGATTTAATAAATAAAAAATTATACAGCACAGTCATTACTGGAGGAGTAAAAATTTGTCTTTAACAATAATAATATCATAAATAATATTATATCTAGATGAGCTTTGTGATGAACCATCCAACGCTCAATGTTTAAAAATGTTAAAATCTATGGATGCTGAAAATAACCAACTGATCATCTATTAGGTTATGATTTTTTAAAACAAACTCAGATATTGAGAAATTAAACAATACTCTTATAAACAACTTGTGGTTTAAAATGTTGAGATTATAAAATATTTTGATTATAAAATTATAAAATATTATGTACCTTATCAGTACATAACCATAAAATCATCTACCTTGTTTTGGATGCTTCAGACTCTTTTGTCTAGTTTGTACAATTTGGGTATTGCCCTGGCATGTCTTCTAAATTCCATTTGCACAAGTCATTTCTTTTCATTTCTCCATGATTCAGTCTGTGAATGATTAGAAAGGTAGAGTGCTTGTAGGAAACATACAGTTGAGTTATGTTTGTTTTGTCTATCCACAATTTATTTTAAATTAGAGACTTCATAATGAAGATAAGTACGGGGTGATTTTTTTTTTTTTGCTATTTAATTAAATTTCTGATTTTATAGATTTAATTTTTTTAAAAAAATGTTGTCTTTGTTAGCATTTGCAATTAATTGTAATACATACATATTATAGTAAATACCATGACCAAGTCAGGTCTTGGACAACATTTAATTGGTACTAGCTTACAGGTTCAGGCGTTTAGTCTATTATTATCAAGGTAAGAGCATGGCAGCATCTAGGCAGGCATGGTGCAGGAGTTGCTGAGAGTTCTACATCTTCATCTAAAGCTTTCTAGGAGAAGAAGACTGGTTCTCACATGGTTAGGAGGAAGGTCTCATTGCCCATCCCTACAGTGACACACTTCCTCCAACAAGGCCATATTTACTCCAACAAGGCCACACCTAATAGTGCCATTCCCTAGGCCAAGCATATTTAAACCACCACAATAGCTAAGTATGCTATCAATTAATTTTTATTTGTTTGTCCAATTTTTTCCTCATATATTAGATTCCAAACATGGTTTCTCCTCCCTCATTTCCTCCTAGTCATTCCTCTTCAAGTTCTTCTCCCCCAGATCAATTCTTCTTCAATTTCTCTTCAGAAAAGAACAGACCTCCCAGGGATATCAATCAAACATGTCATAACAAGTTACTGTAAGACTAGGTACAAGCCCTTATATCAAGGCTGGACAGGCAATGCAGCAGGAGGAAAAGGGTCCCAAAAGCAGGTGAAAGAGTCAAAGATACTCTCTGTCTCCACCCTTAGGAGTCCCAAGAGAAAACCAGGCTACCCAGCCACAACATTTATGCAGAGGGCTTAGGTCAGACCATCCATGCTCTGTGATAGTGGCTTCAGCCTCTGTGATCCTCTGTGAGCAAAATTTTAAAATTTAAACACTTATAATAAAACCTAGAGGTACCTATAGTTTTAAATAGTTTTAGGAGCATAAGATAATATATAATAAGTGTCCTAAAGTTTCACCTTCAGAAATGTAAAAGTAAACAAATGAACAATCATCCCTTCAAAGTGTATAAAATAGAAAGATGTAATAATGCAGAAAATCACTGAAAATATAAAGCAATAGAATACAAAAATATATACGAATAAAGTTGAGGCTTCTGGCTTCTAAATTTATCTTCCAAAAGTAGATTTTAACTGAGTAGTCAGACTGGCAGTAAAATCAGGAGCTAGATTTCTGATGTTCCAGAGCCTATAAGGAAGGGAGCCCTTAGTGGGACAGTGACTGTTCAGTGTGAGCAAAGGCACACACCAGGAGAGCAGCTGTTTTCATTATAAGTTGCAGAAACTGTAAGAATGATTTTGGAAATTTACAAGTTTTTCTAGCACACTGTTAGGTGAAGAGAAATATTCTCTAGCATCTGAATGATTAGTGGACTAAAAATAAATATATCTGGTGTTCCAAATTCTCTTCTTTGATGTGACATCCTATGACAAATAGCAGGCAAAAGTTCCAGAGATGCAAAAGTGTCAACATTCTCATATATATATATATATATATATATATATATATATATATATATATATGGGGTTGTGCACGATGTGTATGACAGCTTATGTAACCATGAGTTTGAATTTGACCTTCAGTTCTTTCCTAATGCAACACTCAACTGTGCTTGTTATAATTGGACAGATCTGACATTTCAACTATTACCAAGAATCACTAAATGGGAAGATATTCTGGGAAATGGCTCTCCATAGGTAATCAAAATTGCATGAGGTACAAGATGTCCAAGTCACTAATTATAAAAATTGAAATGATTTGATCCAAATTTATTTCTTTATAACTGAAAAGTGCAGATTGTAATAAGATTCAGACAGTAATAACTTCCAATTTTGTTAAATCCTCCAGGAGGAGGATTTGTATACTTTTTATCATCACTTTCAATTTTCTAAAAAATTATTCACCACAGAATACTGTTTTCACATTTTTTTAATTAAAAACTTCAATTGTAACATGCATATGCTGTATCATACAGTTTGAAGACTGAGAAACCATAGAATGACACATGCTCATAGGCTTTAAAATGCTTGGTTTTATGTGTTAATGATACTTACATGAGATGTACCTTCTTACCTGCCTTGTGTATAATTTAATATTGTCAGTTATAGGGACTGTTGCTCAGAAAATGTCTAAACCATACTGGTAGTATGTGATTGTGATATTATGTACACTGATAGGTTTTGCCTTCTTGCAACATTCATCCTAGCAATGATACAAAAGCTATAACACCAAAACACTGGCAAACAAAAACAAGTAGATAAAATCAGAATATATCCAACTGCAAAGCAGGCATTTAACAGAACAAAGAAGCAGCCCATAGAAAGGGAGAAAGAATTTGGAACTTACACCTCTATGGCAATCATTTACTGAAACCAAGGGAGAAATATAACTTGAATATATATTCCTTCTTTGTCTGATTGTTTTGTTTGTGAATTAAGGTTTCTTAGTGCAGCCTTGGATGTCCTGAACTTTGCTTTGTAAACCAGGCTGGCCTTGAACTCACAGAGATATTCTTGCCTCTGCCTCCATAGTGCTGGGATTAAAGGTATGCATAATAATTCTTAAAGTACAAACACAGCTAACAAATATATAAAATGTTCAATTCATAGATCACAATAAAACACCTCTGAAAATCACAGTGTCACTATAAGTGGGTATTATAACAACAATTAAACTTGTCTTGCTAAAAGTGTGGAGAAATTGTCACCTTTGTACAACAGTTGGTGGAAAATGCATGTTGTAGTTACTATGGAAATATGCAGATAGATCATCATGGAGACAAGCAGCTAGTTCCCATGTACTCTTTAACTAGTTTTTTCCCCCAGTGGAAAGTGGCATTTGCAACTATACTATACTACAATTGTTACATTGTTATCATGGATCTAATCTAGAAAAATAGCACTTTCTTCATGGCAAGGTAGTTAGTATTTTTAAAAATATCATATTCACTTGTATTTTGTATACCAAAACTTAAATTTGGGATTTATTCATATTCTCTTTTAGGTCACTGAACATATTTATGGTATCTGTTTTAAAGTTCTTGTTTAGTGTGTCAACTATACTGTATGTTTTAGAGCCTACTGTAGTAGGGTCTGGTGGAGGCATATTATCTTGGCTGCTATTGTGTTTACATATTATTGTCTAGTCATCTAGGGCTGGCATGACTATGATTCTAGGTGTTAATATGTGGTCTTGTCTTTTTTGGGCATGTTCTGTTCCTTTGTTTCTGTTGGTCTTTCTGGATCTCAGAAGTATATGAAAGATGTGGGTTGCTTTGTAAGGAGTTTGTGTGCAGGTCGGTGGATGTCAGGGAAGAATAGAAGTGGATGTCAGGAGAGGAATAGAAGAAGTAGAAATGGCCCAGAAGGGTTTTAGGAAAGGGTTAAGCTCCACAGGGAGTTGGAGCTCTCCTGGGAAGAGGGTATCCTGCAAGTCTGTTGTAGGAATAAAGGAATTATCTGGAGAGAGATGAAAGGGCTAAGGGGACATTGGGGCTCTACCAAGAGTTAGAGTTTTCAGTGAATGAAATTGAATTAAGGTGAGTGACACCTGTAATTAGGTTGTACTGGACTGAGGGTGAGAATTGAGAGAATGTAACATTGACCAGGAAGTACAGTATGATTCACCTACTTAAGTCTCTGCCATGTTTGGCTTCAGGAGTTAGGGTGGAAAGACAGGGCTGCTACAGGGCTGGAGATGAGACCAGAAAAGGTGTATTTGAGGACAGGAAGGAGAGTAAAGATCACTTAACTGGGTGTGGTCACAGGGTTCATAGGTAGAGAGTGCTTCTATGTATCAGTGGTTGACTTTAATGAACAGGAATGGGCTGCAAGGGGATCTGACAGGGTCTCCTGAATGTAGGGAAGCTCCGTTCACCACAAAATTAGGGAATCTGAAAACAAGTTAAAACAAACTTTTAAAAGAATGTTCTAGACATTGGTCTGTTAATTTCCAAGACAAACTACTTTCTTTGTTGTTGCGGGCCGACTTTTAGCAGAAAGCGGCTATCAGCTTTGCAGCCATCTTGAGCCATATACCCTGACATGTGACTTGGATTACAATAGCCTACAACAGCTGAGCACACTCCGATAATCTTGGTTTAGATACCTTGAGATTAAAGGTGTGTGAGATTAAAAGTGTGTGAGATTAAAGGTGTGTGACTTAAGAGTATGACTTAGAAGTGTAGAGATCAGATTTAGAGACAAGACCTAAGGGTATGATTAAAGGTTTAACTTAGAGGCGTGGCTTAGAAGTGAGACATATAAAAGGCAGAGGCAGACATGAGACACATCAGACATTAGGGAGACACTGAGGAGAGAATGAGACACTTCAGAGAGTACAACTTGGAGTACAACTTGGAGTAGGAATTAGGCACTAGGTAGCAGGCACTTGGGAGAGAACTCGGAAGAACTATGTAGTAGGCATTAGGCACTTAGCGCTTGGAACTTGGAGGCACTAGGAACTAGGAACTAGGGACTTGGAGAGAAGAAGCAAGACTGAAGAATAAACGGGATTGAAACGCACTCTGTCTGGTCTCCATTCTTCGCATTTGTCCTCTCTCTCTCTTGCTGAACCCCGACCCGAGGACCAGAGCGGCAGCTCGGGCCACGACATTTTAGGCCGCCCAAAGTGGGGCGGCAGCTTAGGCCCCAACACTTTGTAGCATCCTGATGAGTTGAATCGGTTGCTAAATGTTTGCTTACATGTCTCAGGGCTTGGAATAAGACAGGAAGTATTATTTCTAACACTGGAGCGGTTATTCAGTAAAATGATATCATATTATCATTTTGCCTTTCAATTTTATTTTTTTCTGTTAGAAATATCTTTTTGTAGTAGTTATATTCCATTCATTATACAAATGTACTCTCACTTATTTAACTATTTCCTTTTTCTGTTATTGTGATTCTGTTATATTTTTGGTTATCAAACACTGTGTGATCAACTACTTTACATGTCAATTATAATCTATGAGTCAGATCTTCTTTATAAATTTTAAGGTTCATAAAAGATGTGTATTACTTAAATATACTTGCAAGAGAAAATAGAAGCTTAGAATTTAGTATGAGCTGGTTCCTTGGCACTCTTATCTATAGGTACGTGTATCATATCTGTATAGCATCTGCAGAAACTCAGAGATTATTCTCTCAAAGCTTTACTCCCCAGGCCAACATGATACATGAGATTAATGTTTCAGGACAAAATACTTCGAGGGTAGATTGAAACGGAATATATGATGGTATGCCCAATTCCCAAATAATATTTACTATTTTATGTAGACTGGGGCTTATACATATAACAAACATCATTTTATGAAGGTCCCATAAGGATAAAATGATATAAATATTTTCTGTATTGCTTTAAAAATTGTAGATATGAATAAGGACAAAAATAAGTTTTTAAAATAAATCTGGCTGAATAAAAAGAGATCAAAATCAATCAGTACAAGCAAGGTTGCTTGCCAAAGTCATGAGAGGTGTATACAGAGTAAAGATTATTTCTCAGTGATGAGCACAGAGCATTAGTGCTTTCTGATAAGAAGACACTACAATCTGTTTAGTTTTTATGACTAGATTAAGTTTCTGACCTTATAGCAAAGCTTCAAAGACAGATAAATGGGGAGATTAAAACATCCCAACAGAATTTAACTAAAACTATAATGAACGCTACTTTTATATTATCTGGATAAATTTCCAGTTCCTTTCCATATATGTAGTATTGGAAAATTTCACTATAGCTGGGTTCTTGCATCTTTTTCTGTGAGCTATGTTAGTGATTTGCTCAAGGAACAAGTGAATCATTTTTCTCCTTTAGAATCAGAGTCCCTCATCCCTGCAAGGAGACCATTGCTATGGGCAGAATTATAATATAGAATATTGATAGAATTATAAAGACTAAAAAGCACAAAATAGTCATATTTTAGATGTAGTAAAATTTATCTGGCATACAACAGTCACTAATTTAGCCACCTCTTAGTAAGCAAACTATGTTAATTTTATAAATGGACAGTAACCATCTAGCTACTTAAGTTTACTTGCTCTGCCAGTGGAAGAGCTGAGATTTAAGTGTCTTGATTCTTTGATATTTTCTATGTATGGCAGGTATCATTTAGCTCCCCTTCCTGGGCAGCATAGAAGATGGCAGGTTGCTGAATGAGGATTCAGAAGTCTAGAATTCTAATGTTTACTCATTAGTTGTGTAACTTTTGGAAATTTATCCATATTTCTTAAATATTAATTTTCTTATATGATAAGTATAAAAAAAAATAAAATCAACCTGTTTGTAGGGCTTTAGAAGTAATAAACAAGATAAAATATGTGAGACCAGTATGGAATAGTATGTATTGTCTGTTTTATAAGTAATCAGTATGGAGAAGAAGCCATTGCTTTATTATTAAATGGGAGATGTAGAAAGTACAGAAAGTAGAAATTATACAAATCATACCATTTGATTATATGGATAGACTGCAAAGCTCTTTACTTTGTTTCTCCTTCCTTTAGAAAGTCATCTTTCCTGTATTCTGGAATGATGGGTAAGGAATCATATTTTGGAACTAAACAAACAAGAAAATGGATGTCAGTCCAGTTTATGTCATTATTCATACCAGTATTATAAATGTCAGTTCAGCTCTATAAGCTTAACTTCTCTTTTTAAAACAGTTTTGAGATTATAATATAATTCCAGAAATTTTCTCTTTCCTTTTCACTCTTCAGGTCCTCTTGAATAATCCTTCTCTTTCGAATTTGTAGGCTCTTTTGTTAAACTAATTGTTTTTACATATATACATGTGTATTTTATAAATATATCCCAAAATATCACACATAGTACATTAGTTTTATATTTGTGAAAATTAAATATTAAATGGTTATGAAAAGATTTTTCAACTCCAACTGATTTTTTTTTTTGACAAAGAAAGATACTGTTACAAAGTAAGAACAAGCTTTTTTGTTTCGATCTTTGTCCACGAGACAGGCAGTAGGTGGTTACTTATGTCTTATGATTTAAATAAAAGATTTATAGGTTCCCAGAAAGCTGTTCTTTGTTGATTTCCATTACTGAAACTTTGTAGGCAACTTTTAATGTCCTATTTGTTATGAATTTAATCACTTAGGATTTGGAGTGCTTGTGAATTGTTTTCTTTTTGATTAAATGCAAGCCAGGCTTCCTTGAAGATTTGATCTCATTTTGTGATATTGTGGATATTGAATTAGAGGTCAATCTGCCCCAGAAGTAATCTTAAGTATTGAAGCAGAAGTTTTGCATTTCTGCAGACATTGTCTACATAGTGGTTGTTAAAATAAATTCAAATGAATAAATGGTATTTGGTTATCCTTTTCTCATTGTGTTTTAAAAGACCAAGAACATTTTTTATGGTAATAATTTCTTCATTTAACTAAAATCATAGAGAATGAAGTTACAAGTTGACAAAATTGCCCCATAAAAGCAGGTTGGAACATCGTAAGCCCCTCATATTTTGCTCTTAACATTATGGGACATTTAGGTAATAATGGTATTTACTTGGCTGCATAAGCCTATAAAGGTCAAACATGGCTAAAATGCACATTATTTTCTTTATCAGGGATATGCAGCTGTAGAGACAAGATAAGGTATCTCAATAGAATTAGCTGTATCCAAACTCTAATAGAAGTCATTACAGATTTATATTTCTCTGGGAAAAAATTAGAGATAATAATATTGTTTTACCACAAAATATATTTATATATAAACACATACATATATACATACACACATACATATATATATATACATTCATATATACACACACACACATATATATATATATATATGTAGAGAGAGAGAGAGAGAGAGAGAGAGAGACAGACAGACAGACAGACAGACAGACAGACAGACAGACAAATGACTGATGATTCACTCAATCTTTATTCATTTATCATAACATCTTTATTAGAATCCTGTTGATGTAATAAATCTTAGAGATAAAAATAGAGTTTTATATATGTTCTATATGTTGAATTGAATTTATTTTGAATTTCTTAGAATTAGATTAACTTCTCATAAACAATTAAAAATATCACAAAATCTTGTTATAGGAAACTCCTATATAAAAGAGATTAGTATCAAAATATGTAATAGTATTAATATAAGAGGTATATGCATGTAATAGTGGTGCTATTTACTGTATCAGACAAAAAGGCATAACTGAGACATGATTATGCTTAATATTTCAAGTGGAGATTCCATAGAGAAGCAGAACAGTTGATTTGTGGTTTTTAAAAACAAACAAATATAACTACCAAAACCAATGAGACTGAGGAGAATCAAGAACATGATATGGAAACTAGGCATTAAGGTGAACCAGAGAATCACAGACAATATAGCTAAGGGACCACATCTGCCACTTGGGATGCTACTGAAAGTTTGGAGGATGAAGGAGAGTACTATGGTGAAAAAAAATGATTCACAACATGAATTTTCAAAATGTGGAAAAGCAATAAGGAGGATATTAATAGACTAGCATATCCAAAGACCTTCTATGTCTGTGAGATAAATCTGGAATGACACACTTTTAATCTCCCTGGCTGGAATACAGACAATGCCTTTTGCACACACCTTTAATCCTAAACAATGAAGATAAAGTTAGTTTGTAGAGGAAGGAACCATGTTTGAAAGTGGTGTCTAATTGAGGGGCAAAGTAAAGAATCAAAGAAAGATTTGTCAGAATGAATCAGATATTTGTATGCCTAACTCAAGAGAAGAGACAAGAAAGAGAAGCTACTTAAGAGTATACACAGTGAGTCAAAAGGGCAGTTCAGTGAGCACAGGTCAGTTGAGTTCAGGAAAAACAGTGGAGTTCAGTTGGGTTCAGTTCAGTGTTGTCAGTGCAGTTTAGTTTATGGAATTCAGAGACAGTTTGTCCAAGCAAAGCAATTCAGTGAAAAGCCAGCCAGCTTGAATCAGACAACATGGAGAAGAGTTTTGAGCTAGAACAGCTGAATTGAACCATTCAGCCAGAGTTCAGAAAGAATTCCAAAGGGTGAAATTGAGGAGAAGGTAAGAAGTTTAAGTTTATGGAGATCAGAAGTATGTCAAAGAGAATTTGAGGTTACTTGAGAGAAAAGACCATGATATGGGTAGAGAAATCAGGAAGCAAGAAGCAGTGGTAAATGGAAGTTTAAAGAAATTAGGTAGTAGATGTAGCCATGACCTAGAAACTAATTAAGTAGCAAGCCTTCAAGATGACAATTACATCTAGTGAATGTTCCTCTTACAGGTTTTTTAATAGTAATTTAGACCACTGCAAAAAAAAATGGGAATATGAATTTGGTCAGGGATTAGAAAATGAAATAGGATTAGAAAATGGTATAGCAAGATGAAGTTCATGGAATTCAATGTTATATTTTGAATAATGCAAGACAGAAAAGAACAAAATTTTTCTTGTCAGAATCTTAGTGATTTGGAAGCTAAAAGTATTATCAGCAAAGATTCAAGAGGAAGGGGATGAAAATGATGAACTTCCCTCTTAGATACTATGCATTAAGCCACATGCCAAGATCCTCCTGGAGCTTGAGATATTACACAGCTATGTTGAGGCCATGTGTTCACAAAGTCTACATGGAACAAACATCATCTTTGGAAGCTGGACCACAGATTTTAGAAAGTCCAGATGCTCTTCCAGTAGGAGCATATTGTAGGAGAATTTTATGTTTAATTAATACATAATGGTAGCAAATGACAATTTGCATTCCTGTGGCAAAGCCAGGCCACTGATGATTTGGAGACAATAGCTTGGGATCTCTATCTGGCCACATGGAATCCTTACCCATACAAATGAACAAATGCAGCAGCCCATTTTTTTGTTTCCCTTTTTTTGTGAGTGTGCCTAATAATGCCTCCTTTCAGATTCTAAGCAGGGTTTATTTACTTTTTCATTGTTTCTTTCTTGATTATGGCATGTTATGTAGCATCACAACCCCTTTTCCAGCTGTAGCAGAATCAAAGCTGAGTTAATCAAGTAGGCAGTTTACATGCAGACTTGTAAAATAAATTGAAGCAAGCAAGCAAACAAACAAAAAATAATGCAATACATCTATCAGGATTTGAAGATGTTATTTTTCTCAAGCTTGAATGAGCTGGCACTGAGCTTTTAAATAATTTTTTAGAAAGTACTAAGAACAGTGACAGCAAGATATAGGCAAAACCAAAACATATAAAAAAATTTCCTGTGTGTGTGTGTGTGTGTGTACACACATTATCTATCTATCTATCTATCTATCTATCTATCTATCTATCTATCTATCTATCTATCTATGTGTATCTATCTACCTACTGTCTGTCTCTCTCTCTGTGTATATGGTTCTATTATACATAAAATGATCATTCTCATTTAATTATGTTTATATTATACCACAGACTTGAGAGAGAATATTTGCTTTTCACAGTGATACCACCTGGAACGACTTAATTGTTCTAACAGATTCAGATCATTTTGCTCTTGAGCTGGTTTTGAGCTATGTAGTCATTCAGTTGTTTGCCATCTTTTCTTATATTAGAAGATGCAATTAATAATGTGGCCCCCATTTATATATTATATAATAGTATATGTAATATATACACATATATAACATACACATACATATATAACATATAACATATAACACATAACATAGAATATATCATATATCATATATGTATTATATTACGTAATGTATATATAATATGTATATGAATTTTAAAGGAGTAATAGTGAGAAAGGTCTTTTATTTTCTAGAGTGATGACTTTGAGTTTGAAAGGTTTTTGAGACAAATTATTCACACCTTATTTATCCCCCACCCCATACCAAGCACCATCTCCTTTCATAGTGCCACTCAGGAGATCTCTTGACTTCCCCGTATCTGCATATTTGTAGTTATGGGAACCAGAGTTGAGCTTTTACAGCTGACTGGGCTTAGCTGCTAGGATCATCTCAGACTCTTTCCACCATCTGCTTTGAAGCATACCATTTGCCTTTGCATTTTTAGTGCTATTATTTCCTTGTCGTATTTGGGATGATGACTCAATTTCAGTCACTTTTAGAGATGCTGGTTTTCTCTGACTCACATTGCGATTATGTGCATTATCGTGAGCTGACATCTCCTGCCAGGTGTCCTAAGCCTTATCTCGTGCTTCAGAAGAAGGAAGAGTGTCCTGATAGTCTCTCTTTCTCCATCAGATGCAGTCTAGGATGCCTGCCTTCCCCCAGGGATTTCTTTTATAAGAAATTGATCATTCCCTCAATGTCTTCCTACCAGACCTTTTTGTAGATATTTAACTGTCTAGAAAACCACATCAGTTTCCTATTTGCTTTTATCATGATTCTTGGCTTTTTTTTGTAATCTTATAGAAGTATGGAAAATGAGTCGATATTGAGAGTCAGCAATACTTGGTTTATACCCTAAAATACTAAAAATTTCTTGTCATAATCAACTTTCTCATTTGTTAAGTGGGGGGAAAGAAGAATAGAGAGATGCACAAGAGGTAGAAGGGAGGGACTTTGAGTTTGAAAGGTTTTTGAGAGCATTCTTTTCCTTTGGGAGTTCAGTTGAATAGGAAGGCCAGCTGAGTGCTTTCCATGCTTCTAGCAGCCTTTTACCCCAGCACCTGGCTCCTGAGTCTTTTTATGTAAAATGGAATGTTTGAGACTTTGTTATAAACAGCAACAACAAACAACAACAAAACAAAACAACAAAACAAGCAAGTGTCTATCAGCCACATTTAAAAACTCCTGTTAATAAACATATTACTTTAAGTTAATCTTTTCCATTGTTTAGAAAATTTGACACTTTGTAAAGATTTTCAAACAAAATCAAACTGCATTTTTTATTTTTAATTTATGATGTATTAATTTATTTCTCATTATTTTCTTTCTTATATGTGCACCATGTAAGCCTTGATTACAAATGAGGTTCACTGCAACAATCACACATGGTTGTTTGTTAAATCTTCCAGTTTAATTATTAGAAGGGGAGTATGAACATTGACTAGCCATGCCATCTTCTACACTGAATAAATGGCCTGTAGGAAAAGTTTGAATAGAACCTTTTTATTATGAGATAAGGCAGTTTTCCTACAACAGGGACCTCTGCTCTTATCTATCTATCTATCTATCTATCTATCTATCTATCTATCTATCTAATATATATATTTTTTCCCTCATATGACATGAGTTCTAAACCACCCTTTTCATTCTTCTCTGTCCATGATAAATTTTTTTTTCCTTTTTACACCTTTACAGTACTGCCAGCATGCAGTTGTAGTAGTCAGGAGATCAAAGCTTCTAGGTCCAGGCTGGACAGAAGAAGTTTCTATAAGTGCATAAGTGTAGGGTCTAAAAGAAACAACTGAATAGAGCCTGGGAAAATGGTTCATTCAGTAATGTGCTTATTTTGTAAGTGTGAGTACATGAGTTCAATCCCTTAAACTCTGTAAAATAAATAGACAAAGCCAGACATGGTGGTGAGACTTGAAAAGCCCAGTGTTGGAGAAGCAGAGGGAGGCAGATCCCTAGTGCTCTCTGGATAACCTGTCTAGCCAGTTTGGTAAGTCCCAGGCCAAGGAGAGATCCCCACAGGCACACACAAAAAAGTATAGTAAGCAATATGTGTAAGGGTAATGGTGGAAGGGTAATGACAGAAACCTTTGCCAGCGGTAGTGAGGAAGGAGCTAATTTTCTAAATATCTTTAATTTCTCTTTCCTTGGTAGCATTTTTTTAAACCCCCCCTCCCTTTTTAAGGTGGGGGAAGAATCAAAGCTGAAGGATCATAATTAATCTTAAAAAACTTGATCATTATAAATAATATTTTTGATGTGGAGCAAAACATGAAAGAAGAAAAGAGTTCTTTCATCTTTAAATATTATTTTTTAATATTTTTTGCTTCTTTTCTACAACAACCTGAAGTTCCATTGGGCCCATTTCTTTTTATGAATAGTCCTCTTTCGAGAGTTGGAAATGTTACCACTGGTAATAAACTACTCCAGGTGGACAGAGTGCCAAGTGGTTTCCAAAGAGAAATAGAGGCTTCAGTGTAAAGGATGAAAGGAAATAATTGCAGGAGAAAAGGTTGATCCAGTAAATAAACATGACTGGCATTAAGTATTTAATATGGTGCTTGCCTCTGTGGATCCAGTACATCAAATGAACAGTGGTATGGCAACCGTTTGGGTTTTACTGTAAAGCTGACAAGCCCCAAACCAGGTTGTGTGCCATTAAATTGTAGGTGACAAGTTCTGATAGACTTGTCAGCCTGAAAAAGTTTTCTTTAAAGAAAGCAGAAAATGCTTCAGGTTCTGTTATTAAGGCAGCACTCAGAGAGAAGAGGAAAGAGCCTGTTACATAGGCAGAGGTTCTCGAACTTGCCAGACCTGAACATGAATTGCTGACTTTCATAGTAACTGCTGTGTAATCTTTGAAAAAATTACTCCATTTTTTTCTGAACCTGTTTATTGATGAGGAGAATGGCAATAAGCCATAAATGAGAGCTGTTGAAGGTAAAGTAATGAGGAACTAATTCCTGGATTTTATTTAGGTTGTTTTCTAAGGTTATTTAGGTTACCATTCTCAGGTCCAGCAACTCCATGAGATTTCAGGGCTAGTACTAATCCAAGAGAGAACTTAGATAGTCCTCATTTCTTGTTTTAAGCATTCACCTTGATGGCCATTCCATTTTCAGAACTCAATGCTTTGATTCAGCTGAAAAGAGAAAAGCTAGCCAATGGCTTAGCCTTTGTTTCCAGGAACTAGAAAGTATTATAAAACATGAGTCATGGATCTGTTGGAGGATATTCTACCACAATGGTTTACCATCTATAAAGGACTAAGGGAAGTAGAATTTTGAAGAATAAAGGTAGATTTCAATGCTTTGTGATATAGGGCATAGAAGCCCCCATAAGGATTAATGAACCATGGATTACGATTCTAAGAATCTCTCAGGGAAGCAGGGGGGCTGAATTTCTGCCATCCATGTTAGCCACATGATGGCTGCCTCTGTGGACGGAATTTTAGGCAAGACAACTTCTTCAGGACAGGTCCAATTTCCATGAGGCATGAGCAGACAACAACCTTGACAGGTACAGGATTAGCTTCTTGGTTTGAAATAACCTACACTTAGCAATGACTAGATCCTTTACTTTATGTATTTATGCCATTAAGAACATATTTCCTTGAATTCTGTTTTCTACTTCATGAGGATATATGCTAGAGGTAGCTTGTTATGTTGGTATAGAATCAACAATATGCATTCTTTGAAGCTGGCTTCTGGTGTTCTGTGGTACCGTGAGTAGAAATACCAATGTCTACATGTTTTTTTCTTAATTAATGGGTTTTTTTTTTTGACAATAGCTGTATGTTTGCTTTTCTGTTGCTGTAATACAATACCATCATCAACGATAGCCTATAGAAGAATCTCATTTTGTCCCATGCTTGAAGGGAGAGGGAGAGAGGGAGAGAGAGAGAGAAAGAGAGAGAGAGAGGGAGAGAGAGAGCGCATAACACAGAGAGACAGAGATATACAGAGAGACAGAGAGAGAACATAATGGCGATAATGGCAGAGGAGACATGACAGCAGGTGGCAGGAGCAGTGTGCTGAGAACATGAGAATGCAAACATTAAGTGAGGTGAGACTCTGAATTCATAAAGTTCCTCTCACACCAGTATCAGGCTTCTTCCAGCAAGGCTGTGTCTGCTAAAGATTCCAGAACCTCACCAAATAGCACCATCAACAGTGGAATGCGTGTTCACACAAATGAGCTTATGGGGACATTAGCTCATTCAGATCAACACAATAGCAAAATGATAATGTGTAATACTATTTCAATCCAGATAGAGTTTCCTACTATGCTTAGGATTAACCACATTGGATTTAGGGATGGGTATGGGTCAGATAATAGTGACAAGACAGAATAGAATCTTGAAGGCACAAATGTACTCTTAAAATTAGATTTCTTTTTTATTTGTACTTCCTCCAAGTTAAGATGGTGTCTTTGTTTGGATTTTCTTGTTGTTGAGATCATGCTCTAACAACTGTATGATAAGTGAATGAAGAACTTTGAGGCAATGATGAAGTACTCAGTTGAGTACTACATAGTGTATAGTAGGAATAGGTTAAAGAGAACAATCGCAATGTTTGTCATACTATGTACGAATTTCAGACAGACTTTCAACTTTCGGTTGCACATCCATGTCTCATAACTACTTTGTGAAATGAAAATTATCTTTAATTTAACATGATTGCATAACCTTGAGACTTTACTACAGCTTCAAATCTTTGTTATTTAAATTCTATTAAATCAAGGTTAAAAAATTGTACCCCTTACATCTCCATTAAACATTTTCTCAGATTTTCTTTCCTATAGATGGTATTTACCAACTGTGATATGTCTATTATTAGAAAATATGCTACCCTTATGCAGATTCACCGCTTAGCTAGCATATTTGCAAATCGGTCTAATCTCATAAATTTCTTGAGTGGGCATGAATCATAAGATACAAATATATAGTCACATTTTTCTTAATTACTCTGCTGTGATGGGAGAATGTGTTTTTACATTGGCAAATTGGGGCCTTTTTGTTTCTCCCCATTTGCTTTGTTTCAGTCTGGCTTTCTTTGTTCACTGAATAAAAATTTCTTTTTCTTTCTTTTCTTTCTTTTTTTTTGAGTGCAACCATAGAGTAGGCATTGTTGGAAACATTGGGGTCCTAGGTTCTGAGTGATGAGGACAACCAAGTCTTTATTTATTACAGACAGCTAGTACGCTTCGGAGGGAAGACAGAGGTAAGAACATAAATTAATAGGACTTTGACTTATTTTGAAAACTGTAAATACATATTTAGTGAAAGGATAGGTGAGGGAAAAAGCTGCTCCTTAGTGAATATTTTCTGAATCATAAGCTAATGTAATATGGTTTAGTTTAATAAGAAGTGAGATTACCAGTTATGACCTAAAATAGATTTCTAGACTTCACTTTAGACTTGCTAAACTTCAATAGTGAGCCTAAGAATCTGTGTTTTATGCAGCTTGAAAGCAAATGGCAAGCTTATGATGCATTTTATTTTCTCAGTGCAGAAGCACAAAGGGAAAACAGAACTGGACACTCTCGTTGAAATTGCGCTAATGGAGTAAGATGCGGTCTGGGAGGTGGAACAACAGTATTTAATGGAAAACAAGAGATTAAATTAAGCAAAATAAGTTTTGTGTTCTTATCATAATAGTTACTCATACAGAGAAAACAAATAATAGAAAACAAAGAAGTCATATAATGTGGAGAAGAAAAATAGCATGTGCCGAACCTAGTGATAAAAACGTAAGAATATAAACAGGTGAGGTAATGTATCAAGGAGAAACGTATAGAAAAAATTCCCTGCCTGAATGAGTAGTTGGGAAAATACTTTGGTAAGAGAAGGCAAATATTGATATAATTATTGTTAGCTAAAATTTACTCAACCTGATGCCATATTAACTTAATCAGTCATCATTAAGCTGATGATTTCTTTATCAAGTTTTATTTCTAATGTATTGATTTACTTTTTATTTTAAAATTATTTTTTATTCTTAGATATTATAACATAATTATATAATTTACCCATTCCTTTCTCTTCTTCCAGTATATCCTATTAAGCTGTTTTGCTATCTTTTAAATCTATCACCTCTTTTTGTACTAATTGTTGCTACACAAATATATGTTTTTGTATACACAAATATATTCCTAAATACATAAATATGTCCCAATCAGCCTGTGTAATGCTACTTTGTTGTTATATGTTTTCAGGGTTGGTGTGCTCTTCCCTGGCGTGTACTCTTAGCACTCCTTACTTGCCTATAGTTCCTCATGTAGGGTAGAAATCTCTTAGACTTTCCCTAGTCCATTTTAGCATGTCTGAGAGGACTGAGTTAGCCAGAGTCAAACCGACTCCATGACAGGCTGAAAACCAGCAGTTTGGTAGACTAGGCCTAGGATTCTGTTTTCTAGAAATGAGAACATAGACCCAGGAACCTGTGGTAAGCCAACCACAGCTCTGGGCAGCCAATCTAAGGATACTTTGTCATCTGGCCTGAAGCAAGAATAGGTGACTAGAACAAGTAAGCAATCACCCTGGAAAGTTTCTTGAGCCATAATCAATTGTAGAATCAGTTAGACTTCTGGAGATCTAGAGCCAGCCAATCAAGATTAAAAGATACCCCTTCCCTGGAATTCCCCTAACTGACAATAAAAACTGGGTCTGGGAATCCACAGCAGTCTCCATTCCCAAATGGGGAATGCATACAGGAAATTCTGATGAATAAATGCTCTTTGCTTTTGTGTACAGTTTGACTGTGGAGTATCTTGGCAATTCTTGGACCTTAACTTGTTGCTCCTATTCCTCATGTTGGTGAGATTTTCTGCATGTAGCTTGTGACATTCCTAAAAGATGAAATTTCACAGGAAACGCTCTGATCCTCTGCTCTTACAATTTTTCTGCTTTATCTTCTTAGGTATTCCAAGAGCCTTAGCTGTGGAAGTTGTTTAGGAGATATATCTATTAAGAATTTGTTCCATGGGGCTGGAGAGATGCCGCAGAGGTTAAGAGTACTTACTGCTCTTGTAGAGGTCTTGAGTTCAATTCCCAGAAACCACATGGTGGATCACAACCATCTGTAATGGGATCTGATGCCCGTTTCTGGTATCTGAAGACAGCTACAGTGTACTAATATACATAAATAAATAAATAAATTTTAAAAATGAATTAGTTTTACAGCTCTGTATTGTATTTGATTATGGTTTTGTCGTTGTTGCTGTTTTAATTGTGATGTTCTCTTTTTGTTGCAAAGAGAAGTTTCTTTGATGAGGGGTGGGAACTACACATACCTTTAGTTATAAGAACAAATATTTAGAATGTAGTAAAGGATTTTTGCTGGTAAATAGGATATATAAATAATGTTTCTTGACATAGATTCATTGTCAGAGGTCCAAAAAAGACTAAAATTGTTCTTTACTTATTTAACCTTTCTTTGTACTGATAATACTAAAACCCTATTAGTTTAGCAATTTTGAATTAATATTACTAACTGTAACCAAAATATAGAATTAAGAATCATTATGATTTATTGTAGCTAAAATACAGATCTGATCTAAGTTTCTGCCAATAGCAGTGAATTGAAATTTTTGCATGGTTACTTACTATTTTCAAGACTTAAAACATTTACTTATAAAAGACAATGGGAAGACAAGACAGGGAAACACGAGAGATAGAGAAATGCTTACCACCCTCCCTGTCTCACCAGCTTTATTAAAAAATGAAATCAAATATACAGGATATTTCCAAAATTCTCATGCGTCTATATAGAGAAATCTCTCCTCATGAGCTTAGTTAGAACCCATGAAAAATGATGGAATAGTTATTTCTTTTTATTAGGTTCCTTAAAAGAGTACCACTGAGTTTGTCACATGAGGACTTTCTGAAATATGTAGGGACTGAGATCAGTTACTGACAGCCTGGGAGAATATGGAGACTGGTATTTCAAAACCTTAAAGAAACTAAAATATTTCAACAATATGAATGAGATGGTAGGAAGACTCCAAACTCCAGATGAGAATTCAACCATAGATTAGAGTCTCTTACATGCAAAATAAGGAACCCATTTTTTATTTTACCAGAAACAGTTGATATAATATGCAGACATTATTATAAGCAACCAAATGTGTGGTACCTTATTATTCAGCAAAGAAAAATAACCCACACAAGTGTCATTTGTCATCTTTCTTGGATTGAGATTTATTCAGTATATTTTATTTACATGTACCACAAAATCTTTCTCCCTATACTCCTTGGTCTCTCTGATGCTATTATACATAAGTTGTGAAATCACAGATGGTATATATACAGGGGAGAAGGATGTGAAGTGGCCCATCATATTATGATCAATTTTCGCCTCCACAGTCTAGACTCTTAGCTTGAAAATTGTAGTGTTTTTGTTTCTAGCCACTGTACACCTTATGCACATGTCTAATTAGATCCATCCCAAGCAAGATGGCAATTTTCTCCTTGGGGGCTCCTATTCCCATGAAAAAGCTGGGATTTTAGATGATGTTTCTCTATTCTATTATTTCATTTTCCCTCGCATGTTGAAACTCATTTTCTCAAAACTTACATGGAGGTATAATATCTCAAGTTCGTCTGTTCTGATTTTCTGATTTTAATGACACATTTACAAAAATCTAGGGCAAATTAGAAAGAGTTCAAAGGCTGACATTCATTAAAGTGGACGAACATTTTGTTCAGTAAAATTGAAATAGATTTTACAAGAAGATTCAAATGCTACTTCAAATACAGAGATTTAATTAATATGCTTTAAACTTTTTACCTGAATTATTCAACTTCTACTTCTTAGAACAGGCCTTAGTGGATAACTAATTAGTAGTTCGTATCAGGAACAAGAAGTCATGAGAACCTTTTGGAAAAATACTATCACTTACTATTCATTTTTAATCAAGACAGCTGTTCAGGCTTGTCGGGGATTATTATTTCACACCAGGCCAGTTTGTAGTTAGTTGATATGGCTCAACTCATACTGCAACCAGTTTGCTAATGCAGAAAGTGGCTATGAAAGGGCTTCATGCCCACATACAACTTTAGTCCTGCCAGTACATAGATTTTAACCTTTGAGACTCTGAGCAGAGATCTTTTCAAGTTGTGCCTGAACTTTTGATTTATGAATAGGAACATGAAATAAGCAAACCTTGTTTAAAGCCACTGTGCTTATAGAAATTTGTTATACAACAGTAAAAAAAAACTATTATATGACTATTCCTTCAACATACTGGAAAAATAATATAAATTCTCTATACTTATTTCAATAGGTTTCATTTTCTTATGTGTCTTAAGGAGAAGCAAATCTAGACTTTAAAAAAAAGATACTAGAGATTAGAGAACAGAATAACCATTTGTGCAAGGCCATGATATGAGAAATGAAAAGAAGAATAAATATGAATAACTTTTTCTTAGTGTGTGCATCTAAATTTTAGCTCCTGCATCTAGGTCTTCTGGAACATCCTGGAAGAGGGTGTGGAAAGATTTTAAGAGCCAGAATACCAGGAATTCTGCTGTGACACAGTCCTTCCTAGAAATGGCTGCAATTGCAAGATTGAAACAATGACAGTATCAGTGGGCATGTTAATATGAAAAGAAGTAGATTTCCTGGGGTCCCACTGTTAGACAAAGAACCACAGGCAAATATTGACTGCCAGGAGAAGAATTAACCTCTTCCCGGGATGAGCTCTTTTATTGTTTGTCCAGTGAATATTAGTCTGCCCTGAAACTATGTAAAGATAACTAACAATAAAGAACTCAGAAGGCTGTATCTATGTGTTTGTGTATCCCCTCCATATATGTAAAAATTTAATGAAAGAAGAGAAGCTATCAACTTCAGCAGGGGTGGGTGGGAGGGACTGGACTAAAAGTAGCATGGAGAGGTTTGAGGGAGGGTGAGAGTGATGTAATTCTCTTTCAATTTTAATCATTTTCAAGATAAGAGAGGAAAAGTAAATAAAGATTTAAAAATAAAATATAAACAAATAAATATGTTTAAAACTAGATAATTTTATAGTTTGTTTTTATTTTAAGCTGAGAGTGATTACAAGAATTGAAAAGTTAAAATTTTAGAATTTATAAAATTCAAAACACAACAGTGCTAAAATAACACTATTTAAAAATTAAAAACATGTATTTAAATCAAGTTTCTATAGATTAAACAGCCAGTGTATGAAGTCTATTATTGTGTAGGGCCATGTCCTTCAGATTCCATCACTGTTTACCTACTGGTTTACCTAGAGCAATGCTCACTTATAAGCTCAATTCATGTGAAATATCCTACCCAGGAATGCCACATTTCTTATCCTTTGTGTAATTTTTACCATACCCATTCTGATGCTCTTTCTTTTTCACTAAGCTTTAGTTAGCATATAAAATAATAAGTTTCATTCTAATGTTTTCACATTTTATAGATTCTATCACTTTATACTATTAGATTTTTGTAAGTATGCAAATATTTGTCATTGCATTGCAATTGCCTATATTTTCAGCACAGTGGAATCATGTTTGTAGCCTAGGAGCAATAACTAAGGTGAGTACTAGGCTATATGATTCTGTGAATATACTCTAGGATGCTAGTACATTGTGGAGATTGCCTATTCCTTAGCATGTATCTTTCATTGTTAACCAATATATGACAGTATAGGTGGCCAATACAACACCCAATGCTATTTCTTCTGATTCAGTCTGCTATATATTAATAACACGATCCAGCTAAATCTGAGTGAGTTTGAATTTTTCTGAATAAAAAATAGAATTTATAAAAGAATGAAAGAGAATAAAGACTAGTATAAAGTGAATTTTCTCATAAGCTTTTGCCTCAAAGTTAATTTACTCAAGTGAAAAAGAAGCAGTACTAGACTATGGTAGAAGGGCTTTATTGTCAGAAGCTGCTCATAATATGAATGACTGAATTCATTAACTTGTACTTACTTTCAGTTCTGTAAGTCTCAGCAGCATCTGTGTAAATCACAGATGATTACAGTACTATTACTCAGTATTTCTGGCACAATCTCACACATAATGGACATGAAGGCATTTTAAAATACAAATAAAAGAGAAAACATTGCTGAAAATTAGTCTGTTTCTCTTCTATGTTGCTTTTATTGAATCTGTATTTCTCAGAATAATTATGTCAGTGGTTTTTGTCCTGAAACATTTTTGTTAATAAAAAGCATCCATTGTCATATCCAGTTAAAATAGGGGCGATGTTCCTTTTGATTACATTATCCCAACTCCTTTCTTTACATATTGCTGCTATTTGCACTTATTTATCTAATACCTAGTAGGAATTAATATATTCTTTTTTTCTTCCTGAATATACAGAATACTGAATATTCAAAGTTAATATATGTCTCATGAAAGAACACAACATGCCTTATTTATTTATTTATTTATTGGTGTGAATCAGTGGAAAAATTTTAAAGATTTACCAGTGTATAAATATGGATTGATTTTCAGTAGTCTAGTCACTAAAAAATGAAAAAGAAACACTTTTGATATTAAAAAAGCATGTAAGAAGAAAACATTTGAATATAACTAATATCCCCTGATATTTTTATATCAAGTGTTTTAAAAAGATGTTAAATAATGTTTTTAACTAATTGATTAACAGAATCAGTTTGGGGAGGGGACGCAACTGTGCAAGTGTTACAATCCTGTCTCTCACTGCCAACTCTGAAGCTTTGCCTCATTTTCTGGCTCTGGTCATAAAATCTATAGTACTTGCACTAAACTGAAAGTATCTTTGGGCATGTATAGAAGATATTTAATGGCACTTTAGCATCAACAATAAGAAAATAAAGAAAACAAGAATGATTTTCATGTGTCATCTTAGTTTGGGTTATTATTACTGTGATAAAACATTATGAGCAAAGGCAACTTGGGAGGAGAGGGTTTATTTTACCTAGAGTTTTACATAATAATTCTTCAACAAAAGTAGTAAGGGTAAGAATTTAAGCAGAACAGGAACCTGGATGCAGGAGCTGATGCAGAGGCATTGGAAAGGTGCTGCTTATTGGCTTACACCCTATGGCATTCTCAGCCTGCTTCCTTTTAGAATCCAGAACCAGCAATGGGATGGGACCTTCCACATCAATGACTAATTAAAATATTTCCTACAGGATGGTTTATAGACTGATTCTATGGAGGCATTTTCTCAACTGAGGCTTCTCTTCTCCAATGACCCTAGCTTGTGTCATGTTGACATAAACTTAACACATACATGAAGGAATATTTGGGGGAGATTTTGTGATGAAGATGGAAAATTTGGAAAGATATTTAAAATCTTCTATTTGCTTTAATTTATAATGTGTAAGATGTTGAAGGATAGTGATCTTTGCCAGAAGACTAACAAGTCAGTACTCTGTTTATTTCCTGTCTTTTGAACTCAGTGCATTTTATTGCATGGCCTCAAAAAGTTTTGTGAAATATTTAGTTGAGATTGGTTTCTCTTGTATTTTCTAAGGAATAGATTAAAATATTGGATGACTTTCATACTATTATTTTTTTCTGTATTCACCTTAAATGAATTGTCAGATGAATATAGACTGAGAATATGCTTAGCTTACGTTCATTTTATCAGTAACCTTTTTGTAGAAAGCTAAAGGATTTTCTGTTTATGTTGTCATGAAAGGCATATCAGGAGAGATGATATCTGATCAAGGTCAATAGAAGTTTTATAGAGGGTTTAAAAAGAAGAGGATTAACTATGTAAGGTGACAAAACTGGACATGCAAAAGCTGAAAGATGTCATTAAGCACCAAGTACTCAGTGGGTACCTTGGGATTTAAAACTTCAATGCTTGTAATTAAGGTAAGAAGTAGGGGTTGTATGCCTGTGTGTTTGTTTGCCTGTGGGAAAAAGGTTGTCGATTTAACATTTTGTTGGAGACTCTACTACTTTCAAGGGTGGTGATTGTTTTTACAAGCAGTGATATAATATATACTCTCTAAGATATCATTTTGTAGCAGGTATGTATTTAAAATGAAATGAAACTGCCAGGCCCAAGGAAAAAGAATGGGTAATACTGATAGTTATTTTCAGCTTACCCTGCACAGAATTTTTGTCTGTTTATGTTATAACAGTATAGTAATAAAATGTTGGAACAGTTGCATTTTTGTTCATTTGACAGGGATCGAGCAGCATCTATCTTTCTTGCCTCTTACTCTGAGTGAAGCTGTATCTCATGTATTTTCATATAAGCTCTTTCTTCATGAAAGGCCACAAGAACCATCCATAGTAATTTTCACTTGTTAAAAATTACATATAATAGTGTATGCATATATATATATATATATATATATATATATATATATATATATATTGAAATTATGCCACTTGAACTGACAATGCTTACTTCAAGAGCCCTAGTCTACCTAATAAGAACTCTGGTGCCAAGCATGGAAAATCTCCTGTCTAATTGTTGATCATGGGAATTCATGATACTTTCAGCAATACAGGCTATTGCTATTGCTCCTGCTTACCTCTGAGATGTTAAAGTCAAGTACCAATGTCAGAAGGCTCCATACACTTGGGACACAGGAGTCTCAGGATCCCAATAGAGAGTTAGATCTGACATAAAAGCCTTCTATCTTAAGAACTACCCTTCATAGAAGAAGGTGTTAAACAAGCTACCGAGAAAGGGAAGTAACCAATAGTACTAGCCAGCTTTGAAATTTGTAAGCCAAAACAAAAAGAATATAATGGTCAAAATATTCCTGAAGGTGTAACACTGGTTCTCATATGTTGGTGGCAATCAATTATAGTTAAGGTTTACTATCTAATTAGACTTAAGGTTTACTCAGCAGGAGGGAAATCATGTCTGGTCTTGGAACTTTATCCAACAACCTGGCATTAGCGGAGAACCTATTGCTGCTTCTTTACTAAACCAGCATAATTCCTAACTGTTATTCATCATTATTTCTGTACCCACAAATAGATGAGGTTCCCAACTCTCACCAAAGAAGCTTTTCTTTGCAATGGATAAACACTGTTACAGAAAAACAGAACTGGTCAAATTGAAGAGAGCAATTGACCTTGGGGGTCCCAACCCCACTGGATGCATGGACAAGAAAACTACTGCACCTAAAGCTTAGGGAACTTTGCAGAAAGATGGTAAGAATCAGAGGATCAGGAACTCTGTCTCCTAGAAATGACAGGGAAGCTACACCCATGATATTTCAACAATAAGGCCACCTAAACAAGACCTCAAGGTGACAACAACAATAGATATGTTAGCATGGAGTCATAGAAACTCATGAAGTCCCACCTCTATGTGAACTACAGGCAACAAAGAATGCTAATGGTGGGAGAAATGGTCTTCTCTCGTGAAAGACTCCCTCATTTATTACCCAGTAGCACATGGTCAGCTGAAATCATGCACATAAAAACTTTCAATGTATTCAGCAGGTTGTGCCTATATTTATGAATATATAGGTTTTATGTGTGCCAACAATTCTACCTATCTATCTGTCTGTCTGTCTGTCTGTCTATCAATTTATCTATCTATCAATTATCTATCTATCTACCTATCTATCTTTCTAAATTGGCAAGACAAGGCAGTCATGGGAAGAGTTTTATAAAAAAAAGGAAATAGGAGAGGATATAATTATATTTTAATAAAAAATGTTAATTGAAGAAACAAGAGAAAACACCCCTTTTATGACTCTTAAGCCCTATTTCACTGATTTGTATACCTTCTTTTCCTCTAGACTTCTGGAAATAGTTTATATGAATATGTTTTTCTATGATATAAATTTTAAATATTTCTCTTATGTATATTCAGTTGACTTTATGAAAAAATTGGCAGACCTGTCTTTCTTTCTTTCTTTCCTTCCTTCCTTCCTTCCTTCCTTCCTTCCTTCCTTCCTTCCTTCCTTCCTTCCTTCCTTCCTTTGTACATGGGAGCTGAGGAGCCAAAATCAGTTCTCCTTGCTTACATAGCAAGCACTTCATTGACTGAGCTCTACCCAATAACCTCTGCCCAAACTGATGTTTCTATGAGGGATAGAAACTCATGCAATATTATTGAATTCATTAATTAATAAACATTTAGATTTATAACACTCAATATGATTTGTGCATCTTGCCACTTTAAATAGAAATTTATACTCATCCCTTTGCTATATTCTGAATCTTAACTAAAGTAAGTCTATGCCTTCTAAGAAATTTGAAAATTATTTCCCTATTATTTCTACTAACTAAAAATAACATTGGAAGTCTGAATATATAAGATTGTAAAATATTGAGGTATATGGTATCTAGAACACACTCTAAAATTAGGTAATTATGACTGTTTTTGTTTTCTGTTGAGTGATAGTTTGTAGGACGTGGTATTTTATTTTTTATTGTGAGAGAAAACAAAATATATTCATGCCATGTGAAATACGTTGTCATAATGTGAAAGAAAAAAATAGAGCCTTTAATACAAATAAACAGATGTCTGATATTTAGACAGAGGTTGATACAGATATTGCTCTTTCAGTGTTACAGCACTCAGGGATGAATGCAAAGCTGAACTTCATAACTCAGCACACTGATTTAATTCATTACATTTTTCCTAAGTAAAATTTGTATAATTATCCAGCCAAATGTAGAGTGTGCTTAGCAATTTAGAAACGTGTTTGAAGAAGTAGGCAAAGGTGTTGAGTAACTTGGCTAGCTTTCAATATAGCAAGAGAAACAGCAAGGTCAATAGCTGTAAGGTTTAATTTTGGTTTAACTGGATTATGTTGAAAACTTTGTTGTTCAGTCAATTATTTCACCAGAGGCAGATGCAATTTCATGCTGTGTTGTAAGGGTCCCTCGTGCATTTTTTATCTAATCAACAATAGATTGGATGTCAACAACTTGCTGAATAATCGAACAGTACACATTAGGGAGAGAAACTTGGACTTTGCTCAGGCATATTTTTCAATAGTGACTTGGAAGAAACATTTTGTTGTCTTAAAGACATATAGAGACCAGGGAAGTAGGTTTTTTGTCAAAACTTAATGTATTGAATAGGCCAAGGATCAGAAAGAAACTGCTTGTTTGGAACCCATCAGTTGATGACTTTGAGAAAATGGGCTTTCTTTCTTGACCTCATGTTTTCCAGACATACATGGTGAGGGTAATAGCACTGCACCCTTAAAAGACTTGCATTTAACTACTTGTTCAATCATCATTTGTCTCTGTCCATTTTGTAATATGTACAGACTGATGACTGAACACTCCAAACTCTTGACACACAGAGAGCTTTTCCTGCAAAAGTATATTATCTTTTGCAAGCAAAAGCTTTGGCAAGAAAAATCTGATTTATGTGATGGTATGTGGTATTTTAATGATACGATTTAATGAAATTTAAGTAAGTTGATTAAATATGAGCATGTACAGTGTTCTGAGGGCTTCAGAGAGGCTATAAAGATCAGGCATGAAAATTATACAACTGTCTGTGGGGAAGATGATGGCAAGTAATTAGAAACATCATAAATGGCTAGGATTTGACACTTAAATAGCTTCACAAATGTTTTAAACTGGCAATCCATTTTAAGTAACAAAAGCTAGACATTAACCAAGATCAATTATGGTATGATTCATACAAGAGTAATAACTAACATCTAATCAGCAATGCAGAAACAAACAAATTAAAAAAAACCCTTGTTTTTAGATAAGTATGGTTAAAATGAAATTTTAATGTGAATTCTGGTAGCATGGTGTGAATTATCCTTCAACTTTGCCCAGGGGACATAACAGGCAAGGTTTTTAAATGTATGAGAGCATCAGTAAGCTGAAGGGAACACAGAAAGAGTGTACTATTGAAAACCTTCTACTAAGTTGCCAAAAGTTCTGAGTATTCAGCTTACTTTCTTCTTGTCTGAAGTTATTACTGTTTCTCTTGGTAAAGGAATTAAGAAGATATGCATTGATACATTTGATATAATGCATAAAGAAGTCTTGTCTGAATAATAGCTTATATATGTGGAGTGAGAGAAATTTAGAAGGGAAAGAAATGCAACGTCTGTGTATAGACTGGATTATTTCTGTCTGCCTGCTGCAATTTTACATGGTTTCGAAAACAGAGAGAGTACAAAACAGGCAGAGACCATAGATGATTCTATTTTATAAATAGGTAGTATGTAAGTTGACAGGTTTGAGTTTTGTTCTTTTGAAACAACTTTGAAATGTAACTGATGTTGCCTTTGCTGGTAGATTTCAAGAAACACATGTTTATGCAACAGAAATAATGTGTGTGTGTGTGTGTGTGTGCATTCTTCTCTGTGTGTCTGCTATGTGTAGATGGTGTCTGTGGATGTAAGAATATGCCATTCAATCTTTGGGAGCTGAAGTTACAGGAGGTTTTTGAGCCATATAATGTTGGAAACCGAAATCAGGACCCAAGGGGAAAAAAAAGAGTAAATGCTGTTAACTACTGGAACATCTCTGTAACCCAGAAATAAGGTAGAAATTTCTGGTTTCTTTGGATACTGTGTTGTTCCATGTGATGTGTTTTCTGGAAACTGTCTTATGAGAGGACGCTTTTGCTAACGCAGACAATTGGGAGGATGTTTTTGGAGGCTGTTTGGAAAAGGGACATTTGATGTTTAGCTAGAGTGGATTCTTTTGGATGTTTGGAAAAGATATAAATATTGTCCAATGGACAGTGGATATTGCTGGCCAGTATTGGTATGCCTTACCATTCTTTGTTAGTCATGGTTTGTCTTGACTTCATAGAGAGAAACACACCAAAAAATTCTGGTGATATTCCAGCAGCTTCTTGCTGCTTCTACTGACTTGGACCAACTGGCTGAGCTTTGCAGTCTCTTTTGGATTAACCTGCCATTGCTAATTTGTGAATGGTGTTTGTGAATGGATCAGGTTGCCACTGCTGATTCATGTGAACTGACTGCTGATATCCTGACAATGCAGATTGGATTTGTTCCAAAGAAATATTTCTAAACAGGTATACCTTTTACTTTGCTCTATTAACCTTTCCTTTCCACTACATCTGGTCGATGGTGTGCTAGAAGAGACAATAAAGCATTTACGAACACTTATTAAAAGTAGGTTTTCCCAGAACAAAAAGGGCTAGCATAATCAAACTATATATGCCATTCTTGAAGCTTGACCAAAATGGAAATACTGACCTCAGGCCATGGATAATTTTATCAACATTATCTGCAGCATCACAGCTCAGCAGAGCACATTCTTTAAATTCATAATCTCACTATGTAAAGTTAAAACATCCGGAGAGGTGTTTGAATTATATTCCAGTATGAGTAAGAAAGGCATTCTTGTTAGAACGACCTAAGACAGGCTCAGTCTTGTTTATGAAATAAAAATTTTGGAGATGTGGAGAGATTTTGCGGCTTCTTGGCAGGAATCTGACATTAGGCTAGAACAAAGAAGTAATTTCAGTCAGGAATCTAAATCTTAGACTAGAACATGGAGGTAATTTCAGGCAGGAATATAAATCTTAGGCTAAAATAAAGAAGTAATTTTAGGCGGAAATCTAAATCTTAGGCTAGAATAAAGAAGTAACTTCAGGCAGGAGTATAAATCTTAGGCTAGAACAAAGAAGTAGGCTTCAGGCATGAAAATGACTTTGGGCTAGGACAGGGAAGTAGGCTCAGATATTTTGGTCATCCTGATAAGCTTTTAGAAACCTTTGTTTATTGCCTTGCTTATTCTTTGACTATTTGTGTTTATTTTCTTGCTTGTTCCTTGACTATTTGCATCTATTGTATTTCTAGTTTCTCAACCTAGAACTGACCTTAATACTTGCATGTAATTAAAATGGTAGGTTTAAAAAAAGTCTAAGTCTACACAGAAAACTTTTTTAAAGTACAGATTATCACTAATTTCCCAGGATAGTTCTGAATTTATGCTGCTCCTGACTGCAGGGTAATGAGAAAGGCAAGTACATATATGATGACAGAATGGTTTTAAGCAAGTAAGGAATTTTAGCAGTTATAGAAAGTGTAAAATAAGAAGGTCTTGCTTAATAATATGTAAAAACTAAATATGAGGGAGATGGATGGGAGGAGTTGGAGAAAGAAAAGAGAAGAGGAAAATATGTAACTATATTTCAATTTTTAAAATATATTTTAAATACAAATATGAAAAAATAAAATGTATGTATTTTGTTTTTTTGTTGTTTGTTTTGATTTTTAAGACTGTGGCTCATGCAATCCAGGCTGTCTTGAATTTATATATAGCTGAAGATAACTTACGTTCGTAAGCTTCATGCCTCTATCTCTCAATTTTGGGTATTACAGATTTGTACTGTCACATCTGGCCAGAAAATTGTAGGCATTGATTACCAGAGAACTACACTAAAAATTAGAGTGATATAATTTAATGAATATTGCAGTTTTACAATATATTGCTTAACAATGAACCACCGTTATGAGAAAGCATATAAAATGGAATGATTGTATGAGCTAATTCAATAAGTCAATGAAACAACAGAGTCTTTAGACTTTTTTTTTGTAAGTACATGAAGCAGGAATTTGACCTCATTGGACATGGTAAGGAGGAAGTGAAAAAAAAGCCAGTGGGTGGAGGCAACTTAGACTACAGTTTCTCCTCCTCCTCTTCCTCTTCCTCTTCCTCCTCCTCCTCCTCCTCCTCCTCCTCCTCCTCCTCCTCCTCCTCCTCCTCCTCCTCCTCCTCCTCCTCCTCCTCCTCCTCTTCTTCTTCTTCTTCTTCTTCTTCTTCTTCTTCTTCTTCTTCTTCTTCTTCTTCTTCTTCTTCTTCTTCTTCTTCTTCTAGTTAGAACTATCCTTCCCCAGTTTCACAGTGCATACTTCCATGAGACAATAAAAGCATACTCCTCTACTATAGTAGGATCTAACAGCTTGGGTCTTAGTCATTATGTTGGCAAAAGACAAATTAATAAGATAAAAGTAGTTTATTAAAGTAGTTTATTAGCATAAGCAATTCATACAGTTGGAGGAAAGTTTGGGCCATGGGTTGATTGGTCATGGCTTGCTGGGCAAACAAGTGGACCTGAGGACCCAGAACATTTATGCTACAAATTGGGTATGGTGACAGTAGTCTGTAATTCACACAGGATTGTTGCAGTACATTCCTGCCTTATAGTCTAGCTGAATTGGTGTGCTTCAGGTTCAATAAAAAGCTTCATTTAAAAGAAAAAAGCAGATAATGTCAAGAGGAACAAAGGAAGACATTAAATGCAAGCTCTGTTGCTTGCAAGTACATGCATAGGGACATGCATACACACCATTATATATCATGCAGTCAATGGAAATATGTGAGGTTCTTAGACTGTTGTATATTGGTTAAGTTTATAGAATAAACTTGAGTTTATCTATGATGTCCAGGGTGTGTGTAACTCTCCAATTTAAGAGCCTATTATGGTGTTGGGGGAAAATATAGGTACAAAAATAATTATAATGAAAATTGAATAGAGGTGATATTACACAGAAGCAAATTAAAGAGAATTTACATAATTTTCAAATGAAGGGAAAGGCATGGGAGATCAGAGATAATTTTAAGGAACAAAGGTATAGTAGGCAGAGTAGTAGGCCTTCAAAAATCCATTCCCTGAACTTCAGAACTTGTCAAAAATGTAGTTTGTGGAGGTTACGGTAGCTTTCCCCTGCAATCTCAACACTTGGAAGATGAAGCAAAAGGATCATCTCATATTAGAGTTTAGCCTAAGATTCAGAGTGAGACACTGTCTAAACCAAAAGCAAACGCAAAGCTCTAGAAAATAGGCTGGATGTTAGAAGACTTACAAACAGGGCAAGATTGTGAGCTTGAAGACATCAAAGTAGCTTTTCCTGGATTGCAGAAAGGAACCCGTGTATTCTCAGGTGCCTAAGATGTTGTGGCTTTTAAAAAACAGACAGTATTAAAAATTTTTAATCCAGAATTGTTCCTGTCTAAAGGAAATACAGGAACAAAGACTGGAGCAGAGACTGAAGGAAATTCCATCCAGAGACTGCCCCACCTGGGGATCCATCCCATATGCAGCCCCCAAACCCATCTCGATTTCTGACAGGATCCTGATATTGCTGTTTCCTGAATGACTTTGTCAGAGCTTGACCAATACAGATGTGGATGCTTGCAGCCAATCATTGACTGAGCATGGGGACACCATGGAGAGTTAGGGGCAGGACTGAAGGAGTTGAAGGAGATTGCAACCCTATAGGAAGAATAGTAATATCAGACAACCAGACCCCATAGAGCTCCCAGGGACTAAAGCACTAACCAAACAGTACACCTGGAGGGACCCATGGCTCCAGCTGCATATGAAGCAGAGGATGGCCTTATTTCGCATCAGTGGGAGGGGGCCCTGGATCCAGTAAAGGCTTGATGCCCCAGTATAGGGGAATGCTAGGGTGGTGAGACAGGAGTGGTTAGGTGGGTGAGGGAGCACCCTCATATAAGCAGGGGGAGGGGAATGAGATAGGAGATTTGCAGAGGGGAAGCTGGGAATGTGGATAACATTTGAAATGTAAATAAATAAAATAACCAATAAAAAAGGAGACAGTATGGTATGTGGATTATAGCATATGCAATGCATTTCAGTAATTTTTGATATGTTAAAATTAGTAATAAAATCAATTATTCTTTAAGTTTACAAGGGTTCAATATCTAGAGTGAACAATATCAAAAGAGGGAAATAAAATATATTATGGAAATCCTTGATTTTACTGTTCATGCCAGTTGGAGCCTTAGATACTAGGTTCTGTTTCTCTAAAAATATAGAAATTTCAAAGCTTTATCCTTAAGAAAATAGCGTTTGAGACACTCTGAGGAGGAAGCTGAGTCAGCAACCCTGAGCAAGGCAGATGAAATTCTGACTTGTGTTCTTTGTCATCTTCCATATGAGCCAGTGCATTAGGAATGGGAAAGGAACGATTCATCTTTCATTGTTCTTTCATGGGCTCTGTGTGGGCTGGATTCTCTAATGCTTTATTTCAGGCCATTTCCAGTTATTCTGTAAGATCAATATTTCAAAGTAACAATAGATTCTGGATGTATACACAGGTTTGAGTGTGTGTCTGTGTGTGATATTTTTCTCCATTTCTAACCTTTTTTATTGCTGCCATAGCAATAAAAAATCAGGACAGGGCAGGTCTACAGAGCTCTGAAAATGGCAAGTGATCAATAAGAAACAAAGTCCTATTAATTCATAAAGGCCAGGTGGAAACTCCAGGTGGAAGGGAGAAGAAAAAGATGGTGGGAAATAAGTAGAGGAAAGTAATATCCTAAAGGTTGATTCTAAAGGTGATTAGGATTTCGTAAGAGCCTTTAGAGCCTGCTAATTTTTTAAATTGAAAAAATATGCACCAGAAAACACACATAGTAGATAGTCTAGGCAAGACTGATCACCTTGTTCTAACACACAATTCAATAAAACAAAATCTTTTGACTAAATTCCCTTTCTTTCTACCTTTCAGAAGAGAGGTGTAAAAAAGCCTCCTGTTGTCAAGGGAGTGGGGAAGAAGTCACCATGACAACTTGAATCCAGAGAATTTGTTATGTCCCTCAAAATAGACAAATAAGAGAAAAAGGAAATTTGAAAAGTGGCTCATTTTGAAATAATCAGTTCTAGAATTGTGAAGAAGCATTTGGAATGTTGTATTTATCAGGTATGAAGGTTCACTCTTTATGTGGCATCCCTCCACCTTCCCTAAGGGCAGCAGAAAGCTTTCTGCTCAGGTAAACATGCAGGGCATGCTCCTTTTCTCTTGTCTCCACTATGCAGTCTATACGTATCTATTGGTTTATATGACACACATTCTTACTATTTGGGGCAATTTATTCTTGCACAGGGTGCCTTTGCATTTTCCTGGCATTTGACGTGTATCTACCAGTTCATTTCTGGGTCCTGCAGGTCATGCAGCCTTTTATGCTTCCTGTAAAGTAAAGGAATACCCTTCAACTTAGACTGCCAAATTGGCCATGGCTACTGAAGCAGAAACAGGTTTACTGCTAACTATAACATCTTATTTATTCTTGAGACATCATTATATAATATATATTTTACCTAATCTGATATTTTTTAATGCTCAGATTCACATGTTTAGAAAGAGGTAAAGAAGAGTAGTATTACACTCCCATAGAACTCTTAAGATTATGTTGTTAATCTCTGGGGTCTAGAGTTAATTCCTGCTCAGAAAAGTTGCTATAGATTACAGCATCCTTTCCCTTAAAATCCTTTGATCTAGACACTGAAATGTGGCAAAGTAAATATTGGTTTTGTTTGGCTTGGTTTGGAGTTCGTTTTTTAGTATGATGGAGAAATGGCTTTTGGCAGGTTGGGTGAAAAATTATTAGAAAATAGTGTTTCTAAAGGATGTAAGAGATATTGGAGGCAGGAAACCACAGGAAATAACTTAGCCATCCCCAGCTCCATTTCAGTTGGGTGATGCACACACCCTTTCCTAATGATACATCTAACATTTTGTTGACAATCTAGGACTTCCACCTGCATCAGGGTACATTCATATTTGTTTTAAACAGTTGAAAAAGTTTCTCTTTTTCTTTACAGCCATTATAGATTCTATTCTAACATACCCTTGTGTAGTCTTTGTGGAATGGCACAAATTTTAATTTGAACTGTTTTTGGGTGATTGCTCCACAAGGCAAGCTGTTTCTTCTAAACGAAGTTTTAGGAAGAATCCATATTAACCATCTTACGACTATAGATAACTTGATGTGAATATGACTCAAATTATATATATTATAGGAAGGGTCATACACAGTGATCAATTTTTTTCATAATCTAAAACTGTTAATCTAACTAAAGAACCACTTAAATAATTCTACTAATAACCCGGCTCCTCCTCTTGAAGCCCATCAAAAGCAGTCATACACAATAACATGAACCTTACATATTTTTACTCATGTGGCCTTTGTTTTACTCATGTGTATTTGTTTCTGATTGGCACTACCATTTTGCTTAAAATAAAGTAGCCTTGCTACTTTGCAATCTAAGTGTGTCTTTACTTTATTCTTGAATAAGATCCACAGAACCTGGTAACAGCTTGCTTAGCCCCTGTCTACTGCTCATGCACATCAGATACATGCCATTCAGGGAAAATTGAAACAGAGAAGTGGAGCTGGACAGTAGGGCACAATTTTGGGAAGGTAATAGAAAATACTACCAGAAAACCATAGGACCAAAGAATTTTTATATGCCGTGCTAAGAATTTTAAGTTTTCCTATCAAAAGTAATAGAAAACCATTGCTATCAGGTCTCACAGAAACCACCCTACCCTAAAGAAAAAGTATGAGACAACTATACAACCATGTGTGGTATGTTATATGTCCTCAGAATATGCTGAGATAGCACAAAGAAAGGACAGATATAACACCTTTGTGGTTGGGGTGGGCAGGTGATTGTTACTGAGAAAAATGAGTGTCACATGTAACATTTCTTAAAAAAAAAAAATGGCAAAGAAAATAGAGAAGGAACATGGTGTTGTAGAGGATGGGTTAAAAATGCTTAAAGGCAGGAGGTTATGACACAACAAGGAAATAGTTTCATTGTTGATTTTTGGATTGAAAAGAACATCCATGTTTGACATGGTGGAAGATTTAAAGAGATTACAATTATAAATAGCTTCTGTCTTAAACTAAGGAGTTTATGTGCAGTTCTATAAGCTATCAAGAATACTGGAAAGCAGGAAGCAAAATATTTAAATTTGGGTTCTGGAGTATTTCATTTGACAGCAGTTTTCTACTGGATACAGAGAAGTAACGCCTACATTTAAAAGACAGGCAAATGAGGGACAAGCCTGACTGCATAGGGGTTGGTGTCAAAAGTATCCCTTCTCCAGGAAAAAGACATCAGGATGGGTACAGCCCTCATGCCTCACTGGACAATGACAGGAGGACCAGAGCCACTACAAGATCCCCTTTAATTACTGGAGGTCAGGCCTCTATCCCCTCCTTGGCAAGATTAGAATCGCCACAGGCCCTTCTATAATTGGAGAAGGGAGGAGATGTCAGGGGCAGCCCTGCTTATACACTGAAGGCCTAAAATCAGCCATAAGCCTAAAATCAGCAATAGGCCTGACATACATGCCTACTTACACAAAGTCTTGGGTCTCTGTGCAAAAACACTGAAACAGATGGCGATAAGCTATTGTAAACAGGCAGCTTTTGTGGAAATCTACCAGCCTGAGTAGTCATAGATTCTGTAAATAGGCAGTCTTGGCAGATAGTACTAACTTAGATAAGGACAAGTGAATTATAGGCAGAGTCCTGTATTTATATTAATTATATTATGTATTAATTATAGGCAGTAACCTGTCCCCTGAAACTTTACCCAGCTGATACCCTGTTCTGAAAGATATCTGTACCCCCCGAACACCTACACTCCTGTGTCATCCCCCTCCCCACATCCTGCATTTTTGTGTTTATAAACCCTGTGTTAAAAAGTAAAAATTATGATTTGAAGATAATAATAATAATAATAATAATAATAATAATAATAATAATAATAAAGACAGGCAAAGCTAGACTTTGTTGAGACCTAAGCTCGAGTCCCTGTTCAGGCGCCAAAATAATGTTGGGGTCCAAGCTCGAGTTGCTGTTCGGGCGCCAAAATAATGTTGGGGTCCACACTAGCCCCACGTTGGGGCGGCCAAAATAAATGTTGCAGCCCAGGCAAAATGTTGAGGCCCGGGCCGACCCATGTTTGGGCGGCCACTGTATCCCGGCCCAAGCTGCTGCTCCGGTCTGCAGGTCGGATTTCAGCAAGAGCGAGCGTGAGGGCAGACTCAAAGAATGGAGACCAGACAGGGTGTTATTCAATCCCGTTTATTCTTCAGTCTCTCTTCCTCTAAGTGTCTCCTGTCTGAATCTCCCTCTATAGTCTGATGTCTGGTTCTATCTTCTATAGTCTGATTTTAAGCCACGCCTCTAAGTTACACCTTTAATCATGCCCTTAGGTCTTGTCTCTAAATCTGATCTCTATACTTCTAAGTCATACTCTTAAGTCACACACCTTTAATCTCACGCGCCTTTAATCTCAAGGTATCTAAATCAAGATTATCGGAGTGTTCTCAGCTGTTGTAGGATATTGTAATTCAAGTCTCATGTCAGGGTATATGGCTCAAGATGGCTGCAAAGCTGATAGCCGCTTTCTGCTAAAAGTTGGCCCCCAACAAGACTTCTTGCCTGGTGAACCCAAACATATACAATGAGGGTCAGAACTAAATATATGATAATTTATTGGGAAAGAGGAACTTTTTGCCATGTATAGAGGGTCCAAAAATGACATTCATATAGTTGACTTGAGAGAATAAGTAATATAAATCATTGAGATAGAAAATTCTAAGCCAAAATTTGGCTTGGTTAAAATTTACATAAATCCTAAGCAAAACTGGTTTGCAATGTGTATGGAGCATTCTATTTAGAGACTTTTCATGGCCTTTAAAATTGAGAGCTCAGTTAACATGCAGTCTGTACACATATATGTAAATTGCTGCTAGTATACTCATTCCTCTGCATTGATCCTATATGGCTACTTTTTATACATTTAAAAAGATTTTTTTCTTTTTTTAATTTCTTTTTATTTATCTTTCTCTTGTATATTATATCTTAACAGCAGTTTTTCTTCCCTCCTCTCCTGCTGGTCTTTCCCCTTCTATCTCTCTTCTCACCCAGATTCACTTCTTCTCTTTTTCTACTTCAGGAAAGACAAGGCCTCCCAGGGATATCACCCAAACATGTCATAGCTAGTTATAATGAAACCAAGCACAGACCCTCCTATCAAGACTGAATGCGGAAACCCCTCAGGAACCAAAAGCTCCCAAGAGCAAGCAAAAGAGTCGGAGACAACTTTAATCCACTAAAAGATACTTAATGGCATATTCTGCATTCAATGTGTTACTTGGGTTTCATAAGCTAAAACATGTATTTCCAGGGAACTCAACATAAGCTTTATTTATTGTACTTTTGTTTCATGGGTAGGAATGTTTTGCCTGTTTGTGTGCCTGTGTAGCAAGTGTATGCCTGATGTATCTGAAGCCTAGAAGGGTTTCAAATCCCCTTGAACTGCAGTTGCAGATGGTTGTGGGAATGATTATGGAGGTGCTGAAGCTGAACCTTCATCTTGCTAAAATGAATCATTTCTCTAATCTCCAAAACTAAACATTTTATATTCATCAATACTTGTAGTGGTAAGGAAAGATACAAAATGCACATCTTTTACATGACCTACAGAGAAACCAGATGTTTGGAGCTAATTTTATGGTTTATACTCTTCAATTTTTCTTCTAGTACTGCTGTATCCAATCTCTTTGACCAAAATTCTGATTATAGCCGGGGATACATTGAGATTCTCAAGGAGATTGCTGCTATCACACAAAACTGTTCTCAGTTCTGCATAATGCTTGGAACAGCTTCCTCAGCCACTGCAGATGTGTTAGATAAGAAGTCTCTCTTCCTCAGAGTGCAGCAATGGAAACAGAGTAGGATTTGTATATCACACAAAAGCTGCTTACATGCATTTCTTGACACTATTCTTGATGCAGCTTTAAAATACACATTACTGTGACTTGAATTTTTCAACCTTTCTGTAAGAAAAGTGGCTATGCAAGGTATTGGGATATGAGCCTAAGTGATGCCTGTTTTTCAGTAGTTAAAAGGCTATAAAGAGTGACAAACAATGAATATTTGGATATTTACAAAATTACATCATGATGCAAGAACAATGAGTGGAGTATGTGAAGTTCTGGGAGGTAAGTAAAAGACTGTAGAAGATTTCTCAAGAATGATCGCTAGAATCACCCAGATTTTTCAAAGTGTGTAATAGAGCTAGCTTACATAGTCAACCTTGCTTAATCCTAGATAGAACTGACTTAAAAACTGACCTGGCACATTTCAAAGAAAATAAGACAAAAGGAAAGAATATAAGCCCCCAAGTCAGAGCTCTGTAAATCCCTGTTATCATTTGTGCTGTCTTCACGTAAGAAAGCACAGTAAGAACAATTCTACCAGAATTAATGCACACATTTTAAATGTTTTCATTCTCATGTACGCATACAAAACAAAAAGAACTCTAGAGGTCGCTGATGAGCAGACCTGAGACTTGCTTCTGCAGAGTTTCTCTTTGCTCAGAATTGTAACAACGGTTATAAAGGATTATATAAGAATGTTTGGGCAGAAGAAACTCCCCCTTTGACAGTCCTCCAACATTTTAACCACACATCTATAGTTGTGACTCATTTTAGTTTAATGACATTTTGAATGGAATCTACAACATAATTTCATAGCTACAATGATCTCATGACCTCAGAGAAATATCCATCAATTTATTGTCTTAAATGTCTCCTGGGTACTATTTGTGCACCAGGCACTGTGACCCTTGAGTGCATTTAAATCCACTACATTTGTACATTTTAGTATGTGACTCTGAAGCTCAGAGAAATGTATTTTGGCCCAAAGTCACTCATGGGTTAGTTATTAAGCAAAGATCAGAACTAAATTATTCTGAAACTCTCCTGTCAATTTTCTCAGTCTTCTTCTTTCTAGTGAATTATTTGCGCTCTGAATTAAGGCCAATTCAGTTTAATGAAACTTTACTGAGAGCCTAATGTCTATCATCCATATATTTTGATGAACTACTTAGTCTATCAAAATCAACATATTGGCACATAAGTATAAGTAGTTAAGTATTAATATAAAGTACTTACCTTTACGTGAACATAGGGGGTCATGGGAGAGCAAAAGGAGGCACCAAACTTTTTTAGGCATGCTGCAGGGATGGGGGAGAGTGAGTAAAATGGAGGGCACTCTAGGCTAACTCAAACAGTTACAATATGATTGCACCATTTACAAAACTGTTTTTGTCCACTCTTGCTCTCTCTTGTTATTTGTAACTTCTGTGAAATAATTTTTCAGCAAACAGCAGAAAACACAAACCCAAATGTTCGATGGGATTGGGTACAAACCTATTTTACACATGTTCAGTGTAAAATAATATAATAATAATATTAATAAGTGTTTAAAGTGGTAAACTACAAGATATGAATATAACCTTTATATAAAGAGGAGTTAATTCAATACTAAGAGAAAATTATTTAATTTACACATGGTATTTTTTGAGATTTCATACACAAATTCTCTCCAATTTCTTCATTGTCTTCTCAATTCCTTTTCAATTCATGACCTGTTCTTTAATTATTATTTCTCTCTGTGTTTGTCTCTGTCTTCATTTCTGACTGTGTGTCTGTCTCTGTCTCTCTGCCTCACCATCTCTCTGCCTCTCTCTCTCTCTTCTCTCTTCTCTCTTCTCTCTCTTCCTCTCTCATGCACACACACACACACATACAAGCTTAATATATTTAGTGTTGTTTTTATGTACATATATTTAGGGTTGACACTTGATCTCGGTAACCTATTGGAGAGCTCATCTCTACAGTAAATTGCTTCTTGCTCCCTCATAGCCTGGAACTTCTTTCTCTTTGGATAACTCCTTGTGGATTTTTTTCCTTCCTAGCTACACTGTTCTGTCAACTGATATTGTCACCATTCAGATCTTGTTTAGCAGCCATATTGTTGATATTTTGTAGGTATACCTTTCATGTGTCTTGAAATACTGTGTAGTATTAGGCATCCACCCTCTGCTTGTACAGAATTACTTTCCACTCTTTTGTGATTTTTGTCCTGAGTACTGAGTGTAGTGATTGTGATACAGATATATCAATTGGGGATGGTCACTGCATGGTCAACTATTCCCTCCATTTGGACAGCTGTTGATCTTTGTATAATCTTTATCTGCTGCAAAATGAAGTTTGTCTTATTGTTATTTCATGCATACATGTATATGCATATATGTTCCAAAATATAACCTGTTCAGTCCATAGAGTTTTATTTGTATGTATGTTTTTAGGGCTAACCGTTTGGCACTGGACAAATTAGTGTGCTCTTCCCTGGGAAAGATGATTTCTATTGTCTGCAGCTTTTCTCAGTTGCCTATAGTTCTTTGTGCAGGGTTGAGGCCTTGTGGGCCTTTCTCTATCCAGTTTGATATGTTCATAAGTGTTATTCTTGTGCAGTTCACATTTGGGCACATTTGAAATTTCATGGGCACAGCTTTCCTGTTGTATCATGAAATACTATATAATATAAAGGCATCAACCTTCTGGGCCTTTTGTTTTTCCATGTAAAGTTGAGAAATGTCCTTTCAAGGTTTGTAAAGAGTTGTCTTGGAATTTTGATGGGAACTGTGTTGACTATGTAGATAGCTTTTGTTTGGATGGCTGTTTTCAAATGTTGATCCTACAGATCTATGAGCATGAGAGAGCTTTCCATATCCTGATGTCTTCTTCAAAGTGTTACAGTTTTTGTCATACAAGTGTTTGACATTCCTGGTTAGAGTTACCCAAAGGTAGTATGTATTATTTGTAGCTATTGTGTAGAGTGTTGTTTCCATGATTTCTTTCTCAGCCCAATTGTCATCTATGTATGGAGTTTTAAAATAAAGTTTATAAAATAATGTTTTCCTATTTCTTTTCAAACATGATTACTGTTATCTTCTCTTTCCATCTGAATTGGCTCCCTCTCTCCTTTCCAGTTAAAGCCTACCACTTCTCCTCTTTCTTTTTGTGTCCTACTATCCTTTTTTCCTAGGGTACCTTCCTCCATCCTTTTCTTGTTTTCAGATTATATACTCAAAGGTTTGGAAATCGGATCCACAACTAAGAGTACTTGTTCCATTGATTTCCCTGAAAATTCTATATAATTTTCTTAGGTATTAATTGTAGTAGCAGGAAGGGCTTGAGATCTGTATCTTCTTTCTCACCTCATGTTATTCCTTCTGTTTAACTTTACCACACATTTCTATTACTCTCAGAGTGCTCAGGGAGGAAAGAATAACACTATGGCAGTTAATGAATGGATAGGCACAACAGCCAATACTAATTTGCTACAGTTGGACCTGGAACACATGGCTGAAGCTAAACTGTGTAACTAAGTTGAAGTGGGACATGAAAAGAAGCTGCAGATTCAAGCATTCTCCAAAGTACGAACATTTAATATGTCTTGAGCAGAGTTTAAAACTTTGATCTGTAGATTTCATCTAAGCATATAAACAATCAGTCTGCTAAATGCTCAAGAAATGGCTTTTAACCCTATACATTGATGCATATAGCAAGGAAGAACTCAATGAATGATGACTCAGCCAATCTTTGTGATTCAGTCTCTTTGATAGAATCTATTTCAAGCTCTTTCAAAACCCATGCCTTTAATCCCTGGACCTGGGAGGCTGTGGAATGTGGTTAATTTTGAGTTTGATGCCAGCCTGGCCTACAGATTAAGATCAAGGTCTACTAGGGCTGCCATACAGAGAAACCCTGTCTCAAAAAACAAAGCAATGACACAACAAAAGAAAGAAAGAAAGAAAGAAAGAAAGAAAGAAAGACAAGGAAAAAAAGGAAGGAAGGAAAGAAAGAAAGGAAGAACAGAAGAAAGCAAGCAAGATATATTTTGATATAGCAGATGTTAAGTTCAGGTCTTTCTGCTCATATTTTGCATTTCTATTGAATCAAAGAAAAAAACCGTTGGCCCCTGACTAAGAGCTCTGGCTTGGCATCTTTCCAAATTATCTCATTTCATTTTGACTTACATGCCTTCCAAAATAGTCAACCTTTCGTAAATTTCTTTATTTGTAGACTTACCTCTGCATGCTTATTTTTGTTTTCAAAAAGGAAAAAAAAACTCATTATATGGAACTAAAAAAATGACCCAGATTTTGTATTTATGTGATCTAAATACAATGTATGATCTAATATATATGTACATGTATATACATTTTAGTAATAAATGTTCATCCAATTCTATCAATAATACATCATGTGTAAATTAGTGTCTGAATTAATGTTGTGTAGCTGCTGCTGGAAAAAGGAACCTATTTTATTGCACAATAAAATGTTTTTAATTGTTGGAGTAGAACAGCTTTATTATATACTCATTACTTTGGGAAACAGTAAACTTTTCATTGATCAAAAATGTTACCAGTCATACAAGAGTGAAAATAAAGAATAGCACTCTTGAAGGGGAGAAAGAAAGCAAAATAAAGTAACAGTATATTTTTTTAAATGCAAATGGAATATAGTTAAGAAGAATGCTTAAAGCAGAGTTAAATAAATTCAGTTGTTTGAAGTCAGTTGTTTATATCAAAAGCTTTGAAGTCTTAGCTTGTATTTTAATTTAGTTTGTATTTTAATTCAAAAAGATTTATAAAAATATTAAGTTAATGTTTAATGAAACAAATCTGTTTTCTTGGTGTTTTAATTATAGACACTTTTGATGGTGTGTATATTTTGCTTTCAATTTATCAAAAGCAATGATACTTTTATTAATAGAAAAATATTTGTGTTGATATATTAGTAACTTTAAAATTATACATATACCAAGTGTATATTTACATACATTTGTATAAATACTGCTATCTATATGGAATGAGTCATAATAATTATTGTTAATATAATGTCTTCTAATAATAATTATTCAAACAATAATTTACAAGAAAATTTATAGGTTTACTTTAAATCTAAATACTGATAATGAGAAGATTGATCACCCAATGTAATATACATTTAGCAGGCATAATGATCTGAGTTTCGATCCCCAATATCCACATAAAAGCAAGACATAGTAGCCCAGTAACCTCAACACTAGGTAAGAAGAATAGCGGTAGACAAGTATATCCTAGGGGTTTGATGGTGAGCCAGTCTAACTGAAATAAAAACCTGTAGGTTCTGTGAGAGATCAGACCGTATCTCAATTAATTCACGCACAACAAAAGACACCTCAAGTCCACTTCTAGCCCCCTCCCCAACATTTTCTAAAAATCATGTCATCTATGGTACTTTGAATGAGAATGACCCCTATTAGGCTTGTACTCTTTTTTTTTTCTTGTATGAGTGCTTTTATTGATACCTGACAATTAGACAAGTCCCTTTCTGACAACAGACTGGAAGCCGTGCCATTCTTGAATTGAACCCTGCAAGACAAGCTGCTTGAATTCAATTATGGAGCTGAAGGACAGTGTTGAAGGGAGCCAGGTTCTCACAGGCCTTAAGCCACCGCTGCACATTGCTGGGCACTGCTGCACCGCTACTCCCAGTCTACTGGAGCATGGACCACAGCACCACATCTGCTTCAGTGAGCTCATTCCTAACAAGCCATGGGCTTTTCCTCAAAGCGAAGTTCATAGAGAGAAACACGGCTGCGTTTTCGTTACTGTTGCCTTCTTTCAGCTGAAACATAGCAATATCCACCCAGCTATCAGTGAGGGTTAGGCTGACATCGTTATGATTCTGGCCAAACAGAACAGGAAACTTCTCCTTTACTGAAGCATATTGTACACTGAACTTCATCTGTGTCTTGGGCACATACTTCCAAATCAGAGTGAAGGCCAGCTGATATTTGTGGCAGGACTTGCTCCCTCAAGCACTTGAGAATATTCTCAGGTACATTCTTGACAGACGAATGTGTGTGGACAGTGGACAGGACCCTGTAGCATTCACAGAGCCGCCTGTGCAGCACAAACCGGGACAGTGGTGGGGAGGCTGGGTTTGTGTTGATCACGATGTCTTTCAGGTTAGAGTCGTGGGCTTGTCAGCTACAGGATGTTGGTTATGTCCAAGTCCACATCTGGGGTGTGAATCATCTTTTAAAGACTATCAACTGCTGCCTTCAACTCATATAAGGCTCATACATTTGAATGCTTGGTTTTGGTGGAACTCTTTGGGAAGGATTAGAAAGTGTGCCACTATGGGTGAGCTTTGTTGTTACACAAAATAAATTTTTTAAATTTTGTGATTATTTAAGCTGAATATATGAACTTATTTTATTTTAAAGATATTATATTAATAGTTACTCAATACCTAGTATCTGTTAGGCACTAGGGTCACAAGAGACATGGTCTATGTTGTTGAGGCATAAACACTGATAGAAAGATACTGATTAAATGAATAGCTAAATACAAGCTTTGTAAATTAAGTTTTTTTGTTTTGTGTTTTGTTTTATTTTTTAACATTTATAAAACGAGTCTCTCCCTTTCTTTGCTCTTTTACAAGTCACCTGAAATGAATAAATATTTGTAAATAGCTAAAAATGTACCCTGAGCAGAATGTAGCAAGTGCCATTTTAAAGAAGCATATTTAACAGAACTAGTTTTTTCATCCATTTCTTCTGAGCCAGTAAAAGCATCGTCCAAAAATACATCTTTCATGTAAGTTTGTTTAGAAAAATAATATAAGCTCTAAGACAAGAGGGTTTATGCCCTTCTGGTGGTTGCTTTTTTTTTTTTTTTTTTTTTTTTTTTCAGATAATTGGAATTGGTTGCATGATAGATTATAAAGAATGTTCACATAAGTTAATACACTGTGATACTTATGATTTGTTTGTGACCTCTACAATATGTATATCACCCCTCAGCATCTGAAGGATTATGTCATAAGTCCCTGACAAAGAAGGTCTTTGGAGTAGTGGACCATGAGAGAAAGCCTGGAATGCTCTACTGAAGCTTTTGCCACCAGACACTCAGCTTCTCTGCAGTCTGCTTGCTGGTTAGTCAGCCCTCTGCCTACTCAGCATGGTGTGAGTGCAGCATCTTGAAGCAACAGCAGCTGCTAGGGCACCAGAGCAGTGGCAGTAGCACTAGTGATGGCAGCAGCAGTTGCAGCAGCAGCAGCAGCAGTTGCTGCAGCAGCAGCAGCAGCAGCAGCAGCAGCAGCAGCAGCAGCAGCAGCAGTAGCAGCAGAAGAAGAGGTAGTGGCAGTTCCCCTCCTTCCTGCTCATGACCTTTCTCCTTGAACCCTCCCTCAGGGCAGGCCAGAGGTCTCAGTGAATAGCCTCCAGTTCACAGACCAATACAGGTCTTCTCTATAAATACCAGAACTTAAGATGTTATCAGTAATTCATTTGATTTGTAAAAGCATTCTCAAAGGGCCTCAGATTGGGAAGTGACTGGACATATAGGAGAGCTGAGGGTGGAGAAACTGTTGCTGCAGGTGGATATACATCTCACACATTATTCCATAACATTTATTAGACACTGCATGAGGGAAAAGCCTCCTGAAATGGTACACTGACTTTGAACAGTGGGAGGTAGGGATTTTAAAGGGAGAAAGGAAACAAAGATAACACAAATTGCTTGTTTTTAAGAGCATAAAATAAAACAAAATTGAATTAGAATAATAGTAGATCAGATTTACTTAAGATTTTCCCATAGTTGAAAAAAGTATGTGAATGCTCTCAAAATCTGAACAAAAACTTTCAGAGTAGACCTAGATAGTTTTTACCAAGTGACATTGATACATCAGAGAAAGTAAATGAAAGAGTATAGGTGATTAATCTTCTATTGAATTTAAAGGTTGAAAGCCAAAGGGCTCCTCAAGGCAACACATAAGAGACTCTTATCTACTAAAGCCCAGAAGATGCTGAGAATCCATCTTGAGAATTGATCATGAGAATGACAGTGCTCCAAAAGATGGAAGTTTTATTTCCACCAAGTCTATAATGCCAACATCAAAGTCCTGGATGAAAAATGGGAGACTCTTAAGACAGAGTGGGGGAACAATTACTTATCATCTTGAAACTTGGAATTCTATGTACTCGAAATATGTACACAGAGAAGCACCCAGTCACGCCTATTAAAGTCTCCTGCTCCTGTATTACCATTGGTAGAAGACAAACATTTATTATGTTCATGAGTATGTGCTGCCCTTCTGTCTACTCACCTCTCCTGGTGACCATAGGACCAAACCACAATCTATGTGGAAGGAGATGTGGTGCCTACAAAATGTATGAGGATGAAGCTTGATAAAATTTGAGAGTCTATATTCATTAGTGACACACAGGAATATATATGGAGTGGTATCTGAATAGAATAGAATTCAAAGGAACAGAATGATACATTTGGATAAGAGGCTCTCAAAAATGATTACAAATATACTTTTCTATGATATGCAACTTAAAAATCAGGAAAGGCTTGGGAAGGTGATGTTTACCTGGTGACAATATGGATCGTGGACATCTAGAGAAAGTGATAGTCCACACAGAAGAGAAATGCTGCAGACCTGCCAGATGGCACTAAAATGGATCAAATGGAAAAAAGAGATAATAGAGCCAAGAAAGTAATGTGAGGAACCAGCATCACAAAAGGACCAAACAAGACCTTGGCAATAGTCTGGTAATAATGACTGGATGTAATAGAAATGGATTCTTTCTTTAAAAGGGCATTGATAGAACCCTGAAACAACATGCATTCAATAGCAGAGCTGAATTGACTGATTTAAAATTGGCAACATTGCCAAAATAATTGCCATGGTTATATTAATTGCTGAGACAAATAGGATATTGATGTTAGCAAGATGGAGAGATAGGTAAGATACCCTTAAAGGAAACAGACAAATAAAATTAGTTGTGCCAAAATGGGTAATATGTAAGAACTATGCATGACCAGTAGGCTGAAGACAGATTTATATTAAAAGGCTCATAATCTCTTACTTGGATTTGGATCTGTGAAATCCTTAAGACTTCAGTCTCTGATGACATGAAATCCAGAAAGGATTCCTGCAATGTGATAGAGTATGACATGTGGATGACACCCAGTTGGAAAAAGTTAGGACTGAATGTTTATTAGTACAGTGAATAATATGCACCTAGTTAACTCAGTCAGATGATGTTTGATAGTACTTGCTACAATATTAATTATAGTTTAAGGTTGTTCCTATAATTTAAGAAGTTTATGGTGATTGTGGGCTATTTTGGGGTAAAAAATTTCTGAGTTAGATGAATCACATAGACTAGTAAAGATACAAAGTGGTGGTCACAGAAAACGAGAGTGAGTAATAGAGATGTAATTGAAACTGGACTTTTGACATCAAACTCCTCTTATGCTAGGGAAAGGGATCAACCAATATCCTGAAAGTTTTTTCTAATTTATTATTAAATTAAGGATATCTAGCTGACAGGAAGCATAGACAACTGGGTTTCTTTGGGTCGTCTTCTCAAGTCACAGAGAAACATTTGTACGTTATTGTAGGAAAGATGGTAGCTTCCGTGCTGAAGCATGGTCCCCTCAGGTTGACTTTTGTGGTCTTAATTGAGTTTAATAGTTTTACCTAATACATTGCTTTTTATAAAAGCTAATATTCAATGACTGTTTGATATAGTGGTATATAATATTTCTCACTTTGAGGCAAGTCTAGACCCAAATCCCTGCATTGGAAGTCTTGCCTGGTTACAGGAGATGGCGGTTCAAGCCCTATATCCCCTATTGCTAGAAGTCTTAGCTAGCATTCTCATAGATCCCTGGGAGCTTCCATTGTCCTAGGTTTCTAGCTTGTTCCAGAGATGTACCCCTCTTCCAGTTGTTTCTCCAAGTACTCTCTCCATCTATCCCCTCACCATCTGATCCCTCCTTTTCAGACCTCCACCCCTGTTCAGTCCCCTTCCCCATCCACTTTAATTTCTTTGTTTATTTCTTCTGTGATCCAGTGGTCATTGAAGAGAGATTGTTCAGTTTTTGTGAGTTTGTTGGCTCTCTGTTGTTTCTGTTGTTGAAGTCCAGTTTTAATCCATGGTGGTCAGATAACAAGGGGTTATTTGATTTTCTATTTTTAATCTGTCGAGGCTTGCTTAGTGACCAAGTATGTAGTCAGTTTTAGAGAAGGTTGCATGAAGTGCTGAGAAGGTAAGATCTTTTGAGTTTGGATGGAATGTCCTGTATACATCTGTTATGTCCATTTTACTTATAATGTCTGTTAGTTCCATTCATTTTGTTTGGTTTCTCTCAGGGTGACCTGTCTATTGGTGAGAGTGGGGTATTGAAATCTCTTGCTATTAGTGTGTGAGGCCTAATGTATGATATAAGCTTCAGTAATATTTCTTTTATGAATGTGGGTGCCCTTGCATTTGTGGCATAGATATTATGAATTGAGATTTTACATTGCTGGATTTTCCCTTTGATGAATATGAAGTGTCTCTCCCCATCTCTTGAATAATTTTGTATGAAAGTCTATTTTGTTAGATATTAGAAGGGCTACATCAGCTTGCTTCTTGGTTCCATTTGCTTATTAAAATATTTTTCCAACCCTTTGCTCTGAAGTTATTTCTATGTTTGGTGTTGAGATGAATTTCCTGTATGCCGCAGATTGACGGACCCTGGTTTTGCATTCATTGTATTAGCCTGTGTCTTTTTCTTGGGTAATTGAGTCCATTGTTGTTGAGAATTTAATAGCCAATGATAGTTCTTGGCAGTTTGATGGTGGCAGTGGTGGTGTGTGTGTGTGTGTGTGTGTGTGTGTGTGTGTGTGTGTGTGTACCTTTCTTTTATTTTGTTTTGCTGGTGTGAAATTATTTGTTTCTTGTATTTTTCTTAGAAAACTTCCTTGGGCTGGAGTTTTTATTTTACTATCCTCTGTAAGAATGGATTTTTAGATATATTTTTTACATTATGTTTTGTAATGTAATATATTATTTTGACCATCTATGGTGATTGGAAGTTTTCCTGGGTATAGTACCTGAGTTTTCATCTGTTGTCTCTTAGAGTTAGCAGGGCAACTGCCCAGCCTGGGTTTTTAGAGTCTTTGATGGGAAGTCAGATATAATTCTGATAAGTCTGCCTTTATGTTATTTGCCATTTTTCTCTCACTGCTTTTAATATTCTTTCTTTACATTGCCTATTAATGTTTTGATTATTATATGCTGGGAGATTTTTTTCTTGTCCAAGCTATTTAGTATTATGTGAGCTTCTTGTATGTTTACAGGCATCTCTTTCTTTTTGTTAGGAAAATTTTCTATGATTTTGTTGAAAATATTTTCTGGGTCTTTGAACTGGGAATCTTCTCTTTCTTCTATTCTTAATATTTTTAGATTTGATCTTTTATATTATTCCAGATTTTCTAGTTATTTTATGTTAGTAACTTTAGATTTAACTTTTTTTGGCTGATTTTTCAATTTGTTCTATTGTATCATCTATGCCTGAGATCATTTCTTCCAGTCTGTGTATTCTATTTGTGATGCTTGTTTCTGAAGTTCTTGGACACATACCTGCATTTTCATACCCAAGATTTCTTTAGTTTGTGTTTTCTTTATTACTTCTGTTTTCATTTTTTAGGTCTTGAACAGTTTTATTCATTTCCTCCACCTGTTTGATTGTACTTTCCTGGATGTCTTTTAGGAATTTGTTCATTTACTCTTTAAAGGCCTCTATTATCTTTATAAGATTGAATTTAGGATCATTTTTTTTTTGTGCTTGTTGGAATATCAAGGGCTTGCTGTAGTAGGATCTGGGCTCTGGTGGTTCCATATTGCCCTTGCTGTTCTTGATTGTATTCTTACACTGGCCTCTAGTCATCTGGGTTTAAGGTGATTACAGAATTAGGTGATGATTTCAAGTTTATCTTTGACAGATGCATGTTCTTTGAATAATTTTTCCCCTTAGTTTCTGTTTCTTCTTTGGTCTTCTGGCCTGAAATCTCCTGAGTTTCTGGTGACCCGTGAATCTTCAGGTCCAGTGGGGCTACCTCCACTGGGGTTTTTGTCTCCTCCAATACCTTTGTGTTATTGGTTATCAGTGTTGCCTCTTGGGTATCTAGAACCAGCCTCCAAGAAAGGAGATGTATTTTTCTGCTGTTGTGGGGCAGACTATGGAGCCCAGAGGATGAAGTAAGTTTACAACTGTTGAGTGTGATCTAAGGGGAGTTGATGGTGGGGTCTTACCTGGGATCTCTGGGATTGGCCTCTGGGAAAGCACCCAGCATTGTGTGCCAGAATATGGATCTCGGGAGATAGGGTCACTAGTAGTAACTTTTAAACATTTCTTACATGCAATCATAGGAAAACAAACTCATGAATGAAAAGTGAAGCTCCAAGTCCAGTACCTGGAACAAAATGTTAATATGTAATAGTCATGATTATTGTTGTATGTTATTTGGTGCATAAAACTCTTGACTCATGACAATTTTTACCAAATATTTTTATGAAAAGTGAGTCTTTCTATATGAAATGTATTAGATACACTAATACATACAGATCACACTCTGCTAGCAAATGGAATTTTAAAAGTGTTGTACTCATAAGTGAAAGTCTGGCAGGGATATTCTGGGTGGAGGAGTTGGGAAGGTGATGATTATAGAGGATTAAGTTTAGCCATGTAGGCATAATGAACACATTGGACATATAATTTATACATTGTAATTAATGAATGATTATGAATTATGTACTTAACATTTGCTTAAAGACTTGACATGAAGCAATATCAGGACATAAAATATATTAATGATTAAGAAATAAATATGTTAATTATGTTACTTGGAACAATCATTTTACAATGCATGTTACATTGAAAATACAGAAAAATGTGTATTTGAGAAAAACTGTAATGTGAGACTTCCACACAGGCACATAATGTCTTTTGATCAAGTCTGCCCCCATTCTCTTCCTTTCCATTCCTTGCCTCCTGCCACCACTATTTCCACTCCAAACTTTATGTACTCTTTTCTTTAAACTCAGGTTTGCCATTTAGAGTAGATTGTATCTACATAGGTGTAGGACTATCTATTAGAATCTGCATCCTGAGGAAAACTGATCTCCTTACTTTATCAGTCATCATTTGTCAATAGGCATCATCATTTTTCAACTAAAAATTGAACTTTGTGAGCCCCTCTTTTGTCTATGTTAGGAGTTTGGCTGTTTTTATCTCATTTAGATCTTGCATGTACAATCACAGACAATGTGAGTTCCTGTGTTTGATGGCCCTGTCATGTTCAGTACCTGTTTTCCTGGAGACTACCTCTAAGACCTTACCAAATTCCACTTCTATTATGATCTCTGATTGTTCTTGGGAAAAGGTGTGGTATAGATATCACATTTTGAGCTGAATAATTTCTAAGTATAGTCTCAGTATATGAAGAAGTTGTGGGCCTTTGTATTCATCTTCATCTACTTCAAAATGAAGCTTCTCTGATGAAGGCTGATAGATGCACTGATATACAGATATAAAGAAAACTTAGGGGGACAGTTTATTACTGTATCTATTTTGTAAAATAATAGTCTTAGGCTTTTTCTTAGTACTTATAATCTACCTCACTATGGGTTTTGAGTCTGGTTAATAGTACTAAGAATGAATTCCCTTCTGTAAAACATTTTAAAAGATCAAACATAAAGGTAGTTGTATATATTAATAACATTTGTGATATTATTATGTCAGTGTATATATTTTACCAGAGCATTCATTGTGGTAGCTTACAAGGTACAAGTCTGTATAAATCTGTTGATTAATCTTCTCTTCCAGTAGTGTGCATAAAACCCTTAAGCACTATAAAGCTACTCAATTAATATGAGATTTCGAGGTCAGTACCAGCTCGATTGTTCTAGGTTCTTTGATTTAGCTATGTGGTATCTTCAGAAATAGCATCTTAATATCAAGCTCTTGAGGGTATCCAGGAACATAATAATAGCTTGTAACATTGAAAGGACATGTCCATGAGACCTATGGATTAACAACTTGAAAAGAAATAACCCATACCTGGGCCTAGGATTTTTATTGATGGTACACCATGATGGCTGAGAAAGAGATTGTCTTTCTACTATGAGGAAACTTCATTTAAACTCTCTCTATATTTTATAGATATAAAGTTTTTAGGATGCTTCTATAGAGTTAAGTTTCCATATGTTTTCCCCCAAAGTTCTGTAATTTTAGTTATCCTTTCTCATTATTCCTCCTCTTTCTTCCCCATTTATCCCTACTTGCTCCATTATTGGCCCTAAACACAACCTACATTTTATCTTCTTCTCTTAAAATCTCATCACCATATCCTTTTACTCGTTTTCTATATACTTTTTATCTGGCAACTGTGACTTACAAAGGTGAGCAGTGAGGGTAAACAAAACCAATCTATTCAGTTATTGACAAATGGATAATTAGTTTATGAAATGTGTCAGAAGCTATACCATGTCTTGAAGTCACAAAGATAAATAAAATATGTTTTTGATACTAAGCCTCTTGCATTTTAGTGATAAGCAAAGTGAAATAGTTAAAAAAAAGAGTTTATAAATGTGAAAATTAACTTAAAACTTACTCTATGAAATATAAAAGTAACTTAAAAATTATGCTGTCATGTGAAAACTGCAGGGAAAATAGAAGAAAATACAGTAACAAATAACAGTGTCTGCTTTTGACACACAGATGCATTTTGTTTGTTTAGATTCCTTGTATTTCAGTCTTTTTCAGAGCTTTTTGATAGTTGAATTCACTTTTAAAATCAAGTGACCTTTTAGTTTAGTCACATTGTAGTTGTATATTTGGTCATAATTTTCTTTATATTTCAATTACATTCATAGAATGTTTTGATTTTCTTGTGACTTATGACTTATAAAATTTCATATTTTCCAAGTGACATGGGATCATTCAAATATTCTTGTAATTTTTTATTCTTTGTAAGGGCTATGAGAATGTACTATCTATGCTTTTGTAATTTGCTACCATTGTTAAACTTATCATAATAATACTAAAATAGAAAAGGTTAATAATTTTGTATTTAAGGCTAGGGAATACTTAAAGTGCTTCTAAATTTATGATATACAAAATATTTTTACCAACCAATTAAGTATGAATTCATTCAATAGTGCTTATATTTTGAATGCAAATGGATTTATTTAAAGCATGAGTTACAATTAACTAGTTAGATACTTGTCAGTGTTCCTAATTCTTCTTTATTGAACTATAAAATATATTTTTAATGAACAATTATCACTATATTTAGAAAGCATATTGTTGAGCACATAAAGAGACAGGATTACATTAATGAGAGAAGGTGGATTTTGCATTTCTTTTTTGTAGTGGTAGAAACTGGTAAAAGCAAACCTTTTTTGGTTTTGTTTTTTCTCTGTCTAAAACCATCAAAAGCAAGCAAGCATCAAATTCAGAATGAGAAGGAGATTTATATGTACCCGACCATAGAAAGTTCTAGATATAAATGGAGATGAATGCCAGTATGAACAGTTTTACAAGAGCCCAAAGAAATGACGAAGTCAAGATGGCATTTTTTTTTTTTTCTGAAAGACTTCAATGCACTATAACCCAAGTGACTTGACCATGTCTCCTGGCACACTTAAGGTATTCCCCTTAGTTTGGAATGTGATAAAGAGTGTGAGGCTGAGGCTGTAATGCTTCAACATTACATATGGATATGCATGTTACTAAAGTTTCTTTAGCTTTTAGCCTTATATTTTCACATTCTATTTTACTTTTATACACTGTCAAGGGAAGGACAAAAATTCCCTTCCCAATAAAAAAGAATCCTAGATTTAAACCTTAGGCTTGCCACTTACATTTTGTGATTAGCCTGATTCCGATCATCTGACTTTTTTCTTGACTTTCTTTCTTAAAATGGACTTTATGCTCTTATCTTTGTCTTTCATATAGATTGCTTTGATGACCAAATGTGAAACAGAAAGAATAACAAGATTTGAACCTTTTTTAAAAAGCTTGAGAACCATATTTTTATTCCATTACTTACTTGGAAAGCAGTATTCCTTGGCTAAATAGTCATTTGCTATTCTACAACAATTAAAATTTGGGCCATTCAATTAAACTGCAGCAGCAGCAGCAGCAGCAGCAGCAACAACAACAACAACAACAACAACAACAACAACAACAACAACAACAATCTTTCCCTAACTGGATAAAGGGATAGAGGGGACTTTGAAATATTTCATTTTGTAAAGTGAAAGGCACATGATGGCAGTGGACTGTGCCCACATACAGCTTGAAGGCTCATTTTAAAATGCCAATTTAAATCATTTTTGGGGTCAGTGATCAGTATGACCTGTTACTTTGATGGTAACAAAATCCAGAGCATGATAACAGGGATGTATACTGTCTTAGAATAACCATATGTAACCATTAATGGGGTGCTGAGCACTCTCTCTGCCTGAGACCAAAGCTATACATCAGCTGGAATTCAGAGCAAAGTTAGAGTTTCCAGCAGGTGTTTCAGCTATATTACATGGCTGTAGAACAGCATGTTTCCTCTTGATGACAGATCCTATAAAAGCATCCTTCCCAGTGGGAGAATAGCTAGATAGAAAGCAATGCTGACATAGAAAGAGGCAGATTCCTTCAAAGATAGCTCATCCAAGCCTAAATGTGTCTGGATTTCTTCCATCACAAATAAAAATATTTATTTTCTGTATGATCAAATCACCAGAGATTTAACGTTGTTTCACTATACATAATCCATTTTATATAACTTTACTCTTGGGCTACATTGTTGTGGGGATTCTATGGCAATATCAGTATTAAACTTCTGGTAGAAGAAAGGATATTCATGATTATGCCTTTTATTTGCTATATACAATGCTACATGATAAGACATTTTACTCTATGTAGATAAGATAATCTTTTGTTAGTCTTTTCCTTCAGATAGAAGAGTTTCTTTTTGCTCTCAGATCTCCCCATCAAAACAGTGATATGACTCCCTCCTGCTCCTCTGACCTATTTTAAAGGAAATAAATGATTCTGCTAGTTTAAAAGACAAAATACTTACTTTTAGTAGTTTTTCTAATTCACTACAGAAAACTAGTTGTAAGTATATGCTCAGAGGCAGACACAGGTCTTATTTGGGTTCCTTACATCCACATGTACCCATCTGGATTACTTTATTTAATTCTCCTCAGGCTCTGTTTCCTCATTAATAAACTGATATGATAGTGTATCTATAAAAGACTGCTAGATAAAACTTAATTTGGTATGTGTAGTTGTTTGAATAAGAACGGACCCCATAGGCTTATATATTTGAATGTTTAGTCATCAGGGTGTGTCTTTACTTGAGAAGGATTAGCTAGGCTGTGTGTCCTTGTTGGAGTAGATGTGTCCTTTTTGGAAGAAATGTATCATTAGAGGTGGGTTTTGAGGTTTCTACTGTATCACTCTCTTCCTGTTGCCTGCAGATTCAAATGTAAACTCTCAGTTACTTCTCCAGCACCATAGCTACATGCATGTAGCCATGCTCTCCACCATGACTATAATTGACTAAACCTTTGAAACTGTAAGCAAGCAGCAATTAAATGCTTTTCTCTTACAAGACTTGCCTTGGTTAGAGTGTCTTTTCATAGCAACATTAAGACAATATGCAAAGGGCTAGATCTTGCCCCCTATCACATACATTAGTTAATTAAACCCTTCATTTATTACTAGAGTGCATACTTTCAGAAAGAGAAGGTGTCCAGTTTGCACATGCTCCACCTGCTACCTAGAAGAGTGTGGTAAATGCTTATCATATTGGAATGCTTACTAGAATGCTGGAATAGTGTGATAAATAGTCAGGAACTATTTAACAGAATTAGTGAGGAAAATAGATGGAAAACCATCACCAAGTTTTCACATCATTTCCTATCCTTCATTTCCTCTATAATGTGGGTGCAAGTTTGTCACTGCACCTGTTTGTCACTCACTAGTTGGAATGTAAGTAAGTTTCTGCATCATGAGTTTCTTTACTTATATAAATATCAATGATAACAATAGCATTCTTTGTGTTGTAAAGGCTGTGATGTAAGGTTGTGTAAGCTTGGTGTAGTCCAAATCATATTAGGAACACTGTGGAAGCAATTACTTTCCTATTCTGACTTTCTCAAAATCTTTTTCAGAAGAGTACTCAAAGCATTTTTGTTTTGTTCTTGTTAGTCTTAATTTCTTATTTTATTTTTGACATTAATATATTTGCACCATTCTCCAATTCCTTTTCTTTCCTTCTAATTTTTTTATACGCCTTCCCACTCTTTGTTGGGGGCCGACTTTTAGCAGAAAGCGGCTATCAGCTTTGCAGCCATCTTGAGCCATATACCCTGACATGAGATTTGGATTACAATAGCCTACAACAGCTGAGCACACTCCGATAATCTTGGTTTAGATACCTTGAGATTAAAGGTGTGTGAGATTAAAGGTGTATGAGATTAAAGGTGTGTGACTTAAGAGTATGACTTAGAAGTATAGAGATCAGAGTTAGAGACAAGACCTAAGGGCATGATTAAAGGTGTAACTTAGAGGCGTGGCTTAGAAGTAAGACATATAAAAGGCAGAGACAGAACAGATCAGAATCAGACTGAGATCAGAATCAGACACAGCAGACAGAGGAGACACAACAGGAGACACTTAGAGGAAGAGAGACTGAAGAACAAACGGGATTGAATCACACTTTGTCTGGTCTCCATTCTTCGAGTCTGCCGTCACCCTCGCTCTTGCTGAACCCCGACCCACGGACCGGAGTGGCAGCTTGGGCCGGGATACAGTGGCTGCCCAAACGTGGGTCAGCCCGGGCCTCAACATTTTGCCTGGGCTGCGACGTTTTTTGGCCGCCCCAACGTGGGGCTAGTGTGGACCCCAACAACTCTTCTTCAAATTCATGGTATCTTTTTCACCAGTTGTTATTGCATGCATGATAGGCTAAATTTAAACTTTGAGTCTGTAATGTTACCTGTTTGTATGTCTTTGTGGATGACCATTTGGCACTAACAGCTCAGTGAACATTCAGATGTGAGGGAGGAAAGATTGTAATGATGATCACAGAGGTTGCCTGAAATTGTCTTTTAGTAATATAGGATGCATTCATGCTCTTTATATCTTAGATATACTTTTTTTGCTCCCTTTGTGTAGCACCTTCCATATGCCGACTCCTCATTTTGGTATCCACTGGTTTACTTCCTATTACTACTCTTTTCTGTGCTTTTGAGTTCTTCATCAGCAAACCATACAACGACTATCTTACACCATCTTATAGATTGTGCCTATCTTATACAATGCTATAAAAGTGTCACTACTATCCTTATGCCTATATTATAAGATTAGATATATTTCCTTTGCCCTTGGATCACTTACTATCATATTATCTCCATTTTGTTATGAAGTAGGGATAACAGTAGGGACCTACTGCAGTTTCTGTGTTTTCTGTATTTTGTGAACCATTTTATGTAACAAGTAGATTGAGGCAATGCTTGAATCCTAGCAAGTATTTGTAAATTTTACCTAACACTATTTTTCTAGCCATTGTGGAAATTGAAGGGGTTCTCTAAGACCTAATTCAAATATTATGTGAGTGTATGTTGGCTGAGAACTCCAATCACACAGAAATTATTTGTACTTTGAATAAATATCTGATGATTGTCAGAGGTTTCTTATGTGCTTAAAATATTATGGATTAATCAGAATTTTTCTTGCTTTCTCCACACCCCCTATTATGTTGTTTTATTTAAGAATGAATCTTCCTGTGAGAGTTTACCTCTTTCTGGAACTTCTGACTATTATCAAAATAAAAATAAGCTGCCATGTTTTCCCTTTATTTCGTCAGGAACATCTCTTCTTTGGGGCTCTTTACATGATAAGTGCAGGTTGCATGTACATATTTCATGTAACATCTCCACTATTTTTGTAATGTTTCAGTACATGTCTGGTTTCTCAGAGAACATATGACAAAGCCCATGTTACAATTTTCAATATATGTGCCCAATAAATGTTTATTGAAGTAGAGACTGTTTTCAAGCTTGATTCTGTCAGGGATAAGTCTTGTTAAGGAAAATTTATTTAATTAACATTCTGAAAAAGAGCAGGATTGTTGTAGAATCTACTGAATAATTTGAAACTAAGGCGATTCTTTTCTTGAGTGTAATAAAATTGTCTCAGATGTCAGGAATTTGATTAAAATTAGAAATGAGTTAAAAGAATTTAATTTCAGAAATGGGGTATAAACAATTCATACATTTTCATGGAAGGAGAAGCGTGAATACAACAAATTTTATGATATTTTGGGAGCTTACACTGAGTGGCAGGACATTGTTTAGATAAAAACAGTAAGATACAGATGTTAGTAGGTATTGTGCAAGAAGGAAGGCACTGTGCTGTAGGAGCTCATAAGAGGTTATGGTTTGGAGGTAGCTATGAGGCAGTGTGGCACGTGTTTGTGGAGGCAATTTTTAACACTGATAATCAAAATGTCCAGCCTGGGCCATTGGCATTGGAGAAGTAACAGTGGTCCAGCTCTGTTGGCAGCATTTTGTCTTCAGGCTCATTCAATCACACAGTTGTGAGCTACTGGCCACTGCCACAGTGTCAGCATTTCAAAAACCCAAATCTGGACCAATTCTGCCATATTTCATCTTCTCCTGGGAAACTGTAAATAGGGAAAATTAAAATAGGCTAGTTCCTAAATCAATAGTTTTACAAACCATGAGTAGCTTTCCTGCTTTCTATTTGTGTTTTTACCTTGCTCAATATATGCCTCAGTAATTGTGTGGGTTTCATAAGTGTTCTCTGAATAAAAATAATGAACCTATACATAAAATACATGGTTTAACAACTGTGATAAAAGACTAGTTTTTATAGCAATGTTTTAATGATTATATATGTTCTATTTACTCATCCAGAAAACATTCACTAAGATTTCATTAAAATTTGTAGCTAGGAAGTTAGAATTTTGAAAGTCATTCTAATATTTTTGTTTGTTTGTTTTGGTTTTTTGAGGCAGGGTTTCTCTGTGTAGCTCTGGCTGTCCTGGAACTCACTCTGTAGACCAGGCTGGCCTCGAACTCAGAAATCCGCCTGCCTCTGCCTCCCAAGTGCTAGGATTAAAGGCGTGCGCCACCACTGCCCGGCTCATTCTGATTTTTTTAATGAATCAAAAATTTTATTTCAAAATGTTAACGTCACCAAACATGCATACCTGTTAAAACAATAAAATTTACAATTTTGTAAATTTTTTTTTGCATAGGACATTACAACATAGAATCTATGCCTTACAAAATACATAACAAAGTTTTATCCGAGCAAGCCAAGGCCAGATTGGGAACTGTACAACTGTAATACTTCACTGTAGTGATCCAGGAAAAACGGAACACGGCCTTTGGAAGCATGTTGGGAGCTAGGGTTAAAAAAAAAAAAGTTCTTATGGAAAAGGAACATAGGGACTTGGTGGAAATGGCCTTGGACCCTTGGATTTGCCTTGGGATTTTGGCAAAGGATCCCACAGAAATTCCACCAATGGTTTTGGGTGAGAAGCAGTCACCTGGGCCTGTCCAACAAAACCACAGCAGAGATGTCTAGTCACCAAGGAGGGACAGCAGCTCTGACCCCATAATGAATAGTGGCTCAGCAGGGAGCCTTATGGTACATGGGGTCCACACAATGGGTACCCAGGGCCTCTCCAGTGTGCAATGGGGGAACAGAATGATCCTTCCACCCACTGACTAGGGTAGACATTGTAAGCCAGGTATGCTCCTGGGGCAGATGACCAGGCAGTGTCTGCATCACGAGAAATAGATCTATCTACTCCTGGGGGAGAATTTCTCCTAAGTCTAGGCTCTTAGTACTGAGACAAGCAACCTGGCACATAAGCATTGAGTGAGTGAGCTCAGGCAGCTGACCCAGGGAAACAACAGGGAGAAAACCCGCCCTCATGCCTGACTTGTTTCCTGCCCACCCCCAGGAATGTGGGAGAGGTGTCTTCTCTGCCATCTTGTTGGTTTCTAAATAAAAGTAGTAAAGTTTTAAAGCTGTGTGAGATGGGGGAGGTTGGGGGGTGAGAAACAACACTATGAGTGGGCTGGGCTAGAGAGTTCCAGAGCAATTGTCTTTTTCCTTCCTAGCACTCAAAAGTAACTTGGTTTTGTCTTATAAATGCCTATTCCATCCCATTTTCTCCAAAGCCTAATTCAGAGAGGTGACATAGTGGCTTAATGGCTCCCATGGTTACTCTCTGGCCCCAAAAGACTCTACGTTGAAACCTCCCAGGCATTTATATTGGCACACAACATTACAACTCCTCTGCAAATGCTTTTCACTGACTCTTTAAACCTTCCTTCTTTTGTCATTGGTCTTCTCTTCCATCCTAGATTTTTCTTTACTTCTATGTTCCACTGTATTGCCATCCCATAGAGCCACACAAGGGTCATTTTTTATATTTCCCATTCTCATTATCTCCAACTTTTTAGCTTATTGCTCATCATTAACTGACTACTTTACTATTTTATAGACCAAATACTCTCACTTTCTAATAAATCAATGCTTTACCTTTTTCACAAAATTCCTATTTAGCATATTCTGTCCAGTCCGGAAGGTGACAGGAACACAATGTTGACAAGCAGATGTAATCCCAGTTACTCAGAGCTTGTGTCCTAGTTCCTGGCAAGACACTTCCTTTTCTATCCTTGGTAATGGTCTCAAAAGTTCAGGAGACAAAAGCACTTGAACATGTTTCAGCTTTTCTCTACTTCTTCATGTGTTTTCAGAAACATCTAGTTTGTCCCAGAAAAGAAATACGAATACCATATGTTCTTTGCCTGAACTCACGTCTCTAATGAGATTTGGCAATTAGAGCTATAACCTTGATCCTTGCCTCATGCATGGTTATCTGGACCCAGTCATTGAAAATTTTATTTATTTCTTTCTGTCTGTCTTCCTTCCTTCCTTCCTTCCTTCCTTCCTTCCTTCCTTCCTTCCTTCCTTCCTTTCTTTTTCTTTCTTTCACTCCACATTTTCTTCCCCCCCTCCCAGTCCACCCTCTGACTGTTCCATATCCCATACCTCCTTCCCAAATCCCTGTCTCTACTAGGATGTCCTCACCCACACCAGTATCCCACCAGATCTCTGAACTCCCTGGGGCCTCCAGTCTCTTGAGGGTTAGGTGCATCTTCTCTGACTGAACCCAGACCAGAAAGTTCTCTGCTGTATATGTGTTGGGGCCTCATATCAGCTGCTGCATGCTAGTAGTTTAGTGTTTGAGAGATCCCGGGAGTCCAGGTTAGTTGAGACTGCTGGTCCTCCTACAAGGTCACCCTCTTCCTCAGCTGCTTTCAGCCTTTTCCTAATTCAACCACAGGGGTCAGCAGCTTCTGTCCATTGGTTGGCTGCAAATATCTGCATCTGACTCTTTCAGATGCTTGTTGGGTCTTCTGGAGGGAAGTCATGGTAGGTCCCATTTTGTGAACACCCCATAGCCTCAGTATTAGTGTCAGGCCTTGGGACCTCCCCTTGAGCAGGATCCCACTTTGGGTCTGTCGCTGAACCTTTTTTCCCCTCAGGCTTCTCTCCATTTCCATCCTTGTAGTTCTTTCTGACAGGAACAAATATGGGTCAGAGTTTTGACTGTGAGATGGCAACCTACTCCCTCACTTGATGCCCTGTCTTCCTGATGGAGGTGCGCTCTGTAAGTTCTCTCTCCCTACTGTTGGGAATTTCATCTAAGGTCCCTCCCTTTGAGTCTTGAGAATCTCTCACTTCCCAGTTCTCTGGTGCAATCTGGAGGGTCCCCCCAACCTCCTACCTTCCGAGGTTGACTGTTTCCATTCTTTCTAGTGGCCATCAGGGCTTCAGTCCTTCTCTATCACCCATTACCAGACCAGGGTCCCCTCTCCTCCCTGAACCCCTGTCCAGTTTTCTTCCCAGATTCCTTTCTTCCTCTCCACTTGTGATTGCTTTCTTCTTCCTCCCAAGTGAGACTGAGGCATCCTCACTTAGGTCCTTCAGCTTGTTGACCTTCTTAGTATTCTGTAATTTTCTTTTTCTTTCTTTTTTTCCTCCTTTCTTTCTTTCTTTCTTTCTTTCTTTCTTTCTTTCTTTCTTTCTTTCTTTTGATAATACTTACCTATTACTGAGTACATACCATGCATGTCTTTTTGGGTCTGAGTTACCTCACTCAGGATGATATTTTCTAATTCTATCTATTTGCCTGCAAAACTCAGGATATTCTCATTCTTAATAGCTAAGTAGTATTCCATTGTGTAAATGAACCACATTTTCTGTATCCATTCTTCTGTCATGGAACATCTGGGTTGTTTCCAGCTTCTGGCTATCAAAAAGAAGGCTGCTATGAACATAGTGGAACATATTCCTCTGTGGCATGGCGGGGCATCTTTTGAGTATATTCCAAGAGTAGTATTGCTGGGTCTTCAGGTAGATCAATTTCCAATTTTCTGAGGAAACTCCAGATTGATTTCCAGAGTGATTGTACTAGTTTGCAATCCCACCAACAATGAAGAAGTGTTCCTCTTTCTCCACATCCTTGTCAACATCAGTTGTCACCTGAGGTTTTGATCTTAGTTATTCTGATTGGTGTAAGGTGGAATCTCAGGGTTGTATTGATTTGTTATTTTCTGGTTATTAAAACTTTGAACATTTCTTTAGGTTCATTGTAGTTAGAGGTTTATAACTGATGCATGGGCAAATGTTCTCAAGCTGGATGGTTTTACCATCACCCCTTTGAAAGACTTTTTGCACTATAGTTCAATATTGCCTTCAAACTATATTGTCTTTAGATTTTTTTTTTTAAGCAAATAGTTTACCACTATGGCATAGTCCTTCAGATTCTGTGTGTGGATCTATTGAATATATATAACTTTGTCTGTGAGACTCTGTTTTGTTTAAGTCTGGCATCTTGAACAGGTACAAAACATTCACGATGCAGACAGTTCTACATTTCATCGCTATGGGCCATGTAATATATTTGAAGTATGGATGACAGACACTCTAACCTTTTCACTGCCCTTTCTGTTATTAATAATCACCATGACTTTCCAAAGTCTCACCATTTTCTTTCCAACTGCCTCTCTCTGGAAGTGTCCTGTCTCCTGTCTAATTAATGACCATAGTTTACAGACAGTGCAGCTGTCTACACATATGGTTCATTACCCTTAAGACAGAAAACGATGTAAGAGTTGAAGGTTTCTTTCTCAGGGTTCTTTGAGCAACTATGAAGGATGAAATCATTAATGTGACTTTTAACTAAAAAGGACCCTTAGGTCTTGCATCATCTTGCAGTTCTAGCACACACATATGAGGCAGTGTAGCTTTTAAACCAAAGTTTATTAGCTCGGATTTATAGAGAAATTTGCTTGGCACCACAGAGAACTGCAAAAATACTAAAATATTTTACATTGAATTTGATTTTTCTAAATGCCTGGCATTCAGGGTGAACTAGCAATAATAAAAGAGATTAATTGGAAAAGAAATTGCAGTTCTTTTCTAGAAAGACTGTAGGCTGGTGATTACAGTTGGTTGGAAGGCAGTATGTTTTAGAAAAGTGTGATATTTATAAGCATGAAAAGGGCATTATCTGGTGCTTCCTGGAGTTTCTTTTAATGATTCACGTGACATATATTTATTGACACTATGTCAGATTCTCTTTGAGGTCATTGGCACTGACTCTAGTGAAGCAGAAATATTCCTTAGCTTTTAAGATAAAATTTCTTCTATTTGAGCACTAAAGGATAAAGTTGCTTGGAACCTGAGGAGATGAATATGTGGATAATGAGTTTCTGCAAAAGCTTACAGTTCTGGGCTTGACTCTGCAGCACTCACACACAAAAAATAGGAGTGGCCAGAAGCATCTGTAACCCCAGAAAAAAAGGCAGGGTCGACTAGCCAAAATGGTGAAAGACAGCTTGAATTTACTTCTGTCCAGTTTATGAACACCACATATTATACTGATCACTTTTCTATATGGACCAACAGAATCTACTTACTTTTATGCCCCGCACTTACATATATATATATATATGTATAATTTATGTATATATATATATAATTTGCTTTGCTTTTAAATCAACTGTTCTACTTTTAAATAATTTTTAATTATTTTTAATAATTTCACGCATAGATACAATGGAATAAAACCCTAAGACCAAATTTCTTTCTCCAACATCCTCATGTTAATTTCAACATGCTTCCCCAAATCATATCTTTTTACTTTGATAACCCACTATGTCTAGTTAGTACTGCTTATGAGTGCATGTGGGTGGAGCCATTTATCTGTGGGTGGTAAGCCTGCCACAGACAATATCTTCCAAAAAACGTGACTCTACCATCCCCCAGAACTATTTACTGCCAATATTATTAAAGGATGGGATCTGCATAGTCCTAATGCAGTAAGGGGCTGTGTTTGTGATATTCCTGGCCGTTGTTACCACTGAAGACTAGGCAGATGTCCTTGGTTTGTTCATCTATCTGAAACCATGTTGATGTTTGTGATCCATACTACCACTGGTGGCTATATTGATGTGAGTGGCCCGTTCAGTCATCTGAGGCCAACTTGATGTCCTTGATCAGTGCTGATTTCCTTGATCCATGTTACCACTGAAGGAAAAATGGATGCCTGTGATCTGTGCTGATATCTAAAACCATGTTAATATCCATGAGCTGGGTTGCTACTAGGGACCATATTGGTGTATGTGGCTTGTGTTGCCCTGGAGGTCATGTTGATGTCCTGGGCCTGTGCTGCCACCAATTGCTATGAAGTCATCCATGTCCCATCTTGTGGCAAAGGGCTGTGTTGATGTCCATGATCTGTACTGCCACCTGAGACCATCTTGAGTTCTGTGGGATATGCTGACACTGGAGACCATGTAGATGTTTGTGATCCCTGCTGTTACAAGAACCTATATGGAAGACCGTGATCAATGCTCTCACTGACTTTAAAGGGCAATGAAGATACTTTTGCAGTGGTATCAGTGACTGCAAACTCACATTTGAAAAAAATGATATAAAATTTCTGTGATAACCCCCCCCCCCCGAAAAGTAGCATTCTATGTAGAAAGCCTTTGAAGAGAAATGGTTGTTTTGTTTAAGTGGCTGGCCACTAAGAGTTTGACCATGTTCTAGTGAGTATATGGGAAATGTAAAGTGTACTTTTTCTTCTTCTTCTTCCTCCTCCCCCTCTTCTTCCTTGTGTGTGTGGGAGGTCCCATGGGTGGAGGGTGTACTAGAAGGACTGGGAAGTGAGTGTGATTGGATGTACAATGTGAAATTTCCAAATAATCAAAAAAATATGTTGAGAAAAAAAAGGTGAGACACAGAGATGATGTATTCCTAGTTAACTTGGGATTTCGTCTGGCTTGACTTTGTACATGCAATCACAACTGCTGTGAGTTCATTACCTCCATAGTCATATCCAAAAGACCACATTTGATAACACTCCTCTCCATTTTTTTGTCTCTTATATTCCTCTTGCTTCCTCCTGTGTGGTGTGTCCTGAAGCTTGGTTGGGGTGAGCAGTGAATGTAGATGTTCATTTAGTACTGAACATTGTATCTCTTATCCTCAATGATTTGACCAGCATGTGTCTTTCCATTAATTGTTGTTCACACATAAAGACACTTCTTTGATCAAAGTGGAAAGCAGACTATGTCTATGGGTTCAAGTACAAACATTCAGAATACAATTTTACCAGATCGTCACTTAGCAACATGGAAATAGTAGTTCCTATCCTAGGCTCTATGACTCTCCCAGCTGTTTACCAGAATTCCAGTATCGAGAATAAACTTTCTCCCATGGAACAGACCTATAATCCAATCAGAAAGTCATTAATTGTCACAACAAGTCACTCTTGTACCAGTAGGCACAATTGCCTGGCTGTTTTATGTTGCAGCATATAGGGTCCAGAGTCAAGTAGGCCTGTTGCTATGCATTCTCTTTCAAAAGTCCTCATAGCACCTTTCAGTACTATGAAAATTAGCCAACAAGAAAGAGTCCTGGTAACTTTGAGATTGAGCTTTCTATGTCCTGCAGCAATTAGTGTGGTGTCTTCAGCAATATGTTCTGACCAATGCCAAGGGTAATGGCAATAGGATGTGCTGCTTTTGGAGACTCCTGGAGCTTCCTTGAACAGTAAATAACTCATAGGGAGACATCTCAGGCCTCCCTCCACAATTTTCAGTTACTCTCATTTGGAGTTAAGGTAGGATCTGTATATGAGTGACAAAGTACAGTGTTTATCATTCTCGGTATAAAAAAAAACCAGCAAGAGGTCCAATGAGAACATTTTGTAGCACTGTGTGCTTATATAGAAAATTTTGAGATATCTCAAATTAATAACTTAATGTTGTGCTTAAAAGTTATGAGAGAAAAAAGGAAACTAAACATCTAAATAGTAGATTGGGAGAAATAATGAAAATCAAGGCTAATAATTTTTTTATTAGATATTTTATTTACATTTCAGATGTTATCCCCTTACCCACTACTCCCAGACCAGGAACCCCCTATCTCAACCCCCCTCCTGCTTCTATGAGAATGTGCCTTCACCTACCCCCCCCTCCTCAACCTCAAATTCTCTCACACTTGGCATCTAGTTTTCTTGGGACCAAGGATCTCCTCACCCACCTATGCCCGACAAGGCCATTCTCCCCTACATATACAGCTGGAGCCATGGGTTCATCCCTATGTTCTCCCAGGCTGGTGGTTTAGACCCTGGGGAGCTCTGGTTGGTTGGTATTATTAATCTCCTCATGGGGCCACAGACCCTTTCAGCTCTTTCAGTCTTCTCTCTAACTCCTCCATTGAGAACCCCTTGATCAGTTCAATGGTTAGCTGTGAGCATCTGCCTCTGAATATGTCAGACTCTGGTAGACCTCTAAGGAGACAGCTATATCAGGCTCCTGTCAGCATACACTTCCTGACATCCACATCAGTGTCTACCTTTGGTGACTGCCCATGGGATGGATACTCAGGTGGAATGTTCTCCAGAGGGTCCCTCCTTCAGTTTCTGTCCCACACTTTGTCTCCATATTTGCTCCCTTGAGTATTTTGTTACTTCTTCTAAGAAGCACTGCAGCACCTGCACTTGGTCTTTCTTCTTCAGTAGCAACAAATAAGTATCAATTAAAGAATTGGATCTTTGAAAACATAAACAAGTTTGACTAAATTGTAGCTAATTTCACAACAAGAAAGAGAAGACCCAAGTTAATAAAATTAGAAACAAAAGGGACAGATTACAGCAGATTCCAAAGAAATTCAGAAAATCAAAAGGATTCACTTTTAAACACTTGCATTTTATAACATTGAAAAACCTAAAAGAAATGGATGAATTTTAGTTGCATATAATATTCAAAAATTAAAATAAGATGAAATAATAAAATTGACCAGATACATAATCAGTGCTGTGATTGGAGCCATAACAAAGTCTCCCAATGGATAGACAGGATCAGATGCATTTGCAGCATAACTCTAGCAGAACCTTAAAGAAGAATTAGCATCAATGTAGCTCAAATTTTCCCATGAAATAAAAACAGAAGAACATGGATGGGAGGCTCATGCACTTTTTATTTCTATCTAATATTTTCCAAAGTGTCTTCTATATAAAGGTCAGAAAGATGATCCTAGAATGAATATGTACCATAATAACTTTTATTTAAATTAGTTCAATGCTTATGTGTCTTAGAGGATGTGATTTTTTTTTCATTTGCTCAGTCTGATAATCTGTTTCCTACTTGCCTCTTCCAACTGTGTGTTGCTTTTCTTGCATACTGGTGGCATCAGTGTTTTAACATTTACTGTGCTCTACATTCTTTACTTAGAGAGATATGAACTCATGTGACATAATCAGTACTTTAAAAAGCTGTGCTTGAACATTATGAGAAGACATGTCTAAGCTGCCTTGCTCTTTCTGGGAGGAGGATGAAAAAATGATGAACAGCTCAGTTCCTCCAGCCAAACACTGTTTAGAACAAACAGATCTCCTAGCAAAAGAACAAGCAAGTCTTGATGCTGTAATGAGAGTCCCATGGCCTGCTGTTGAATAGCTCAGATGTATAACATAGTCTATTATACAATTAAACCACACTAACATACTTCTTTCAAGCTTTGTGCACTGTCTGCTCTAAAGTAATTGGAGTCTGATTATCAGTCTTTTAACATTTTTTGATTTTCTTCAAATTATGCTTTGTAAATGCTTAAACATTGAGGACCATCTAAACATTTATTCCTGAAAAAGTTTTCTGTGGATGTGTCAAGATCACCATTTTCTTCTTTGTGCAATGTCGCTCTTTCTACCTTAACCTTCAACTACATCATATCTACTACCCCCTATAGATCTGAACACCCAAAGGACTAGGTTGTGTATTTGTTAAAAATAGGGAAGACCAAGAAAGCCTTCACAGAGAAAGAAGACATACACTTAATTTTGTCATAGAATAATGGAGCAGAACAGGTAATCAGGATGTAAATCAGCAATTCCTAAGAACCCGGAAGCCCTTGTAAGTAAAAATGGTAAGTGAATAATCATTTTTTTGAAAATCTCATCTTTTCCAGGTGTAATGAAGCCTGTGGATCAGCACAGCAAGCAAAATCTCTTCCAACTGAACAGTGCTGTATGTATCTTGATGCCCTGAGGTCTTCTTTCCTCTGGCAGTGAAACCTTGTGCTGCCTGGTTAACACCTGCTTGGCTCTGGGCACTCTGTCCAGCTGTCTAGTCTTTGAGAGACAGTGACATTTACAACTGTTACAAGGCTATTGTTCTGGCTGCCTTCCACAGTACATACTAGGTCCAAGTGGCTACCATCTGGCAGGGCATCTGTTCGACCACTAGGAAGGTTTTGGACACAGCAACATGTCCATAGAGAAGACATTCCACTCTGCCCTTTGAGAGAGGGGAACTCATTGCACTTCTATTTATATAGAAGTCACAATGAGAGTTTCATGGACAGAGGCATCCATTATGGCATTCATGTTCCATAGCTTTCAGGTTTGAGGCTTCTGACAATATGTTCCAGTGTGCTTGATGAGAATATGGCCTTTGTAGACAGACTAATTGTTTTTATTATTTTTTAATCTTTATTTTTACAGTATAGTCTTCATCCTTTCCTAGTCTGCCATTCAATTGCTTCCCATTCCATACCTCCTCCTCTGTCCCCATCTCCAAGAAGATGTCCTTGCCATCTCAACACCCCCCTCATCTCACCAGACCTCCCCACTCCCTGGAGCCTCAAGTCTCTGAGGGTTAGGTGCATCTTCTCTCACTGAGGCCAGATCTGGTAGTCCTCTGATGTTTATATGTCGGGGACCTCATATCAGCTGATGTATGCTGCCTGCTTGGTGGTTCAGTGTCTGAGAGATATGGGTGGTCCAGGTCAGTTGAGACTTCTGGTCTTCCCATGGAGCTGCTCTTATCCTCATTCTCAGCTTCTTCCAGCCTAATTGTTTTTTTTAAAATGCTGGCTTTATTTCTTTAATATTTGATTTTTGAGGCAGGTGGCTTGTGCTTTCTTTTAACTCTGATGCCATATTCAATCAATGTTATTTAATTTTGTGTTTAGATACCTTGGAGTTTGTCTTGTACCCTGGAATTCTGAGGATACCAGGATCCTGTTGGAGTAAGCTTCAGCGATGCTTGGGTGTTAAGAACTCCTAGGCTCACCTTTTTTCTCTCCTGATGAATACTTGTGTTTCTTCTAAGTATTATCACATATCAGAGTCTAATATGTCATAGAGACTTCTCGGAGCATGTGACCATGGCATGCTTTCTGCTGCTTCACTCTTTTTTCTCTTTATTGATCAAATGACATCATCAGGATATTTCACATTTTTGATTACCTCCAAGCTATGTATTGCCGAGTCTCTGTAGTTCCCCTAATTGTGTAGAGGTAGATGGATAGACACATGGATAGACTGAGGAAGTGCTTATGTATCTCCTTTTTGTAGTTCTCGTTTAGGAAATGCAAAAACAATGAAATTGAGAGTTTTATTGTTTCCTGTGAAAACTTTGTTTGCTCATTTTTGCATGTAAATTGAGGCCCAAGTACAAGTAATTGAAAACCCAATTGCAGAGGAGATTTGGATAATCATATGCTACTCTTGTATCCCATCATCCTTCAGATGAGGTTAGGTACAGCCAAAGGAACCAGATGGAAATGACTGATTCCAAGGAACTGGTCTTATTGATCCTATACAGAATATTTTTAAAAATAAATGCCTCTATATTTAAGTTATTTAAAGCCTAATATCACAGGTATATGCAATTACCAGTTTTGGACATAAGAATGAATGCATCTAGGCCCTAGAAATCCCATCTTTTTTTTTTTTTTTTTTTGATACTTTAGTCTGACTATATAGCTTTTAGCAGACTTATTTTCTAACTCATGTATTTTAAAGGTTACTTTGGAGTTGGTGTGTTCAGGTACTGGCCTCTCTGAGACTGGGTCTAAGATTCCCATTGTAGTCAGAGTTTAAATTAGCTTTATCTCTACAGCACTTCAGTAGAATTATAATTTATCCCCTGAAATAGATAATGTCTTGACAAAGATAAATAATAATGTATTAGTTCATTTGAACAATGTTTCATTCCTATATATGTGCCAAACTCCAGTTTAATGAAATCAGTGACCAAAACAGTATCTTACATTCAAGAAATCCCCCAATTTGTTAAGGAGACACAGGAACTAGTAAATGAACATAAAAATAAATACAACACACAGTCCACTGTAAGGTAATGCATCCTGTGAGGAAATGAAGCTTGTCATAACACACATCTTTTATGTTTTGTCCTACATGCTTTGTAGTTGATGGGCACACTTTCTATTTTTTTTATGTGAATGCACACAGGTTAGAATAAAAGATGGTATAGTATCCTGTTTAGTCCTAGGTTCTTCCTATTTTCTCTAAATATTTGAAAGCAGATATTTATTGGTATAAAAAAAAATCAAGATCCACAGTCAGTCCTAGAAATAGCTGTTTATATTGCTCCAGGAAAATATTCTTAGATTGAATGTGAAATGGCTTCGATCCTAGTTTGGTTTACATTTAGACACTGGTTTTTAGCAATGTGCGTATGTTGCCCTTCAGGCAAAGCTCTAGAGTGTGGTTTATGGATTAGTACTAGCAACCTATTCTTTCTTCTGTGGGTTTGATATAATCTTTGAACAGGAACTCTGTTAGTAGGTTTTCTTGTCAGCATGCTACTCTCCTGATCCTGAGTTTAGACCTCTTCCCTATGGCCTTGACCCTAATGCCCAATACAGCCTGGAATGAAATTATAAGGTGGCCAGGACTGGAGCAAACAGGATCCAAATGAAAAATGTATTTTAAAAACCAGTCTAGACAGGACTTCAGAATCAACATATACATTTAAAAGAGGTATAACCAAGATCAACAGTTAAATCAGAAGAAACAAATTCAGAGAATTCATAAAAGTTATTCAGAAATTCAAAGAAAACTTTATGAATTCATGTGAGTCCATTGCTTAACCCATGTCAACTTATGAAGATCCTTTGCATTTTAAGTACACTTTATTAGTAGCCATCTTGATAATATCACTATTAATAATATTATTTTTTTGTGATTTCAGTTGTTAGGCATTAAAGTATGTACTAGTCACATATATTTAATTAACCCTGTAAAAACATCTGAAATATTGTTTGACTTATAAAAACTGGAATCTAGCAGAGAATAATTGATTTTATTTCATTGCTTCAAAGTATAAACATTTCCAGAAGTTTGCTATAGATATATTCTGAGTAGTTCTGATGCTTCTTCATGTTTCACAATAATTACAAATGAGTGGAAAACCTTATAAAGTTCAGATAAACCTTAAAACTCATTATTCAACACAATACTGTATGCAATATAGAGATAGTTGTGTGATTGTTTTAATGTATGTTTTTCTGACCCATCCCATCTGTGTCTGGTCTTCATTGCCTGGAGGCATCATTGTTCTTCCTGGTCTAGAGCAAGTAAGAGGTCAGATAATGGCTGAAAAATCTCATTGTGCATAATTTATTAACACGATGGTTAGCTATTAATGAAGCCTACCAATGCATCAGCATGCATGATGTCATTTATCTGCCTACTCCTTAAAGAGTGTTTTGAACATGATTATGTTGGTTTCCATATTGTTTCTGCTTTCTGTTTTGCTGTGTTTGCAGACAGGGCATTTGTTTGGTGATTAATTTAGATATTTGTTGATAATGAATGGAACAGCTTCTAGATACTGAGCTATGAAACTTTAGTTTCTTATGTGAAGTTCATATTCAACTTGTGGGAATAGGAGCATATTGTGTTTCATGGTGTGTGTGAGGTGCTAACAATAAGCAGGCTCTGTTATATCTCCTGACGTCTGTGCAATTATAAAACTTTTCTTTTTAATTTTGAGATAATCATATAATTATAATGTTTCTCCTTTTTATTTCCTCTCTTGAAATACTCTCATAATAGGACTCTCCTTTATCCTTCATATACATAGCCTCTTTTTGCATTGTTATCACATTCATATATGTATATACATATATATTCCTAAATATAATTTGTTTGGCCAGTATAATTTTATATTGTATATAAGAATGAAACTTAAAAAAATATACCTTTTTGGAGTTAAACATATAGGTGAATGACTTGTAGCTCCAAAATGATATATTGTGCTTAATTAATATAATATCATTTCTGTGTTTCCCCAAACCTAGGCTGCTCTCCTTAAGGAATGATGGGATTAAGGTAGACATATGACAATCTATCCATCTATTTATCTAACACATGTCTATCACTTTTCTATTGACTCTATATTTTCCAGAGAACTGTTGTCTTATATCAAGAACACCAACTGGCAAAAAAGAAAAAACTAATTTCTTTGGTTAAATTTTAGAAAGGATGCCTGTTTTCCTTATTGCTTATAAAATTCTTTCTTTTATAATTATTATTTTAATTATATATGTACATATATATATGGAAAATGAGAACTTGATATGAAGTGATCAAATCAGTGTAGCTAGCCTTTCCTTTTCTTTAAATATTCAGAAAAACTTGATTTGTTTAATTTATAATAACTGTACATATTATGAGGTACAGTGTAATATTTTAATACCTACATAAAATGCTACCTTCCCTTACCATTGTCAATCCATTCAGAATACTCAGTTTCAAGAAACACACCAGTCGATATGCAAACAAGTGCAAGCATTAGATATTAAATTTTCTGTTATTCTTATAGTAAAATGAGTTGCATCTCTAACCAAGTTTTAGAAGGACCATAAAACACATTAAACTGGATATGCATTTGTGCATCAGTGTAGGAATTGGAAGAGGCTTATCCTTTCATTACTACTCATGGCAGACAGAGCTTTTCCTTAGAGGATCCAAAATTACAGCACCAAGTTTTTATTTATTTATTTATTTATTTATTTATTTATTTATTTATTTTTATTGGATATTTTATTTACCTTTCTGATGCCATCTCCTTTCCCCATTTTCCCTCCCTAGAAAACCCCTATCCCATGCCCCCTTTTCCTTTTTGCATTTATACAATTTTTTTAAAAAAATGTTAATCAAAGGCTTTATAAGTTTGGTAATGCTCGATCAGAAGTGTAACCAAATACCCAACCTAGATATATAAACTATCTTTTACTGGTGGAGACACGTGAACATCTGCCTCCATGCCCTCCTCTTTCTCTCTCTTTCTCTCTTTCATCTCCTAGCTTCTCCTCTCCATCATCTTCTCCTCTCCTTACTCCATCTCTTCCTCTCGGTACTCCTTCCCCCTTAGCTACTCCTACATATCACCCTTCCTGTTAAAATAAAAGTTTTTTCTCAAAATACAATTAGAGTATAATTATTCTTATTTGTACCGGTGAGGAACAAGATAGTCCTAATACCCAGTCCATCATTTTGTTGACTAACCAGAACCTCTGTTGTCTCTCTTAACTAAAACACTTAGTTTTGAACCTGGCTTTTTCCTTGGATTTAGAATGAATGTTAGCTGAAAACCATCCACTCAGATCTTTTTTCTCAAAGTAAATAGCCAGGATTGGCTATGAGACTATAGGTCTTCAACCCCGTCAGAAATCCAGAATGACTGAGTTAACTGAAATTATGGGAAACACTAAGCATAGCTTTTAAAACTTAGCCAACTGCTGAACACCTGGACAGTCCCTATACTACTGAACATACTGTCCAGAAAAGGACACACTTGCAGAATAGTCGACTGATTATATCTGCCTAGACAGAGTAATCAGCCCTTAATAATTCTGAATCACTAAGGTCTGTCAGATGATTCTGCGCCAGAAAGCACCAAGTTTTATTACTATAAGATTCAGAGACTTAATGTACCTAACTTCATTTCAGGCTCATTCAGCAAGCATCATGTTGGGTAGTCTGTAAGTTACGTATTGTTATAATAATTCTACATGGGAAAACACTGCCAAATTCAGTACCATAACTACCTTTTTTTTAACCTCACATGCCTGTAGAGCAATAATTTTGAATAATATAATCTGGGAAGACCTAAATTTCTCTAACTCCCTCAAATGTGTGGTGACTAGCTTGGGGAAGTGGAGAGGTTAACCACCTATGTGTCTCTCCTATGGTCAGCTATCCAAGATATATATTACAAATATCAATACATAAACATTTTGCAAGACTAAATAAAACTTAATGGCCAAACCAGGTCTGAAAGCTTGTCAGACCAGTGGAGATTTACAAGATTTTATGACAAAGGGTGTTTGTTACAGAGACAAATTTTAAACTGTAAATAAAATATTACTAGTTTAACTATATGCTAATATATAGGCAATGCTACATGGGCTTATAAGCCCATAGATCTCCAGTGACATTTATTGAAGACAGTGGAATAAGGACACTCATATATCAAGCCTGGGTTCTGCCATTTGCTACCCTGATGCTAAACTTCTCTATGCCCTAGTTACTGTTACTGTTAAGATTAAATGAAATTCTCACAACATATTTTAGATTCACAGGAAGCTCTCTGACCCTTAGTAAGTATTATAAAAATGTTAGCAATTACTAGATGTTAATGACAATACCCATATAATTACCATTCTCAGTTTCTGAAGTTCAAAACCTACCTATGTGGAACAAATCTTCTCTGAGATGATGACAGATGGGAATTGTTGAGTGAGATTATGAAGAAAGCATGATTTAGAGTTAAATGGATGTAGATTCAACCTTTCATTGCTACTCTATTCACTAATATGTTTAATACTTTTTATTAAGGTATTATGTATTTTTTTGCCTTAGAATCCATCTTACCATATATTACAGCATTTTTCATCATTATCAGGGATAAACTTTTGTCTATCACCATCTTCCAAACATAATACAAGAAATTTTATTATAAGATCTCAATGAAAATTTTTGATGGATTTTCCAATCTTTTTTTTTAAATTCATCTTCCTCATTTAATGTCTTCCTTTTTCCATTACTAATTCTTACTGTTTATTGTTCTTGAACACTATGTTTTTTTCAATATGTTGTTTATTATAAATATTTAAAGATGGCATGATCAGTAGTTTAGAGACTGTGGAGTCATATTTTATTTGACATAGGTAACTATGTAGAAGTGACATTGGTTATATTCAAATTTTGTTTTAATGTAAGAAACTGCAAATAGTATTACAGCTGTTTGCTTACATGCTGTTTGTAATTGTTTATAATTTAAAAAGCTCACAAATTATGTTCCTATTTTTCTCATTTTTATTTTGTACATGAATTTATTTTTTTAAGTGTGTGTATGTGTCTGTATGTATGTGTCTCTGTGTCTCTGTGTATATGTGTGTATGTATGTGCATGTATGTATATGTATGTATGTATTCATTTGCATGTATATGCTTGTATGTATGTGTACAGGTGTAAATATATATTTATTTGTATGCATGCATGTTTATGCATGCATATGTGTATATGTATATGTGTGTATGTGTGTCCACATGTGCATCATGTTGTATATCCAGAGATCAGAAAACAACTGAGCGAATTATGGTACTCTTTTTATTATGTGGATGCTGGAAATCATGGCAGGTGACAAAGGCTTTTACTACTGTGCTATCTTCGTGGTATCCACCTTCCACACTTTTACTTATATATAGCTTATTGAAGTGTGTTAAGGATTTTCTCAATGTTGTGAAAAATAGCTGCAGAACAATTTAAGTGAAAAAAACCTTTTTTGTTTGCTTTGATTTGACTCATGGATCCAGTGGAATTACTCTTTTATAAATCTAAGGACCAAATGGAAGAAAGCTATTCATGTTAAATGTCTAAGAAATGCTGAAGCAGAAAATTTGAATAAGGTATAACCGTAACACATACACTGTCAGTGACCCACTCCCTCCTCCTGTGCACTGAACCTCTCCTTGTTCTGGCCCTTCCTTCCACCTGTGCCCCAGTGCCCCACCTTCCACAGTTCCAGCCCCTCTAAATAAACTCATGTAATTTTAAATCCATCAATAGATTAAATTGTTGGTTAAGTTCGATTCCTTTTGATCCAATGATTGCTACAAAATGACTTGCAGACACTTCCAGAGGTTGCTTTACTGGATATTCCTTAAGCCAATGAAAGTATGAAATAAAGACTTATCCAATACATGTCAGTAATTGGTAAGATATTTACTAAATATGTGCTCTAGGTAAATTATTTATTAGATATTTTATTTATTAAATTTTGCTTGAATAAATAAAAAAATATCTCTTTATTCACTTACTGAGATTTTGATACAAATAAAATGAGAACTTCCAAGTTATCACTCATTTTCTTTTATGGACAGTATTGTTTAATCTAAAAAAATCTAACCTGCCTCAACATCAAAATAGTTTCTACTTTTGATTTCCTGCATCCCTTTTAAATCTCATCTTATGTATTTACATAAGAGATGAACCCACGAAAATTAGTTTTGTGTGGCAAAGTAACCCTGGTTACAGGACTTACTGTATCCTAAGTCATTTTTCTCAGTGGAGTTTGGGGAATGCACTATTAGTCACTGGCTTTCACTTCCCCTCTTCTCTAAGTTTCCACATTCCCTTCTATTCTCATTCTCAGTCTACACATAGTACAAGGAAGTTGATAATCCATTTGCCTGTAACTTGATAATATGAAGCTAAGACAGTTTTTCTTAGCCTCAACATAGACCATCATTTCTAATCTAAGTTACCCCAAATCCCACAAACTTTCCATTTTAAGATTGTATCACCAGAATTTAATTTTAATAATTTTTTCCTAAGTTAAAATTTTATGTTCACGGGTATTTGGTCTTCATTTATGTCTGAGTACCATATGTATAGTTTGGGTTCTTGGAGGACCAAAGAGCGTGTTGGCTCTCTTGGAACTGTAATTACAAACAGATGAGAGCTTGTGTCATTTGGATTCTGGAGTTGAACCTGAATCCTGTAAAAGAGCAATCAGTATTCTTTAACTGTGGAGCCATCTCTCCTGTCTCTGATTTCTTATATATCTTAACTCAGATGTCTAAACATATTCAGAGAGCAGAGACTCTCAATTCAACTTTCAGGAGCTATTTATTAATATTGTTTTATATATTTGATGTCATCTAATTCCCAGAGAATACACATAGTAGTCTATTCTTTCTTGGGAATACAGAGTCAAATATCAAAGTAATAGGAATTGTGATACCAGAAATAGAGAACTAATTACTTTTCTATTTTTGTAACCAAACATTCTAAAAGAAGTAAGTTAAAGAAAAAGGATTATTTTTGGTCTAAATTTGAGGAGAAATAGTTCATTAAGGCATGGAAGGAGTGGCAGCAAAAGAATGAGGAGAAATAACTAGCCACATTGTATCTGCAGTCAGGAATCAACACACACATTTTCTTCTATTCAATCCTGGGACCTCAGCACACGAAACAGTATCATCCACATTCAGCATGGTTTTTCTATCTTCACTTAAACATTTTTGGAGATATCCTCATAGACATGCCTAGAGGTATCTTTCCATGTTGATTCTAATTCCATTTAAACCAGAAACAAAAGACTAGCTTTCACAAACTCAATTATGAAAGCTAACCTAGACACAGGGATTGAATTTGATGAGAACTATCAAAATATGGAGCTTCTAATTCTGTGGAAATGGCATGGATATTTATCATCTCATCACTCGATCATCACTAGATAACAATGAAGCAAATTTAGGGTTTTAGGCATTGATAGTTGGAATGATAAATAATGTATAGGAGGGAACACATGGAGCTCAGAGACTTCCCAGTTTTTAATTTTATTCTACATAGCATTGATAGTATAATAGCAGCACTAGAAAAGTTTAAAACTCACACACACACACACACACACACACACACACACACACAAACACACACACACCTTTATTCAAAGGTGATTAGATTCAATAACAAATCTTTTCACCCTACCTGTTCCTAGCTGATGGAGAAAAGATTAACAGACAGAAGATAAACAGTAGCTCTTATCTTTGAATTGGCATTCTCTTACAGAACTGGAGTGTTGTGTTTATTCATTTTTTTTTTTCATTTTGTATTGCTGAGTGAAAAGTTGATGCCAAGGGCAAAACAGGGGATTGATCCAATCACCACTTATGATGTTAATATTGGCCTTAGGACAAGATACACACACACACACACACACACACACTCGGGAATCAATGACATTGTCCAACTTATATGAAAATTGAAATGGTGTTTGAAGCTTAAGCTCTACCAACATATAAAAGAACATGGACTGAAAAACCATCCATCCACAACTGAGTGTTTGCTTCCTATAGCATGCAAAGAAAACTTGTCAAGGGCTCAGAAAAAAATCCCCAAATTTTATTACCTAGTGATCTGCTCTCTTATTTTCTGCCCCACTCTCTTCTATACTCCACTCTATCCTATCTTTCACTCTCCTCTTCATTCTATCTTTTCTCCATTTAAATCTAATATATATGTATATATACATATATATTATACATATAATATATATATATATATATATATATATATATATATATATCTTCTGTTGTTAGTTGATTTACAGGATCCTATAAAACCAAATCCATCTAAGGTTGGCAGGTTGATTCTAGAACTTGAACTCAAAGATTATATTATTATCAATATGTAGTTGAAGTTTTGTTCCAATACTTTAGCATTAACATTAATATAATGATGTTAAATCTAAAATATGTGTTTCTGCACTATTCTGTGTGGTCTCTGTATTGAGTGTACTCTCTGCTTTATCACTGATGAATAAGATTATGCTTGCTCAGGAAGCCACAAGTCTCGTAAAACTTTATTAGTGTTCAATATCAGTAACAGGAAGCTGAGGTGGAAAAGAAATAAATATAAAGCGTCTATTTCAGACAGCCAGAGACAAGTTGATTGAGCTGTAAATTAAATCGAATGCCACAAAATACACAGGTCGTTAAAGAGTCCATTCTCTGCAAAACTGTTATACTTGAAAAGCCTTTTCAATTAAAATGGCTTCAATGAACACTATGTCATTTTGCTACAGAAGGTGTTTGTAAAAGGTGAAAGAAAGTATTACAGGTAGGGAGGTGTGGAGATAATTTTGTACATATACAAAAAGATCAAGACTTTTACTCATCCTGACAATTATGTCTTCTACCACACATGTACTACCTTGTTAAACATTTGTGCATGGCATTAAATTTTTTAGGATATATATATATATATGTATATATATATATATATATATATATATATTATACACTAATTTTGTCTTTTAATCTAGTTCTATTTTTTGTCATTGCTGTATTTAAGGTCTTAGCTGGAACCAACTTGATAACTACTGAATTAAGGGTCTATGTATACATATATACATATAACTAGGAAGGCAGTGCTATGCTTACCTAAATAGAAAATTTATCTTTCTTAAAATAAATTCCCGAACCTACACAAGTTCTAGACAATCAAAAAATTCAGCAAAGGAATGAAGAAGTGCTCTTAAGTCCCACATCTCAAGCAGAAGGAACTACTGACAGAGAGAGAGAGAGAGAGAGAGAGAGAGAGAGAGAGAGAGAGAGAGAGAGATATTCTTTGGATATATGGCTACTGGCTGGTTTTCCATGTCCCAGAGGATAGCCTCCCACTCATTCTCATTGGTAGCACTCATTAGATTTAGCATTTTAATTTTTAGAAAGATGTAGATATGAAAGGGTGACACATAGTGGAGGATATGAGAAGAGTTGAAGGAGAAAATGAATTGTATTTCATTGTATGTATGTATGATATTCTCAAGAATAAAGAATATATTTTATATATGTACAAATTTTTAAAATAATAATCAGATAATAGCAAAGAGTACTGTGAAATGCTGTTTTCTGGACGTGGCATTACTATCACACTCATCAAACTATAGTTGTCACTACCTGCAAAAAAAACCTGCACAAGACTTACATAGTATCAGACAGGTCAAAATTCTAGTATAAGGGATATCTTGGCTTCATCTTTGACAGAAGACCAATTGGCAATTTACAGCATGTGAAAAGATGAGTTGAGCCACTATTTTATGCCCTCTACTCATGGAGGGACTCTTTCTTGTAATCTTAAGAATTGTTTCTTACTTACATAGTATTGTAGGAAATGCCATCTCACCAGCCCGATGTGTGAGTGTGATGTCCATACTATAGGAGTGTCTGGATATTGGTTTATAAGTAGGCAACCCTGTTCATCTTAGAATGTCAGTTTAATTCATTTCTCTCCCTGAGACAATCCTGTCAGTGTATTGTGTTGTATTCCATTAGCATAGGACAATGGAAAAAAAGAGATTACCCAGCATCTGTTTAGTGACATATTGTTTGTGCAATATTTATAATAGCTGATTTTCTTCTTCAAGGTTAGCGATAACAATCTACCTGACATTATAACATGTTTGAGTTTTGGTCTCAGAGAAAGAGAAATCTCAAATACTTTGGTGTCAACTGAGCTTCTAATTCAAAGAAATCATTTTATAACTTGTTCATAAAAATTTTCTTCTCTTCATTTAAATTATCTTATCTAAAAGGGTTGGAGAAATAGTTTGTTAAAAAGTAGGACATTTTTATATACTTTGTAGAGGATGTCTGTACTTATGCTGTGAAGCATCTATGATTAATAGTCCCACGGTGTCATCCCTGAAGGTGAAACCCCATTATAGAACTTAAGGCCTTTTTTTTTCTTTTTCACATTTTTATTGGTTATTTCGTTTATTTACATTTCAAATGTTATCCCTCTTCCCAGTTTCCCCTGCACAAACACCCATCCCCTTCCCCACCCTCTGCTTCTATGAGGGTGCTTTCCCACCCGCCCATCCACTCTCATCTCAGTGCTGTAGCATTCTCTTATACTGGGTCATCAAGCCTCCACAGGACCAAGGGCTCCTTTCCCATGGGTGCCAGAGAAGGCAATCTTCTGCTACTTATCCAGTTGGAGCCATGGGTCCTCCCATGTGTACTCTGTGGTTGGTGGTTTAGTCCCTGGGAGCTTTGGAGCAGCTGCTTGGTTGATATTGTTTTCCCTATGGTGTTGCAAACCTCTTCAGCTCCTTCAGGCCTTCCCCTAACTCCTCCATTGGGGTCACTGTGCTCAGTCCGATGTTTGGCTGGGAGTATCTACATCTGTATTGGTCAGGCTCTGGCAGAGCCTTTCAGAGAACAGCTATACCAGGCTCCTGTAAAGAAACATTTTAATAATGTCCCAACAGCTATTAAGGCTTGTGATGAATTTTGAGGGAATACCTCAACTACAGGAAAAAAAAATACACACATTATGCTTGATGAGTCAGTAGAAATGACAGACTAAAGTATTTCTTGTCTTCCTTATAGATATCATGTCTAGTTGTGATCCTGTGGAAAACTTTTAAGGAAGGAAATTTAGGAAGAAGTCTCCAAAGACCATGGTCCTCATTATGTTTTTTAAAAAATAACTCTTGCTGAGAGAAAGATTTTTTTTTATTCTTTACTTAGCAACTTTTATTTTAATCATCAAGATAAATAGAAAACCAGAAGGATCAAAGTTAATGTTGCAAGAGATAGAGATGGAAAGCAATGCTTGATTCCTGTTGTAATTACAGAGTGACTTCATTAGCATGATGTTGCCTACTCATTTCGCATTTTATAATACAAGTAACAACTCTCTTGAACTTTGTTCTGCCTTTTCTTTGTTAGAGATTCAAGTGCACTAATTCCTACTGATATAGTATGCCCAGTAAAAGAAATTTAACATGACACAAATGATGTAAGTAAAGCATGAATGACAGAATCCCTAAACATACAAACAATCAATGACATGCTAGTTAGTTCAGTGTGGAAATAAGGATTAAATACAATCCATCAGAATACATGTTGATAGTTTTTGTATCACATTTTAATTGCCGTCTCTAATTATCCACTCCCCTCTATATATGCCTCTACACACTTGTCATCATCCTTGGGAGATAAAACTATGCTTCTTTATCTCTGGTTTGATCATGCCACACTTGAGAAACAATCATGATGGTAGAAAGCACTGAAACATGGAAGGCGAGGGTCAGCTTGGCCTTCCTGTGCCTTTTTTTTTTTTTTTTTTTTTTTTTTTTTTCAGGAGAAAGTTGTATTCTGGTTCACTTTAAGTCCAAAAAAATGTAAGAGACAAAAATAATTTTAAACTTGAAACTCAAATAAAATTGTTTGAGAAAATAACAAGATGAGTCAGCCTAAACAGTTAAGTCTCAGATGGTCTATGGATGATTGAACAAAACCGTAAGTGATATGATATGTCACTGAGATTTCTGGTTTATTGTTTCATAGCAAAGGCTGGGTTAAGGCATGCTGAGATTTACTATTATTTACTTCTATTAAGGCAAATGTTTACTGGTAAGATGATGGGTCAGAATTATGTTGTATATCATATCCTATTGATAAAAATTTAATGTTCTTTATTTAATCAATGTGCTTCTTTTATTGTGTTCAGTCAGTGGAGCACAGGAGCAGAAGTTTTACTGGTATATGTCAAATGGAATATCTTATCTATCTTCTTTTTTTTTTAATTTCACCTTATTTTTTATTGGATATTTTATTTACATTTCAGATGCCATCCCCTTTCCCCATCCCCCCCCGAAAACCCCTATCACATGCCCCCTTTTTCTTTTTGCTTTTCTACACTTTTTAAAAATGTTAATTAAAGGCTTTATAAGTTTGGTAATGCTCAATCAGAAGTGTAACCTAATACCCAGCCTAGATATATCAACTATCTTTGACTGATGAAGACACATGAAAAACTTCCTCCATATCCCTCCTCTTTCTCTCTCTTTCTCTCTCTCATCACCTAGCTTCTCCTCTCCTTCTTCTCCTTCTCTCCTTACTCCTCTTTCTCTCCGTACTCCTCTCACATTAGCTCCTCCTACATATCACCCTTCCCGTTAAAATAAAAGTTTTCTCTCAAAATACAAAGTATAATTATGCCAATTTGTACCAGTGAGGTACAAGATAGTCCTAATACCCAGTCCATCATTTTGTTGACTAACCAGAACCTCTGTCATCTCTCCTAACTAAAACACTTAGTTCTGGGCCTGGCTTTTTTCTTGGCTTTAGAATGAATGTCAGCTGAAAACCATCCACTCAAATCTTTTCTCTCAAAGTAAATAGCCAGGATTGGCTATGAGACTATAAGTTTTCAACCCTTTCAGAAATCCAGAGTGACTGAGTTAACTAAAATTATGGGAAGCACAAAGCATAGCTTCTAAAACTTAGCCAATTTATAGAGACCCGCTCAATTTCTTCTTATAATCCAATACAGGAAGCTGTCAGGAGCAGACAGGTCTTTAATTAAAATGAACATTGATACAGAAATTTTTGTAATATCAATTCTGTGGACTTCTGACGTTTTGAAAACCAACTGTCCATGTAAGGTAATCTGGACTGTTGTCTGTTAACTCCATTCAGCTATTTCTAAATAAAATATAAAAAACACCCTAACAATAAACTCCAAGCCATGAATTTGCTATAGACCCTTAACTCGCAGGCTAACCATCTCAAATCAATTGAAAAAGTTAAAGAAGGACTGGGTCTAGGCCTTGTATTCCTAAATGTGTTATACAGGCACATTGCCTATGAGAGTATCAATATTCATCTTACTTTTATGTCAATAAGAAGCTTGTACCAAAGAAAACCTTAAATTTGAAATCAAAGTAAATTTTGTACCATTTAAGAAATTATAACTTCATCTTGATAATAATTATACAGATTTCTACCAATAGGTTATGGCCATGCAATAAATCCTAGCTACTTCTCCCTATTCCCACAAAAGCCAATACTTTTCCCTAAAAAACAGTCCAATATTAACCATCTTAGTCCCCAAGCCCACAGAATAGGGGCGCTGACGCTTCATTAACTTCTTCAAGCTGATTATGGGTGTTAGATATTAGAAGAGGGGTGGGGGAAAGCGTAAATTGATAAGCCTCTTCACTGCATCCAGTTGGAATTCCAGGACCTCAGAGGTTTGAGCAGGTCTGCATAACTTGCTTGATGAGTAGATACACCAAGGCTGTGTATTCTGCAATGTACAATTCTCATAACAAATTTTAGTATCAAGATAATTTTTTAGAGGGCTGACATTTTATTAAAGATGTTGGTTTTAACAGCTTTTCTTCCCTCCCTTTTTTTTGAATATAATATTTACATTTAGAATTTTATCCCCTTAACCCATTCCCCACCACCACCCAGGAACCCCTTATCCCATCCCTCCTCCTCCTGCTTCTATGAGGGTATACCCCACCTACTCCCCACTCCTACCTCCGCACCCTCAGATTCCCCCCACTCAGTGTTCAGCCTTCATGGGTGTTGCTGCCTGCAGCAACAGCTGAACCGGGTTCACCTGTAAGAGAAGCTGAGAACAGGAAAACGCGGGGAAGAGATGAGGCCAAGACAAAGTTCTCTGATCAAAGCCTGTAGTTTAATGTAAAACCATCAAATAAAAAGGGGAAGCCCCAAACCCCACAAGCTCAAACCCCACAAGCCCCAAACCCACTTCAGCTCAGCAGTGTGGGTGACAGGTGTGCATCCTTAATCACAGGCCTGAGGTGTAGCAGCAAGCAAGCTCAGCAGCCAGTCTATTCAACTCAACTCAACTGGCAGACTTCTGGTCTCCAATGCAGGCAGCTTCCCAGATCCTTTGTTATTCGGTCTCTAGTGGTAAACAGTGTGTTCCTGTTTGCTCAGCCTGACAGGCTGACAGCCTTGGGGAAAAGGTACCTTTCACATGGGACCAAAATTCTTCTCTCCAACCTATGCCCAACAAGGCCATTCTCCCCTACATATACAGCTGGAGTCATGGGTCCCTCCCTATGTGCTCCTAGGCTGGTGGTTTAGACCCTGGGGAGCTCTGGTTGGTTAGTATTGTTTCTCTCCTCATGGGGCATCAACCCTTTTGAGCTCCTTCAGTCTTCTCTCTAACTTCTCCATTGGGAACTCTTGATCTGATTAATGGTTAGCTGTGAGTATCTGCCTCTGGGTATGTCAGACTCTGGGGGACCTCTAAGGAGACAGCCTGATTAGGCTGCTGTCAGCATGTACTTTCTGTCATCCATATCAGCATCTATTTTTGGTGACTGCACATGGGATGAATACCCACTTGGAATGGTCTCCATACAACCTCTCCTTCAGTTTCTGTCCCACACTTTGTCTCCATATTTGCTCCCTTGGGTATTTTGTTACTCTTACTAAGACAGACCTAGGCATCCACACTTGTTCTTCCTTCTTCATGAGCTTCATGTGGTCTGTTAGTTGAGTCTTTGTTGTTTCAAACTTTTGGGCTAATATATGCTTATCAGTGAGTAAATACCATGTGTGTTCTTTTGTGATTGGATTACCTCACTCAAGATGATATTTTCTAGTTCCATCCATTTACCCAAGAATTTCTCGAATTCATTATTATTAATAGCTGAGTAATATTCCATTGTGTAAATGTACCACATTTTTTGTATCCATTCCTCTGTTGAAGGACATCTGGGTTCTTTCCAGCTTCTGGCTATTATAAATAAGGCTGCTATGAACATAGTGGAGCATATGTCCTTGTTATATGTTGCTGCATTTTCTGGGTATGTGCCCAGGAGTGGTATAGCTGGGTCCTCAGGTAGTGCTATGTCCAATTCTCTGAGGAACCGCCAGACTGACTTCCAGAGTGTTGTACTGTAGAGTGAAAAATTATAAAGGCCATCTTATGAAATATGTGTGAATTTTTCGCCTTAGACCTTGGGTAGAAAAGCACCTGCCAGCAGGTTTGGGTCCATCTAATTAGTTACAGAGGAGGAGGAGTTACAGGACAAAGGCCTGTTAAGAACATCCCAGAAACTGACTGGCCAAGGGAAGAACTACACCCTGCCCCCATGGTACGGCCTACTAGTGTTCAAAAAAGGTAAAACAACCAATCCTGTGCACCCGCGCGAAAGTTTGCTTTTTCCCTACCCTGCCCATATTTAAGCGCTATGCCCCTGAGCCACGAGGTCAGTCCCTCTATCCCCTATGTGAGATATGGGGATATGGGCTGTTCCAGAGCTCTGATTTAATAAACCACCTCATGTGCTTTACAGCAAGACGGTCTCTCGTGTGTCCTTTGGGTGCGTGCTATCCTGTGACTTAAGTGGACCCCTTTCTGGGGAGTCCCGGACCTTTCATCTTGGTTCCCTGACCGGGAAACTTTCGTCCAGGCTTACGCAGCTACCCCAGGACTTCCGAAGACCCCTTGGAGGTGGGTTTAAGTCTGTGTACTGTCTGTGTGTCTGTGTGAGTGAGAGATATTTGGGTGCACCCGCCGCCGCTTCTGTTTTCTGTTCTGGTTCCATTTCTGGCAGCTGCCGTTGTGTGACCGTGAGGTCCAATGGCCTGAAGCTGCAAATATCTGGGAGATGTCCCAGTAGGAAGGAGCTGGAGTGCTCCCTGCACAGGAAATGGTTGTGGACGCTTTTCCCCGTTGTGACTCGAGTTTAGCTGGTTGTTTAAGTCTAGACGCGGATGACTATGTTTTAATGTTAATATCCTTTGTCTATATGTTGTCTATATGTTGTTTTGAGTTTCCTTTTTTAATGAGATGTGGCAGCAGCCTCTCCCCGCGGCTACACGCTGGGGAGAAAGAGCCGAACTTAACACAATCACGCGCCACGTGGTGCTGCATGTGCGACATGGAGAGACGCCCTCCCGCTGGGAAAACCGGTGGGCTGACAGTGAACGCAGGCAGGGCAGGCTGTGTGAACACGGATAGGCGGGGAAAACAGGTGGGTTGCGCCGGCCATTCAGGCCGTTCAAGTCACGGGTCGCGAGTGACTGTCTATGCTAGAGACACTTCCAAGATAGTGTCCAACCTAAAAACTACGTTACCCAGCAGGCCCTGAGGCTTAGGGAACTACAGCCAAGATGGCTGCCGGCCCCTCCCCTGTCGCCGCGGCAGAGAAAAAAAAACAAAAAACAAAAAAAAACTTGGCTGTGGAGCCAGGGCAGCTAGACAAACAGCCACAGCAAGATTATTCACCTGAGAGTCATAATTATTTATTTTTTAAAAGTGGTGAGTGAATAACATTGAGATTTTTAAGAAGGGGAAAGCAAATAAGTATCGCTGAGACAAGTCACATGACGTGACTCAAAAATGTTTACTTTATTGTTCTTGTTGTATATCACTTCTAAAATAATATTCTAATCAGAAATAACTCTTTAAAAGGTTTTTATAGAACTATGACCAAAGTTTCTATTTTGTTAAAAGTTAAATTCAAATATGTGTCAAATGTAACTCAAGTTGCCTTTTAAAAATTGTTAATACTGTTTAAACCTTCAACATCTAAATAGTCCTTGCTGTGAAATGCTACAGATAAGACTATTCATTCTGATTTGGTTTCTTTCTTAGAGCTTCAGAGGTGAGCTCACATTACACCTGTGGACAAGGTACTGTTTGCAGACTGAATTAGGTTATGGTCTCTAGTGTGATGTGAACAGCAGTCATGCAGCCTCACAAATGCATCAGTCTACACAGAGTTCAAAGCAATAAATAAGACAAAAGCCTTTCTTCCAGGTGTTCAGAGGTCTCTATAAATTGACTAAATTTTAAAAGCTATGCTTTGTGCTTCCCACAATTATAGTAACTCAGTCATTCTGGATTTCTGACGGGGTTAAAAACTTATAGCTATTTACCTTGAGAAAAAAGATTTAAATAGATGGTCGGCAGCTGACATTCATCCTAAAGCCAGGTTCAGAACTAAATGTTTTAGTCAAGATATCGTGACTAAACAACAGAGGTGCTGGTTACTCAACAAAAAAATAGACTGGGTAATAAGACTATCTTATACTTCACTGGTACAAATTGACATAATTATGCTCTAATTATATTTTGAGAAAAAAAGTTTCATTTTAAAAGCCTTGCTTTCACAAGACCCTTGCAGGTTCTGGTCTTCAGAAGTAAAGAGCAGGCGGGGACACCGGAGAAAAAATGTTCCCTCAGACATGGAGACATTGGGGACACAGTCAATTGATCAGGCCATGGTCAGCAGCAGTTCAATTTGGACCAGATGTGACTGAGACCTTCATGTGACAGAAGGTAAGGGACACCCAAAGGCCCACGCCAGATCCCGCTGATAGATCTTGAGAGAGAGGGTTACATGAGGTCTCCTCTATTTTCACCTAGACACATGAGGTTAAGCCGGAATCAGATAAGTTACCCTCAGCATTTCTAGGCTAGCTCATAGAGACATTCTGTCAGTGTAACAAGGTTTCAGAGGCTACAGAGACTACAAGATAAGTCATTAAAAGATTTAAGAAGTATACTATATCAGGGAGAAAAGAAAAGAAAGATAAGATAAATGGGATCATAGACAGGATTAAAATTATTGATGGTAATAGTAAGTGAGAGGTTTAGCCTAAAGAAAAAAATAGAGAAGAAGAATAGAAAAGGTTTAATAAGTCTGGAGAAGAAAAAACTGACAAAAAAAATTTAGTGTAAGATAAAAGGTTTACTGTAAGTTGCTGTAAAAGTCTAGGGAGAGGTAAAGAAAAAAAGGTGACAGGAAAAAAATTTACAGAAAGCAGAGAAGAGGGGCTCCAATCAAAGAGAGATAAACTTTTAAAAATAAAGACCAGTGTGCACATTGCAAGTAAAGGAGCCAGCTTTGGGGTCCAAGAGGGCCCTAACAAATAGAAGCCAGGGCCAGGAAATCCCAGGCCATGAAAAACACCCCAAGAGTCGAAGATATTAGCTCTGTGTGAAGACAGCTATTGAAATAGACGGAGTGGCTTGGAGCCACCCAACTTTTGATAGACACAGGGGCTTCCTCCAGGCCAATGGGTCAAAACGTATTCATGGACTACCCGAAAATGGTAGACTAAGAAATGGGCTGGATATCCCATTCATTTATGGTCATCCCAGAATGCTCCTATCCCCTGAGAGACTTACTCCCTAAGATGGACATCCAGATACAACACTTCCTACCCGGGCTACAACTAGCTGACAAGAATTCATCGGGTAGAGTTCTGACTCCAGCCAGGAGCCGAGGTAACCTGCTTTACAGACGGGAGCAGTTTTCTCCATGCTGGTCAGAGACAAGCCAGCGCTACTGTGGTGGACACATGCCATCTGGACTGACTCCCCACCCCTGAGATCATCGGTGCAGAGAACAACCTTGGAACTTGGGGCTGACAAGAAAGCCAACATCTGCATGGACAACAGGTATGCTTTTGCCACAGCCCATGTCTGTAGGACTATATACCAAGAAAAGAAACCCTGATGAAGCCAGGAACTGTGAGTACTCGTTGCCCAGGACACCAAAAAGGGAAAAGACTCAGTGGCCCGAGGCAATTACTGGACAAATCAAGTGTCTTAATATGGGAGCCTGTTCCAGTTGTGGGCCTAAGAGATGGCCTCACTTAAAGCACAGAATAAGAGAAAGAACTCAGATTGCTAGCCATCCTGCCAGATACTATCTAGAGAAAAAGAGATAATAGTGCACACAAGAAGGGAGAACTATACTCCCCAGAAAGCAAAGGATTTACCAGGCTAAATACACCGATGGACTCTTAAAATATGAGTACAACCAAGCAGCCAAGAGACTTAAAGTGTATAAGGGACCTTAGGTTTTGAGCCAGAGAAATAATAAGACTTAGAGTAAATAAAAAATACCTAGGAAAAAACAGCCTAGAATAGGGACCTTCTCGAGGTTTCAAGTGTCCTAGGTAATTAGATCAGAGAGCAGTTTTAAGGTAAGTCAGAAATTGAAGATCCACTGTTTATATTGTCTTTAAAGCTCAGGACAGGTAGAGAAAATATACAGGACCCTAAAATTAAACTACCCTTGGGAACTGGCGCTGGCTAGAGTGTCCCTTGTCCTTGTTCCATGCCCAGAATGTCCCTTTTGTGTGAAAATTGATTCTTCAGGCTACTAAGAGACTTCCTGGTGCTGCTGACCATCTGACCTCCTTGGAATCTACCAACACACGTGTGCCTGAACATCCAGATGCCAGATCAACCTCCTGCTGTTTAGCTCAAGGTTGCCTGCTATCCTACAAGGCTAAAGAACTGCAGGCCTTGACTCCTGAGACATCCCACCCTAGAGGCATGGGGGTAATGCTGCCTTAGAGGGTAGGGCTTAGGGTATATACACCCAAGGTTAAATGACAGCTTATGATTACAAGATTGAAGTTAAAATGTAAATCTAGAGTTATATAGATTTGTTCCTTTTACAATTTCTCTTTATTATATATGTGATTTTATGTGTATGTAGACAGCTTTGTGCCACAAAATGTGTAAAAGTCAGAGGACAACTTTGAGAGTGTGTTCCAAGGCAATAGAAATGTTTCGAGACACCTAGCAAATAAAATAGAGCCCGAGAAACCCTGCTAACAGATACTTCTTAGTTCCTAAGACTGATAAATAATGAGCTTGCAGTCAAAGATTATTGTGTACTTGTCCAGCTAGATCCCGCAGGTACTCTTAAACTGAGTTTGAGATACTCCCTAGATGATTCTGCAGAGAGCCTATTTTCCTAGACTCTAGCTGTTACATTGTGACTAGGAGTGGCCATAGATATAGAGACAGGTGTGGCTACATTGATACAGACATCTCATTATTTTCATCAGCTGAGAGCTGCCACTGATATAAATTTGAGAGCCCTAGAACAGTCGGTAACAAAGTTAAGTTATTACTAGACTTGCTGTTTCTTTAAAAAAAAAAGTCTGTGTGCTGCTCTAAGAAAAAATGTTACTATTGTGTAGACCATTCAAGAATGACCAGAAAATAAATTCAGAGGAAGGTTAGACCAGAGACAAGATATAGAGAGACACAGCAACGTTGATTTGAGAGTTGGTTCAATCCTCCCTTGCTGGACCCCTTGTGATTTTACTTCTGCTTTTAACCATAAGCCCCTACATTTTAAATAAATTAATAACTTTTGTTAGAGAAAAGATAAATGCTGTTCAACTTTTTGTATTGCACCACCAATATAGGACTTTGGGTCAAAAAAAAATGATAATTATAATGACACTGGAGTTTAGACTTTTCTAAAGATCCAAATCAGAAAAAGTGGGGTGAAAATAGACTTATTAATAATTGAGTTTTTATGACTAAAAACATAACCAAATCGGAAAAAGTGGGGTGAGAATAGACTTATTAATAATTGAGTTTTTATGATTAAAAACATAACCAAATTGGAAGAAGTGGGGATGTAGAGTGAAAAATTATAAAGGCCATCTTATGAAATATGTGTGAATTTTTCGCCTTAGACCTTGGGTAGAAAAGCACCTGCCAGCAGGTTTGGGTCCATCTAATTAGTTACAGAGGAGGGGGAGTTACAGGACAAAGGCCTGTTAAGAACATCCCAGAAACTGACTGGCCAAGGGAAGAACTACACCCTGCCCCCATGGTACGGCCTACTAGTGTTCAAAAAAGGTAAAACAACCAATCCTGTGCACCCGCGTGAAAGTTTGCTTTTTCCCTACCCCGCCCATATTTAAGCGCTATGCCCCTGAGCCACGAGGTCAGTCCCTCTATCCCCTATGTGAGATATGGGGATATGGGCTGTTCCAGAGCTCTGATTTAATAAACCACCTCATGTGCTTTACAGCAAGACGGTCTCTCGTGTGTCCTTTGGGTGCGTGCTATCCTGTGACTTAAGTGGACCCCTTTCTGGGGAGTCCCGGACCTTTCAGTACCAACTTGCAACCCCACCAACAATGGAGGAGTGTTCTTCTTTCTCCACATCCTTGCCAGCATCTACTATCACCTGAATTTTTTATCTTAGCCATTCTGACTGGTGTGAGGTGGTATCTCAAGGTTGTTTTGATTTGCATTTCCCTGATGACTAAGGATGTTGAGCATTTCTTAAGGTGCTTCTCGGCTATTCGAGTTTCCTCAGTTGAGAATTCTTTGTTTAAATCTGTACCCCATTTTTAATGGAGTTATTTTGTTGTCTGGCGTCTAATTTCTTGAGTTCTTTGTATATATTGGATATTAGACCTCTATCAGATGTAGGATTGGTAATGATTGTTTCCCAATCTGTTGGTTGCAGTTTTGTCTTATTGATAGTGTCCTTTGCCTTACAGAAGCTTTGCAATTTGATGAGGTCCCATTTGTCGTTTGTTTTTTTTTTTTTTTTTTTTTTTTTTTTAAATTTTTTTTTAATTTTTTGGTTTTTTTGAGACAGGGTTTCTCTGTGTAGCCCTGTCTGTCCTGGAACTCACTCTGTAGACCAGGCTGGCCTTGAACTCAGAAATCTGCCTGCCTCTGCCTCCCAAGTGCTGGGATTAAAGGCGTGCACCAACACCACCCGGCACCATTTGTGGATTCTTGATCTTAGAGCATAGGCCATTGGTGTTCTGTTCAGGAACTTTTCTTCTGTGCCTAGGTATTCAAGGGTCTTCCCCAACTTCTGTTCTATTAGTTTCAGTGTATCTGGTTTTATGTGAAGGTCCTTTGTCCACTTGGACTTGAGCTTTGTACAAGGGGATAAGAATGGATTAATTTGCATTCTTCTACATGCTGACCTCCAGTTGAGCCAGCACCATTTGTTGAAAATGCTGTCCTTTTTCCACTGGTTAGTTTTAGCTCCTTTGTCAAAGATCAAGTGGCCATAGGTGTGTGGGTTAATTTCTGGATCTTCAATTCTATTCCACTGATCTTCCTGCCTGTCTCTGTACCAATACCATGCAGTTTTTATCACTATTGCTCTATAGTACAGTTGGAGGTCAGGGATGGTGATTCCCTCAGTAGTTCTTTTATTGTTGAGAATAGTTTTTGCTATCTTGGGTTTTTTGTTATTCCAAATGAATTTGCAAATTGCTCTTTCTATATCTATGAAGAATTGATTTGGAATTTTGATGGGGATTGCATTGAATCTGTAGATTGCTTTTGGCAAGATGACCATTTTTACTAAGTTAATCCTGCCAATCCAGGAGCATGGGAGATCTTTCCATCTTCTGATATCTTCTTTTATTCCTTTCTTCAGAGACTTGAAGTTCTTGTCATACAGATTTTTCACTTGCTTGGTTAGATTCACTCCAAGATATTTTATTTTATTTGTGGCTATTGTGAAGGATGTCATTTCCCTAATTTCTTTCTCAGCCTGTTTATCCTTTGAGTAGAGGAAGGATACTGATTTGTTTGAGTTGATTTTATATCCAGACACTTCGCTAAAGTCATTTATCAGGTTTAGGAGTTCTCTGACGTAAGTTTTATGGTCACTTAAGTATACTATCATATCATCTGCAAATAGTGAAATTTTTACTTCTTCCTTTCCTATTTGTATCCCCTTTACTTCCTTTTGTTGTCTAATTGCTCTAGCTAGGAAATCCAGCACTATATTAAATAGGTAAGGTGAGTGTGGGCAGCCTTGTCTAGTCCCTGATCTTAGTGGGATCACTTCAAGTTTCTCCCCATTTAGTTTGATGTTGGCTGCTGGCTTGCTGTATATTTCTTTTACAATGTTTAGGTATGAGCCTTGAATTCCTGATCTTTCCAAGACTTTTAACATGAAGGGATGTTGAATTTTGTCAAATGCTTTCTTAGCATCTAGTGAGATGAACATGTGGTTTTTTATTTTGATTTTATTTATGTAGTGGATTACAATGATGGATTTCCAAATATTGAACCATCCCTGCATTCCTGGGATAAAGCCTACTTGATCATGATGGATAATTGTTTGATGTGTTGTTGGATTCAGTTTGTGAGAATTTTATTGAGTACTTTTGCATCAATGTTGATAAGAGAGATTGGTCTGTAGTTCACTTTCTTTGTTGGGTCTTTCTGTGGTTTGGGTATGTGTGTAATGGTAGCTTCATAGAACGAATTGGGTAGTATGTTTCTATTCGATGGAATAGCTTGAACAGAATTGGTATTAGGTCTTCCTTGAAGGTCTGATAGAATTCTGCACTAAAACCATCTGGTCCTGGACATTTTTTGGTGGGGAGACTTTTAATGACTTCTTCTATTTCTTTAGGGTTTATAGGACTGTTTAGATTGTTTATCTGTTCCTGATTTAATTTTGGTATCTGGTACCTGTCTAGAAAATTGTCCATTTCATCCAGATTTTTCAATTTTGTTGAGTATAAGCCTTTGTAGTAGAATCTGATGATTGATTTTTAATTTCCTCAATTTCTGTTGTTATGTCTCCCTTTTCAGTTCTGATTTTATTAATTTGGATACTGTCTCTGTGCCTTTTGTTTAGTCTAGCTAAGGGTTTATTTATCTTGTTGATTTTCTCAAAGAACCAGCTCCTGGTTTTGTTGATATTTTGTATAGTTCTTTTTGTTTCTACTTGGTTGATTTCAGCTCTGAGTTTGATTATTTCCTGCCTTCTACTCCTCTTAGGTATGTTTGCTTCTTTTTGTTCTAATGCTTTCAGGTGTGCTGTCAAGTTGTTAATGTATGCTCTCTCCAGTTTCTTTTTGTAGGTATTTAGAGGTATGAGTTTTCTTCTTAGTACTGTTTTCATGGAGTCCCACAAGTTTTGGTATGAGGTGTCCTCCTTTTCATTAAATTCTAAAAAGTCTTTAATTTCTTTCTTTATTTGTTCCTTGATCAAGTCATCCTTGAGGAGAACATTGTTCAGTTTCCATGTGTATGTAGGCTTTCCATTGTTTTTGTCATTATTAAAGACCAGCCTTAGTCCATGGTGGTCTGATAGGGTGCAAGGAATTATTTCAATCATTTTGTATCTGTTGAGGCCTGTTTTGTGACCAATTATATGGTCTATTTTGGAGAAGGTGCCATGAGGTGCTGAGAAAAAGTTATATTCTTTTGTTTTATCGTGAAATTATATATATATAAATTCATTTTATATATATATCTTGATATATATATATATATATATATATATATATATATATATATATAAATCCATTTGGTTCATAACTTCTGTTAGTTTCATTGTGTCTCTATTTAGTTTCTGTTTCCATGATTTGTCCATTGCTGAGAGTGGGATGTGGAAGTCCCCCACTATTATTGTGTGAGGTGTGATGTATGCTTTGAGTTTTAGCAAAGTTTCTTTTATGCATGTGGGTGCCCTTGCATTTGGGGCATAGATGTTCAGAATTGAGAGTTCATCTTGGTACATTTTTTCCTTTGATGAGTATAAAGTGTCCTTCCTTATCTTTTTTGATTAGGTTTGGTTGAAATCAATTTTATTTGATATTAGAATTACTACTCTAGCTTGTTTCTTGGGACCATTTGCTTGGAAGATTGTTTTCCATCCTTTTACTCTGAGGTAGTGTCTGTCTTTGTCACAGAGGTATGTTTCCTGTATGCAGCAAAATTCTGGGTCTTGCTTATGTATCCAGTCTGCTAACCTATGTCTTTTTATTGGAGAGTTGAGCCCATTGATATTAAGAGATTAAGGAAAATGATTGTTGTTTTCTGTCATTTTTGTTGTTGGAGGTAGAATTATGTTTGTGTAACTTTCTTCTTTTGGGGTTGTTGGGCGATTACTTTCTTGTTTTTTTCTATGTTGTAATTTCCCTCCTTGTGTTGGAGTTTTCCATCCATTATCTTTGAAGGGCTGGATTTATGTGAAGATATTGTGTAAATTTGGTTTTGTCATGGAGTATCTTAGTTTCGCCATCAATACTGATTGAGAGTTTTGTTGGGTATAGTAGTCTGGGCTGGCATTTGTGTTCTCTTAGGGTTTGTATGATATCAGTCCATGATCTTCTGGCTTTTATAGTCTCTGGTGAGAAGTCTGGTGTAATTCTTATAGGTCTGCCTTTATATGTTACTTTACCTTTTTCCTGTACTCCTTTTAGTATTTTTTCTTTGTTTTGTATATTTGATGTTTTGATTATTATGTGACAGGAAGTATTTCTTTTCTGGTCTAGTCTATTTGGGGTTCTGTAGGCTTCTTGTATATTTAAGGACATCTCTCTCTTTAGGTTAGGGAAGTTTTCCTCTATAATTTTGTTGAAGATATTTACTGGTCCTTTAAGTTGGGAGTCTTCACCCTCATCTCTACCTGTTATCCTTAGGTTTGGATTTCTTATTGTGTCCTGGATTTCCTGGATGTTTTGGGTAAGGAGCTTTTTGCATTTCGCATTTTCTTTTACAGTGGTGTCAATGTTTTCCATGGTATCTTCTGCACATGAGATTCTCTCTTCTATCTTTTGTATTCTGTTGGTGATGCTTGCATCTATGGCCCCTGGTCTTTTTCTTAGATTTTCTATCTCTAGGGTAGTCTCCTTTCGAGATTTCTTTATTGCTTCTACTTCCATTTTTAGATCCTGGATGGTTTTGTTTAATGGTTTCCTTCACATGTTTGGTTGTGTTTTCTTGTAATTCTTTAAGGGATCTTTGTGTTTCCTCTTTAAGGGTTCTTATCTGTTTACCTGTGTTCTCCTCAAATTCTTTGAGAGTGTTATTTATGACCTTCTTAAAGTCCTCTAACATCATCATGAGAAGTGATTTTAATCCTGTATCCTGCTTTTCCAGTGTGATGTTGTGTTCAGGGCTTGCTATGTTGGAAGAATTGGGTTCTGGTGATGCCAAGTAACTTTCCTTTCTGTTGTTTATGTTCCTGCGCTTGCTTTTTGCCATTTGGTTAACTCTAGTGGTACTCTCTCTCTCACTGGTTCTGACTGGGGACTGTCTTTCCAGTTATCTTGCTTATGTCAGAACTCCTCAGGGTCCAGATCCTGTGATCCTGAGCTCTAGCTGCTCTGAGTGCAGTGTCTCCTCTAGGATGTCTCAGGGTAAGGTGTCTTCTTGAGAGCAGACCAACTAGGTGTTTGCTGCTCTGAAAGTGGTTTTTCTAGAATGTCTCAGGGTATGGTGTCTGCTGCTCTGGGTTCCGTGGCTCCTCTAGGATGACTCTGGGTATGGTGTCCCCTGCTCTGAGGTCAGTGGCCTCTCAGGGATGTTTCAGGATACAGTTTTCACAATAGTGCAGACCCCCTGGGTGTCTGCCTCCCTGAGGACACTGGCTTCCTAGGGATGTCTCAGGATACACTCTCCACAAGGGTGCAGACCCCGCTGGGTGTCTGCTCCCACTACTGTGATCCGGAGAGGGGTGGAAGGGGAGTGGAGTTCCAAAGGTCGGAGTTGGGTACCTATGGAGGGGTGGGGGTCCTGCAAGCTTCCTACTGTGGGTCTGGTGAGTAGGGCGGTGTGCCACTGCCCTTATCTGCCTCCTCAGGATACAGTCTCAAGAAGGGTGCAGACCCTGCTGGGTGTCTGTTCCCACTACCGGGATCTGGAGAGAGCTTATCTACCTTCTTAATAAAGTCTTGCCAAACCTTTATAGTGATCTGTCTTTGAGGGACATCCACAAGAAACTCAAAATAATCCCAATTAAGTTTGTTCTCAGAGGTTTCTATTGTGTTGCGAGCACCTCCCGTGTCCCCTCCGCCAGTGAACAAGGACGCGAGAGGCAATATTCGGGTATCACCACAGCGAGGCTTTACTCTGTATTCTGTACTTTTCAGCAGAAGCAGAAAAGACGTGGAAGGGCTGAAGACAGGAAGAGGCACAGCTTAGATACACCCTAGAGTGACGTGTTCACTTCTGATTGGCTGTTCACTCATCACCCAATATTACGCCTCGGGATTGGCCAGTGACTTTGGCAGGCTTTCTGCCTTTGCAGCTGCGCAGTTAATTGTTTACTAGTGGAGAGGACACAATGTCCGCGCCATCTTGGAATGGCGAATTATACCACTGCTAACAGCGGCTTCCTAAACTATTGGGTCTGAATTTGAATTTCCCCCACAAATTCATATGTTAAAGACTTGGTCCCAATTGATAGTGATATTTTGTGAGCATCTGGAAACATAGGTGGTAGAGCCAACTTGGAAGCCATTGGTCACTGAATTGTGAGTCTTTGAGAGCTGAATTAGGCTCAATACCTAGTTTATATTCTGCTTTTTGTTTGTAATAAGATCAATAGCATGTCCCTATACACGTTCCTCTTGTTGTTGATGTTCTTCCTAACCATAGAATGACCCTAGTATCAATGTAGCCAAGGGCTATGAATGGATATCTTTGAAATCATGAGCCAAAATGGACCTCTCCCCACTAAGCTGATTTATAAATCATATTTTGTCACAGTGATGACTTTCATCATCTGCAAAAATGTCTTGTGACATATAAGAGCAAAACAGCAGTGAATAAAATATTATACAAACCTCATTTTTAACTTTACATTGTTTTCCTGAGGGTTGCTTTACAAAAAGAAGAAATATTAATGAACATTGATATGTTATTGTATGACATTTTAATCTTATATTCCATAAGCATCACTGACTGTATTGGTATATTAAGAGACATGGAACCTATTGACAAGTTACTGAATGAATGAAAAAAAGATTTAAAACACTTGAGACTGCTTGACAGGAAGATATTGATTTTTAGCAATAGGCTCTAAAACTTTTACTGCTCTTTTTCTGCATTATTTTAACCTCAGGAAGTGTTTATTGAACATTTATTATTAAACCACTGTAGGGCTTTTATCTCCTTTTGGCAGCCATATGCAAAATGAATGACATCATTAGATACTCTGTTAATAATGTAATTTAAAGAATCTTTCCACTCATAAAGTCTTACAGAGACAGTGAGAGTGTTTCAGGATCTGTTTAGCTCTCTACCAGTTCTTATGAAAGCACTCCATTGGACATGAAATCGTTGGAAGGACAGGCACAATACTGAATTTAATGGCATACTTTTTGTCTGAAGAACTTTAGGAATGTAGTTTAATGACCTATGGAGAAGAATTTCTACAAAATGCTGAACATTCTTGACATGTCCATGTTCGAGAACTTCTTACTAATTTTTGATTATATTGTCAATTCTCTAAAAAGAGTGAAGCATTTATTCTAAATATACAGTAAGCATTCTGACCTATGGACTTGTTCTGTGTACTCATAAACCCATGAGGTTGAATTAAGATAGGCCGCACTGTAAGGAAGGATGCACCTGTTAGCCAGTCCAGAACACAGAGCTCTCACTGTGTATCTTTACCCTGTGACAGATAACTCAGTTTCATCCTGATGCTTGAGATCTTTTGACCTATAGGACTTTGACTAACTTGTCCAGTATTTGGAATTGCTAAATACCTTGCCCAACCATTCCACCACCCTCAGCTCCATATCTGTTATTTTATTAGCATTTTCAATGTTATGTACCAAGACATAAAGGTACTATTGCCTCCATGAAAACAGCATGCTAGGGCACAGCATTGTGTCAATGCCCTTCAGGGAAAAAAAAGTTAAGCAATATTAAGCAGTGTCCCAGTCATCTATCCTTAGAGAATAAATTGTTCCAAGCATATTTAGCTTCAGAAATGTCTCCTCAGCCCATCTTCTTGGTCAACAACTAAATTGTGTTTTTGCCATTTGACCCAAGCCTCCCTGTGTTTTGTTACTTTCTCACCTAAGCTGCAAATTGTCTTTAGCTTGATTTTAAATCTCCAAATCAAATCTTCACTTTATCGCTAGTTCAGGAGATTAAAAAGTGTACCTCCAGGCAGCAGTTAATAAGTAATTGTTTATTTAGCCATCATGTCAAGAGCGAAGTTCACAATCAATTCTCCAGAGGTCGAGTTTAGAATTCACTTAAATACTGCTTGCCCTTTTCCCTGTGAATAACTGCTCAGTTGTTTCCTGAGTTTGATTAAGGTTACAGTAATAATCGTCTCCTATTTCTAATTAAGTTGAAACTACATGTAAGAATTTAACTTGGTAGCAGAAGGTTCTAGCTTGTATTTCTTTTGTGAACTAGAAATGTACTAATATTTTTGGCACATTTTATGTATGAAATACTTTAAATAAATTTATGAATAAGATTTAACTTCTTTTATCATCATTGATCAGACATTATTAATATATGCTTTATATAAATAATGAAAAGAATGCCTTACAGACATTTTGAGAAAAATTACATATCTACACATATGAATGGTATTAGCTAAAAAATTCAATACACAGGATTTGTAATTATGATTCCTTTGTTCTACATGCACATGAGAACATAAAGCTAATAATACTTGTATAGCATTCGTAAAGGTTTTATACATATTCTTTAATTCAACTTAACATAGAATTGTTTTAATGTGAATTTATAATATGTATCTGTTTAATTCAACTGAAAATCGCTAGCATTTCTGAGAAATAGATACTAGTTTAGAAATGAAGATATAAGGATAACACATCAATTCTTTTATGCTTGGGAACATGTTTTAGTTACAGAATGGATGGAAATAGCGAAGAATTTGATTTTTCAGTGTTTATGACTCAGTTAGGTGGTATTTTTATCAGTAAGCCTTACTGTCAGGTTGTGGAGGGTAACCAGGAGCATCAGCAATACCATATAAATCTCAGGGGTCTATGGAACCTCATTGACTAAAAAATGGCAAAAGGCAAAAGAGGCAACCCATTCCTGGAATTAGGGTTCTTTCTTTGGTAGTGTATAATATCTGGTTGAATTATTCTTCTCACATTATAAGGTAACTCCATTTAAATTATTTTTATATACATACATATATAATTTAAAAATCTTCTATAGTTGTAGGCTTCCATATAAATTTCCAAAGGTCTTTAGTGTTAGCTATCCCTCCCTATAGTCCCTTCCCCTTCCTTACCTTCTTTCATCCACTTTTTCTTTTCCCTTTCTAACACTAGATTATTTCCTCTCTTGCTTGAAAGATCCCCACATTGTCCATAGTTTCACAACTTGTACGGTCATTCCAAATGAAACATACATACCTAGATTTCAAATGCAAACATCTACACATGTGAACAAAAAGGTGATGTTTGTTTTTCTGGGTAATGATCTGGAAGCTAGCTTCATCTGTATGGGCTGGTTTTCACAGTACTAGAACATTCTATCCATGATACCATAGGAGAAAAGTAAATGTTAATTTCACTCATCTGTGAACCATGGTAGTGAAAATAACAACCTGCTTGATAAGATGTGCCTATAAATGTCATGAGTAATCAACTACATTATGGTTGGCTTTATGACACTGTCTACAAGATGGAACCCATACTTACCATTGTCAAAGAGGCAAAGATGTTGTGGCTAGATAGGTTGTAGTCTACAGAATAAAACTTACTATTATAATTCTGCTAAATGCTTATAACATTACAATGACTCCTAATAACTTATTGATATTATATTGCATGTCTCATCCCTCATCAGAGAGGCATTGTTTCACAGTAGATAATAGTTAACATAATGACCCTCAGCTGGTTCATGTTCAGAAAATAAGCTACCTCAGAACTGTGGAGGGCTCATGACTAGAAGACAGAGAAATTGTAAGCATAGAGGTAGTGGGTAACTTCAAGAAAATAGTGTTTTTCTGATACAACAAGGCAATTATGTATATGAAGTCAGTAATTTTGACATTGGGTACAAGACCCATGAAAGGTTAAGACAGACCGAATCAGAAAATGAAGGCTGGGATATGAACATCGAGTTCTGCTTCTAACTGAGAAGCTATTAACATTTGATAGCTGCTGGAGAAGAAGGGTCATTATTTTGTTTTATAGTGTGACCTTCCTTGTATGTCACCCACACTTGATGGCAGGTACCAAACCAAGGGTAGTTGGCTAACACAAACTGAACTTGATTGTTTTAAGAGATAGAAAGAGGGAGGGGAGAGCGGAATGATGGGGGGAGAGAGGACATGAAGTTGGAAATGAAGAATACAGTAGGTAGGAAAGTGGGAGGAAGGAATGTGAGGTGAGGATGTTTAATATTATAAAGGTATATTTTATTAAAATTTCAAAAAATTAATACCATATTATTTTAAAGTAATATGGTAAAGTTAGTAGACAAATATCAGCAAACTGCATTGAAATATGAGAGTTAAAAATAAATTTTACAGGGTTGATTGTTGAGTTGCACTTAGTAGCTTATTGGACAAGAGGAAGTTTGTGCTGACTGCTGTTAATCCTGCTGAACCACTGTGAAGAGTATCAATGTCATAATTGCACAACCAGACAAAGAAATTTTCTGGTGACAACCTTTTGTCTCCCCATCTCACCAGTAAATCAAATCATTGCTTGCTATTCTAAATATCCAATATAGGATATACACAATCATACATTCAGTTGCCAAGAATTAATGTATAGTATACATAGACTATACATTGAAAATGAACTAGCAGTCATGTAGTAAGCATGCAAGCCTCTCTCATTTATGATATATAATTGTATTCACCTCTGCCTATGTTTACACATGCTTCCCTTTCTTTGCATTGAGCATAAACACATGAACAGTTTGAGTTGCTAGGTGAGAGAAGTATATGTATAAGCAATAAGGAATAATGAGACCCAACTCACCAAGAGTCCTAGGTCTGAACGTTATCTTGGAGTTAACCCCTTTACCAAGTTAACTTACCCATATTCATCACTGACATATTGTGTTTTCTGCTGATTTAGGAAGACCCTCAGAGATGCTAAAAGTTAAGTGACAAGGCAGCCTGATTTAACAATTTGCAGAGAAAATTAGGTCTGTATTAGATCTTAAACTATCAGCAGTTTATTTTTCTAATTTGTTTTTCTATAAATATTTATTTTATTAATCATAATCTAAAACGCTTCAGAAGAAGGCAAATTGTTCCACCAAGTACACAATATTCCACCATGCTACTACTGCTCCTTTTTGGCCTTCAGGAATATTAATTAGGATGTTAGCTTATCTCTGGTTTGGATTTAAAGTACATTTTAATGTTTTCTGCATTATGATCTCAAGGTCAGGGTCCTGATATTAGGGTAGACAGATTGCTGAGAAGAGATAAACCTTATGAAGTAATGCATAGGGTCTGAAAAACATAGTGTAAACCCTTGTAGTGATACGTAATTTAAACTCCCAAGTGATCACCACTGTGTTTCCCAAATTAATCTTATGTAATTGAGAATACATTAATGAACATATTTAATATGTCAGAAAGCATTAAAAAACTAATTACATATGTGATGGTTTAACATAAGGTACTTGAGAAATTTGGTTTTTATGTGGGGAATAATTTATACAGGTTTCCAATTTTAGTTACATGAAACAAGAAACAATCATCATTAAAATGTTTGAATTAAATAAAGTGTAAAATTTGAAACTCTTTGGAATAACACTGACTTTCTATTCTTAAAAGTAGCAAAAGATCTCTCAAAGAAATACTGAGCAAATATAAATGAATGAATGAATGAATGAATGAATGAATAAGTTAATGATTAACTAGCTAACTAAGTAACTAAATTCTAAAAGCTAAATAAATACTCAACACTGTACTGGGCTAAATAAAAAGGAAAGTTATTGCAAAACAAAAAATAAAAGTCCTGGAAGAGGTCGGGTAGTTGGGCTTTAGAACCAATTGCTTACTGAAATGCTACTGACAGTGGATAGTAGCTGAGAGAGGGAGAATTGTTCTTCATTGAAGACATGGTGGTAATGTGATCCCATGAGTCAGTGGATTTTCCCCTTCCTATGAACATATGGGCAGAAATAACTGACACATATTACTATATACATATATAAAATTCTCAAAAATAAAAAAATAATAAAGAGAATAACCAAAATTCTCTTTTAGTTTACTGCTTTGTTGTTATGATAAAACAGTACCCCAAAATAACTCAGGGTATAAAGAGTTTATTTGGCTTAAGTATACAGATTACAGACTGAATCAGAGCAGAAATTGAAGTAGAAAGACTCAAAAAACATAGAGAAATGGTGCTTATCAGTTTGTTCCCAATGGCTTGCTCAGCTGGATATCTTACATAGCCCAGGCCCACTTGCTCAGGGATGTCACTTTCCACAGTGAGCTAGGCCCTCTCACATTAGTCACTAATCAAGAAAATGTGCCAAAGTCATGCCTACAGACTAATCTTATAGAAGCAAATCCTGAATTGAGATTCCCTCTGCCCAGATATGTGTATGCTTGTGTGAAGTTGACATAAACTACAACATTCTATCTCTATCTCTTGCAAGTTTTGACACCCAAACACATCACCTCCCCTGCCCCAAGTTTTCATGTTATTATCACAATATAAAACAGAATTTGTCACCTGTGGCAATTCATCTTGAGGTGAAACTTTGTGGAGTGTTCATTATTCTTGTTGGTATGTCAACTGGCAGTTTTATTATGCCTGTTTTGCTTAGGCAGCCATATTGTTAAAATTCATGGGTGCATTTCCTTGTTATGTCAAGGGGGCATTATCTAGCAGCAGGCATTCCTACAGTTTCTTCACATCCTATATCCGAAAGTTTATGGTGCCTTCAACAGTTGAGTCATATATGCAAGTTCTGGGAGGCAACACAAGGCAATGACAATAACTTATATTGAGTCTGTCTCAGGGCTTTATTGCAGTAAAAAGGCACCATGACCAAGGCAGCTCTTATAAAGGACAACATTTAGTTAGGACTGGCTTACAGTTTCAGAGGTTTAGTGCATTATCATAGTGGTGAGAAGCATGGTGACATGCAGGCAGACATGGTCCTGGATTTCTACATCTTGATCCCAAGGTCACCAGGAGAAGGCTGTCTTCTGCAGGCAGGAAGAATGTGAGCCACTTGGCACCGGGCAAAGCTTGAGCATAGCACCTCAAATTCATCCCCACAGTAACACACATCCTACAACAAGGCCACACTTCCTAGTAGTCCCATTTCCCATGGGCCAGGCATATTTAAACTTCCATAGAGTCTGTTAACTTTTCTTGACCAGCAACTAGAAGAGAGTAAATTTTAGTTTGTTTATGCTGATTTAATCTATTGAGATAAAAAGTCATATAGAAAATCAGATTCTCTGTATGTATGACATCATTAAAATGACACAATCAGGGAAAACTTGTTTATAATGATAAAGAAAAGTTGGTTACCTTGCACAACTTTATAATGAGACCAGGCCTATATCTTTATTTCTGTAGTGTCTGCACAAATATATACATGTGATAAAATGACACAGAACTGTATATATATATATATATATATATATATATATATATATATATATAAATATTATATGATGTAGTACATATATTAGTATATAGCATATGATAGCTTATCATACACACACACACACACACACACACACACATATATATATATATATATATATATATATATATATATATTAATGTAGATACTACCAAAATATATTTTCTTGTTTTAATATGGTACAATAATTATGTACAATGTAACATTTGGGGCAAATAGGATAAAAGATGGATATTATCTATTTATATTACTTATGAAAATGCCTGTTAGTATGTAATTTTTTAAAATAAACGAATAAAATAGAAAGTATTTTAAATAGCATCCTGTTAAAGAAATTTTGATTAGGAAAAATTTTAATACTACACAGAAAAAAGTACCAATTAGCACAATCTTTTAAAACAATAGTGAGACTATAAAAACGAAACAACTATAAAACAAAACAGTGAGAATGCAGGTCTTCAATCAGTTATAGATTGAATCTATAGAAAGTCTTAAGTTAAGCTTATGTACCAATGAAAATGGAATAATAATTAGTTCCTTTTCAATATGAAAAGGATGTGTGGACTACTGGAACTTCATTGTTAGCCTGAAGATAAGCTATGTTTTAAGTTTTCAGTATCTATAGTGTCTGTGGAAACAGACATCTCATCATACTGAATCATATTCTGCTTGATTATTTAACAAATAGTGCCCTTTTGGCCAAACTAGTTGTCCCTGCAAATGTTCGGAAACTGGATCAGATCTTTTCCATTTAAATTGTAGCATACTCAGCTTATTTCTGATAGCTAGATTTCTATATCTATATTCCATTGATTAGAAAATAAGGGGTTATGGCTTTACAGAAATGGGGTAGGTGGATTAATCAGGTATGTTCCAATTTGTGTTGCAAGGTTTAAACAGGTCACTATCTCCTGTCTCAGCTTGGGGCTACATGACCACCTACTCAAATCCAGTTAGCCTGTCTCATTGGTGATGTTTGTGTGAGATTCATGGACACTAATGGGAGCACTGAAATCCTACTCATGTACCTAAGATTACAGCAGAAGAGTGCACTAGAGAGAGGTGAGCCCAAATTCTCCTAGCAGAAATAAAAAAAAAAAAAAACTATTGCTGAGAGATAATGATAAAACCACAACTAAATTGAATAAGAATTGCACAAAATAGCTGGAACTTCATTATTTTTTAGCACAAAATCAGAGAATAAAAGGTTTTTTGAAGATGAACCAGAGCTTCTGATGTTTCTCTGGAAACATTAGAACAGGAATGTTGGAACAGGGAAAAACAGAACTGAGATACATTTCCAACAGAGCTCTCAGAGAGTTTTAAATTTAGTACAAAAGAAAGGAAAAAATATTTTTCTACTTAAGTATCATGGTAGGTGCTGAGAGTTTAATATCTTATTTTCCTTCTTAAAAAAAATAAGGAATAAGGCTTTACATTTTACAAGGGATACTTAATTTTATCATTAATTATAGTAGGGAACTATAGAAAAGAACTATGAGTTATGATTTAAGTAAAAGAGTCTTCATTCTAACCTTGTATCCATAGTACCCACAACAGTTACCTGTTATACAGAATGTGCGCAGAGTATTGCAAAACGAATGAATGAGTGATCAAATGTTTAAGAGAAATACCTAGTCTTGGGGCTTCTTAAGCAGTTAGTAAAATGACTATGCTAATCATTATATTAAATATGAATATGATAATGTTGAGCAAAGAAATCAGAATGTAAAATAGTGACTGCATAAATGGTTCTTAAACTACAGCATACATCATATTACCTAGAGGGCTTGTTAGCACAAAAATTGCTGAGTCTCAATGCTGGTTTCTGCTTCTGTCGGTCTGCCAGGAGGTCCCATAATTTGCATTTCTACCAAGTTCTCAGGATCCCTTGCTGCTGACCTTAAAATTACATTTGAAAACTCTAAACCTACAGGATGTTTGCAAGTATAGGGAATAAGACATTAAAATTATAGTTGGAAAAATACTAAGAAATAGTGCTAACAATGATTGACCTTGGCCAATGGAATCCTGACTTAATTTTATTTATTCCTTTCTGTAAAAGAATTTTAATCCAGCAACATGGCTGGTCTGGAAAGTCCTATCTAAAGATCCTCTAGGTATGTGTGATCCAGATGGAATGAGATACCTTTAATCCATCTGGCTGGAATACATCAGGATCTTAGTACACACTTTAATCTCAAACAATGAAGGTAAAGTTCTTTCATAGAAGGGAGCAGTTATGTTTGAGATTGGCTTCTAGTTGAGGGGCAGGCAAGATGGCAAATCAGAAAGATATTTGTTAGAGTGAGTCAAAGATAAGATGTACCTGACTCTCAGGAGAACAGACAGAAAAGGGAGGGTAGTTAAGCACAGTACAGAGTGAGTCGGGGTGGAGGGCCATTCAGTGAGTGCAGTTCAGATGAGTTCAGGCAATACAGTGAAGTTCAGTTCAGTGTAGTAAATTTCAGTGAATTTCAGTAAAGTTCAGTGAATGTAGCGGAGTTCAATTGGGTTCATGCTATTCTGTTCAGCTTATGCAGTCATTGAAGTCAGTGTAGTTCAGTTTATTGAATTCAGAGACAGAGAGCAATTCAGTGAGAAGCAGAGAGAAGCCAGTTTGAATCAGTCAGCTTCAAGAGAAGTTTTGAGCCAGCTCTCCAAAGTTCAGAATGAACTATAAAGTATGAGCTCACTCATCAGTAACCTTCTGAGATGACAATTATATCTGGTGAATAAAAGTTACTTGAATACTTTTCAACTGCCATTTTAAAAAATAATTGTATGATTAACTATTGTTCAAAATGGAAATTAAGAAAGTTTAGGAAACTTGTTACAAATTTTGGGCAAAAGAGACTGAACCTACACCCTTGGATGCTTAGAACAGTTGCAGAGTCTTTGAAAGGAAAAAATAAGCGTATTAAAGCTTATTATATTAACAAGTCATTACTAACAAGTCTTGTTCTGGTTTAAGGAGAGATGGAGTAGTAGAATTTTGAAATACTTGTGCTAGGTACTGCATACTTGATATATTTACTTAAGACTCAAATCACTAAATAAATATGAAATAGTAAGTGAAAAGAACAAAATCAAATACGACATATTTGCAAATAAAAATGCTGTCAATTATTTTGAAGGTAAGGTCATGAAGTGGGTGGAGTCATGAAAGTGACTATATGTGCTCACTTGATTATGTTAGCCTTCCCTCATAATAATAGGTACTGTACTTGAAACTTAAAGCCATTGTCTTTAAAGCCATTCGAAATGCATCTTTACTTTTCTATAGCAGATCCTAAAAATTTGGTGATTAGGACTTTAAAGAGATGAGGGTTTTGTTTGCTGAATGCTTTGTGTGTCACAGGGTTGAGAATACAGAGGAACTTTATATTTCCCACACTAAATTTGAGTGTGTTAACATAGTTTTTTACTATTTTCCAACTATGTGTCTAGGTCTTTCTGTTATTTTCTCTGTCAGTATACAGATAAATTTGGACTATGTCAAAGGGCTCCATTGAGCTGTACTCCCAGATGGTTGACTAAGGAAAAGCAGTAAAAGAATATTGAATGAGTTTGGTCCATGCTATTCAGACTTTTCCCTGTTAGGCTATATTGACACTGGCCCCATTTAACCACCGCAGCCTTTATCCACTAAAATTTTCTCTTTGGGATGCGTATTTACAGGTTCTGAAATTTGCTTTCTTACTTCTTCCCATCTGGTGTAGCTGTTAGTTGCTCTCCTTTCTGTGCTTTTGATGTTAGATTATTCTCTATACTCTGTTGGTTTTTATTAGTTGTACCCAAACTTTTGCCCATGGTCCCTCTTTTAAGTTCCTCTCTTTTCCTTCTGGGGACTATGACAATATATCTGAAATTCATTTCAATTTCTGTGTGTAGGGAAACATATTTTATACTTGCAGAAAACAAGAAACAAAATTTCCTAACTTCCTAGCATGTAATGTAAGAGTATGGGTTTTCTGACACACCATATCTGTTGAAATATTCATTTTAATGATTTTTTTTACTACATAACACAGAAGATGTTACCTGAGATGCAAAATTTCCTGCAAAATTTCAGATTATTATTTTTCACTTATTTAGTTGTTATGAGTATTAAGTAAAATGTGTTAGGTATGTAATACCTAACATACATATTTCAAAATTATATTTCCCTATCTCTCATTATGATGTAACAATACATGTCATAAAAGGAGAAAGCTCATTTATTCTTTCATAGATCTCTGCAGCTTTTCTAGGTACCCTATGGCACACATTCAGTCCCTCTTGCCAAAAGTTTACAGCAGTATTTTTCCTTTCTGGTCAGTATATATCTATCTTTTATGAATTACTATTTCTGGAACAATAAACAGAGTTAGACAAGTTCTTCAAAGAACATACACATTGAGTTGCCAACTTTACTGAAGAGATGTGCCTTCTCTTCAGACAATCATACATTGTTCTCCTTGTTAACTAGAGTATCTCAACTTTCATAAGAGGACTCAACTCTTTCTGATGGCCTGAACTATTTTTATGTAAAGACACAAGTTCCCCAAATCTGGTAAGATTTGTGATATGACATATAATAGCATTGTGTGAGACACATTACTGGATAATTTATATGAACATATAATCTTACTTAGCTCTTGAAACAAGTCTGTAAATATTGTGGTTACTTAATTTTCCCTGTTAGTTAAGAGAAAGCTTTGAAACTTTAGGTAAATTGACACTTATAAATGGCACTGTTAAAAAAACATACCTCTTTGAAGATATATGATCTTAATATATCATATTTATCAATATATCAATATATATCAATGTATTCATGTTTTTATGGTTATGTGTTTAGGAAAGCAACATAGTGCTGGAATAACTGTGTGTTTTGTGAATGTTTTGGATAGATTAGAAAACTCAGGATTCATATGTCTTACAGCTCAAAATTCAAGATAAGAGGGCTTGACCATATACTTCAACAAAACAAACCATGTGGTAATAGAAAAGGGCTCATACTTGACTGCCTTCTAATTTTTTCTTCTATAATACCACATTATTCCTAGTACCTGCCTGATAGAATACTTTTATGGTAGTGGTGCCAATAAATCTCACTTTCTTACATGTCCATAACCAGTTTTCTAAATTTAATATTCTACATTTTCTAAATAGGGGATACCTGCTGTTTTTCTCTATAGTGTTTTTGTTCAAATGTCCACCAGCTCCTGCTATTATCTAGATTAACCTTTTTGACTGAGTGACTTGTGTAATTATATATATATATATGTATATATATATACATACATATATGTATATATACATATATGTATATATACGCATATGTATGTGTATATATACACATATATACATGTGTGTAATGTATATGTATGTGTATGTATATACATATATATGTATATATGTATGTATACACATATATACATATGCGTATATGTATATACATATACATATATATACACACACATATTAGAGTCACTTGGTTTGGAGACAAAGGTCAGCTTCTCCTTTCCTGGAACGTGATATACCTCATATATTTCTGAATTCATGAACCAGCAGAAAAGCACTGCTACCTTTACAAATCACTATCCAGTTTGATTTCTCTTTTAAAGATACAACTGTGTAACAATTGTCAAATGCAATTCATAATTCCACCAACTGAGCTCATTAGTCTGCCCCCTAGAATTCATTAGGTGCCAAGTGTTTGACAGCCCATAGTGAACAGCATAGTCTATAAATACAGGTGGAAATCTTCCTTTCATTGACAAGTTATAGCCACAATAGGTTATTTAAGAGATGATTTGTATGTAGTCTCAGATAAAGCTATCAAAGACATGGGTTCATGAGAGATTATGTAAACTAAGACTCCAACTGTGATGAAGGTAGAGATTCATTTCTCTATTTATAGTTTAACAGTAAAATATGTTTACTTGGAAGTACTCATAATAACAGATGCTAGCTGTAATGTGAGAGGCAGGGCTTGATATCTAAGTGGTCCTGAGGTAATTAACTTAGGTAGGCAGTCTCTTCTGGTAACCACACATAAAAGGAAAAGGAACTTTAGCTGTCCTAGAATATAATGTTAGTTGTGGCAGCAAAATTTATGATTTGATCCTATCACTTGTACAGTGGTACAATGATGGTAGATAAAACTTCCAGGTCTGATATCCTTGCAGTGCAAAGTGAAATCTAGAAAAGAAAGTGATTAAAAGTTAACTGATTCCTACCATCTAAATATTATACTAAACATTATATTTATCCTTCTTCCCTCTCTGTTCAGTCCCATAGCTACATATAGAAACATGCTCTTATGTAAGATGAATAAATTGAGAATGAAATAACTCATATTTATGCTGGAAAAGATGGAACAGCTTTTAGTGTCTGCAATTAAAATTATTATTATTTTTTAAACCACTTTAATCTTTATTCACAAAATAGATGAGGATCCCAGACGGTAGCTCCAGCTCTCAAATCCCTCTTCGTTACAGTGTACAATGTATACTCAGAATGACAGCCTTGCTTGCTCTGTAAATTAGGGCCAATTGTCTCAGCTTTTCCTATTTTAGTTCTCTCTATAACAAACATAGAAGTAATAAATAGTGCCTGCCTAATGGAGCAGTAAAGGTTGAGAAACAGAGTTCTCTGAAAGTACTCGGTCTACTGTCTGAAACATCCCATCAGGGTAAGCCATCAGGGCTAACACTGATGACCCAGCCAACGTACAGAAGGAAGGGTTTTTTTGGGCATACAATTCCAGGTTAGAGTCTATGATGGTGAAATGAATGCACTGCAATTAAAATTATATGTTTGGCCCATAACATACTATTGTGGAGGAAACCTAAAGACAAATTATGTGCAGTTGTATCTCCAATTCGCTATGTTTCACATGCATTCATTAACAGGAATATCTAAATGTTTATTAATGTAGGCTTATTGGCAACATTTGTTATGAATGTCTAAGAATTATAGAAGCTATACAAACTTCATTGAGCCAGGAAAGGGTTAAATTTAACAGTGACCTGAAAGAGCATTTCCATTCCTTCAGTTAAAAATCTTTCAGGGCATTCTTGCAAATGTTACCACTCATGAGTTAGTGGCAAATTACTCTGAAATCAGCCCTATTATAGTAGAAATGTTTCTCCAGTAGAGATTTGATGAGGATAAGAATACAAAATTTTAATCATTGATGATGATATAGGCAGATTACAGAATCAATTTTGGAAGATTATACCACTTGAAGACATGGAGGAAAAGTTTCAAAGAGCATGAACTTGTTGAAATTCAGATTTGTCCAAAAAGTTTTTCTTGTGGGCTTCTCTTCTAGGGTCCCTTCTCATTTACTTGTGAATAGGACCAATAGTGAATTCAATGAATCTCTTCTGTACCTCTATAATGTGCCAATATCTGCACAAGTTTCTGAAACTAGAAGTGCAATAGTCATGGCTCCTAAGTCAGAAAAACTTGTAAATTTTGTGGAATGAAAAATGTCTTAAAAGTTTAAAAAACAGAACAGTCCAGATATTTTTATATCATAATGCATTTTTTCTGTGTTTTCAGATAGCCATCAACAATAGCCTTGAACTTCAGCAGTCATACATTCCTTTGATTTTCCACAGTGCAAATATAAGCTTCTGTTATAGAACCAAAATGTCTAAGTTATATCACTCTTCCATTCAAGCATGCTAAGATCCCTGAGAATAAGATCAAGGTTTGATTTCTCACTGTATTCAGTGTTTTCATACAGGGTTTTTCCAGCATTTTGATGAATAATTGGAAGGGACAAATTTTGATTGATTTGCCAGATTTACTCCTGTTTTCTGACATCACTGAAAATCACACCAAAACCAAACACTTTCCATCCCTACTTTTCTAGTGATACGTTATTTTCATTATTCTCCTTCTGTTGCTTTGTCTCTGTTAAGGTAATACTGACTAGTTTATTAAAATTATTGGCATCTGGTTATCCTTACTTCTCATATACTTATAAATTGAACTTAAAAAATTAAATTTACACCTTTATCTATTTCTTGGATTTAATGGTCTTCAACATCTTTATAATAAGAGAGGCAAAGAAACAGAGCAGCTGACACATAGGATTCTTATTTTGTTTTAATAAAATAAGGCAACCTAATAAATGAGAACATTTTAGGCCCTAATGAGGTAATTTGGGGCTTAAGATTCATATGGAAAATCAATTGAAAAAGAGTAGCCATAGCAACATTTTTCTGATGAAAATTGTCTTCAGAGTTAAATATCAGAAGGCAGAGGCATAATTGTGCATCTTTTGATCAATAGTGTACTTAATAGGAAATCACATTTTAACATCAGACAGACCTGTGCTTAAATCTTAACTAGATATGGTTTGCCCTTAAGCTCAGAAGTTTTGGGTAAATTGTAAAGAAATTATTATTTTTAGCTATAGAAAATAAGAGAATAATGCCCACTATATAGCTTATATTGTTTTCTATAATAAGACACATATATGAAAAACATTGGATATTGATAAATTACTTTATAAGTAATAGATTAGAAACTTAGAATAGCATATGTTAGTCTAGAATTTATGTCTTATTGGTTTTATGCCTCATAATTTTATCTGTTTTTAGAAAATGTAACCTATGTTATCAAATGCTTTATAATTTTGTAACAAAAATATTATCTATGCTTAATATTTGTTATGATTGTGTGGGTCCTAATTGCAGTGATCTATTTGTGCTCTAAGATGTTTATAATTTTAGATATTTTAGGAGACAGTTACTAATGCTCAGTTGATTTTTGTATTGTATGAGGTGGAATCTGACTTCACTCTTGGCATGTAGATAGCTTGTGTCTTGTTGGACTTTGTTCCATGTAAGTCAAAGTCAGTTCTCCACAAATGGTTAATCTCATTGTGAATTTGACTGGATTAAGAATCATCATGGAGGTGGACTCTACACGTTCCCTCAAGTGGAGGGATGGGGTTGCCATTCAACAATCAAAAGCTCTGACCCAGAATTGTTCCTGTCTGACAGAAATGCAGGGACAAAAATGGAGAAGACACTGAGGGGAAGGAGGTCTAGTGACAGGCCCAAATTGTTATCCAACTGAAAGGGAGGCTCCAAGGCCTGAAATTATTACTGATGCTATGGTGTGCATCCATACAGGAGCCTAGCATGGCTGCCCTCTTCCAAGAGGCCCCACAAGAAGCTGAAAGAGTCAGATGCAGATACTTACACCCAACCAGTGAACAGAAGCCGCTGATTTCTGTGGCTGAATTAGGGAAAAGCTGGAAGAAGCTGAGGAGGAGGGCAACCCCATAGGGAGACCGGCAGTCTCAATTAACCTGGACCCCCGAGATCTCTCAGACGCTGATTCACCAACCAGGCAGCATACACCAGCTGATATGAGGTCCAGGACACATATTTAGCAGAGGACTGCCTGGTCTGACCTCAGTAAGAGAAGACACACCTAACCCTCAAGAGATTGAAGCCTCAGAGAGTGGGATGGTCTAGTGGGATGGGATGGAGTGGTGGGGACATCCTCTTGGAGACAGGGGAAGGGGTAGTATGGAATGAGGAACAGTCAGAGGATGGACAAGGAGAGGGATAATGACTGGACTTTAAAAAAGATTAAAGAACAAAACATGAAGATGTGTTTGAGTGTGTTTATGAGAGTATTTCCAGAAGGTTTAAATGAACAAGGAAGTCTTCCTCTAAGTATGGATGGCACAATCTCCATGTGCTGGGATCAGAACATTAAAAGATTAAAGTGAATGAGCCCCACCATTCATCTCTCTCTGTTTCTAGTTTGTGCACAAAATGTGATGGGATGACTTCATGCTTCCTATGCCAGATGGACTGTTTCTCTGAACTGTAAGAGGAAACAAATCCCTTACTCCTCAAGGCACTCTGGTCATACTCAACAGGAAGATAACTAACACACTGTGGATTTCTGCTCAGTTATGAAATTAGTAATGTCATTTAAAATGTGTTCTTCTATATCAAAACTTTATTATTTTTGGATATTCTATTTTATCTATAGTAGCCAGATGATTTTTAGAGTCTCCCAATTTCTGCAAATGCACTGTAGTTTCTTGTATCATTGAAGGTATGTTAGTTAAAACAGCAGGCAGATCCTTTGATACATTATCTTCTACCATTATTTTCAGCTGTATTTCTGTCATGACTCGAGTTACTTTTATCTATAAGCACTAGTGCACTGAGAACATTTTATAAAGACAAAGGTACAAGAAAATTCACAGCTGACAGTCTGACAAAAAGAACTGCGGTTAAAACTGTAAAGAATAATATGTAAGGTATTGTTTAAATGAACACAGCAAAGGAGCAAATTTATAAAGTATTTCCAGGAGGAAGTTGGACTTTTTAAAAGCCAAGTGAAACATTCAAAGTTATTTTTGATGAACAAAACATTCTTATCAATACCATCAATGCCATTCCTAACAACTTACTAGAAACACTATTTCAAAAACTGTAAGGTAATAAATATTATTATTTTACATTATAGAAAAAGAAATGGACCCAAGTATGACAAAAATTTTATAGACAAAAATAGTTAGTAAAGCTTAACCATTATGAACTTTCATACAGAAAGTGGTTATAAATACTTCAACTGTTTATATATAAATAACTATTACTAACCATCTATTTCTTTAACAATGTGTGATGGTTTGTATATGCTCATCCCAGGGATGGCTCTTTTAGAAGGTGTGGTCCTGTTGGACTAGGTGTGGCCTTGTTGGAGTATGTGTATCACTTTGGGTATGGGCTTTAATACCCTCACCCTAGCTGCCTGGAATCCTTCAGATGAAGTTGTAGAACCCTCAGCTCCTCCTGCACCATGCAAGCCTGGATGTTGCCATGTTTCCACCTTGATGATGATGGACTGAACATCTGAATCTATAAGTCAGCTCCAATTAAATGTTGTCCTTATAAGATTTGCCTTGTTTAGGGTGTTTGTTTAGAGCAGTAAAACCCTAACTATGACACATTGAGTGAATGGATGACAGAGGAAAATGGAAGACAAAACTAATACTCTGTTTATATTTTGATATAAAAACAAAATTCATTGTATAAACATAATAAAAACACTTGAGATATTTTATCACTCAGTAAAGGAGGAATAATTAAAGCAGGATTGAGGACCAAAATAAGCACATATGGAAGGCTAAGAGTGGATAATGGGTTATTGTAGTTTACAAAGCAGAGCTGTTGATGCAATCAATGAAGGCTTAATAAGAAATGAGTAAAGTGAAATTCAGGTGACATGGTCAAAGGTAAACTAAATTAAACTTGCTAATATCCTCATAAGGAAGGATAATGATCAACTTCCAACTTAGACCATCGACCTTCAGATAATGGATTAATAAAGATGCAGAGTTGAATGCTTCTTAGCCATTTGTGTTTTAAGTAAATTGCTAGTTCTTTTCATTTCTATTAATTATATAGTAATGTGGGTCAGGTTTCTTTCTTTCTTTTTTAGCTTTAAATTAATACATTAAACAATCAGAAAATCACTATAAAATTGAGATCTTGGCAAGAAGCCATAGACATGTAGTGAAATACAAGCACCTTTGCTTTTGTAATAAGAGAATTTTTATAATTTACTGATGTAAAACCTGTCCAAATACTTTTGGTGCCAGTGTTCCTCTGTAGCTTTGGGTTGAGCGGACCTTCCAGAATATCTCAGTCGGAATCCGGGGTCCACACAACAGCAGACCGGGCAGAGGTCTGGTCTAGGCCTCAGATCCGGGAGAGGGGCAGAAGGGGAGTGCTAGTCTGCAGGGGTTGAGGTGGGGGGGGGGGTATCTGCCGGAATCTGAGCGCTCACAGCACCCAGCTATGGGCTCAGGGCAGTGTGTGGGTCTTCCTACCTAGGCTGGCTGTGGGATCCGTGGAGCCTCCAGGATGTCTCAGGCAGAATGCAGGGTCCACACAACAGCAGACCGGGCAGAGGTCTGGTCCAGGCCTCAGATCCCTGAGAGGGGATACCGAACATTTTATTAATTCTTTACTAAGATTTTTGTGGAGATGAAAATACTCCATAATGGCATCTGAATGGAAGCAATTCCCCAATAGGACATAATCATATAACTGATGTTTAGATTTTATACTGATTGTGTTTTAACTTGTTTGATATATTTTAAATTTTAAAAATAAATTTGTAAATGTATTCTGTTCATTATGTCAAATTTTTCTCTGACCCATAAACTTCATTGTGTTTATATTTATTTATTTTGTGACTCACTGAGATTAATGAGGGCTATATCTACATGACCGTGATTCTAAAGTAGTTTCTGGAGCATAGTGGGATTAAATAGTAAGTAGGGAGGTTAAAAAAAAGTAATAAAAAATTTTGAAAACAGATTCAAACTGAAGGCATGGATATGAAGTCTTGATTTCTAAACTATTTCACACACACACACACACACACACACACACACACACACACACACACACATATTTAATTTTGTATTTACGTGTGCCTATATGTGGACACATACGTACATGTGTAGGTGCCTGCAGAAGACCAAATAGATTGTCAGATCACACAGAGGATTGTTTAATCCTCTGAAGATGGGGTGACATACAGTTTTAAGTTGTCTGACAGGGGTGCTGGAAAACTGAACTCAGAAGAACAGCAAGCTCTCTTACTACATGAATAACACTGAGCACTTGCTACTCATCACTTCTGCTTGGTCTGCCAGATAGCTCAGACACATTTATCACTCACTAAATTTAAATCTGAATTCAGTACCTAGAGCACACATGCTTGAGGGAGAGAACCGACCACAGGAGGTTGTCACTGACCTCTACGTGTGCTTCTTGACACACACCACCCCTTCTCTGTACAAAGAATAAAAAAGTATACATATAGTAACCTTAAAAATTTCTGATCTTCATCATGTGTATGTTTGTGTGACTGTAGGAGACTGTGTGTACCACATGTATAAAAGTGCCCATGAATGATGAATGCCAAAGAGAATTATATTCTCTTGAAGCAGAGCTACAAGTAGTTTTAAGACAAGTGAAGCTGATCCTTGGAACTGAACCTGCAAAAGCACTGATGGCTTTTAGCTTCTAAGCCATTTCTCCATTCCCATGATATTTTTTTTCAAAAAAAAAAAAACTGTTTTTATTGTAATATAAATGCTTCCTAGATAAATGACTGATTTTAGGGCATGGGAAGAATAAGTACTCATTAAGACTAGGAAATGTTCTGTCTGGAGAAATAAAATGCTTAAAATAAAGCTTCTACAAAGAAATGAAGTTTGTTGTAACTGAAAAAAAAGAGAAACTAACAGTGTACAGAGGTAGCCTATGAATTTGGAGAAAATGCAAATCATATGTTTGATTAGGGATTAATAAGTACAAAAACAGCCTAAAAATAGAAAAACTAATTAAAATGAGCAAGGAGCCTAATTATATATTTCTAAAAAGAGAGCATAATCATAATCACCACACACAACATTGTATGTACGTGTATATATACATATGTATAATTAAAATTAAATTATGGATCTATCAGAATAGATATTATCAAAAGACAATATATATAGACAGAGAGAAAAGAGAAACCTTGCACATTGCCTATAAGCTGTAAATTATCATAGCAATTATGAGAAGCTATATATCCCATAAAAAGCTAAAAGGTGAACTTCCATTTGATTCAACAATCCAACCTGTATGTTTATTTAAATTATATGAAGTTACTTATCAGGGAGACTTCATTATCTTACTCACTGTCACACTGTTCCCAAATGATAATTTATGGAATTGATCTGTAGTTCTCTCAGACAACAGTGGGAGGAATGGCCCTGGGTCCTGTGGGGGTTCAATGCCCTGGTGTAGGGGAATGCTAGGGCAGGAAGGTGGGAGTGGATGGGTGGGTGGGAAAGCACCCTCATAGAGGCAGGGGGAGGAGCGCTAGAATAGGGAGTTTCCAGAGGGAAGATCTGAAGAGAAGATAACATTTGAAATGTAAATAAAGGAAATACCTAATAAGAAAAATAAGAAAAGGAGAGTGTTATATAGCAATGGGATACTAGTCAATCTTAAACTTTAGGAAACTCTCTAGTTTAATGGACCTGGGGAACATGCCAAGTGAAGACATCAAGACATAAAAATTATCATCCTTCTTATCACCATCATCATCACCACTACCAACACCACCACTACCACCAGCACAACCACCACCACCACCATCATCATTATAATTATAAAATGTATAAAGTGTACTTGTCTGAGAACTTAGTATTTCTAGGGAAATGTTTTAAGTTATATCTGTGGAAATGGAACATAGCATAATTTCTACATGTAACTTAAGAAGCTTTACTCAATTTTCCATGAGTAATTCAAAACAGATTGGTATTTGAGAGATACTCTACAGAAAGTTGGTATTTATAAATTCTGTTAACTATAATGAGTTTGTTTATAGAAACTGCAGCTTACTATTATAATGTGTCCTATCAGTACACTACCGGGGAGAACAAGAGTAGAATGGTAATTTAGAACAGTAGAGTCATCATACTGCTCTCCCGCTTTATGCTTTGAGGTAGACACATATTGTACCAATACTAGGGATAGATGTATGTATTTTTCCTCTTGACAGTTAATAGATTTCCAGTGTTTTATATCAAATACAGAATCTCTGAAAAGGGTTCACCCTTGAGGTTGCAAAGAAACAGCACAAAGAGTGAATCTTTCACATTTTCATGAGTGCCTCTTTGGATCAGGCATGTATACAGCTCTGGTGTGTATAATCAGGAGGGTAGGAAGAAACAGCTGCTTAGTGAAAGACTCATGGCTTCCAAAAAGATAAATGAAGAACAGCTGGCTTTCCATCAGTGCCACACCTCCCATAATGCCCTTGTCTCTACTTTTTTGTGACATGAATATTCTTCTGGGTAAAGGAGGAAGACATATTTATAGATCATGGAGACAGCTGTTGGTCTTAGAGAGGATAATTTGTCCCAGCCTCTGAGATTGTTCTCATTGGTCACCATGGGAGTGAGGCCAGATGCTTTGTGTTATAAAATTCAATGTCAAACCAATTATGGGTGTAGTGATGCATCATAATATTGTGGATGAAGAAATTGCAAATTAGAATACTTCCTCTTTGGAAATTTAAATTTTGACATTTTATCCTGTCATGATTTATGCTAGTTCTTACTAGAAATGATCTTGATTGACTGGCAGGCAAGTCCAATCTGTGCCTAACTGGCCAAATGTGTTACACATACCTTAGGATAGCTATGAATAAGGACAAACACAAATCTTTGACTTAAATTGTTATGAATTTGTGTGTGGTATGACTTGTTATTGTAACTCCAGTGTGTGGTTCTCTAGGATATTTTGTAGTTGACGTTATGTTGTAATGTCAAATATTGGATATTCTTGGTTTTAGAAGTAAATAAATGCTACCCAAGAAGATTACATACATTGTAAAAATAATGTTTTCTAAATACATATTTTTATGTCTGGTGTAATATAGCTAGGTCCCACGTATAAGCATGTCTCTTATGAGTTGAAATCACCTGTTCTCTAGCTGGCTATCTTCAGGATTTATCACCTAGATATAATGGGACAAATAAAACATTAAATATTTTAAAGACTGTGTTACTCTAAATCTTGTAATGTAGTTTTTTTTTTTTTAATGTTTTGGAATGAACCTAGCAATTTATTTCACTCTGTGGACACATCTGAGGAAACATCATTAGAGTCTCTTCTTCCTACTTCCATGATATTTAAGAGTCTCCTAATGAGTTTAAGCTTTTGTGTAATCTCTTTCTTTGAAGGGTAACCTTTTATGCAATGATGATTGTCCAAAGGGCTATTATGAACAATCACAATAATATAAGGTATGCAGAGGTTTTGGGTTTGTCACTATAACCACAATGGAAGATAAGAATGTAGTCCTATATGCAAAGTAACAAACACTGTATAGAGGAATTGTATGACCAAAGGGCTGTGTTAAGAGAAAAATCTCAAAAACCAGGTTCCTGGTGAAGTGTGCCCTTGTTGATGGCATTGAAGAAGTAAAGACCATCATTAAAGAGATTATTTTGAGAATCATGAGTAAATTAAAGAAATTAAACTGTTAAAGAAATTGGGTAAACAGTGGAGAGGAAAGAGGTTTTGTAACTCCTTATGTCCACAACTTCATTAGTAAGATTCTTATTCAGTCATGGTATTGAGTAGCCATAACTGTGACCTGGGGGATATCCTACAACACTTGCCTGGCATTTCTTCCTAACAAAGGCATTTGAAGAGGATCTGGAAACTTTAATAGTAGTTGTAAAAGTAACAGTGCCAAGTTTCAAAAATTCTGTATTTTATTTTTTGAGATTATAATGTCGTTACACTGCATTCCCCTCCTTTTTTCTCCCTCTAGACTATATATATATATATATATATATATATATATATATATATATATATTTACCTTGCTTAGTATAGACTATATATATAGTCTATACTAAGTCTTACAACATTATTTGCTTAGTCTGTACAACATTATTTGCATGCAATTTTCTTTCAGGGATTACCATTTGGTATTGGAAAACCAACTTGTGTATCCATTCCCTGGGGAAGACTATTTCTTCCACACTCAGTATCCCTTTACTGCTTGTAGTTCTTTGTAGAGTTGGGGGCTCCTGAGCTTTCCCTGTCCACATTAGCATGTATGTTGTTGTTATCCTTGTTTAGCTGATGTTTAGGCAAACATTTTGACAATGGCAATTTTAATCATAGGGAAATTCTGTGCTTCTTTTTTCTGTGTCTATGATGGTGGTGATTATTAAAACAGATAATTATAATGGCTTTGGTAGGTTTGTAGATGGTGTAAGCAACCATTATTTTTACAACTACAACAATCAAGTTCCAAAGATTTGACCCATGAAGACAGAAGATATTAAAGGTAGAGCATTTATAATGGTTCAGGCCCATACTTGCCATCCTATGAAAAAAAGTTGCTATGTCTGTTCACTGACTAACAGTAATTACAGTTATGTCAGTAGAAATGGCTTTAATTATTGACTAGAAATAATACTATTAGTTTAATTCTTAGCAGCAGAGAACAACAAGAGAAGTGACAAAGAAACTTCAGGTGACAACAGACTTGTGAATTCCAGCAAACACAATGGTGACATGCCCAAACTGCTTCAAATAAGAAGTTGCAGACAATACTCATGTATCAGGCCAAAAACCCTGGGGACTATAGTTTTGATTGACTGTATAACCTAATAATTTACTGCAGGAAATTGCAGAACAATTTAATGGCTTTTAATGTGAATGAATACTTTGTTATTGATTACAAATGTAATAGTTTGACCATGATGTCTAATAAATGTGTCAATATGGCATTTTCTTAAATAAATATATGTTGACCATGTGACTTAACTTCATTTTCAGATATTTACCAGCACTAAATGAAACAGTGTTCACACATAAAATGTTAATTTTTTTCTTCCAGCTTGAAATGTAAATAAAGTGAATGATGTATAATAGATATGACATTTGACATATATATGTACATAGATAGACAGACAGACAGACAGACAGATAGAAAATACTTTGCTTAGGACAAACATTAGCAGGCACAGTTTTCTCTTTATGTGAGAGGTACACATTCAACTTGTCAGGAACCATCCTGGCATTTTCCAGACTCTGATGAAGTATGTGCCCCTGTCAACACTGAGTGTTTCAGTTGCCCCAGATTCTCCTCTGTGCTCAGCTCAGCTCTCTCTACAGAAGCTCTACTGCAGATGAACAGGGATTCCACAGAAGCATTCATTTGTATTTCTCTCTTGTCCATATTTCCTTATGTTTATTTGATACTTACATGCCTTTTTTTGTTATAAATGTTTCTTTAATTATTTTGCTATTTTAAACTGAATTTCATAATTTTCCTGTTGAATTTATACATTTCTTCATTTGTTGCATAAAATCTGTTTTTTGTTTATCTGATTTACAAATATTTATGCCATTCTGTGATTTATCATATACCATATGACAAAATCCTCATCCCCTCAGACATGGGACACTAGTTTTTGAGTTATTTGTCAAGAATATCCAAAGACACTCCAAACAATTCAGGCTACTGTTGTTATTCCTGGCTGCCTCCCATAGGTTGAAGTTAAGTTCTTTTTGCTGCATAAACTGTGTATGTCAAACACTAGACCTAGAAGATTCTAACATGTTATGATATGAAATACTCCTCTCTGAGATATAGCCTCCATAGTTCTAGAAGGCCTATGCAAGTTTCAAAATAAGTTTCCAATAATCCTCAACAGCTGTAATGTCTGCACATCAATGACCAGCATGGCAAAATATGCCTAAAAATGCAATACTGACACAAATATCTCACTGAGCTCTGGGTCATAGTCCTTTTATGCCTCATCTTACACTATTGTCACCTGTGACAATAGTGTAAGATGAGGCATAAGGTCAGACAATACAGATACATGTAATACAGATATCTCAGTTTTGGATAAAATTCTTCATAGTCATTTATCCTCTGCCCTTTGATTGCTCTGAGTTTCTATGTTAACCATCATCTACCAAAGAATGAAACTTCTCTGAAGATGTTAGAGAGTGGCACTATTCTATAGGAAGAAATATCCTAATTTAGATGATGTTTTGTGATATGTTCATTTAGTAAAATAGCTGAGTAAGAGTGTTGACATTTTACGCTGAAAGATGTAACTGAGACCTAGAATGGCTATTCCCAATGTTGTCACTCATAGGTGGATCTTAGTGTCAAATATCTCTATTCTCAAGTTTAATTTGGAGTAGCTATAGATACCAGAAAACTAGATGAGAAGGGGAAAAGAAAAACAATAAAGGAAAATCGTAGAACATAGATGATGTGAAGGAGAAAGGGAGATTAATGATGGAGGGTTAAATGGGAGGAGGGACAGGAGAACAGAGCAGAGGATAAGATTAGGCAGGAGATAGCTAACATCAAGAGTGTTTGAAAAAACTATATGCAAGCCTCTTATTTTATAAGCGTTAACCCCCCCCACACACACACACACAGAGGGGGGAAATCTACTGAACTCAACAACTGAGCCCATTTACATTTCATTGTCTCTGATTTTTAAATTGTTTTAAGTATTTTGTTGAATGCCAAACTTAATTACAATGAACTATAGCCACTCCAGATACTACTCATTCTGAGTTATTAGTATTTTTAAATTTTTCCATTCAATTCTTTTTAAAAAAATTATAATTACTGAACTTGTGAATACTTTTTCTGATTAGTTTATTATTAACATTTCTTTTCACTTTTTAGCTGGGCCTCTATGGTTTACTCATGCATACATATAAAAATAAGACAAATTCTTTTTAGATGATGTCCTTTCAAATACAGACTTTAATAAATGGTTTTGCTTTTTGCAGCATGGTTCATGAAAGCTGGACAAGACAGTAGATGTTGCTTCCTGCGCTCTTGGCTTTCACTTTCTCTTGTCCCTTTGTGATTCTGCTGTGTATTTTTGTTTCCTAGTTAGCCAACTAAATGAGCTATTTTAGCCATTTTCTGACTGTTTTATTTCCTGGATTTCTGGTAAATTCTGCATGGGCCACTATTTGTTTCAACAACAACAAAAAAAAAGGAAATGTGTTTGACTCTTACTAAATTAATCAGCTCTAATTTGCAAAATAACAGACTTTTGTAATTTCTTTCTGCCCTATATTAAATGTGTGCCCATTAGCAGCAAAGTGGCTGGATTTTATGTCTAGACTTGTGTATTAAAGATGCATTTATATTTCCTGGGTACAACAAGAGTTCAAGGATTATTGGTGTAGAAAAAGAGGAGGGTCAGGAAGAACCTCAGACAGAAGCTAAAACAGACGTTCTCTTATGTGAAATGGTAGTTTATCAAGAAAATTGCTTCTCAATTTTTCCTGTCATTAGTTAGCTTTCAGTTTCCTCTTAAATTTCTAAACTGATTCATAATATAATATTATCGTAAAACTGGTCATCAAGGTTCAAATGTCAGAATGAATGCTGGCTTTTAGCAACATGTTACCATCTCACAGTCTAAATCTTAATTTCATCCCCAGTCTTCCAACACTGCTTCTCTCTACATGTTTACAATTGCTGACTGACTGTGGACATCTGTCTTCTCTCCTAAAATTATCTCAGTGGTTTTCCCCATACTTTCCCATTTTCAATCATCACTCCCTGGGATCTACGGACCCAATTCGTCTTTATAAACTTTACCAATTGCCCAATTTGACCAAACAATTTTGTATTGTTTCTCATTTCATGCTATGTTCGCATATTTAATTGTCAGACTGTGATTTCCCCTTCACCTGAGGCACCTGGACTCTTGCCTGTTATTTTGACAACATAGCCAGTTGTTAAGAGTCACTGTCTTCCTGGGCACAAGTACATGTCAATTATATACTTGTACTTAGCAAGAAAAATCTTTATTTTACTTTAGTTTTCAGTTTTTTACTCCTTGTGATTTGACAGTGACACTTTGCACCCTACCTACAAACATAAATCTTATCGTAGCTACCTACCTTTGGACAGCATGTGGCTTAGGCACTGAGACATATGGTTTTGTTCAGGGAAAATGTGTAGTAGTGGAAAGAAATGGACAATTACACAGAAAGAGAAAATAAGTGGTTTTATTTATTGAAAGTAGCTACTATTGTTTTTTTTTTAAATCAAGGAATAAATCAATATATCAGTTATTCTCCTCATTTTATTAATAATGCTTAATGTGTCAAATCAACACCCCTTAATAATAAATACTAAAACTCATGTATTCACTCACAAATTCATGAAAAAAAGTTACATTCTCTGTTCCATACCATACTGACTTTGACCATACTCAAAAACTTAAATATACCTGTAGAACTATATAAAGATCTATGTATGTAGTCATATAGTGTGTGTGTGTGTGTGTGTGTGTGTGTGTGTGTGTGTATCTATATACTATCGAGTCATTTTGGAATAGGTTTAGAGAACTAGGAGACTGCTTAGCTAAGGTCAATATTTTTATTTCTGAAAGAATCATTTAATAGAATAAATCATCTTATTAGGTGACTAAAATTATTTAATTAATCTGTTACTATTCTAGAAGTTTTCAACTGCACATCTTTTTTGAAATTTAATTATATTTTTTATGTGTTCACTTTAAATCCTGTTCATTGGCCTTCCACAATCCTTGCCTCCATCCCCCATCCCCTTCTCCAATGAGCAGATGGGGGACCCTGGGTATCCTTCCATCCTGGCACTTCAAGTCTCTGTGAGGCTAGGTTCTTCCTTTCCAACTGAGGTCAGACAAGGCAACCCCGATAGAAGAACTTATCTCATGTACAAGCAACTTTTTTGTGATAGCCCCTGTTCTAGTTGTTTGGGACCCACAGGAAGATCAAGTTGCACATTTGCTATTTATGTGCCAGGAAACCTAGGTCCAGCCTGTACATGTTCTTTGGTTTGTGGTTAAGACTCTGAGAGCCCCAAGGGTCCAAGTTAGTTGACTATTTTGGAAATCTTATCCCTTTTGATGCCCATGTTTCTTCCTCCTATTCTTCCATACAAGTTTTCAAGCTCCATCCACTGTGTGGCTATGGGTGTCTACATCTGTCTGAGTCAGTGGCTGGATGGAGCCTCTAGAGGACAATATGTAAGTATAATAGAGTATCATTAATAGTGACAGGGACTGGTGCGTGCCCATGGGATGGGTCTTAACCAACTGCACATCTTAATCCAAGGCTGATTACAGTTCAGATTTTTATTTATTGGGAATTGGCTGCCATTTAGAATAGTTCTGAAAATGGTTTACAGATATTGTTCCCAACTCCACTAGGCATGCCATCCTAACCACATTTATTGTATAAACTAGTGCTCTTCTAACAATACAATGTTGAATCAAATTTTTTAATTTAATAAAAATATTCATTTACAGTAAGAAGTCTTGATTGATAAGTTAGAAATGTTATAATCAATGTTCTTATGTAGCATTCCTTAGACAGCCATCTCTGAAGATGTAAAATTTTGTTTCAATTTGTTTACTCCTTATCATTAGTTTTTAAAATTTTCTCTTGAGCCTTTATCTAGTTGAAAACTACTGCCAAATGCAACAGAAAAAAGTAATTTAGAAGTTGTACCAAAAACCCAGGCATAGGCATAAGATTTATAACTTGTCATGGTTCTTAACTAAATATGATGAATTATTACAAATAACTAAAAGTATAGAAGTACACTATGCCTGATCATTATGTGTCTCTGACCTTAAAGATGTACTTTGAAATTAATCTTGCTATGAAAATGAATTTAGCAGAGTTGGCTTCTTTATTGAAGATTTTGAAAATTAGTATTATTATTAGAAGAAAATCAGTATTTAGTGCTTCTTGACTGATAGTATTCATGAGAAGAAGGGGATGATGCATTCTTAATGTTCTGTCTCTAACGGCTTCTTCAATACTAATGATTATCCAAAGCAGCCCCTGATGTTATTCTTTCCAAGGATATTTCCCTATCATCCTAGCTATACATCAGATGTAGCCTTAGTAAAGTAGAAGCATGTTCTATAAATCAACTGTAGTGATTACTAAGATACATTAATTATAAACATATAGGATACATTTCTACAAACAATTAGAAATGGATATAAATACAATTGAGAAACTTTCTGACCTGACTGAATGCAGCCTATGCTTGCCTGTGTATCTTTCCAATCACTCCTTTTCTCAATTTTTTTCCTCTATACTTAGGAGCTTATTCACACATTAGGTATTATTAGTTATCATTATTATTATTGATAATAACCCTTGAGATCCCTTGTCTCAAAGTCATATGATAATCCTATGTTTTTTTGATTAGTGATATTAGTACAGGATATCTTTATTCCTGATTTTTGTTACTTGAAATTTTTATTTAAAATGGATTTGTAATATATACATGGTTTTATATTTTTATTAACTTCTCCCAATCTGTTTTGAAACTTGATATGCCTTAGGCTATTTAGTTTAGAGCCAATTAATTGAACTCCCATATGTCATCTTTGAGGTATTTTGTATTTATTGTGCTTTTTGACTCTTTGTTAAAATGAGAGCTTCTAGAGATGATTAACTTACTTAAATGTGAGTAGTGAAATCATAAAGGAGACCTTAGAGAGTCTTTTCACTCATTACATTATGTTAGGATTATTAATATTATATTAGTATTCTAATAATATAACCAATATAAAACATTGCAATATAATCAGTCACATTCTCACATGATACTCTGAACATGTTTCTGGTCTCCATGCTGTAATATACTGTGACTAAAATCCAGCCTTCATGTGTTGGTATTGTATTTGGGATCAACAGAACATTCTATAAAATTCATATTAACTCTTGAGACCTTTAACTTGGGGTCTTTAGCTTAATGTTTATTTCATTCCTTCTGCCTCTTCCCTTACCTTTCCTCTTCTGGCTTGAAAATTTCCTATTCATTTGAATCCAAATCTGCTTCTATTTTGTTTTACATGTATATGATACAAGAGAATAAAAGGTCTTTGGTAGGAAGTGACTCCATCTCCTTGTGTAGAGAAAATATCTGAACTGTATTTCTGTAGTCGTTCCCATTTAAGATCACACTTTTTTCATGGACAAATTTCTGGTTGCTTTTGACAATGAGTACTCCTATTTCCCTGCCAGTTTGTGGCTGTTGAGTAAGAAGACCTCAGTAGCTCTATCTCTCTCAGTTAATGTTTCTAGCTTTAACATGATTGTTTGCCCAAAGAATTCAATCCTGAGATCAAAGTTGTATTTTCGTTACTGAAGCAATGTCATTAACTCTAAGCACTAACTCAGTGACTTAAGCTGGACTCTGCTAACTAAAAAATACCTCAGCACATGCTAGCTATGAACAAGTTTGCTCACTCATTAAATCTCTGAAAGCATATTTGACTGGTCCAGGGTTATACTTAAAATAGTCCTTGGTATCCTAGCTGCCAACTTAGATGATACTAAAGGACCCTGAGTTAACTAAATGAGATTTGTTACTATTAATGTTCTTATAAGAAAATCATTGCATTGAACCTCTTCCTTAACCTTGCAGAAATTTTGTTTAAGTGATCTCAAGAGAATAGAATCTTTTGGATAATGCTTTGTTCACTTGGAAAAAATGCAAGAAGATATATACAGTAAGAAGAAAAGGATGGTATAATGTATGCATGTCAAGAAAAGATTTTGAAATGACTGATCAGATCAGTTACAAATAACTGATTTTGTATCTATCCAATTTGTAATTCTAATGATAGTATACTCTCTTCTGAATTTTCTTCTACTTGACTATACTATGTATGAATGCATAGATAATTAACAATTTTGTGTGTATAGCATTACGCTTTATTTCCATGCTATCTTTTTGACCCTTATTTTTTCTAACTTTTAAAATCATTTTCCAGAACTTGTGCAGGAGTTAGGTGGTAGCAGAACATTGATTGTATTCAAGTCTTGACTAACCTGTAGCTAAATAGGCCTTCCATGAATTCCGGAACAGGACTTGCTGTGCTCTGCTGACTAAACTGCAGGGCTCTTATCTTCTCTGAGGGTAATAAAACTGCTATTAGGCCTCCAAGATAGGAATGAAATATGTGAGCTGGCAAGAGTCTCAGATATCGTGCCATCTCAACTCTGCATTTTACAGATAAGAAAACAAATTTATAGTCTTAGTTACTAGATGGACAAACAAGTGAGAGCTACTGATGCAACTAAGATTCTCAAAATAAATCACTGGGTACTTAATGCATTCCATGTTCTGTACTAGGCACAAAGGTTCTGAACTGAATAAGAAATTCATTTCTTCCCTTGACACTCGAGTATCTGTGATCAGCTAGTGAATCATTGCAGCACATGGGAGGCACATGAATCTTTCTGGACATGAGCTCAGTTCTGCCTCTTGCCAGCCATGCTGCAGCACGTATCCTCTTTCAGCCAATGCCAGGGTTACCATTAGTGCATAGAAATGACTTGGCATGTCAAAAGAACAGAAAGGAGTTTAGAGTCAGATGATCCAAGTGTTACTATCACTCCAATCTTGTCTATGTAGGAAGTGAGTGAAGTCCTGAGCAGGTGAAGTTTTGAGTGCACTGTTTAACATGGACTGTTCATGTTATGGATCAAGGCCCCAGACCCAGAAGAAACTAGTAAAGCCTTTGTCTTGGGTCAGGCAAAGAGGCTAAAACTTCTTAAGGTCTAAGCGTATATTTTGACAGTGTGTGCAAGTGTTAGGATTTATGAACAATTGACTAGTCTGTGAGGAACCTACCAACTCTAGCTTTCTCCTCTAGGACATTTGCAGCTTGAAACTGCTCACCTAAAGAGACATTCTACTGAGATTGTCTAACTTCTCCCCTCTTTGTTGTTCCTAATGAATGAACCCAGGTTGCAGTTTGTTGTGTTGTTGGTGTCACCACATCAAAATGTCCACAGCCTGAATGACTCCAACTTTCCTGGACATGTGTTTATGGCCAGTTCTTTGTTTATTCACTCACTATCCAGGTCACATTTCTGGGACAACACCATGCTGGACATGGTACTTCTAGATGTGTTTCTTATTCAATTATTTTTACCTGATTTTTTGTGTGTGTTTGTACCTAATTGTCTTCAGTTAAAAACTAATAGGGAAGGATGCTATTATTTGTGCTGTGTGTTGGCTCTGTTATTTTGGGGAAAAAACTGAATGAATGAGAGTAAGTTGTGTCTATAGATGCAAAAATAAACTCTATCTATCTATCTATCTATCTATCTATCTATCTATATCAGTTCCCCCTTCTCTTTCCTCTTCAAACCCATCCATATCTCCTTTCTTGTTTTTTCAAGCAGTAGAATTAAAAAAAATTCTATTTTTCCATTAATTTTGTCATGTATGTACGTATGTATGTATGTACTTACCTAGATACAACTTATCAGTCTGTATAATGTTACTTCTATGTATATTTCCAGGGATAATCTTTCCTTATTTGATAACCAATTTATGTGTTTTTCCCTAAAAAAAGAAGGCCATTCTCTTACTCTCACTATTCCTTAGATTTTGTACTTCTTTTTGTCGTGAGTTCTTTTATATAGAGAAAAGCAGGTCATATAGTAAAACACATGAAGCAAATGCTAATGAAAACTAAATGTTAAGTATATTAGATTTGGGGACCAGTAGAGAGTGAGCAACACTATAGTGTGGAATCTGATCAAGAGAAAGAATCATAGTTATTTTTACATCTATATTTATAGCTAGTTATACCAGGACTTCTCAATACTATCACTTTCGAGAAACATGTGTGGAGTATCTGTGTGTACACACACATGCACATGCTCATACAAGAGCATACATACATAAACATATACACTGCTGACATTTCCTTGTTGCCATCTCATAACTTCAGAGTTGTAAAATATTTTTAAAGATCAGGTATCATGGATTGGCAGGATTAATATGGTAAAAATGTCCATCTTGACAAAAGCAATCTACAGTTTCAATACACTCCCACTTAAAATTCAAATTCAATTCTTCGTAGAGTAATAAAGAGAAATTGGCAAATTCATTTGCAATAACCAAAATCCCAGGATATTGAAAACTATTCTCAAAAACAAAGAAACTTCCAGTGGAATCACCATCCATGACCTCAAGCTGTATTACAGAGCACTTGTGATAAAATTTGCAGGGTATTGGTGCAGAGACAGGCAGTTAGATCAATGGAATAGAATTGAAGACCCAGAAATGAATGCACATACCTATAGTCACTTGATCTTTGACAAAAAAGCTAAAACCATCCAGTAGAAAAAAGACAGCATTTTCAACAAATGGTTTCTGGTTCAACTGGCTGTTAGCAAGTAGAAAAATGCAAATTGATCCATTCTTATCTCTCTGTACAAAGCTCAAGTCAAAGTGGATCAAGGACCTCCACATAAAACCAGATACACTGAAACTAATAAAAGAGAAAGTGGGGGAAAGCCTCTAATACATGGGAAAAGGGGAAACTTTTCTGAAACTTTTCAGCAATGTCTTCTGCTCTAAGAGCAATAATAGACAAATGGGATCTCATAAAATTGCAAAGCTTCTGTAAGGCAAATGGCACTGTCAATAAGTAATATTGTAGTAATAAGTAATAAGTAAATAATATTCTTATTATATAATAATGTAGTAATAAGTAAATAATAATATTTACTGACAAAATGGTAACCAACAGATTGGGAAAAGATCCAATGGGGATGAGATTAGCTGAAATGCCCAACAAATTGGAGAGAGAACCTGTAGAGACCATATCTAGAGGTTAGGCCAGGTCCTTGTTTGGGGGATGGTACCAACCACTCACCTCCAAACTTTTAACCCAGAATTGCTCCTGTCTAAAGGAAATACAGGGACAAAGTATAGAGCAGAGACTGAAGCAAGGCCATGCAGAGCCTGCCTACCTGGGGATCCATCCCATATACAGACACCAAACCCATACACTATTGTGGATGCCAGGAAGTGCATGCTGACAGGAGCCTGATATAGCTGTCTCCTGAGAGGCTCTGCCAGAGCCTGATAAATACAGATGCGGATGCACACAGCCAAACATTGGACTGAGCATGGGACCCCAAAAGACGAGTTAGAGAAAGGACTGAAGGAGCTGAAAGGGTTTTCAATCCCATAGAAAGAACAATGATATAAACCAACCAAAAACTTCAGAGATCCCAGGGACTAAACAACCAACAAAAGAGTACACATGGAGGGACCCATGACTCCAGCTGCATATGTAGCAGAGGAATGGCTTGTCGGGCATCAAGAGGAGAGGTTCTTAGTTCTGTGAAGGCTTGATGCCCAGTGCAAGGGAATGCCAGGGTGATGAGGTGGGAGTAGTTGGATGGGTGGGGGAGCATCCTCATAGAAGCAGGGGGAGGGAAGATCGGATAGGAGGTGTCTGGAGGAAAACCAAGAAAGGGGATAATATTTGATAGGTAAATAAATGAAATATCCAATAAAAATCAGATATAAACACAGTGGACATACTCTAGCCAATGTATCATTTATATATTTATATACTTAAATCTAAATAGGTAATTTCTCATTTAGGAATATGTATTCAAACACTAAAGAACATGTTTCTTAGTATGAGTGTGCCATTCTTTTCCACCCAGCCTATTTGTTTATCCACTTTTGCTATAATACAATATATAGTAGTTGGAAATTTATAAAGTTTTATAGGTTAAAACTGTAGAGTTTAAGAAGTCGAAAGATATGCTATCAGCAACTAGTGGTGGTCTTCTTGCTGACTTTTAACACAGCACATGGTAATACAGAGAAAAGAAGCAAAAAAATTCTCTTTTTTTCCTCTTCTTATAATACCAGTAGTGCTCTTTTCTTGATGGTTATGTATAATCCTAACCACACTTCAGAAATCTCACTTTCAATCCACATATAAATTTGGGGATTCAGTTTCTAATTGACATTGTGAGCATGTTCAAAACATCACATTCAGTATACTTAACCCACCTCTGTGGTATTATTGCTATAAGAATTTCATCAAAGTTATTCACCCCAGGAAAGCAAGTAAACTTGAAGAACACTGTGGCTAATACAGAATGGTCTACCTGCTCATGTCTTAGTCTCCTGCATTTCAATTGGCAGACAGTTTCAAAGACATGAAGTATGTGTCTTTAATTTTGCTTCTCTCTGTAATACTACCTTACTCCATTACTAATGATCTTATATTCATCATGGTTTCTTCAGGAAACCATTACACTTGCTTATAAGAGGACGATGTCTAATAAAAGAAAATACAGCCTTACCTAACCAAGTGAAGATGGGAGAAAGGTCAAAGAGCACAAAAGCTATTCTTAGGAGATCTATAAGTTTCAGGAAGCTGAGGTCTCAGATAGCTACAGCACCAAGTAAGTTTCAGTACTATGCTTCTAAATCAACAAGAAAGTCTTTGTTTCTATCTATCAAAGTTAACATGCTAGACCATAGGCCCAACAGGGGAAGGGCAGCTTGTTGTGTATTTGACTTTCTAAGTCATCCAGAGCCATCCTCAGTTAATGAGCTTGAATTAAAACTATACTATCAAGAAAGTTCAGAGCATGTGGCGTAGACAATATGTTCCCCTCAGTGTACATCTACATTTAGAAATAGGAAAGATAGAAGTGCAAATCAAAAATTTCCAGCATGATTCTGTTGTGAGATCAATAGTACCGTTTTTTACTTTTTCCATTTATTTTTTTAAAATAATAAAGACTTAGGACTAGCATGTAACTGGAGCAAATTCTTGCATACAGAGAAACATCATTAAATTTATTATCAGCACTGGTACCAAGGTTCTGCCCTTATCTGATATTCATTGGCTCTAAAATGAAGGATCTTTTAGGTATGGCTACTACTACTGCTGCTGCTGCTGCTGCTGTTGCTACTGCTATTAATGATGATGATGATGATAATAATAATAATAATAATAATAATGAATATTTAGAAACTGTGTTTTCTAGTCTATATTGATAATCTATATATATATAATTTCTAATCTATGTCTAAATCTTGATGTTTTAGCCAGAATCTCATATATGAAAATGATGAATAAATGTATACCATGGGTTTACTTTACAGTATCTTAATTTATGGAGGGAACCACTGGGCATCCAAATGGCAATATAGTGCAGCAGAACTTCTGTCATCATTTGTGTGTCTCATTGTTTTTAGATTCTGTATACTACTTGCACTTCAAATTAATGAGTAATTAGAAAGGACAAAGATAGATATGGCTATCTTTAATTTGGCACCATAGTGTTTCAATCAAATTTAATTGAGTACTCAGCTTGCACTAGTCTAATTACTTTAACTGTTTTTGAATTTCTTCTGCATTGAATGCCTTTATTTTAACAAATAAATGTAATTAGGCATACCCAGACATATCTCTAGTATTCTGGATTTTATAAGTTTTACATTTCAAGAAATCTGTTGCAGTCTATTTAAATGTTAAGCTTTGGAAGAATTGTTTGGATTTTAAGACTGAAAAGGATTAGCTGTATCTTAGATTAGCTGACTACACTCATCTACATGCTAGTGATTATTCTTAAATACATATATACAGAGACACTGACAAGGATAGAGACACATAAAGCACAGAAACACACAGAAACACATAGATACAGACACACATGAAGACAAAGAGACACATAGATACAGGATACATACATATACACATAGATACAGAAGTACACAGATACAGACACACAGAAACATACAGATACACAAAGACATGCATACACAGACATGCATGTGTGCACACATGCACACACACACACACACACACACACACACACGAGTTTACAAATCTAGTGGTATAAATTATTCTTTAAAGTACAGTAATTTCACCCTTCTTCCCTAGGCAGACAAGTAAGTGGGTTAAGTATACTACAGTTTGTTTTGTAATTCTGATTGCCAATAAACATTTCACAAAAGCAACGGTTCTAAAGATGATTAAAATTAACAATTATGTAGAAACCCAATATATGTGGATTTATTTATATTATTCTATGATTACTTTAAAATTGTATGAATGTTTGCCTGCATAACATTAATACAATTTATATATAAATATAAATATATATATAAATATATATATATATATATATATATATATATATATATATAATCTCCTATGTAGGCTAGAAAGAGTGTTGAAACCGCTGAAAATGTAGCTGTATGCTACATGTAGGTTTTAGCAGTCATTTGGGCATTGGGAAATGAACCTGGTATATAGGTTCTCTAGAAAGCAGTAAGTTTCCTTAACATTTAAAGTATCTCTCCAAACTATACTTTATTTTAAAAATTATGCTCTTTTATCTTTGACAGGTAGATGAGTATAAACATGAGTTGAATATGAAGGTCAGCATATGTGCTTACTAGCATATGATTTTCTAGTCTAGACACTAATAAAAGGCTTCCTAGAAGCCAAAGTGTAAAGTGTTCTATCCCCTATACCCCTTTGTGTGTCTCTTTCCTGCCTATAGTCCATTATAAGAAATAAAATAAAACAACCCTTATCTTCATAGAATATATGGAATTTTATTAGTAATACTCTTCAATGTTGTGACAAATACATAGCTTATCAACAGAAACTTAAGGAAGGAAGGAAGCAAGTAAGAAAAGAAGAAGGAAGGAAGGAAGAAAGGAAGAAAGAAAGGAAGGAAGGGAAGGAAGGGAAGGAGGGAGGGGGGAAAGGGAAGGATGAATAGAAGGAGGAGAGAAGAAAGAAAGAATTTTATTTTTTGATTAAAAATTGATGGCATAGTAATCATAGTAGGGAACATGGAAATTTGAGGCAGTTGTTCACTGGTGGCAGCAAGAGCAAATATAATATATACTGATACCTGAATTATGAATGTAATGGTATTGACTCAGTTGTTCACATTGCCTTTGGTTTCAAGGAGCAAGGAATGATAAATTGTTGAATACTGGTTCTCTGCTTACTTTTTTCTGGTCTAGTGTCATACAGATATTTACATTATAAATATTCACACCACTACAGGTCCCCTGGAATATTTATTAATGGTTGTGAACAACATGTAGACTCTGAGAACTGAACCCAAGACATCTGGAAGAGCATTCAGTGTTCTTAACTGCTGTTTGGAACACTTTCTGTACCTCCAGAAGACCAAAAGTCAATTCCTAGTATGGATGACAGGCAGCAGAACTTCCTTTAACTTCACCTCCAAGGAATCCAATATCTTTTTATGCCCTCCATAAAATTCTTATATAAGGCACACACACACACACACACACACACACACACACACACAAACACACACACACATATAAAAGAGAGAGAAAGACAGAGACAGAGAGAGACAGAGACAGAGACAGACAGACAGAGAGACAGAGAGTGAAAGTAATTTTAAATTAAATGAGGACACAGTTTTTAGTAATCATAAAGCTAGGAGATGCTTCTGAAGTCCCAGGCACATATTATTATTGTCTCTTACTTTTGACTCAACATGTGCAAATGATTAAACATCCTCATCCATAGAATAGAATTACGTGGCTTGGACACACTGAAATCAGATTCATCATGTGATCTGCTTTAGCCAAGGAAACAGTAGCAACAACTTTTATTTGCCCTGAATATTCCTCGGGGAAGAGTACATCGATTGGTTATCCAATACTAAATAGCCAAGCCTAAGAACATAGACAGGTAACAAACATGCTGACTGAGATGTTTGTATTTATGGATTTAGGAAAACATATATAACATTATGATCCCAAAACTAAAGTTATAAAAATAAATTAAATATAAAACCCCTCATGATCAAAGATGACTTACAGAAGAAATTAATATTTATGCTTACAGTTCCAAAGAGAATATCCTTACTGATGGAGGTAGCATGTCAACAGGAGGTAGGAGTAAAAAGATTACAGCTCAATTCTTCAACTGCAAAAACAAGGAAGAGAGAGAGAGAGAGAGAGAGAGAGAGAGAGAGAGAGAGAGAGAGAGAGAGAGGTGGGTAAAGATATACTCTTGTCCATGGTGACATATTTTCTACATCAAGTTTCCACGTCCTAAATTTTCCATAACTTCCCAAAAAAGTGTCAGCAGCTGGGAGCCTGATGTACATAAACATGAATGAGCCCATGGAGCACATTTTTTCACTCAAACCATTACAGATTTGTTTAGATATTGGAAATTGTTATCCAGTGATAACACAATTCAAGTAAATAACACAAGTCAAGTAAGTAATACATAGACCCTAGTGACTAAAGCAAGCATACCCTTCCACATAGCAATGAATTAGTTGATTTTCATATCTCAAAATTTTTAAGAATAACATGTAAACATTGATTTAGGGAATGAAATGATATTTCATTTTTAAAAGAATATTAACATGTTTTATCTGCAGTTTAGAGTTTAAAGTTATTTAATTCTACATAATAATGCTGAGTAAACTGTCTCTAATTGCCCCTTGGTTGGAGCCCAGTGCATCTATTTGCCTTGAATTTTAAAGGCTAACGTGAGAAGCTAAAGGTAAGCTTCAAAACTGTCAGTACACCATCTTCATGATCACATTTCAAAGACTGCACATTTTGTGATACTGAAGATTTATTCAAAGAAAATGATATTATACAATACTTTGTTGCTTCCCTTTTATCCTATTAATGTATTATTGTTAAAAGTATTTGGTGTTGATTAGATATAATGACTGCTAATGATCCTATCTACCTAATTTAGGCAGATGTTAAGGGACTTCTTCCAAAGTATACCTCCTGTAATCAATCCCAGGAGAAGCTAGTGAGAGACAGCCAGAGCTTTCTGCATTCACCATAATAATGAAATTGCTATGACCTAAAGAGGCAAATTGATGTCTATAGCGTATGCTTTGCCTCTCTCTCAGGCTGGAAACAACAGATGCTAAGTGCTGTAAGATTTAATGCAAAGTATTTTTAGAACTGTCAGAAAACTGGAAGAGATAAGGATTTTCAGGAATGGACAGACAGTGGTTTAATACTGTCAAATAATTTTAGAGCCAGAGTCATCTCAGAGATAAGTTAGTCTAACCTTACCTGGGAGGTTGTTAATATATCAAAGTCAAGCAAGGTAGACTGGTGTCTTCACTTTGTACTTGGTCTTCTAGTGTTAGGATAAATTGCATATATATCTATGTCTACATCTACGTCAACATCTATGCCTACACCTATGCTTATATTTATGGTTATGTCTATATTTATGCTTATGTCTGTCTGTCTGTCTGTCTCTCCTCTCTCTCATGTGTGTAACTCAACAAGTCCGACTTAATTCTGTATAAGTATCGAATATTTTTGTGAAAACATAGTACAAAGCATTAAATTATAATCCAGAGTGAGAAATCTTGCCATTTTAGTTACTGCAGTAATGGAACGCAAAACAGGTTGAATCTAGTTGTTTAAAAAAAAGACCAAAAATCAACATATTCATATTTGAAGGCAAGAATATGTGGTTATTTTACAACTCTTGTATGGTAGCATAACTATTTATATATTATATATATATAAAACATAACTATATATAGCTATATATATAGCATAACTATATATATATGTATGTATGTATGTGTGTGTGTGTGTGTGTATGTGTGTGCATGTATGTATGTCAACATGTAATTTAAAATAGCTCTTGTATCCTTGCAACTCTTTCATTCCATCTTTGGTGTCGTATCAGAACAGGGTCAGTCAGTTTACAGGTCTCCATTTTGTATCTGTGGCTCAGAGCCTAACATTAATCTTACAGTGAGTGATTCAGTATTCAGTAGAGCCTATCTTTTCAGCTTTTCCTATCACAGGCTATTTGGTCTAGCCCTGTTTACACTCAATTAAAGTTGTATAAAAATCATTAATTGTATTCATGTATCTGTAAAAATCAGTGGCAAAAGTCTTTTGCAGTTGATACGATTTAAATACTATTTTGTGCACATTCTTAAAAATAACCATTTTAAATTTTTCTGTAAAATTACCAATTTTGAAGAAGTGTATCACCCATTAAGGTAAACACATTTCTAGATCCTTCACCTCTACAGATACTGTTGCAACAATTTGGATTAGTGCCCAGAAATTTACATTTTTAACTAAGAGGCACTTGTAAATTGGGAGTACATTAATGACATTTTCTTTCTTTTCTTTATTTTATTGGTTATTTTATTTATTTACATTTCAAATATTATCACCCTTCCCAATTAAAACCCGTATTCCCTCCCCAACCCTTTGCTTCTTTGAGGGTGTTCTTCCCATAGCTTCCTACCTCAGTGCCCTAGAATTCTCTTAAGCTGGGGCATTGAGTATCCACACAGAAACAAGGGGCTCCCCTCCTATTGATGCCAGATAAGGAAATTCTCTGCTACAGATACAGCTTGAGCCATGGGTCCCTCCATATGTAATCTTTGGTTGGTAGTTTAGTCCCTGGGAGCTCTGAGGGTTCTGTCTGGTTGATATTGTTGATCTGCCTGTGGGGTTGCTAAATTCTTCAGCTCCTTAAGTCCTTTCACTCCTCCATTGGGGTCCCTGAGCTTAGTCAAGGGTTGGCTATGTGTAGCTTCATCTGTATTGGTCAGGCTCTGGAAGAGCCTTTCAGGGGACAGCTATACCAGACTCCTATCAGCAAGTGCTTCTTGACATCAGCAATAGTGTCTGGGTTTGGTGTCTGCAGATTGGATGGATCCCTAGGTGGAGAAATTAATGTTATTTTAATGTTTAATGCATTACAATACATTAATTTGAATTAATAATTTTGTTTCCTAAATTTCTAACTAGATTGGTCAAGCATATTATATGCCGTGTACAATAATGCTTTGCAAGGACACTAATGACATATTCCTATTTCAGTGTTAAAGACATTTTCCTCTAATTTTTGAAATTGTTCCTTAGGCTGAAACCTCAGGCAGAGTTACAAGACCAGAACTCTCATTCATTGTGGTGGATTTTGAGCACATAGTTGCTACTACTTTTTGTTATTAAGCAGTTTATATAAAATTATTCCACCTTTATCCTACTCTCTAACCAATGGTTTATATCACTGAAATGGAAACTTTATAAGTCTTCAAACTTACAGCCTACTCTTTGCCACAGAATGCAATTGGATGACTAGAATATGACGTACTCACTAATTCTAAATTGACTTGAAGGTTCTTTAACATACTGTGGAACTTAAATCAGCTTTATATTTCATCCTGACTGAAAGGGAAGAACTTCTCTTGTGAGTGCTTTAACTTTTTAACTATACACAAGTAATGCCCAAGTTACAGTTTACTTTAAATTGGATTTTATCATTAATATCTATAGGGCTGAAGGATGTGAAGAATTCAAATATTCTTGCATTCATCACTCTTTTGTGCATTCATCCAGTGAATACTCCTTCATCATTCAGAGTGTTAGACATTTGGTTATGAAAACAAACAGAATGACCTCTTTCTTTATAGTGCTTATAGTAGAATAAATAAGGTTTTCAAGAAACAAGTACCTAAATGTTGTGATGAAAACTTACCGTTTCCTAGAAAAATGGCCGCATGTGCACTTGTGAACAGTGGAGTAAGTCTTTTAATATAAAATAATGAATTAGCGGCTATTGCCTGAAGTATTGGGGTTTGGGGATACATAATTAGACAAGGAGTGGGATAGCATGGCTTGTCTGGTAACACTTAACTACTCACCTAGGGAGAATTTGTTTTCTAAAGGAATAAAAGAACTTCTTGTTCGAAAGAACTTGACTAAGAGAGCAATAAACATGATGATAAACTCAGTTAGGAAAGCTGAAGTTAAGGGGATGGATGTCCTTTAAACAAAGGGCCAGTGGGTCCAACATATACAGAGTCATAGTTTTGAGAAGTCCCCTTATTGTGTTGTGTAGGCAGTTTCTGAGAAGAGCAGTACAGAGGAACTGCAGAGAGCTCTTGAGAAGAGCAGTACAGAGGAACCAATTTGATAGATGGTAGTAGTCACCCATGGCAGACAGAATATAGATGCTGGAGTAGATTGAGAGAAGAGAGGAGATGGAAGAAGAGAGTAGAATGTACAAACTTTGGCAACTGAATGAAGTTTGAAAGCAAGGAATATGGAGGTGAAATTCATCCACTCTTTGTAGCTCTTTGGTTATAGATAAATATTTCATATTTTTTTTTGTACCAGAAGCATAAAATAAAATTTCTCTGTTTCTTCACCTTTTCCACTCTGTAGGCAAACAAAGCAACAAGCCTTGTAGATTTTTTTACAGTGTTTTGTAGAATATCAGAGAGAAATCTGAGAATTAATGGACTTCAAAGCCTACGATTACTGAGAAGGAGACATCTTTCTCAAAAAGGAGAAAAAGGAACAGATGTGAGATAAACAGTAATGTTTTTCCTAAGGTACCCTGTTCTCAATGGAACCCCAAAGGGGTGAACTGTAGGCTACTAGAAAGTCCCTATAATTGATTTCAATTACACCTGCTTTAAGTGGGCATAGAATTATGGACAGATAACAGTGGGATTCAGAATAAATATGTCAAAAATGGTTTTAATAAATTTTGTGTTATGTTTTTTGGTGTCCCAGGCAACAGGTTTCTGGTGACTCTGGGATTCTTGGATGAGGGAAAGAATAATAAAATTTTATATAAGAAAATATTTTACTACCATGATGTTTATATTTACATATTAGCGTACTTAAGTAGTATGAATTTCTGGATTTAAAAATGTTAAATATGAGATTAAATTATATCATGAGTGTTAAAATTGCTGAGCTAAAGTTGTTATTTTACCTTTACGGAAATACATTTAATACTTTCACATTAGAAAGGACTCCAACTAAAACTTGAAAGTGGAATTTTGTGGTTTTTTTCCCTTCCTTTGTTCTCTTTTGCTATTGGTTTATTTCTTTTATTCTTTATTTCCTCTATTCTTCTCAAATTGTTTTTCTTATCATTCTGTGTGATTGAGCTGAAAATAAAACAGTGAAGTCGTGTGAAGACATGTTTTTACATTTCATATGTTAGAAATTCTTTATTGTGTTAAGATTTGTTGAGTAATTCTTTACCTGCTATTATGATATCCAAGGGTAACTGACCTGGCTTCATGTATATAAACGGGGGCACTTCTGTTTTCAAGTTGCCATGCCTTTCTCATCTTGTTTTTTAAAATAAATGATATGTTCTCATAGTTAATTTTAACAGGTGTGCAAAGTAATTATATTTTCTCTGCCTAATAAGTTTAGGAGGTCAACAAACACTAAAAGAATAAAGCAGGAAGAAATAAATGATATACCAGGTACTAATCAGGAAAAGTATTAATTAAACTATGATACGATGAAAAAACTAATTATGATGGAAAGAATTAGAAACAGACTTTCTGGGCATGTGGACTAGTGCTTTAAGAGTGAGGAGAACCTTTGCAGTCCTAGGAGGTGAAAGAAGTAGAAGCTCTTCCACTTGTGATGAACTAAGTGTGGAGAGTGAAATGAGTTGGAAAAAGGCTTTGAAGTACAATTTCCAATTCCATGTTCGATGGCCTGAAATCAGGCAAAGCGGGAAAATGTGCATGCGTGCATGTGTGTGTATGTGTGTGTCTGTATGTGTGTGTGTGTGTATGTGTTTGTGTGTGTTTGTATGTGTGAATGTGTCTTATGTGTTTGTGTATGTGTTTGTGTGTGTTTGTATGTGTTTGTATGTCAGAAATTACAGCCTCTAATGTTATCTAGATCATAAAGAGCTAAGAAAGATGTAGATAAACTATGTGAGAGGAAATGCATAAGACAAAAGAAGTTGTTTAAATAGGCAGAGCTTTCTGGTTTGAAATTAAACATTTAACTTGCCTTTCTGAAATGTGTGTTTTAATTTTGTTGTTGTTGTTGTTGAGACATTGGAACATGGCTGTATCGATTAGCTTTATGAACTAGATCTTCTGAGAAAGTGGTGTTCCAAACTCCTAATATAGCCCCTGAAATCATGCACTGGCTCAGCATTTATTTTTTTTTAACTTTCCTATGAAATGTGTAGAGGAATATAGTGAAATGGTGATAGAACATCATAAAGAGAATATTAGGAGATATTCATAAAAACCAAGGAGTTATAAAAGCTATATACTCAAGCAAAAACACTTTTAGTTATAAGTAATATCAGTGAAACTCATATTTTGGTATACTGGATGGATCTCTAGAATGCATTGGAGGGTAACATATTTACAGAGCTTTTTGTCTCTTAGCTTTAGCTTCCAAACATGACTATAAAACTACATTTATGGGTATTTTTATTTTATAAACTTACAACTATTCTCTTCTTAAACTCTCCCTTCCCCTGAGACTAATGACTGAAATACTTTCTATTTCAGTTAGGCAAACCTTTGTTGGAAGACCCTGCTTTTAGAGGCTAGTCTTGTGTTCCCTGACAGAACCCTGACTTTCCTTCTGGGTGATCTTATTTTGCTGTTTTATTTCTCTTTTTTTTTCAGAGAATAATTTCTCTAGAACTAAGAGTACTTAATCTCAGACTACAGAATACCCTGAACAGTGTTGAGAATGTGACTTTAATACTGTTGTTAAGTCATTAAAGGATAAGTTACATTGTTCTACATAGATGTATTGGTGTTATGCAAATTTAATATGGCAATATCTCAGAAACCATGTAGTACTTAAATAAATGTGGACAATAAAAAAGCACTGATGTTTATGTAGTATGTAACTTTTGTAAAAATTCTTTAAGGCTTTGATCCCATGTGAGGAGACTCAGTCCCAAATAACAAAGACATGCACCGATTCATGATGTTAAAGTCAGGGAAGGGAACATTGTTTAAAGGAAGTGAAATCATTGGCACTAACAAATCCTTTGTGAATATTTATTTCATTTGTTTTATCCCTCTTCTGAGCTTCCTATGAATATGTGCACAGTCATCAGGCAATGTAAGCATTTCTCAGCCTTCCTGAAAACAGATCATATATGTGGTTGTTATTTTTCATTCATAAATGGAGTGATAAATATATCTATAATTGAAAACAAAACAATTATTTTTTATCTTTTATTATTTGTTTTCAAAATGTTGGGGGATGTATTACCCAAACAATAATATTGCTAATTTCTAAAAATGTTTGTAATAATTTCAATGGTAAATTTTAATATTAAGTTTAAGGAATTTATTTCCAAATAATGAATTTAAACAGTATCTTTTCAGGGCCATTCATAGTCTATTGATAACCTTTTGAACTATTTTACTGAAAAAAAAACCCAATCGATTGATACCACATATTACTAAATTTAAAAAGTTGGTTTACTTTGCAGGATGATTGATCTTTTATTCTGTCCCATTTAGTATATGTGCAGAACAATGGAATTGGGTTTTAAAAGAACACCCACGAGGGTGAAGGACATGTCAAATGGTTTCAAAACTTTCAAATAGTAGTGGCTAATATTGTGCCTTATCGCCTTCCTTGCCATTCCCTGAAGCCAGTGAAGCAGCTCTCAACTCTACACACTATTTATAAAAAAATATGTCCTTCAAGCCCAAGTCATGACAGCCAATGCCTTTGATCTCACCTCCACTTCTCTGGAATAGATGAACAGGAAGTATTCTATTCTATCTTCATATATAGCTGTGGATCACATATTACAACTATTCCTGAGGATAGAGAACTTCTATTGCTCTTTCCACAAGATGGGTTGGATATTACAGATACCATTTTTGAAGCCCAGGCTCTTATCCCATTTTGTTCTATTTTTTATTTCTTCCTCTTTTAGATAAAGTAAATTCAAGATGACTCCTGTTTTATTCTTAAATCCTTCTCATCTGTCTTAACCATTCAGTTCTATACTTGATAAACTTCTTTGGAAGGTATTGGATAAATCTATTAGGAAAACAAAAGCTAGAAAAAGAGGCATGGGACCCCAGAAATGAAATCAGAAACAGGAGAAGTCTGGGCTAAGAAGATTTACAATAAGTCTTTCCTTTCTTTTTGTTATAAAAGTATTATATACAAAATTAATGCTATAATTTCTAACATGAAGTTCCAGAAGTTAAACATTCCTGTCATGTCACATTTATTTCTTTACATTTGGGGTCTTGCTCATGCTACAATGTGAGTGTAGAAGTCAGAGGACAATTAGAAGCAGTCAGTTCTCTCAGTTCACAGTGTGTGTCCCAGGGGTTGATCTCAAGCTTTCAAGCCTGGTAACATTTACCTACTTGTGCCAACCCATTGGTCCTTCCTAGCAAGATTGTAATAGCACATTATAAAAGTTTGTAGAATACTATTAGGTATTTCCAAAATACCACAAGTGAAAGATTTTTTTAAAAATAAATTTCAGATGCTTACTACTCCAATAGTGCCAATTGAAGATGTCCCTTGGGAAAATATAAGCATGTATGTGTTTCTCTGATAAAAGATGATCAAATAGAAAATTGTTTGAAATTGATACCACAATATCTGCAAGCAGACTCTAACAACTGGAAGTTTTATTTACTATCACTTTTCTTTTTTTGTCATATATATATATTTGAACTCCAGATTTAATTCCCCCCTCTACCAGTCCACCCTCCAACTTTTCTACATTCTATACCTCCTTCCCAACCCTTGTCTCCATAATGATGTCCCTTCCCCCCCCCCGCCCCCAGCCCGCACCTAACAATATGCCAAAACTTCCTGGGGCCTCTAATCTCTTGAGGGTTAGGTGCATCTTCTCTGACTGAACCCAGACCAAGCAGTCCTCTGCTGTATATGTGTTGGGGGCCTCAAATGGTGCTTGGTTGGTGGTCCAGTGTTTGAGAGATTTTATGAGTCCAGGTTAAGTCTTTGAACTCACTCCCCAAATGATCTAGAAGACAAGCTATGACAGTTGCCTCTTGGAAGACACTTATCCAAACCAGAAGAAAAACTTAATCTGTAATCCTCTCTCTCTCTCTCTCTCTCTCTCTCTCTCTCTCTCTCTCTCTCTCTCACCTTCCTTACTGATATTATACTGTGCTCTCAAACTGTAAACTAACATAAAAGCCCCCTTCATTAAATTACTTTCAACAGGTAGTTTGCAGCAGCAGTGAGATAAGTTTATGTTAGAAATAAGACTTTAAGATGAATTTGGTTCACTTGTTTGTGTTTGCATAGCACTAAGAACTTTTGACTAATAGTGTTGACTATTCTGATTTACTTATTTGACTGTGTGGCTTTAAAGTTTGAATTAAGCAATATAGTATATTCTAAAAGTACCACTGTTTTATTTCATCTGTACTCCTCACCACTTGTTTATACATAGTTCCTCCAAGATGCATTATAACATTCCTGTTCTTATTAGATTTTTCTCTGTTCTTCCTGTATGTTTTTCCTGCACAGATGAACAGCTATGTAAAGCACTAATGTTACTACCAACTACGATTGTATAGAACTAGCATAGAACCTAACATTTCATTCATTTTTACATATGTACTGCTGCATATACACTACATGAATTAATATACACATACATGCACATTTAAAAACAGTGAATATCTCTTAATTTTAGTTGTAAATCCCTGTATTCCTTACCTCACCCTGTTTCCATCACATTTCTGTTTAATACTTCAGTTCCAGCACCTGCCCCCATTAATCTATAATTAGCTATTTTGTTTTCCCATTCTAAGGTGATCCAACCCTCCCCCATTCCTTACTCAGGATTTTTTTTCTAGTTCCATTCATTTACTTCTGAAACTCATGGTTTTATCTTTTAAAAAGTCAAGATATATATATATATATATATATATATATACATATATATATATGTATATATATGTATATATATATATATGTATATATATATATATATATATATATATATATATATATATAGTGGCCATTCGAGGGGTCATATGGAAACATACTGCAGTAGAAGTTGTTGTTACTATTTTCCTAACTGTTCCTTAAGCTTTTTAAATTACAGTAATTTTTAGAGTACTGCTAGACTTTATCTCAGGGGGTGACTGAGATAAAAACATGGACAAAATAACATATCTAAATAGTCATTCATTGAATGACACAATAATTTTAGAGAAATAATCTGTGGTTGCTATTACAACAACATATTAGTAGATATGCTTGATCTATTCTATATATATCATATTTCAGGGAACTTAGTGTAGAAAAAGCAGAATACTTGGAAATCAAAATGCAGCTATTCTTAAAGCAACTGTAAATTTTATTACATACTTTTGCATGAAATTTTTGTTATACACATGTGTGTGATACACAGAAGCTGTTCACCAATTATCACAATTGCTTCTTATCTACCTACTTGTCAACTATGTCTCTTCACCCTGGTGATTTTAAGTGTCCTGATACTCCTCTAATGTATGTAAAAATATGCATTGCTAATCTAAACAAGAACATGATGACTAAGGGCATACAATAACTTTATTGATTCTTTAAACTACTGCTGTGTAATGTATTTTACAAATTAATAGCACTTACCACCACATGCTAAGCCAGCTGCCCTCCACCAATAAATATCAAGTTAAGAAAATTGAACAAACTGATTAAACAGCAGAAATATACAGGGACAATATTGCTAAACTGTTGTGTTGTTGGTACTGATGCAGCTATTTTCAGTCTTCCCAACTACAGCATTGTAAAATGCTCACACATTCCTCATGCTAATGGGTGAATAGATATATTATTATTTGTATTCCTTTCTATTTGTTTTCCATTTCCTAAAGTCAATCTTGTTTTGAGGCTATTTTCCTCGTAGCTCATCTTACTGCTTATAATCTTATTTTTTAAGGCTGGCCTCCAGCTCACTGTAGCCCTTCACTTATGTTGTACATTTTATTCCCACATGATTCAGTGTGTTTGCTGAGGCTATTTACTTAGCAATTGTTCTTCATGCTATGAGTTCTCTGAGACAAACAAGGCAATGCATTTTTTTTTACACTTTTGATTATTCATGGATAGTAAATTTGACACTTACTCAATGATTCACTGTGAGATTGAAAGGATGGGGATTGATATTGATTACAAAAAGATATTCAATTCAAGCTAATTATTCTCACAAATTGATGCCAGTTCTTTGAAAACAATATTTATATTTCTATATATTCCTTGTTTATCAATAACATCAATAGATGAATACAAAATTTCTTAACCTTTTAGACTTTCAGTGACAGTATTGATTGTATTTATAATCTGAATTAAAGAGTAGAGCTACAGCTCAAAACCATGTGAATATTCAGCTATGTATGAAGAACCTAGAGAGATTCTGACATCTGGTCCAGAGATCATAGGGTATAGATTCTCAGAAATTTTGACTTCATATTGTTAAATGATACATCACCAGAGCTAATAAAACAACCATTTTAAGTGAAAGATGATGAAAAAATTGAAGATATGTGTAAAAATAAAGCCAAGGAAAGTATTCCATGTGTATTTACGATCTAACAGTAATAACCTAAGCAAAGCTTTTAAAAAATATATTTTATTGCCACTATTGCCACCTATATTTGCTGTTACTCATATTTTAATTATTAGAAAATAAAGAACCATTCAGGAAGTTGTCAAGATTTATAAAGGTAAATGCCAGAGTCAAGATAATATTCAAGGGATATATTCCTGCCATGTTGTCCTGTGGGTGGTACTGTAGACTTAGTAACTGATGGTCAATGCCAGGCTTTCATATTTATGCTGGAAAAGAAATTTGCAGTCTAATTTCTTCATCTTCCCAAACTGACTTTTTCAGTTTAAGGCACTTGAATAAAAGTCCACTATCTTATGTGAAATTTTACCACCAGTTGGTGATATTCATAAAAAATATACTACTAATAAATAATTTAAATCAACTCAGATTTTGTACATTTCTTGATTGTTTCTGCCTAAAATACATGAATTTTTAAATGGAAGGTCCAAATCTCAGTGAAAGTTACCTGTGTTGACACTTCTAGCTAATTCATGTATGGTTACTCGTGTTTGGATATGTTGAGACATAAACATCGTTGCTTTGAACTCAACTACACTCTATGTATTTAAACATAGGACATTTTTGTTAACAGCAGTCAAAATTCTAATGGCATGACCCACCTGATTATTTAAGGTGGATGACTCTGAAATTGATCAAAGTCCAATAAGTTATTAAAAATTGAGAATGACTGGTCACAGCAAGAGCAAATATAATTTATACTCAAGATACCTGAATTATGAATGCAACAGTATTGACTCAGTGTAATTCCCTTAGTGCCTGGGAAGACTGTTAAAAGATATGATTTAGAATAAGGGTCAACTCATAAAAAACTTGCTAGCATAGGGATTTGATGACTTTCAGAGATATTCTGGAGAATATTAAAGCACTTTAAATATTTTCACTTGAGTAATACACTTTAAAATCAGCAATGATAGTCACAAGTAGAAGGATTTCCAAAGAATGTCTTTTGGCATGCCACTTTCTTAAAGTGTGTTCAGTTCTAGCAGCAAGAGTACATATGATGCATGAGAAAGAAGACAGGAGTTAGTTTTCATCATCTAATAAAACATACATTATACTGGAGAAGTTATTTCACTTTTGTGCATACTGTGGTCACTTTTGACAAAGGAGATCATCAGGTCTTCAAAGGGTATTTTAATTATAAAATACTGAAATTTTCTTTAAATTTCTTTAAGCAGTAGGAGTGCTGGAAACTCATGTTTATTTTGTCAGAAAACATACATTTTAATTGTCTCTGGAAAGACTCAATTCAGAGCAGATCCCAGGCAGCAGCTCTGCCCCCAATCTCACAAAACCCAGAGGAAGTGGGGCTCCCAGGCACTCTAACCCAGGCAGTATCTCAGGTAAGCAAACAACAACACCTGCCCCAAACAGGGAGTAACTGGGACCCACAAGGACCCAAGAAGTCACTCCCTGCCTGGAGCACTGGTTCCTTCGGATCTGGGCCTGAGCACTGAGCAGATCCCCCGCAGCTGCTCTGCCCTCAATCTCAAAAAACCCAGAGGAAGCTGGGCTCCCAGGAGCTCTAACCTAGGCAGTATCTTAGGTAAGCAGACAGCAATGCCCATCCCAAACAGGGATTAACTGGGACCCACAAGGACCCAGGAAGTCACTCCTGGCCTGGAGCACTGAGCAGATCTTGGGCCATAACTCTTCCTGTCTGTGCCAGAGCACTGAGCAGATTTTGGGCCCCAGCTCTTACTACAGTAGTCATACCCTCCCCACACAGTTCTGATACAACCAAGATAATAGGAAAGACAGGCTCCAGTCAAAGAGAGAGAGTGAAGGTAGCACTAAGGAGATCCAGATGACAAAAGGCAAGCACAAGAACATAAACATCAGCAACCCAGGGTACTTGGCATCATTAGAACCTAGTTCTCCCATACAAGAAAGTCCTGAATTCTCCATATCACTAGAAAAGCAAGATTCAGATTTAAAATCACTTCTAATGATGATGATAGAGGACTTTAAGAAGGACATAAATAACACTCTCAAAGAATTTGAGAAGAACACAGGTAAACAGGTAGAAGCCCTTAAAGTAGAAACACAAAAATTTCTCAAAGAATTACAAGAGAACACAACCAAACAGATGAAGAAATTGTACAAAACCATCCAGGACATAAAAATGGAAATAGAAACAAGAAATCACAAAGGGAGACTACCCTGGAGATAGAAAACCTAGGAAAGAAGTCAGGAGTCATAGACACAAGCATCACCAACAGAATACAAGAGATAGAAGAGAGAATCTCAGGTGCAGAAGATACCATAGAAAATACCAACACAACTTTCAAAGAAAATGCAAAATGCAAAAAGTTCTTAACACAAAACATCCAGGAAATCCAGGACACAATGAGAAGACCAAACCTAAGGATAATAGGTATAAATGAGAGTGAAGATTCCCAACTTAAAGGGTCAATAAATATCTTCAACAAAATTATAGAAGAAAACTTCCCTAAAGAACGAGATTCCCATAAACATACAAGAAGCCTATAGAACACCAAATAGACTAGACCAGAAAAGAAATACCTCTTGTCACATAATAATCAAAACACCAAGTGCACAACACAAAGAAAGAATATTAAATGCAGTAAGGGAAAAAGGCCAAGTAACATATAAAGGCAGACCTAGCAGAATGACACCAGACTTCTCACTAGACACTATAAAAGCTAGAAGATGCTAAACAGATGTCATACAGACCCTAAGAGAACACAAATGCCAGCCCAGACTACTATACCCAGCAAAACTCTCAATTACCATAGATGGAGAAACCAAGATATTTCATAACAAAACCAAATTTACACAATATCTTTCCATAAACCCAGCATTACGAAGGATAATAGCAGGAAAGCTCCAATACAAGGAGGGAAATTATACTCTAGAAAGAGCAAGAAAGTAATCCTCTTCCAATGAATCCAAAAGAAGATAGACACACAAGGATAATTTCACCTCTAATAACAAAAATAACAGGAAGCAATGAAAGTTGTTTCTTAATATCTCTTAACATCAATGGACTCAATCCCTCAATTAAAAAACATAGGCTAATGGACTGGATACATAAACAGGACACAGAATTTTGCTGCATACAGGAAACCCGCCTTATTGACAAAGACAGACTCTACCTTAGAATAAAAAAACTGGAAAACAATTTTACAATCAAATGACCCCAAGAAACGATCTGGAGTAGCCATTCTAAAATCTCCAGCCCGAAAACACAAAGGGAGAGACTCATGGCTCCACCTGTATAGGTTGTTGAGGGTAGCCTTGCCAGGCATCAGTGGAAGTGGAGGGCCTTGGTGCCTGAAAGTTTGGATTCCCTAGTGTTGGGGAGTTTCAAGAGCAGGGAGGTGGGAATGAAAGGATGGTGGGAGCACACCCTCATAGTAACTGCCACAATATATGGATTAGACATGACAGAGGCAGTCCACCAGAAGACTAGATTTCAGAATTCAAACAAAAAATTATCTTGATACTAAAATTTGTTTTGAGCATTGTATATTGCAGTATACACAGTCTCAGTGTATCTACTCATCAAGTGAGCTGATCAGACCAGCTCGAATCTCTGATGTCCTGGAATTCCAGCTGGATGCAGTGAAGACACAGACATCAGAGGCTTATCAATTTACTCTTCCCCGTGCCCCTCTTTTAATATCTCAGCACCCATAATCAGCTTGAAGAAGTTAATGGAGTGTCGGTGCCTTTATTCCCTGGGCTTGGGGACTGAGGTGGTTAATATTGGGCTGTCTTTCTAGGGAAAAGTAGTGGTTTTGTGGAAACAAGGAGGATTAGCTAGGATTTATTGCATAGCCATAACCTATTGGTAGAAATATGTATAATTGTTATTAAGATGAAGTTATAATTTCTTAAATGGTACAAAATTTACTTTAATTTCAAATTTAAGGTTTTCATTGTATGAGCTTCTTATTCATATAAAAGTGAGATTAATATTGCTAGTCTCATAGGCATTATGCCTATATAACAGATTTAGGAATACAAGGCTAGACCCAGTCCTTCTTTAACTTTTTTAACTGATTTGAGATGGTTAGCCTGTGAGTTAAGGGCCTATGGCAAATTCATGGCTCTGAGTTTATCATTAGGATGTTTTCTATATTTTATTTAGAAATAAATGGGAGGAGTTAACAGACAACACTTCAGATTGCCTTACATGGATAGTTGGTTTTCAAAATGTCAGAAGTCCACAGAACTGACGTTACAAACAATTCTATATTAATGTTCATTTTGAATAGAGACCTGTCTGCTCCTGACAGCTTCCTGTCTTAGATTCTAAGAGGAAACTGAGCATCTTTGGAGTTATTCCAGTTGTGGTGAGACAGCCACCAGGCAAGAATTGCCTCTTTCTTTCAAGAATTGTCTGTAGTGATCTACAGACAATCACTGTCCAGAAAAGTACACACTGGTGGAATAGTCGACTGATTATATCTGCCAAGACAGAGTAATTGGCCCTTAATAATTCTGCATTACTTTGTCTGTCAGATTATCCTGGGCCAGAAGGCTGAAGATCAGATGCTCCAACGTTTTTGTAGTATAGGGACTGTCCAGGTGCTCAGAGGTCTCTATAATTTGACTAAATTTTAGAAGCTATGCTTTGTGCTTCCTATAATTTCAGTTAACTCAGTCATTCTGGATTTCTGACGGGGTTGAAGACTTATAGTCTCATAGCCAATCCTGGCTATTTACTTTGAGAAAAAGATTTGAGAGGATGGTTTTCAGCTGACATTCATTCTAAAGCCAAGAAAAAAAGCCAGTTCAGAACTAAGTCTTTTAGTTAGGAGCCATGACAGAGGTTCTGGTTAGTCAACAAAATGATGGACTGGGTATTAGGTCTATCTTGTACCTTACCGACCCAAATTGGTATAGTTATGCTCTAATTGTATTTTAAGGGAAAAGTTTTATTTTAACCAGAAGAGTGATACGTAGGCAGAGCTAAGGTGGGAGGAGTAATGAGAGGAAGAGGAGGAGGAGAAGGAGAGGAGGAGCTAGGTGATGAGAGAGGGGGGAACATGGAGGTGGATGTTTGCATGTCTCCACCAGTCAAAGATAGTTAATATATCTAGGTTGGGTAATGGGTTACACTTCTGATTGTATGGGCATCTTGTTATTGAGCATTACCAAACTTATAAAGCCACTGATTAACATTAAAAAATAGTATAAAAGCAAAAAGGTAAAGTGGGGATAAGATAGGGGTTTTCTAGGGAGGGGAAATGGGGAAACATGATGGCATCTGAAATGTAAATAAAATATTCAATAAAGAAAAAAGTTAAAAAAAAGAAAGACTCAATTCATTGAAGTACACTAATAAAGTATTTATTAGAAACATCTTATGATCCAAAAAGGATTTTAGTGTTTCTCATAGCTAGTTTCCCTAATGTTTTCAAATGATGAGATAAATAATCAAGGAAAATTCTTTTTGCAATAGCTGGCACAAATACAGAAAACAACCAATTAAATGCAGAGTTATGAAACCTAGTTCCTAATGATACATCTAAAAAAACAACTCTTACACCTATGATTCAGGAGACACTGCAAAGAATAGGTGTAAGATTGTTACAGTCAGATGGTAAGGGAGTTTGCTGTCAGAGTGTGTCTACTAGGAAAGGCAGAAGCTACACACGTAAAGCCTGAGCAGCATTACTGCCTGAACACCTTCTGAACAAGGGCAACAATAATAGGTATGCCAAAGTCAATGGGAGAAATTCCAAGAGTCTTAGCCCTACACAGAGAACTAGAGAGAACCAGGGAATGTTGAGAGCAGGAGAAACAGTCTTCCTCAAGGAAGAGCTTATCAATTGTTTACCAAATACCAAATGGTAAAAGCTAAAAGCATACACACAACGGACATTATACAGAATGAAATGTTTGTATCTATGTATTTAGGAATATATATGAATATATGTTACTGCATTCAAGAAAGATTGTAACTTTTAAATTGAAAAATACATGTTTTTCTTGTTCATTAACCATATGCATTCAACAATAATTAGTGAGAAAAGAGGCCATGAATTTTAAAAAGAGAAAAGGAAGGCTAGATAGGAGATTTGGAGGAGAGGGAGAAATGATGTATTTATATTATAGTTTCAAAATAAAAAATATAAACTGTTCAAAACTGAAAAAATATGGAAAGTCACCTGAACTTTGAGAGTATAGAGACAGGATAAGACATAAATAAATATAAAGACATGTATGAGTACAAAGGAAGTATCATTGTAGAATACCATTATTCAGCAAATGCCAAGAATTTGGCAAATATAATTGTAAATATGGAATTACTATGGAAAAAGTATCTGTAGTGTTTAAAATAAAACCCATAAAAATATTAATGAACTTCCAGTTATAATAGTTACTGCCATAGTGTTGGTTCACGGTTCTCAATCAGAGAAGTATGAAAAAGTCCATTTAACAGTGTAACACTTGTCTGGATCATGATAACCAGATCAATCAGGGAATCTGATACTTGCCAGAGTGATAAGCTATTATGTACAAATCTTTTTTTTCATTAATTAATTAATTAACATTCTAATCTCAGCTTCCCCTTCCTCCTCTTCTCTCAGTTCCTCCCTCTCAACTCCATGTATTCTATGTCCCCCTCCCTTTCTCCTCAGATAATGGGAGACCTCTCATGGATATCAACCTGCCCTGACATATCAAGTTATAATAGAACTGGGTGCATCAATTGAGGCTGAACAAAATCATACAAAGCAAAGGGATCCAAAGGCAAGCATGAGAAGTCAAAGAGAGAGCCTAATCCTACTGTTTAGATGTCTCACATGAGGACCTAGCTGTATATCTGTTACATATGTGTAGTGGTACAGGGTCCATCCCATCATGCATGCTCTCTGGTTGTTGGTTTAGTCTCTCTGAGAATCTATGTGCCGAGGTTAGTTGATTTTATAGGTTTTTCTTATGGTGTCCTTGACACCTATGGCTTTCAATCCTTCTTCACCCCCCTCCACAAGACTCCCCAAGTTCTGGCTAATGTCTGGCTGTGGATCTCTGAGTCTGTTTTTACTAACTACTGGATGAAGCCATTCAGATGACTGTTATTATGCTAGCTTCCTGTCAGTACATATTGCAAAATTAATATTGTCAGAGGTTTGTTCTCTCTCATGACAAGGGACTCAAGCTGGGCTAGTCATTAGTTAGCAATGCTTCATTTTTGCTCCCTCTTATAGGCAGGGATAATTGTGGGGTACAGGTTTTGTGTCTGAATTGGTATCCTCACTCCTCTATTGGAAATCTTGTCCAGTTACAGGAGATGACTATTTCATGTTCCATATCCTCTATCGCTATGGGTCTTAGGTAGAGTCACTCTCATATATTCTTGGGAGTTTCCCTTGTTGTAGGTTAGCTCAGTTGGTTAGAATGGGGTGCTTATGTACAAATCTTACATTTGCCTGGGTAATATGACATGTTTGGCCTCAAAATTTAAGGCTAAATGTGAGAGTGTTTCCACATTTATATATTTTTTTTCCAGGCTGAAAAAGTTAGTATCACAGTTTTGCTAAAAGTACATAGCAGTCTAATTTTCAAAATCACATTTATCTTCTCTTCTCTTTCACTAATGTTAGAGAAGTATCTGAAGTAAATAATGGGCAACACAGTATTACTCACCACCAGATCATCTACCTATCTGTCTGTCTGCCTGCCTGCCTGCCTGCATGCGTGTGTGCACATGTGTGTGTGTGTGTGTATGTTGCATGTGAACATGCACACAAGCACGTGTGCGTTCTGAATTTAACAATTTCTTTCATGTAATACATATGGATTAATTTCACTAGGTTCAGAAGAGTTTTATTTTATTCTTTATTAAACAGTTTCTATTTTGTTTCTTCTTTAGAATAAACAGTGAGTCTTACCTAGAGTTTTATTTTCAATTTTTGTTTTTCTTCTATTCTTTTCAGAGTTTTGGTTTTTAACACAAATCTTAAGTTTGATCTTCCTTTTCTTATTCATTTTCCACCACAATTACCTTACATTTTACACCTTTTAGTAAATATTTTAATTTTGATACATTACTTGGAATAAAAATACATTTATCTTTTATTGATTTGCCATTCAAAGTTATTTTTATCTCCTAAGCCACTTATTTGCTTGTTAATTTCTATTTGTTTTCCAATTGGTTGCAAAATAAGTATTTTTTAACCATTTTCCCACTATATATATATATATATATATATATATATATATATATGATCACATTTGCCTTGTTTCAACATTAATTTCTCATTTTTAAGCAGGAAGGAATCTATAGTTAAAATAGATGCTCTCGTGCTCTTATAGATCTACATTTCGCATATTAGGAACCAAGTTGTTTGCCTTTGCTTATCCTTAGGTTGATTAAGTTCTCATTCTCAGTTACATAGACAAGAAATGGGCTCAGTTACAGAGCATTTTGTCAAAATTTAATGCTCTTTTCAAGATGAAGTTTTCATTTGTCAGACCGTTTAAGATGAAACATAGAATTAACAATACCATTATTATAGTACCTCTAACATTAGTGATTCATTTGGGACTTACATACTAAGCAAAGTTAGAGATGCTGAGATTAGTTCATAGTCAACTATCTCATTGAGTGGTATGTTTGGGATAACGACTTTTTTTTAATATATAAATAAATAAGTAGTAGAAAAGATAAGCTTTCAATGCTATTCTTGTTAGTGTCTATATTAAAATAGTTTTTTTCTGTGAGTATCTATTACTAAATAAGTAGATCATAATTTAAAGACAATGTCAGCAACATAGATAAGACTTATCTAAAATAGCTTTTCCCTCACTCCAGCACTGTTAATGTGGCTAAGTGAAATGTACACATGTTAGTTTTGTATACCCCCTGCCCTTGCACATCAGCCCCCCACAAAGAGTGCAAATGGATCTTGGATATAATATCTAAATGCAACATGAAATAGATTGTCTATTCTTTGTGAAGTATACTGTCAGAGAGAAGCTTGGTCAAATTCATGAATACCAAGTGGCAGGGCAGGAGTTTTGAGAGGGGAATAAGACAGGCAGATAAACAAAAACAAAGCATGGGCCCTTATTTTGTATACTAACCTAAAAACACTAAAACAAATTTTAGCATATCCTATAATTTTACTTTTTAAATTACCTTGTGCAAAAGGAGATGCATACAAAGATTTTCCTAATTATTTTCAAACCTAGATTTCAGTGTTTCAGTGGTATGACTAGATCTTCTTTTTGCACAACTCATACTTCTATAAGTAATCAGGTTTCAGAGCAATTGCAGAAATTGTTACAAAAGTCTTCCTTGGTATGAAGCACTCTAAGTACTGTTTCTAGTCTTTCACATATAAGCTATGACATTGAGCATTCCACTTAACCTAAGACTTAGTCTCCTTGTCTCCAAACATGGTCTTAATGATGCCATCCCCTCTATGGATTACTTTTCAACAGAGTCAATGGGGTGTGAGCAGTGCTGACTCCATGAAACTTGTAAAAACAATGTGAATAATAGACACATCAAGTATGAGAATGAGAGAAGAAAGTACAGAGAATTGTTATTGCTATTTTATGGTTTTTGTAGTAAAGTTATATATTAGTTCTAACTTTTTTTCATCATTTTCTGACTGAGGTGCAGTGAAGTGCAGCAACTGTCTTAAAAATAAAAGAAAGCCTAGATTATAGCAAAAATGGATTCCCTGACCCCCTCTTTATCACTTAAGTAATACTGTTATTTTTTCAGATCTATTAAAATGGCATGTGATATAGTGTTGTAAACTAAAATAAGATATTTTGCACAGCCCCTTTGGTAGCAAAAGACTAGAAGACTTTTTTCCAGGGCACATTCTTACAGTAGTTTGAAATAAAATTCATCTTTGGTAGAAATTATCTAACAGGTTACACTGAAATTTATTCTTTTATTTTCTCAACAGTAATGAAAACTCTGTATGGCTGTCTGTTTACCATGATTTCCTATTGTGACAATGAAGACACAGACTTAGAGAGGTTCAATATTTTGACCTTAGTCAAACAGCTAGGTACCATGTCAGATACACTGGCCTCCTTATCTAGAATGATCTCTCCCTCAAATACTAATGCAAATGCAAAAACACAACCAGCCCAGTTTTCTTCAATACTTGGTATACTTAAAAATCACTTGCCAGGTGCTGCTTCTTCCCCCACCCCAAATAATTCTGAGGGATATAATTGTTTAAAACTCTTTTGTCATTTAACATTTCAAATATACTAACAGATGGCTTCTCCCATCTCCAGGCAGATGATGGTTCAGAAATAAGTGGTGTTGCGAGATTTCTTGGGAACACTTGGGGACAGGAAAGACAGCTGTCACTGAATATCTTAATTACAGCATTTACAAAACTCTAATTAATGTAATGGTACTTTTATGATTATATTAATGTTATGACCATTGGGGCGTTTGTTGCTGAACTCATTTGGCAAGACAATTTGGAAGTCATTGTGGATTTTAAGGCTAACAACTGTTATGTAAGCTTGAAGATTTCTGCCCTTACCCTTGAAATAAAAAATTAAAAAAAGTTATCTCATGTCTAATAATGTAGCTGTATATGGATCTGTAGAGGTTCATATTCACTAAACATAGGAATGCAAGGGTAAAAAAATTTATAGTAGATAATGAATTACCAGGTGTGATAGAACAAACTGAAGAAAATGCAGTATTATAGCCTAGGAGCTCATGCAGTTGTTTCCAGAAACTGATTGTGTGAACCTGAAAAAATAATTTTGTCTTTTCTGATCTTTATTCTAATTAAATGAAAAGTACATTAATATCTACCTTTCTTAGTCATTACAATGACAATCAAGTTACAACCAAATAATACTGAGGTTATTTTTTCTGTTTGTTTATATGATCCAGGTCTCATGTAGTGTAGGTTGGCTGGGAGCTTACTTGGTAACTAACAATGCTGGTGAACTTCTTATGCCTTTGTCTCCATGCACCCAAATGATGACACCACAGGCTTGTGACAGCATGCCTAGGTTTATACAGTCTTTGGGATGCAGCTCAGGGTTTTCTGAATGACTGACAGGCACTCTAAAGCCACACTCTCAGTCTAAACTTCCTCCTGTATATGTGGCTTATCCTTATATACATAATCATACATTTTAAAATATCCAAATGATGCCATGAGAGTTAGATAAAATGAAAATAGAGGTTCAAAATTCCAAATGCCTCACTTTTACTTAAATTAATGATTTATGCCTGCTATTCCAATGGCTACTATTGCTTTGGTTTTGGTATTTGAAGAAGATATTGGGAATTCAGGAAAGTTTCTGGCTTTGATAGTTAGGTTTGGACCATGCCTCTGAGATATGGTTTCGTAATCATAGTGAGCTTCATCCTCTCAATAGTTGCAGCTTTAATGAAATGGTGTTTGGCTATTAGTGTTAGGTATAATTTAGACTATTCATGGGAAAGCACAAGAAAATATGGGCTAAAACTCCTGGACCTAGTATCAGATGTCCATCATTTTATTTCCTATTTGCAGACCTCAAATTAAGGTTAGCAATATAGACCTCTTGTCTTAAACATAAAAGAATAATAAAAATGTAATTTGCAAATAATTGATTATTTGTATACTTGGGCTTTTAGAATATCTATTCTAATAGTTGTCTACTAAGTTTTCTGTGAAATGAGATATATCTACATTACCTATTAAATATTCAAAAATATCTGATTTCATCTAAATATTTTATTTTAAGTTATATCTAAAATTGACTAGTTACTTTGTAATTACTTTACAATGCAATTTGAGTTTGGAAACTAAATGTTTCATATAAATATAACATCAATTTCAAAAACAATTGCTACACCTTAGTTTTATTAATTGAAAGTATTCACTATTAATTTTGATATATTTACTATGTTCATTGCCTCTTATTTTTCTATAATATTATTACCTTTCTTACTGGCCTTGAAGACATATTATGGTCTGGGTTTATTACTACTACTACTCCTATTCCTAGTCCTACTACTAGTATTATTACTACTAGTAGTATTACTAGTATTATTACTAGTATTACTACTACTACTAGTAGTAGTGGTATTTCACAAAATTATATATATCAAATTATGACATTAAGGTTGTTGTCTTCACTGTGTTGTGTCCTATCTAACTCAGTACATGAGAGGCAAGTGATGATAAGCATTATATGAGTGAGTTATCAGGTATGCCGGTAGGATGTTCTTACTGCCATGACATAGTATTTTCTTAATAAGTTTATTGGGCCTCATAAATGATTAGATGACTGAGAGAGTAGAAATATTGTCAATTATAGAATAACACATGAAGTGCTATGGGTAGACAGAGAAATATTTAAAAACTACATTTTTAATTTTTAATATTCATATATCATGATATACATTGTTAAGCCATATTAAAGAAGTGTATATATGAGGAAATAAGGTGACATTTCCCAGAAAATTAAAATTGTGGGCCATGTTCTTCTGGTGTCTTTTATCCCCTCTGGCTCCTACAGTTCGCCCCTCTCTTCTGTAGGGCTCCTTAATCTTAAAAGGCAGGAACTTGATGAAGACCTCTGATTTAGACTCTCTGTCTTCATAAAGTCTGGCTGTGGGTCTCTGCATCTGCTCATGTTTGCCGCTGGAGGAAGCCTCAGATGACGACTGGACAATGCACTGATGTACGAGTCAGAATACCTTGTTCAGCCTCAGTATGAGGACTTTTGCCTTGTCTTATTGTATCTCTTTTGTTCTGATTGGTTAGGTTCTCAGATTTTGAATCCCTGACCAAAACAAACAAATTAACTAACAACAAAACAAACAAAACAAAACCCTTGGGTCTAGACGCTGATATGGATGTCAGGAAGGGAAAACTGACATACCCAGAGTCTGACATACCCAGAGGCAGATACTCACAGCTAACCATTAATCTGATCAAAGGTTCCCAATGGAGAAGTTAGAGAGTAAACTGAAGGAGCCTAAAGGGTTGGTGGCCTCATGAAGAGAGCAACAATACCAACCAGCCAGAGCTCCCCAGGGTCTAAACCATCAGCCTAGGAGCAGATATGGAGACCCACATGACTCCAGCTGTATATATAGGGGAGGATGGCCTTGTTGGGCATAGGTGAGAGATGAGGTCAATAGTACCTTGAAGGCTGAGCACTGAGTGGGGGGGGGTAATCTGAGGGTGGGGAGGGGGATTCGGGGGTAGGTAGGTAAACACCCTCATAGAAGCAGGAGGGGGGATGGGATAAGGGGTTCCTGGGAGGTGGGGGGAATGCGGTAAGGGGATAAAATTTGAAATGTAAATATAATATCCAATAAAAGAGGGGGGAAAAAAAGAAAAGTGGTTAGAACCAACATCCTTAATAAAATGTCAGTCCTCTTTAAAAAAAAAAACTATCTTGATACTAAAATTTGTTTTGAGAATTGTATATTGCAGAATGATCAGCCTTGGTGTATCTACTCAACAAGCAAGCTGGGCAGACCTGCTCAAACCTCTGAGGTCCGGGAATTCCATCTGGAGGCAGTGAAGACACAGCATCAGAGGCTTATCAATTTGCTCTTCCCCCCCACTCCTCTTCTAATATCTCAACGCCCATAGTCAGCTTGAAGAAGCTAATGAAGAGTCAGCACCCCTATTCCCTGGGCTTGGGGACTAAGGTGGTATATGTTGGGCTGTCTTTCTAGGAGAAAGTAGTGGTTTTGTGGGAATAGAGAGGATTAGCTAGGGTTTATTGCATAGCCATAACCTATTAGTAGAAATCTGTATAATTAGTATCAAGATGAAGATATAAATTCTTAAATGGCACCAATTTACTTTGATTACAAATTTTAAGGTTTTCATTGGTACGAGCCTCTTATTGATATAAGAGTGAGATGAATATTGTTACCCTCATAGGCATTGTACCAGTATAACACACTTAGGAATACAAGGCTTAGACCAAGTCCTTCTTTAACTTTTTTTTTTTTAACTGTTTTGAGATGGTCAGCCTGTGAGTTAAGGGACTACAGCAAATTCATGGGTTAGAGTTTATTGTTAGGGTGTTTCCTATATTTTATTTAGAAAAGCTGAGGGTAGTTAACAGACAACAGTCCAGATTACCTTACATGGATAGTTGGTTTTCAACATCAGAAATCCACAGAATTGACATGACAAACATTTCTGTATTAATGTTCATTTTCATTAGAGTACTGTCTGCTCCTGACAGCTTCCTATATTGAATTCTAAGAAGAAATTGAGCATCTTCGGAGTTACTCCAGTTGTGGTGAGACAGCCACTAGACAAGAATTGCCTCTTTCCATCTGCAGACAAATTACTGTCCAGAAAAGGACACACTTGCAGAACAGTCGACTGATTATATCTGCCTAGACAGAATAATCAGCCCTTAATAATTCTGCAGCACTGAGGTCTGTCAGATGATCCTGGGCCAGAAGGCGGAAGAACAGATGCTCCAACGTTTTGAAGTAGAGCGAGTGTCCAGGTGTTCAGAGGTCTCTATAAATTGGCTAAGTTTTAGAAGCTATGTTTTGTGCTTCCCACAATTATAGTTAACTCAGTCATTCTGGATTTCTGACAGGGCTGAAAACTTATAGCCTCATAGCCAATTCTGGCTATTTACCTTGAGAGAAAAGATATGAGTGGATGGTCATCAGCTGACATTCATCCTAAAGCCAAGGAAAAAGCCAGGTTCAGAACTAAGTGTTTTAGTTAGGAGAGACGACAGAGGTTCTGGTTAGTTAACAAAATTTTGGACTGGGTAGGAGGACTATCTTGTACCTCACAGGTACAAATTGGCATAATTAAGCTCTAATTGTATTTTGAGAGAAAAGTTTCATTTTAACAGGAAGGGTGATATGTAGGAGGAGCTAAGGTGGGAGGAGTACTGAGAGGAAAAGAAGGAGTAAGAAGAGGAGGAGAAGAAGGAGAGGAGAAGCTAGGTGATGAAAGAGAGAAAGAGGGGGGAGACAGGGAGGCAGATGTTCATGTATCTCCACCAGTCAAAGATAGTTGATATATCTAGGTTGTGTAGTGGGTTACACCTCTGATTGAGCAATACCAAACTTATAACACCTATGATTAACATTTTTAAAAAATGTATATGTGCAAAAAGAAAAAGGGGGCATGGGATAGGGGTTTTCTAAGGGGGGGAATGGGGAAAGGGGATGGCACCTGAAGTGTAAATAAAATATCTAAAAAAAAAAAAAAAAAAAAAAAAAACCTAAAAAAAAAACAAAAAAAAAAAAAAAAAAAAAACCAAAAACCCCTTGGGTCTATAAATTAAGAATACATTGAGATTTCATACCTGACATAGCCAGGGGTATCACATGATAAGAGCCAGGGAAGATATGTGTATGTGCTTCTACTTGCTTCTTCTCTCTCTCTTTTTTTCCTTATTTTATTGGTTATTTTATTTATTTAGATTTCAAATGTTGTCCCTTTTCCCAGTTTCTCCTCCACAAACTCCCTATATATTCCTCCCTGCTTCTGTGAGGGTGCTCACCCACCCAACCACCCACTCCTGCATAATGTTATTCTTTTTAATTGGATATTATATTTACATTTCAGATTTTATCCCCTTACCCCATTCCCCTGACCACCCAGGAACCCCCTATCCCATTCCCCTCCTCTTGCTCCTATGAGGATGTGCCCCTACCAGGGAAAATGCTGAATGCTGATAAAGATAAAGGGAAATAAACTCTAATCAATTCATATGGAATTGCAAACTTGTAAAAAGTCTATTGACATAATTGTTGGGATCTAATAAAACACACACAAACACACACACACATTAGCTCAACATTGAAATTGTAGAAAACATAAATATCAAATGCTAATGATAGAATTAATTAACATAAGAAAATAAAAAATAATTGACACATCCACTGACAGAAATAGTCAATAAACTGCTGGCATATTTATAAAATGAACTAATATGGAGTAAAGAATAAGCTAAAAACATAGGTTTTTTTTAATCTTCTAAACATAATATGGAATAAAAGACACCAGAAATAAGAGCAAGCAAAGATTCAACATTTATAAGTAAAAAGAATGTACCTAATTTAAGACAGCACCTGGTTGAGAGCTGAGGAACTTGGCAAGTGCTGTCAGCTTTCTCTTTTCATCTCTATAAAATGTACAAGTGTGCGTATTTGCTTTTTACATGGTCCACTATCCTGTACAACACACTCATACTCAAATAGAAGTTTTCTTATTTTTTAGAGAAGGAAGAGAACACAATGTCTAAAGTCCAAAGCTATCTGGAGCTATATTCAGATAATATATCTTTAAATAATCAGATCAGTTAGGCTCCCCATAACTCCTTATATTCTAAATAGACAAGACAAACATTTTTCACTTAGTAAATTCGAGTATTGTATAAAACTGAATGGTAGAGGAACAGCAGCAACAAGGGTTCACAGGTAAACAGTTGTGGGTTGACATGGGTGGCAGAGAGGTTGGGGGAAATCAAAGTAAGTCAATGGTACATGATCTGTTCTTGTGTCTTTATTCAATTGAGGTTTTGCCTTTGTTTGTGGCAGATTGAGTGGCTCAACTGTGTTTATGTTGCCAGGGATAAAAACACAGTTTGAGTTGAACTACAATGTGCAGAATGCCTTTTTCTCATTATGTGAGTTCCAGCTTTCAATCCCCAATCTGGTGAGTATCAGTTATGGGCAGAAAATAAGACTCACTGTGATATTAACAAAATATTTTTAACACACCATCATAACAGGTTTTGAAAAAAAGATGCTGATTCTTGTTTTTAAACTTACATGCTATTGTTTCTGATGTCACGAGCAGCCTCAGTGAACTGTCTTCATTTCCTATCATTAAGATATGTAGGAGGAGCTAAGGTGAGAGAGGTACCGAGAGGAAGAGAAGGAGTAAGGAGAGGAGGAGAAGAAGGAGAGGAGAAGCTAGGTGATGAAAGAGAGAAAGAGAGAGAAAGAAAGGGGGGATATGGAGGCAGATGTTCATGTGTCTCCACCAGTCAAAGATAGTTGATATATCTAGGTTGGTTAGTGGGTTACACCTCTGATTGAGCATTACCAAACGTATAAAGCCTTTGATTAACATTTTTTAAAAGTGTAGAAAAGCAAGAAGAGGGAGGGGGCATGAGATAGGGGTTCTCTGGGGGGGGGGGATGGGGAAAGGGGATGGCATCTGAAATGTAAATAAAATATCCAATAAAAAAAAAAAGACATTTCTCAAGTAGTATCTTTCCTTTGAAGAATGTCTTACTGAGTGAAATTGATGTCTTTCTATAAGACCCCATCTTCCTTCTCACATCAGCATCTTTGTCTCAGCATAGTATCTCAAACCTATGACTTTATTTACCTTCTTATATAGGCTATAGACCATGAATACATTAATGAGGACAAAATCAAATGTGCAGAATTTTAACCCAAATCTTTCTGACTTCAATATTAAAGATTTTTTTTAAATTAAATCAGTAAATGGGCATGGAGCCTCATGAATTTGTCAGTTTCTGAGATTGAAAATGGAATTCAACCATTCTCTAATACTTTCCCCTCATCTACCATCCACTTTTGGATTTGTAGTGGGCTTTTGGGTGCCAGTCAAGGTTCCCACCGCCCAGGAAATAATGCACATGAGCAAATGCCAGTTTCATATAATTTAAAAGAAAGAGCTGCATTTGCAGGTGATTTACATAAAAATAAAATTTATACCCTTCCCCACAGAATAGGCTCTGGTCAGCAGAGCACAAATCAATCTGTTTGCTCCTAACTTTAAATTTCCATAAGTCATTACATAGTTCATAATCACATTGATATAACTGAATTGAATTTTCAGAGATTATTTTATGTGAGAAAGAACTTTCAGCCATTTAAACTGCTGCTATTCAATAGATAAGGTCTGTCAAGTCTGACCTCTGTTTTACATTAAATTTCTGACCTAATTTCCATTTCTCTCTGGGTTCTCATTTCCTCCAATGGAGAGGTCTTAGACATTTTCTTATTGGCCACTCTCATATTTCCAAACACAGAGGAGTGTAAAGAAAGATAAGCTTGCAGATGTGACTGGAGGGGCTGTAGTAGTTAATTAGTAAGCGTACAGACATAGGGGGTCAGCCCTTCCACCTTTTAAATATGAACTCTTTCCCATAATGTTACTTGCTTTGGATAGTTGGCTGAGTCTTTGTAAGCTTCAACTTCCTCATCTGCAAAGGGCAGATAGTATTAGCATCTGCCTCACTTATTTTTTTCCCACAAGAATTGAATGCAGGCAGGTAACTTGGTGTTTGTTCATTGGAAAATATTCTATTAACCATCATCGTTATTTTTCAAAATAATTTGAACTATCGATTCCAAATATCATAGTAAATCCAAACAAATAGAGCATAGAGAAATCCAGGCAAAATATTGTGTGCATGTAGTCCAGGAGAGAGGGGTTACAAACAGGTGTGAGCCATTATGTGGGTGCTTGGAATTAGTCCTGTGTGTGTGTGTGTGTGTGTGTGTGTGTGTGTTTGGGTATGTGAGATATTTGTGGGAGGGTGTTGTGCCTGTAGAGGACAGAAGACAAGTTGGATTCTCTGGACCTAGACAGAACGGTAAAGATGCTTGTCATATATGCTGTTATACATGACTGCATTTAATCCCTGAGCCACTGCCCAGCCACAGGAATAATGTCATTAGCAAGCAATTTATTCTACAACTAATAATATTAATGACATATATAATATATAATATATAACCAATGACAATTTTAGAAGAAATAATATATGAAAGTGCCAAATGCTATCTTAAGTTTATTGTTTCTTTAGACATGAGTAAAAATAGTTAATTTCTAGAAAAAAATATAGTTTTATAGGACTCCACTTATACTTGAATATAGAATGAGTACATGAATACTCAATTATATATTCACATATACATTCAATATATGAATAAATATATTCTTAGCCAATCATTGACTAAGAAAATGGATTCGTTGGTTCTAAAACACAAGCTAGGCAAGCTTCTAGCATATTAGATAATAGATACTCAGAATTATAACTTTGGATGGATAAATTCATCCAAATAACTTCAAAAGCTTCTGCTTTTATTTTGTGAAGGTCTCTTGTCCCTTTTCTTGGCTCATGAGAGTTTGAAATGGTAATGCATGTTCATATGTGTGTGGTGTATGTGGTCCAGTGTTAACTTTTCAGTTAACCAATAATATGGGTTCTATAAAAGACATCTCTATTTAAAAAATAATGCCTTCTTTAAATGTGGCAATAATATCTCTCAGATCAGAATGGTACACTGCCTCTAAATCTATGGGTTTAATTTTGAATGCAGCTGCCTCATTAGTACATGCCATTAAAGCATGGAAATTAGGAGTTTCTATAATTCTATGAGAAACTGGTAGGAAATTTAGGAGTGCATTTCTTAATCTAATTTAAATATTAGAAACACTTTGACCTAGGCCCTCATTTTTCTCTTATTTATCTGATGATTTCTCGGGGTATATTTTATATTACTTTATGCATATAGAATTTCCTATAATCAGATAAGTTTGGCAAATGTTGCAAATTCCATTTCCCTACTGAAGATTCCTATCACACATTAACATAATCAAATGTTTGCACGTTTCTCCAGCTAAGCATACCCTTGCATTTTACCCTTGCTGAGCCCAAGTTCCGAAGGTGCACTTGACAAATACGACATTTTTACATTAACATGAATGTATCTACTCTTTACTTCCTGAATTTTGCCAAAACATAGACATTTATCAGAGGCATGAAATACCTTTAACACAACAAAAGTACTATAAAAGCAGAGCCAATACCATTTAGGACCGGTGATATGCTTTAGAATCTTAGGGAGTTCCATTCACAGCTCATACTATTGTCGTGTTCACATCAATGATGTCTTCAATGCTTTATTCATTTTAGAAAAGCTTTATATCAATGATTGTATTACAAGAAGCTAGGGTGGATTTCACGGTTTTGAACTGTATGAGAGACTTCTACCACATGTTTTTCAGACAGTATATGAGGTACATAGTCATTTAATAGGATTATCATCTTAATGCAGCAATAAATTGAAATGATAACCAAAAATCTTTGAATTTCTTTTCATGACTGTTTTGATTATAGAGTATGTCATGCTGGTCAAAAAGCATGCAAACTACTTGAAGTGAGACATGAGAAAAACAAGCTGCTTAAGGTCTCATCAGTTAGTAGCATTTATGGTGCTTGCAACTGAGGATCACATAGCTGGCAGAGTCTCAGAGCTGCCAAGTTGTCAGTTATCATTTCTATAAGAAATATGGGGAAATTCCAGTGAATATTACACATGATATGTGGAAGAAGCTGAAGCCAAGTTGTCCTTCCCTGTGGGGAGCAGAGATCTGTATAAATATCATTCATTACATTATAAAAATCATTTAGTGATGACATATTATCACAACTATTTTATTATTACCTATACTTCAAAACAAAGCATTTTTAGCAATCATAAGTTAGTAAAAGGCCAAAATGACTTGTGTGAGAATATATGAATGTCTTACTTTCTCAGGAAAGTTCATAGAGAGGTATGTGCACAAAATATTTTTAGATCTATTAAAATCTACCATGGGATTAAAGTAACATCAATAACCACACGAGACCTAGAGGGCATTTGGCTGCTGAAAAAGCAATAGCATTTACTTAACTAGTTTATTTTTTTATCTTAGAATAACCTTAAAGGCATCAGTTTCATTTCCACTGTGGCAAAATGTGATGTACATCTCAGGGGAGCTGGCTCTTGATCACCACATATAATCACCTTTTTCTTAGGTAATTTTGCTTACTTTGTTGTCAGTATTCCACAGGGACACATAAAGTGTAGTGACATGTGGTTATGAAGAAGCTCTATTGCTAAAGAACATAGCTATATTTCATCATTCCTAAATTAGTTTTATTTCAATAGCAAGGAAGGATGCAAGCAAAAAAAAAACCAAAAAAACAAAAACAGAATTGTTTTTTTTTTTAAATAGAGATCACTCTATTACAAAATTAGGATCCGTTTTGATTAATTGTTTTTACCAAAAATGAAACTCTGTATATTATATTAAAAAAAAATACTGTATGGAGGTTTTTTTTCATGTCCTGACTAAAGTTTCCCCTCTTTCTCCCTCCTTTCCTACTTGCCCCTGCCTCCTATCCCATTTCCTCCATTCATCCTTTCTCTTCAGAAAAGGGCAGGCCTCCCTTTGGAGTTGTAAAAGTACTTTAATTGGATGCGTTTGTATTCTTGAATGGTATTGAATTAAGTTGTAAAATATCTACAATGTCATAGCAATTAATTCTGGAATTGCATGCAAAACAATTACAAACTATATATAATTACTTTCCTTCTTTTCCAAAAAGAGCTTAATTTAGTGTTTTTTATTTTTACTTTAATTTTATTTTTAGTATAAAATAGACTTTACTCAGAGCATGTGGAGGGGAGTGAAGAGGGTAGTAGAGGCAGAGAAAGATGGAGAGAGAGAGAGAGAGAGAGAGAGAGAGAGAGAGAGAGAGAGAGAGAGAGAGAAATAGAGTAGAGAAGTAGAGGCCAGCCATGAGCATATGGAAAGAGAGGGGGAAGGGAAATGGGGAGAGAGCAGGAGCAGGAAGGGAAGAGAAAGAGAAAGAGGGGATCAAGAGTATTTAGTCATTTTAAATATCAAAACTATAATGCAATTAGAGAATTTAATTGGATAAATTTCCTCAAGTGAAAAAAATACTTAGAGGTTGTGGAGAAAGAAGAAGGAAAGGAGAAATTCAGTAATTACTTTGTGATCTCAAAAACAACATTAAAAGAGACATTTAGAACTTTAAAAAAAAAATTGGCTGATGCCTAACATGCAATAATGTTAACTTTTCAATAAATTACCTACTATTGGGATTAAAATATATATATTTATTTTTATAAAATCATTAAAGTTTAGATTTCCTCTGAGCTTAAATGGCTAATATAATCAGATTTTTTTCATGTGAAAATGAGAATATCTACATTTTTTTGTAAAAACATTACTTTTAGATCTTGATAATTAGAGCAATTAAAAGCTTTCTGATTTTTTGTTCATTTTTTCTCCAGAATACCACACATGTGGCTTTCCAACTGCTTGGTATGATAAAATTAAAGTCAAATAGATTTCAATAAATTTGAGTAAATTTAATTTTTCAATATGTGCATTTTAAAAAATATCCTGATATTGAGGACATACAAATTGAATTTATACATAAAAGTAACTGCTCCATACATAAAACGAAATTATCTGATTTAGATGAATACTTGTATACATATGGTGCATTTACATAGCTGCATATTTTTAACCTCAAGGTTGTGAGTAATTATGTGTAATTGGTTTGGCTTCTATTGAAGTAATTAGATTACAGTGACACAATTTCACATGCATGTGTACTTATAAATTAATTTTAGCAACTGACTTCCTCATGGATAGTATCAGCATTTTAGTTTGAGTTTTGCTTGTAAAAGTGGGAACTCAGGTTGAGATCTATTAATTAACTATTGTTGCTTGTTGCTTGTTGCTTGTATCGTGTAGTTCTGAAAACATCAGTCTAACGTGAACTGTTATGGCCACTTAATCAACTTAAATACATACACAGATTAGAGGATATATTTTCTACCATTTCATCAATGGCATATTGAGTCCTGCATAATATTGAAAATGGGAGTTGAATACCTGAGATTTATCACTTAATTAAATGGTGGGTTAGTACTTCTATACATTAGTATACATTAGTATTCATTGTCATTAAATCTTATATGTTATTAATATCAAAGCATTGTCTAATTAGTAACTGATATTATATAAGAAACTTGGATCAATTTATCAATTGTTTTTTATAACAGACATATTGCAGAGATGTATGACTTATGTGGAAAAGAAAGGAGAAAAGAACCGATTTTTTTTTTTCGAGAAAATTTATTGTTTTAGTAAATGCTGCATTTGAAAATCCTGACAGCCAGTTTCCTTATTCAAGAACATTTATTCCCACATGTTTTGTGGCCCCAATGTATAAAAATTACCTATTGGAAGAGTTATTGCTTCAGGCAGTAATGAGACCATAAATCTGTTAGCTTCCCTTAAGGTCTCTGGAAACACACAAAAGCTGTTGGCTTGTTTTCTGGAAAAGTGTAAAATCATCATTTTTGTTGATATTCATTTAAATCAGGGACTTTTACCACTTGGGACAGAATTTTCTTCAAAATAAAATAAATCATGAGGTCTTTAATTCTTAGCAGTTGGAGATGCTTTGCTTGAACAAAACAATTATGTTCTTAATAATAAGATAGCTTGGCAAAGGCCATCCTCAAAAGTGCTATTGTATGGAGTTTGCATCTGGAGATCTCATGAATTCTCCACAGGTGAGAAGAACCAGTAACTAGCAGACTTCTGTCAGTATGATGAGACCAGTACTTAGGTGTTCTAGTAGTTCAGAGAATGTTCCAAATTATGTTCAAAATCCATCTTTGTAGACTTATTTTATGTGGTTCACAGATTCAGTTGATCTCATACCCTTTGAAGGGTGGGGCTGGGAATGCAGTTCAATGGGATTGCACATGTTTGGCATATGCAACAGCTCCATTGTCAATAATCAGCAGCTCCAACATTATACTAATTCTGTTGTTAGTTAGCAAGAAACAACAAAACAATAGTATGTATAAAGAGAGATTTAATATTTATTGAGAACCTTTCATATTTATTCACAATTAATTTCTTAATTCTTTCTTATGAAATGTCATTAGAAAGACAGAGGCTTACAGGTTACTGGACTTTCACAAGGAATGACACACATAGTGGTCTAAAGATAAAATTTGAGTTTTTGCTTGTTCTGAAACAGAAGGCTGTGCATGCTAATTGTATCACACTATGTTTCCATTGGGAGCAACAGTTTCTGGGGGTTGCAGTTTCAGGACTGTTGAAATTATATTAATTTTCACAGCTCTTTTTCCAGTTTAGATTTTTTTCTTGCCCCTCAGGACAGACTTCAAAAAATAATATGTGGTCTTGATAATTTGCAAGATCTTTTTATTATTTTTATTTTTGAGTGTTTTGTTATCAAAACTGTATTACAATGAAAAGGTTGTAATTAAAATGATTGCATGCATATCCATTTTCAAATGGACTACTTTAACTGATTTATTTGTTATTATATATTATTTATAATTTTTGTTTCTAAAGAACACAAATCACAAAAAATCCACTTCTGATGAATAACAGACTAAACAGCATTTTCAAGAAATTTAAATGTAAAGCATTTCAAGTTTTCCTTTACTATGTATCTATCATTTCTATCTATATGTCTGTCTGTCTGTCACTACCATTATGATCTTAATCATATCTTTGTATATCTATTTCTGAGACTGAGTTTAGAAGACTGCTTTACAATTGCTAGTCTCCATTTCATTAAGAAATAGATGGCCTCTCATTTTAAACTGGATAAAAGTCTACTTAAAAGTTCTGTGTTACCATACCATCCTAATACCTTCTCTTCAGTTAGCTAATCTTTGGAGTGCTATGCCACTCAGGACGTTAAATAGACTATTGTACACCTATTCTACCTAGAAATGTTTCTAATTATTAACAACCACCAAAGGTCCCTGGACACAATGCATAGGTCTTATGATCTTTCAGTTACTCCCTGCTAAGTGTCAAACTATTTATATTTATTGTCTTGCTTGTTCCTTGACTATTTACATCTATTGTATTGATAGTTCCTCAACCTAGAACTGACCTTAATACTTGCATGTAATTAAGATGGTATAAAAGCAAAAAGGAGGAGGGGGATGGGATAGGGAGTTTTTAGGGAGGGGAAATGGGGAAAGGAGATGGCATCTGAAATGTAAATAAATACATAAATAAATAAACACCAAGCTATGGCTAGGATGCTCATGATGTCAGTTCCTGATATCTCAAAAGAGGAAGCTGTTTTTTGAGTAGAAGAAAGCAGGTGAGGCAAAGTAATGTTGTTGGATAAACCGACATTCAGGACAAAGATGTGGATGGTGAATTTGAATTAATGCTGATTTTCTAATGGTTCTGGGGACTTTTGTTTTAAAAGATAATTTTAGTTGTTCAGTTTTACCAAAGAAAATTTAGGAGCAAGATGCTGGGGTGACAGCCTACTAGTTCAGAAGATTAGAAAAAACACTCAGTTCAAATTTTTCCCTGATATTTCCCCAAATATGCTTTTTCTACATGCTGTCTCAAAAATCTTTTGAATTGAATGTTCTTCCCTTTTACTTCCTCTAAATCTCTCATGACTTTCTCTTACTCTCTATGTTTTTTTCCCTATGTTTACTCCCTGTCAACTGCATGCTTGGCCTGCCTGTTGATCTATCATGGACTTTATTTAATCCAGTTTACAATAAATTGAAAGCTCTTGGAGGCCTGTGCTATGGCTGGCCACACTACGACTAGAAACAGTTTTCTCCAGTAAATAACTTGTGGTTTGAATGCTTGGACATAAAGAATGGCACTATTAGAAGGTGTGGTCTTATTAGAGGATGCATGGACTTGTTGGAGAAAGTGTGTCTATAGGTGGACATCGAGGCCTTCATGGTCAAATTTTACCAGTGAGGAAGAGAAACTCTTGCTGCCTGCTTGCTGAAGCCACATTCCTGGATGCCTTCACCTTATAATATAGAACTCTCAGCTCCTCTAGCACAATGTCTGCCAGCATGTTACCATGCTTCTTGCTGTGATGATAATGGACTGAACCTGTGATACTATAAACCAGCCCCCCCAAAAGTGTTTATCTTTGTCTGAGTTGGCTTGTTCATGGTGGATCTTCATAGCAGTAAAACCCAAACCAAGACAATAACACAACCTCTGGTTTCACAGTGTGATAAATTATTCTGCAGCAGGGATATTTCTTCGTGTTTCATTCTTTTCAACCTCAGAGATTGGAAAGCTGGTATGAGTGTATCTAAAGCCCCTTGTATCTCATGGTGACAAAGATCTTGAGAAGACATCATGGCTTTTGTTCCTTGAGAGAAAGCAAGTTTTAGAGCAGTGTTGGGGTCCAGTGCTGTTCTGAGATAGTCTTAGAAGACATCCTAGTTTCTCATCTCTTCAAGTCTGAAGGATAGACCCCCCACCCCTATTCCACAGGCATGCAAACTAGTCCAGCTTCTGGACTCCTCATGTTCTTACTTTTCAGGTGCCAGCTGTAACAACCCCAGGAGCCTTCTACAGTCTAAGATGGCTGTCTATGTCCTCATCTCCACTCAGTCACTTCATGAGGAGACCATGTGTGCCATCTCCATGGAGTATATCAAGGATCCTGTGTCCATTGTGTATGGCCACAATTATTGTTCAGGGTGTGTCATCCAAATGTGTGATAGAAAAGATGATAGAAGTAGGAGAGAAGGACCTGGTGTGTGGTAGGGGCCATTGGTGAAAGGGACAAATCTATTAAGAAGAAATTGTTTCAGAACCAAGTGAATGCTGAATGGTGAATTTAGGGTTAACTATCTTAGGTAAGGTCTAATTCCTTTGTCAAGAACAATTTATCTGTTATTTAAGGGAAAATGTGACAAATTCTTAATAACATGGAATGATGTATTTCTGTCTTTGTTCTTAAATATTCACCCACAATAGTTATGGTAGATTTTATATTATTTCTTAGTCTTCACTTGAAAATTTCAAGATGAAGAAGAGGAGGAGGAAGAGGAGGAGGAGGAGGAGGAGGAGGAGGAGGAGGAGGAGGAGGGAGACCCTGCAGGAGGACCAGCACTCTCAATTAACCTGGACCCTCAAGATCTCTGAAACACTGGACCACCAACCAGGCAGCATGTAGCAGCTGATATGAGGCCCCCAACACATATACAGCAGAGGACTGCCGGGTCTGGGTTTAGTCAGTGAAGATGCACCTAACCCTCAAAATACTAGAGGCCCCAGGGAGTTTAGAGGTCTGGTGGGGTGGTGGGTGAGAGGTGGGACATCCTTATGGAGACATGGGGGCAAGGAGGATGTTTGGGATCTGGAACAGTCAGAGGGAGGTCCAGGAGGGAAATAAAATTGGAGTTTAAAATAAATAAATAAGTATATACAATTTTTTTAAAGTACATGTTTCTTTAGCAACACAGACTTACTTTCAACTTCTGGCAGAAAATAAATATCAATAGTAATAACACAGCCCTAGCATTACTCTAGGCCTCCACTGATGCCCAACAAGGCTATCCTCTGCTACATATGCAGCTGGTTGGTGGTTTAGTCCCTAGAAGCTTTAGGGTGTCTGGTTTATTGATATTGTTGTTCTTCCTATGGGGTTGTAAACCCCTTCAGCTCCTTCAGTTCTTTCTCTAACTCCTCTATTGGGGTCCCCATTCTCAGTTCAATGGTTGGCTGCAAACATCTGTATCTGTATTAGTCAGTCTCTGGTAGAGTTTCTCAAGGGACAGCCATACCAGGCTCCTATCAGCAAGAGTGGGTGGGTGGGTGGGTGGGTGGGGGAGCTTCCTCATAGAGGCAGGGGAGGGGGTATGTGATAGGGAGTTTGCACAGGGGAAACCAGGAAGAGGATAAATTTGAAATGTAAATAAATAACCAATAAAAAAGAATAAAAACACAGGACTCCACCCAGGACCATATGGTCCTGCTGACAAGAGTGCAGAGCCCTCCTTGCATACAGCTTGATGTATTTACTCAAAAATAAATTTTAGTCAATATTTGAGAATTTTATATAATACATTTCACTTCCATTCTGTGATAAATGACTCTAAACCACTGAAGACATTCTTTAATTTAGATTTTTTATTTATTTCTTCCTCTAATGATTTTTGTACTTTACCATGAGAACATTTTTCAAGGCATATTGGAGCTATGAATTAAGCTGATATTACATAATAATCTTAAGGAAAAAATTTTAAAATGCTGACAAAACAGTCTGTATAAAATGGTAATTTAAGTGTTATTGTCATTTTGAATTGGAAAATCAGCTATCTTGCACTGTTTGTGCTTAATGTGTTTTGAGTGAGTGGCTGTATGAAAAAAAAATTCTTATATATTGTTTATAGGGCACTATTTATATAGTCTTAGGTTTCTAGCAACCCTTTATTTTTTTTACTCTTCCAGTGAATGATCTACCTGAATATCTCTCTATCTAGAAGCTAATTTATTATTAATTCCAATTAAGATTTAGTCATTATAATATGGGTCATCTTGAAAGGATATATATTTTATATGGGCAACACACTCGATATATTTCTTTAAAAATCTTTTCAATGATATTTTTTTGAATTTCACATCATGCACTCTAATCCTACTCATCTCCCCATCCCTCCATATCTACATTCTGCCTTTGCAACCTCCCCTCTAAAGAAAAAACAAACAAACCAACGCAGTCTCTCCATGTAAGATTCAGTATGTCGCGTTATACTACACAGATATATACACAGTATATCCTTATACCCCAACAGTTTTTTGTTTGTTTGTTTGTTTGTCGTTTGTTTGTTTTGCAAATATTCGTTGCAGTGAGTCATTGGTCTGCTTCGAGCCCTCTCACTTTTGCTACATTATCAATACTAAATTGTCATTGGCATCCTCTGGGGTATCCTGTTGCTGTCCTGTGTTGTGATGATTTTACAGCTTTGGTTCTGGAGGACCAGCCCCTTCACAATCTCCAACATTTCAAAGATGGGTGAAGATGATAGCATGGGCCAACTCAAAGTCTTGGTGGTAGCTGAGTTGGTCAGCCTGACAGCTCTCTTACCATCATGCCAGCAGGGCCACTTCTCCTTTACATGGGAAACCTAAACCAGTTCTTCAGCACTTCTTAGGCAAGGGTCAGGGACAGCTCTTTGCACCCAGAGCCAGATCACTGGTGCCCCTGCCAGTAGCACTGACTCTACTGTGCTGTGCAGCCAAGCTGCAGGGGCAGTTCTTCCCAGTGCAATGCACTCATTTTCTTGAAAACCACATTCATCATTTTAACACTCCAGGTATGACCTGCAAAGATGTTGCAACACAGAGTTCAAAGACTGATCCAGAAAAAAGAATTCACATGTGTGAGAAATACTGTTTTACATAAATGAGTGTCAGTAAATGGTGGTAATGGTGTAATTTGTGATTTTTAAGGTTTTACAGGTTCCTAAATTACTCATATTCAGAATTTGTGGTCAAAAGACAAAGTTGTGAACATTAGATCAATAATTAAAGCATAGATCAAATAATGACTGTCTTCTGGCTCTGTAAATCACTTATACTTTCTCAACTTTTATTTTTTGACAAATAATTACTGTTATTTTTCTTTAAATTTCTTTTAAATCAAATAAAAGAAAGATAACTAAAAATAGTACACAAATGTGATAATCTTTTATTAATTCTCATCCATTACTTTTCAAATAATGAATAGTTAAAATACTCTAAGTTAGCCAAAGAGCTTCTATACTAGGTCTAATTGTTTAAGACACATTTTTTAAGAGACACATTATGTTACTTGTGCTTGTAGTTTTTTATAGATGTATTTTTTCTTATATAAAATTTAATTAAAATATAATTACATTATTTGCTTTATTGGTCTCCTCCAACCTACCATCCTCTCCAAATTCCACAACTCCATTTTCTTAACTATTGCCACATTAACACACACATAAATATTAATATATAAATACATAAATACATATGGATATGTATATTTATATCCACATACAACATATAAATACATACTGCTGAATTCATTTAGTAATGCTTGTAAGTATATAGGGTTGACAACTCAGTGTTGGATAACCAAGAAAGGTGTTCATTAGTGGGGAAATCTATTTCCCCCTTTCTCAGCAATTTTCAATTGCTTGTGGCTCTTTGTATAGTCTCTTTTGTGGCTCTGTGAAATTTCTTTTATATGGGGGGTCTCAACTGTTGTTAGAATTGCTCAGATTTTCTTTAGGTATTGATGTTAGGATTTCACCAGTGTCGCTTTCCTGTCCTAGCTACTAGGCAAAATCTCACAACAGATTCTCTGGTCCTCTGGCTTGTATGATCTTTCTGACCTCTCTTCCATGATGTTCTGTCTCTGAGCTTTGGAAGAAGTAGTTGTGTTGTATTTGTGTCTAGGCTCCTCATAGCCAGTTGGCCTTCACATTTTGACTAGTTTTGCTTTTCTTTACTATTGTCTGTTGCTGCAAAAAGAAGATGTGAGATCTACACTTACTTGTGGATATAAGGATTAGTATTCAGACTACAGTTAGGAATTATACTGGCTTAGGAAAATAGCCATGGGTAATTGTTTATGCTTATAGTATCAGACATGATTTACTTACTCTGAAGTGGAGGCCTGGCATCTAATTACACAGCTATTGGTTACCACCAAAATATAAACTATAACTAATTCACCTTTAGTGGTAGCTTGCCATGTGGGTCACTTTTCATAGACATCACAGCAGGGTAGGAGTATTGATTGCTTTCCTCCCTTACCAGCATACATATCACCTTTAGGAACCATGACAGATAGTCATCATGGAAGAGGTAATCAGGAGAGATACAGCTCAAATCTTCAAAAAGTTAATTTCAAAGGACTGAAGCCCCGAGGGCCAGCAGAAAGAATGGAAACAGGCAACCTCAGGAGGTAGGAGTTTGTGGGGACCCTCCAGAATGCCCCAGAGACATGAGAGGTGAGATTACGCTCAAGACTCAAAGAGAGGGGTTTTAGATGAAATGCCTGACAGTAGGCCAAGTGAAGTTATAGAGTTCACCTCCAACAGGAAGTCAGGGCATCAAGTGATGGAGGGGGTTGCTATCCCACAATCAGAATTCTGACCCATAATTATTCCTGTCTGAAAGAACTGCAAGTATGGAAATGGAGAAGAGCAGGAGGAAAAGAAGGTCCAGTGACAGGCCCAAGTGGGATCTAGCTCAAGGGAACGTCAAAGGTTTGACACTATTTCTGAGGCTATGGAGCACTCACAAAAAGGAACCTATCATGAAAGCCCTCCAAAAGACCCACCATGCAGCTGAAAGTGTCAGATGCAGATATTTGCACCCAATCAATGAACAGAAGCTGCTGACCCCTGTGGTTGAATTAGGGAAAGCTGGAAGAAATTGAGGAGGAGGAAGAAGAAGAGGAAGAGGAAGAGGAGGAGGAAGAGGAGGAGGATGAGGAGGAAAAGGAGGAGGAGGAGGAAGAGGAGAAGGAGGAGGAGGAGAGAGACCCTGCAGGAGGACCAGCACTCTCAATTAACCTGGACCCTCAAGATCTCTGAAACACTGGACCACCAACCAGGCAGCATGTAGCAGCTGATATGAGGCCCCCAACACATATACAGCAGAGGACTGCTGTGTCTGGGTTTAGTCAGTGAAGATGCACCTAACCCTCAAAATACTAGAGGCCCCAGGGAGTTTAGAGGTCTGGTGGGGTGGTGGGTGGGAGGTGGGACATCCTTATGGAACATGGGGGCAAGGAGGATGTTTGGGATCTGGAACAGCCAGAGGGAGGTCCAGGAGGGGAATAAAATTGGAGTTTAAAATAAATAAAGTATATACAATTATTTTAAAGTACATGTTTCTTTAGCAACACAGACTTACTTTCAACTTCTGGCAGAAAATAAATATCAATAGTAATAATTTATATTGTTTTAGGAGTCTCTTGGATTCAGCTCATCAATAGCTTAAAAAAAGAGGTTTCTGATGCCTGGTATTGGGGTTTTTGAAAGATAGTTGATAGATACACATACTATCTCTTGAGGGGAGAATTATCAGCAAAGTGGTATAAATTTAGTGTGTGTGTGTGTGTGTGTGTGTGTGTGTTTGTGTGTATGTGTAACATTCTGGAGGTGATAGAGCAATCTGGGACTCCAGGATAAAAGGTGTCTCAGGTTCTCTCTGGGGTGATAGCACAGAAAGATCTCTGGTCCCCCAGATAATTCAGGTAGTCTTGAATGTGGTGATCAAAGATTCTGGCCACATTGAATACTTTCCTTATATTGACCAGTGGCTTTATTTGGTGGTAGACCCACTCCCTTGGCTTAAAACCTATGCCCTCTTGATGAGGGTCTGAATTGTCTTGCTTGGGCAGGTCATCCAGAGAAACACATAAAGAACAATAATAAAGTTTTAAGAATCTTTAAAATATCCTACTGGAATTCATAAAAATAAACTATATCTGCTCTTAAATAACATTGTTAAGAAAAGAAAACCTATTTATGTATATGAAGTTTTAAAATTAAGAATAGCTGTTCTGTATAATTGTATAGGCATATATAATTGCATATCTAATATTCAAATATTTCTATTAAGTTAAAATAAGGATGTAATTTCAGTAAAATTAGGTAAAATTAAACATAACCATTTTCCTGTGAATTAATAAATAATAATTTTATGATATTAGGTATATACTTTAGTTATTAGAATAGTTATCTAGCATGCTTGAAGCTCTGGGTTCATTCCCACCACTACATGAAATCACAATATTTAATGTGAAGGTGTGGTGATTTGACTGAAAATGGACCCTGTAAGTTCCTAGGGAGAATCACAATTAGAAGGTGTGGGCTTGTTGGAGGAAGTGTGTCACTGTGAGTGGGCTTTGAGGTTTCAAATGTTCAAGCCATATCCAGTCTTTCTTTCTCCCCCACTTCTTTCCTTGCGGCTTTTGGGTCAAGATGTAGAACTCTTGTTTCTTCTCCATCAACATTTCTGCCTGCATTCTGCCTTGCTTTCTACCATTAAAATAATGGGCTAAACTTTGGAATTGTAAACCACCCCCAGTTAAATGTTTTCTTTTGTAAGAGTTGTCATGGTCATGGTGCTTCTTTGTTATCAATCAAACCCTAAATAAGACAGATGGCTCATGTTTGTAATTTCATATTTCATAGGGTAGAGGCAGAAGGGTTAGAAGTTTAAGGTTATTCTTGACTCTATTATGAGATTGACATTGAATTAACATGGGCTATGTGTAAGTGAGCCTGGTTTAGAAACCGACTTTAGGAAAGAAAGAGGGAAATAAGGAGATGGGAGAGGCATGGATGCTGGGAGATAGAGTGAAAAGGTTATGAAAATATTCTAAATATGACTACTTGGAAATTCAAATTTAAAATAAGGAGGTCCCATTTAACTCATAAAATAAAAAAAGCAGAACTAAAAGGATGACAATAAAAATTGGCAAAACAAGAGTTCTTAAATACTTCTGGTGGGATGTTGGATAGATAAGTCTTGGGCAGCTGGGGATTTATAAAACAAAAATCTTATTCCAATAAATCCAATCACACCCATAACTTTCAAGGAGAAATGATAATGTGTGTTATTAAATCAACATTGTTAAAATATTTCCAGCAGCTTCCTTCTATTAAAGAAAAAAAATAAAAAGGAAGATGCTGCAAATGTTTTAGTAGAATAGAGAAATAATTGTAATTTGTTTGCATATCCACGACTTATAAGAAGTTTGAAGAAAAAGGTGCTAGTAATAGAAGAAAGGATTGCTATCTATAGAAAGAACGTTGTTGATGTTATCTCAAAAGGGGAAATTGTTTGTTTTTAAAAGCTAAATGCCCAAGATAGTAAAGTTTGAAAAATAGAAGGTTTATTTTGGTTTTATTTGGACTCTGCAGTCTATAATTTCTTGGCCTCATTATATTGGACAAGAACATCATGGCATGAGGCTATAAAAAAAGGAGGCTGTTTACCTCATGGAAGGGAATGGAAATGAAAAGCTCTGATCTTAGTTTACACTTCAAGGTCATGTTCCTGATAACTTCAGTTCCTTATTAGACCTCAATTTCTAATGTTTCTATCACCCAAGGGCACAATGATCTAGGAACTAAGCACTTAACTCATTAGCCTTTGAGGGACATTACCAAGTAGAGGGTAAAGGGAGCTGGGCTGCTGACAGTCTCTACATAGGCTTTTGGATATATGAACGTTTTTTCAACACTCAGGGGCTTTTGCACTTTGAATCAGTGCATTTTTATTGTATATGAATTACCAAGTCAGTACATCCACAACAAATTACAAATTTACCCTTTCACTTGCTACCAAGTTTTACCCCCTCCTTTTAGGATCTAAACCATTGATTTGTGAGAATTTTCCAGTTGTAGCCTTCATGAATGAAATAACAATACTTATCTGCTCATTGTTATAGCCTGAATAGCATTTATAATACTTAGCATACAACATGTGTATAATAGTTTTCTAGTTAATTGAATCTGATTAAAATTTCATGCCTATTTAATTAGACATTTAACTGAATTGTGATTCAGACCTCTCATCTCCTATTATGATTACAGTGATTTAAGATTAAAAAGTATCAAGGAATGGAGATATCTCAGTGGCTAAAATCACATACTGCTTTTCCAGAGGGGCACAATTTAGTTCCAGTACATACAAATGGGCAGCTCACAAGCACACTTTACTGTAGCTCCAGGGACTTTGTCACCTTCTGGTCACCACAAATGCCTGGACTCATGTATATAAACCCACACATAGATGAACTCATCATTAAAACGAAAATAAATCTTTAAAAATAAAAAATACTAAATATTTGTTTTCTATTCCTATTGCTGTTTATAGTTTATATTTTTTGTTTTCACAAACATTTGTAAAATTAAAGTTCTAGTTTGTAGGAAGTGACCTCCCCTAATTTCTTATATTTTAAAAAATATATTTCTGTGTTTATTTATGTTCTCAAGCATAACACACTTTCTAACCTAGTGAAGCTTATGAATGGAAATACATTTATCAGTGTTATACCATTCTTCATGTGCTACACTAAAAAGTTGTGAGATAATTTTAATTTAAGATGCTTTTAACATGCTTTGAAAACACTAGCAAATTAATATTACCACATTTATGAAGAAAACAAAATGATTATCAATATATCTTACCACTGAATGCAAGAATTAGGAGGAAACATTAAATTATGGTTAAAGATAAAAGGCACTTCATGAAGTAGTGGTTGTAACTTCCCATTTCAGAGCTTCAAAATTGAAAGGTAATTGAAATTTCCCACAACAAGAGACTGAATTGGAAAATGATATTATCGAAGGATCCAATGATGTTTTTCCCCACTAATTCTGTGCACTTTTACTGGTTATCTAACTTGAAGACTTCAGTACATCAACAATTATTTTGTTATTTTATTCAGTGACAGTAAAGTTTTTCCTTTTGATATCTGTATGTTTGCAAATCCTTGATGCCAGTAGCAGACATCACTAATCAATCTTGAGTCTCCTCTTAAACAAATCTAGGTTAAGAGTTTTTAAACTGCCGGGCGGTGGTGGTGCATGCCTTTAATCCCAGCACTTGGGAGGCAGAGGCAAGCGAATTTCTGAGTTCGAGGCCAGCCTGGTCTACAGAGTGAGTTCCAGGACAGCCAGGACTACACAGAGAAACCCTGTCTCCAAAAACAAAACAAAACAAAACGAGAGTTTTTAAACTAAGCTGAAAACATGTAATAAAAAGACATTTTCCAAACAAAACCTTTTGAAAATGACTTAATAACTGTAAAATATGTGTAGTTTCTAAACTATGCTTTTCTTTTCTAAAAAAATTATCAAGCTATGAATAATGGAACATCCTGCAAGCATTATCCTCCCTGAACACCTTGTGTTATTTTCTGAGAAACTATCATTCTATGGATGAAAGAGCTCTAAATTAGAGATGAGCATCTAGATAAAAAGATTCCAAGATGCTTTGCCAAGACAGGTTCTTTGAAGAAAAAATGAACAGGGTTAGTACATCTAGAGACATAACCACCAAAATTATGTCAAAATTGTGTGCCAAAATTATGCTTTAGTGATAAATCATTGAATGATAATGCCTGTATATGTAATAAATTAGAGAAAAAACTAAAATTGCATCAACAATAAATACCAAGGATGACTTTAATCAGAAGAAGGGTGTCTAGAAATTAGGGATTTTGACATAGCTGAAATGTTAGAAATTTCTACTGGACAAGAATTCAAGATCTGCTTGGGATATATGTATAAGATTCTTTTGGGAGGGACATATAAACTCATCAGAAGCCCTTATTCTTATCAGATCAATAACAACTTTCTCATTGGTGGTGGGGTTTGGAATGTCTTTTTCTAAGTCAGAAATTGCACTGGAGACAAATTTGAAGGAAGGTATTGCTGTGGCCATTTTTCCTGTAGTTTACTGAGTACTTTAACTTGGTCTTCATTTCTCAGTACCATGTCTCTGTTATATTACTATTATTTTCTTCTAGGTATCTACTATTTACCTAGGACACATATTTAAATGGCTATTTAATTATTAAACCAGATTCAGTCATCCTTGAAACCTTTCTTCAATTAAATCACCTGGTACCACTCCTTTTGTCAGGAAGTAGGTTGTAGCCTCTTAGTCTGTCTTTGCTTAAGTAAAAAAGTATGTCACCTTGCAGAGAGAGAGAGACAGAGAGAGAGAGAGAGAGAGAGAGAGAGAGAGAGAGAGAGAGATCGCTCAATAGTACTATGCCCTGTGTCAAAACACTCAAGAAATATTATAAGCCATAAAAACATTCATGCATCTTGGTTTTTATACTGTGTTGCACAGTTTGACAACAAGCCATGAGTAATCTTCACAATGCTAGCCACTGTGCAGAGGGTATTTTCCAGAAGCATGCAGATTAGAGCATGTACAGGGAATGGCTTAACTAGAGCCTGATTCTGTCTTATATTATCTTCACTAACATTCTGGTGTAGCATTCTTTTCACTCCTCAGAAACATGCTTCTGAAATATGAAAATCCATATTAGTGGTAGTAATCACTTAAGTCAGCTACAAGTGGTAGAATTAATTCTATAATTCATAGTTTTACTTTTCTAAAATAGTAATCCTATCATTCAAGTAGTTTTGTATCTTAGTCATTTTAAATGCTCGTGACTCAATCCCTTCCTTTTATCAGGGTCACCAAAACAGTGTGCAGTCTGGCTACTGCCTCTCTCTTCAGCCTCACAACTCAGCACTCTCTCTCCAGGTGGTACTAACCTGTAATAAAAAAACTATATGTGTTATGTCTTCCATGTTGTTCAGCCATGCTCATTGGAAAGCTTTATTCACAGCAGATAGGAAACAGAAACAACATAAATGTCCTTCAACTAGAGTAGATAATGAAAATATAGAAATTATTCAGCTGTAAAGGAAAATGAAATCAGGTAAATTGATGGAACTAGAAAAGATTATATTGAGTGTGGTAACTCAAATTCCAAAAGATGAACATTACATGTTCTCAGATCATCTGCAGATCTTAACTCCAAGTCTGCATTTGTGGGATCATATTCTAGAGTTACTGAAGGTACAAGGAAAGTAAAAAGGGACTACTGAGGAAAACTGCTATCAGGGAGTGGAACCAGATCAGGAGAAAGAAGGTTGTTGCTGTCAACAGAGATGGAAAAGGAGATGGAGATCTGAAGACTGCTTTGACATCAGACATGGAGATGTAGAGATTGGAGTTTGGTTAGCTGGTTTCCTGACTTGCTTTGGGGATTACAGTTAAGTGATTGGATGAATATCAGAAGAGACTTTGAACTGTGGACTTTTAACCTTGTTGGGACTGCTATAGACTATCGGAACTTTTGAAGTTAGATTAAATCTATTTTGCATTATGCTATTTTCAGGTATGGTCCCCATAAATTCATGTTTAGACAAGCCTGGCCTAAAGGCTGGGATGGGGGCTAGGGAGTGGAATGTGATGATTTGTATATGCTTGATCCAGGGAGTGGCACTATTAGAAGGTGTGTCTTTATTAGAGTAGGTATGTCACTGTTGGTATAGGCTATAAGACCCTCATCCTAGCTGCCTGAAAGTCATTATTCTGCTAGCAGCCTTCAGATGAAGATGTAGAACTCTCAGCTCCTCCTGCACCATGCCGGCCTGGATGCTGACGTGCTCCCACCTTGATGATAATGAACTAAACTTCTGAACCTGTATTAATTAAACCAGCCTCAATTAAATGTTGTCCTTATATGAGTTGCCTTCATCATGGTGTCTGTTTACAGCAGTAAACCCCTAACTAAGACACAAAAAGAAAAAGACACCATTCATAATGTGACTCTTTTGTGCTTTGGTGACAATAATTGCAAAAATCATATATAAAATAAGCATGAGACTTTTCAATTTATATATTTCTTACATAAAACTAAGGCTCTTTATTTAAAATTCTGATGTATTATTTTAAAACATTTCTCTCTTTATTTGATGTATATAAAACATAATATATAGCACTGAGAATAAGATGGTTTGTGTTATAATTGTAGATTATAGAAAATATATCAATATTAGATATTTAGATTAATGTCCAGTTTACTTTTTCCCCCTACTTTTAAAAAATTCTTCTAAGCATCTACAACATTAATCTGGGTTCTTTATTTAAGAAGATCACATTAAATATTGTAACTAAAATAATATCATCAAATGTTTGATATTTTTAAAGATCCCATTTTAATGCAATACTAGAATACTGTATACTCTTAATATATTATACTTTTGATCATTATTTTAAGAAGAAACTATTGCTGGAGTTATGGAATTAGGGAGCAATGGAGAAGGGAGTAATATAGTGAAAGTGACTAGATTGGGAAAATAAGGGTTCTAATTGGGTAAAATAAAGTTTACAATTTAAAGTATAATAGTAAAGATTATGAAAAAGTCATAAGAAATTATACTATTAATTATGTACATAAAATTCATCCATACTATATATATGTGTGTATGTATATGTGTGTATGTGTGTGCCTGTGTATCTATATATCTTAAATAATTTTTTTAACTTGGGCTGATGATGCTTCTTCCCAGAGCCAAAGACCAACTAAAACCCCAAACCCAGTTATGTTGAGCCCTCTTTAGAGTTGTTGGTTAGGGTAGTCCAAGAAACTCTCAAAGGTATCACAGACTATTCTCTTAATTTTCCCCCACCCCTAATAAGGAGTGTCCATATTGCTAACAATGCCCAAGGCCCCTGAGCTGGAACTAAAATGAAAGTCTTCCCCCTGAGAACTAATTTTCATGGGACCAAACAGTATCTTGGAATTCTAATGGAGGAAAGCACCATCAAAGACCATCACAACAGAAGAACCCTGAAAATGTAGTAGTTGAATGAATGCCTCGGTGATAATCAGCAGCTCTCTAATTGGACTATGTCTGGTACTGGAGTCCTCCAACTACCCAGAGAGGTAGTGGAGTAACGGATCTTAAAGGATTGTGTCTCCTAGGAGTGTCAGAAGCTTCATCTTTATGTCTCACCAAAATAATAACTTAAATATGAACCGAGCAAGAACAATAAGACTAGATATTCCAAAGTGGACTGAAGAGAGTGAGTCCTCAACCCTACACAAAGATCTACAGGCAGCTAAGGAGTACCGAGAATGGGAGAAAATAATTTTCTCCAGGGGAAAATAAAAACACAAATTGGTCATCTAATATCAAATTTTCAGACTTGAAAGCATATATTCAAGTAACATTATGCAGTCTCAGCGGGGGAGAATGTGTATAGGAACATATATGTGACACACTAGTATGCATGCAACAGCAATTAATGAAATAAAGCCATGAATTTGAAAGAGATCCAGGAATGGTACATAGGAGAGTTTGCAGAGATGAAAGAGAAGGGGGAAATGATGTAATTATATACAAAATACTAAAAAAGTAAGTAATATTGTATGTTTATAATTGCTCACTCTTGATTGTTTACCATTCTTTTACTAGATGTCTAGGATTTTTGAATGAATAATTTTAGTGCCTTAAAAGGCCTTGTTCTTATCTATGTTTGTGTAAAGGGAGAGGATGTGAACATGTGTGGTAGAGTGCAGTTCTCATGGTGGCTGGAAGAGGATATCAGATTCCTCAGAAGTTGGAGTTACAGGACTGATTTAGGTGTTAGGAACTTAACTTGGGTAATTACCAAGAACAGTAGGCACTCTTTACTATGGGCCATCTTTCTTGCCCCTGAAAGTTTGTAAACCTCAGTCACAAGTGCAAAGACAGAAACCAAAACAGAAAGGAAAATAAGCTATTTAAAAAATAAAAAAGTCCAGCAACTTTCCTTCACTCAAAAAATATTGCTTAATACCAAATATGTCAGATATGATGACTGAATGCTGAGATCCACGAATTTTAGAGGCAGTTTCTTCCCACAGGGAATTCTACAACATATCTAGATCCCAACTCTCCAAAAACCCTGGAAGAATGTACTGCAAGTTCCTTTTAATGGAAATTACTCTGGCTCCATGAGAGAGTTACTTAAACTTTTGGGAATCAGGGGCCAAAGAACTGGTATTGTCCTGCTTTGATTTTATCTTTATGGGCCTCTCTACCTATTAGATAAATTTAGAGTACTTCTTCTTAGTATCTGAATCCCTTTTATAACATGCCTTTTATCCATCTGCTTTGTAGATATTTCATAGACTTTATCAGTGCAATGTGATTTCATCAGACAAAACAGTCAATGGAAATAAGTTTTGATAGTGTTTAGCACTTGAAGATCTTTCATTTTTCTAGCTATCTAGCTATAAATTCCTTATTGTATATGTTTTGACATATATTTACCTTTTCCTCACAACAATTCTAGGAGGAATGCTCAAGATTTCTCATTCTTATGACAGACAGAATAAATTCAGAGACTTAAAATAATGCCAGAGATTTTAAATAATAGCTATAAATCAGACATGAGTTTAAAATTCAAAACCATCTATATCCCAGCTTTCTTACTAAAGCGATGGCCAGGTGACTATGAGAATGAGTGGTAATCTGCAACATGAGGAGGTAGAGAGTATCTCCAGAAAGAGACAGAGACCAGGGACAAGGGAGTTGCCCACGAATCAGTGGTGTTGTCTTTAGCTGTGACTCACAGCATTGGGGTTATGAAACCTGAAGAGGCCACCTCCTGTAGCCTAGCAGAAACCTAAATGGTGAGATAGGGACACCAACCACCCACAAAACTTTGACCAGAAATTTATTCTGTCTACAAGAAATGCAGCAAGGATAGATCAGAGTTTTAGGGAACCACCAAACAACTCTGGCTCAACTTGAGACCCATCCCATGGGCAAGCACCAGTTCCTAATACTCTGTTATGCTTGGAGACAGGAGTCTAGCACAGCTAAACTCTGGGAAGCTCATCCCAGCAACAGACTCAGACAGATGCAGACACCTACAGCCAAACAGTGGATGGAGCTTGGAGACACTTATGGAAGAGTAGGAGGAAAGATCGCAACTCTTAAGGAGATAAGAAGTCCGTAGGAGGGCCAACAGAGTCAACTAACCTAGACCTTTGGGCATCTCAGAAATGGAACCATCAACCAAACAACATACACCGGCAGAAGCTAGGCTTCTCTGAGCACATGTAGCAGATATGTAGCTGGGTTTCCATGGGGGTCGGTCCCAAACAACTGGAACGGTAGCTAGCCCAAAAGCCATTACCTGTACATGGGATATGTTCTTCTAGCTGGGCTGCCTTGTCTAGCCTCAATGGGAGTGGACTCGACAAGCCTCACAGAGATTTGACGTGCTAGGGTTGGAGGATACCCAGAGGGGCCTCCAACCTGCTCAGAGGAGAAAGAAATGGGGGACGGATTGTGGCAGAGAATTACTTGGAGCAGGGCAGTGAGCTGGAATTAAAGTGAATAAGTAAAATAAATAAAAAATAAAATAAAAATTTTAAAAGATATTACATTCATATATATTAATATTACTGTACTTTGATCATATTCATTCCTAAGTTAACCTCACTCACTCACTCACTCACTCACTCACTCACTCACTCACTCACTGTGGGTACCCCATTCCTCTTCTTTCAATTTTGTTATTGTTGATTATTTATTTAACTTTTGTATTTGTGTGTGTGTGTGTCTGTGTGCATGCTTGTGTATGTGTGTTTGTGAAAATGTACATGTGTATGCTAGTCTGAATGTGAATTAGGGACTATTAATATTTTTTATATTTTCTTTCCGTATTAATTTATTATTGAAAACTACCTAATCTACATGTACATACCTTCAAATTTTTAGAATGTATTGTACGTGTTTCCTATATTTATGTGCCACGATATGAACATGCGTGAGTAGCAAGACTTTCACTATTTCCCCCAGTTCTTAGAGTTATTAGGCAATAAATGTTGTTTAAGCATTTTCTGTATTTAATAAACATTATTTTGTGGTTCCTTCTGAAACATGCTTGAGGCTAGAAGGCAATAAAATCTGAGGTGATTATCGGCATCCTCCAGCTCCTTCCCAGTGTCTTTCCCCTCAACTCTGTTGCAGGTGATTATAGAAATCTTTGTTGTTTTCATGACTTCATGTTTTGCTAAGGCCAGAGTTGTTCTTTTTAAAATTTATTCTATCAAATATTATGTCTGAAAAAGAGAAGCTTAATACACATTTTCCAAATAAGAAAGCATTTCAGTCATTCTGTGTGACACGTAAGCTTCTAGAGTACACTGCTGACCCTACCTTTAGCTACTTCTCATTTATGTCTTGGGTATATTTTAAGACTCTACCACACCAATAAATTATTCATATAGTACCGGGAGACGTAGCTCAAAATGCTTTTATGTCCGAGTATAGAATTATGTTATGTAATGACCATTACTGTATAGGCTTCATCTATTTGAATTGTTGCCATACTGATAAATATTAAATGATTAATGTGTTGAGATTACTATAATTCATTCAAGTAACATATTTCTTAGGAAATCACCAATGCTGATTTTTGCACTTGCTAAAAAAAGTTATGTCTCCATTTCTTAGCTATTAACCTTTAAAGTTATTTTTGTGAATATATAACTCAGAGGGAAAAAAGGACCTAAAGTGAGCCTCATTTCTCTGAGCACATCATCGGGAGAGTGGAATCATTTTCTGAGTTACTGAATCAGCAAAAAGAGAGAGCAAATTTGGCAGCATTAACACAGTGTGTGATGTGCCTTATCACTATTGAGTGAAGAGGCAGGAAATTACAGGCCAGATAGAATGATGGGCTACTGGGAATTTCATCAAATGCAGCTCTTCACTCCAATGCTGGTTGCAATGTCCGCTTGGTGTCACTGTGCTCATTAGCTGTACATTCTCAACTGAGTACTCAACCTATAGTACTGTCATTTATAACTACTAGGAGAGAGAAATGGCCCAGGTACTTATTTTGTGTCTCTAGCCTGCTCTTACCCTGTTCATCTGGACAGATCACTAGATTTTCAGTATAATCTTGGTGATATTATCATCCCAAACATGGCCACTTCTTAACTGTAACTCACCATTAAATGTTATCACCTAATTATTGCCACAGTATCACAGATATCATCTATCATTCAGCTTTTTTCACCATCATGCCTAAATACTAGGGTGCCCATACTAAAGAATAAAGAAATCCATTCATAAGCCAGTGCAATATTCTGATTTTAACAGAAGTTATCTTGTGTGCCACTCAGTCAGAAAAACCTTGGATTCAATTTCTTCCATTCACAGATATCTTACTACCAACTATTGTCAAATTTGTTGACAGTGGAAGTTAATATTAGATGTTAACTTGACAAAATCTATAACAAAGTAGGAGACAAGTCTCTAGCCATGCCTCTGAACGATTTTGGAGACTGCACTAATTGAGGCACATGGATATATCCAAATGTGGGCAAGCAGTACCATTCTATAGCCTGGGAAACTGTACTAAATAAAAAAAATAGAGCAATAATTTTAAACAATTAATTCTAAACAATAGTCTCCATGTGAGGGTGTCTCTGCCTCTGTCTGTCTACCTATGCCTATCTATCTATCTATCTATCTATCTATCTATCTATCTATCTATCTATCATCTATCTATCAATTATCTATCAATTATCTATCTATCTATCTATCTATCTATCTATCTATCTATCTATCATCTTTCTATCATCTGTCTATCCATCCATCAATTTATATGTCTCTATCTCTAGCTATATATTTGTCTCTATTTTGATAATCTCTATCTCCTCTATTTCTCTCTATCTCTCTTTCCATCTCTCTATCTCTATCTCCACCTCTATCTCTATTATTTCTGTCATCTCTCCTTCCTGAATGTATATGCAAGGCAGCCAGATGCCCAAGATCCTACTGTTGTGACATATCAACCACACTAGAACACCAAGAATACTGAGCAAAATAAACCCTTTCTTCTTTAACTTGCTTTTTTCAGTTTTGCATTTATTTTTATTTATGTTTTGTTATTGTGTGTCTGCTTGTCTGTCTTTGCAACATGTACATTCAGTGTCTGCAGAGAACAAAACATAGCCTAGTATTGGTGTTAGGAACTGAAACTAGATCTCTGTAAGGGCAGCATTTTAGTCTCATATTTTAGTCTCACCATTAATTACCTCGATAATAGCCTGTGGTACCACAAAGTGATTTTGATTTCTGTGACCATTATTCTTGTCACAATAATTTTCATTATGTATTGACAACATACATGTCTAGTTTACAATGTGTTTTCTAATAATTCACATTTATGCTGGATGCTAATATGTTTCATGCATGGTCCTTCCTGTACCAACTTCAACTCATTAAGCCTTGTACTTTCTTCAAATTGGATGCCTTTTCCATGAAGCCATCTGCATAATAAAGGATTCCAACTCTAAGCAGATGGCACACTTGAAACAGGATTGGCTTTTGGAAGGTTTATTTAAAAGGTGGCCATTTACAGAAGTTGAATGTTGGACATTAAAGAGTATATATTAACAGGGGATTTACCATCTATAAGCCTAAAGGGGTAAGTTGGAGGTATTAGTTCCAGTATCCAATAATCATCATGTGTGTCTAAGTACATTGCTTTTCATGGGCTTAGGGGAATCCATTTGTGAGCAGAGGTTACTGGAGAAGCCAACAATGATAAAAAAAGACAGCATAAAAGAAGTAGAAATTTCAACAAAATTTTTCTTTTGGGGTGGAGAGGTACAATCCTTTTTATCCTCTGTTAAATTATAGAAATATTAAATTAAATCTCACTGACAATTTGACTCTTACTTTTGATGATGATACAGAAGTCATCAGCTTAGTCACATCCTATTTGTTTACCAGTCTTTCCATATGCTCCTGGTGTGTACAGTTAGATGTGGCCCAAGTTTGGTCTACAGATGGCCATTTCAATAATAAAATCGTCTTCTACATTTGTTGAAATACTTTACATTGTTTTATCAAAGTTTATGGCATATCTTGGGCCAAACAGAAGTGTCTGTGTTGGCTTTTCCCACTTTAACTCAGAGTTGAGCTCTCCATTTGCCATATTGGTTGCTCCCTCAGGCTATGTGCCATCATCATACTAGCATATGCTGTGTGCAGAACACATTGCATATCAAAGGCTGACTGTGTTGGTGTTTGTGTTTCTCCTTTGGTAGAATGTAGAGTAACTTCCTGTCCCAAAGATGCTAGAACATAGGGGTGAAAACTCTATGTAGGCACCAGTTCCACGTGTGCATATTCAATGAATTATATAGGTGTTGTCTTCAGCAATGAAGTCTTGCTGTCAATTAGTAGAGACCAACCTATAGTCTTGCTCACAGTCTGATTGTTTGGGCATTCCTATGGAACCCCTTTGTTTAACAGCTCATCTAAATATAGCCTAATCCCTGTACTGAAAACTTTATTTGGTAAGACAAGAGCCAGTTGGGGCTCTATATCCCTCATCATTTGGTGGTTTTATTTAGATTAAATTCAATATGTATATATTTTAGGAAGCATATACAGTATTAGATTTCCATACTACCCTTCAAATAGCCCTTGATTTTTTAAATATAGTCTGTTACTGCATATGAAACTCCCCAATTTAGCTAGGTTGGCTAGCCAGAGCTCTAAGGATCCTTTGTTTATGCCTCACTAATATGGGAATTATAGACACAAGCCATTGTGCTTGCCTTTATGTGGGTGTTTGAAATCTGAACTCAGGTCCCCAAGTTTGCAGTATAGATTTTTTTTTTTTTTTGCTGACCATTCTGAAGGCTAAGTCCTATATTTAACCTTCTCTAAAATTTGCGATATCCGAAGTGTTAAATATAATCTGTATATAATGGCTCAGCAGTGGTTGTGAATGCCTTTAATCCCAGCATTCTGGAGGCAGAGAGTGGTGGATCTCTGAGTTCAAGGGCAGCCAGGGCCACACAGAGAAACTTTTTTTTTCAAAAAAATCAAATCAAACCAAACAGAAGAACAAGAAAAAAATTTTCAAATAATGCTTCAAATACTTACATAAGTGTAACAACTTAATGATTTTTGATTCATATCCTCATATTGTTTTAGGATACAGCTTTTAGCATGATGGCCTAAGCACCAAATCAACAATGAAAACAATATAGTAATGAACTTATTAAAGAAAAATGCTGTAATTGTAACACCCCAAATTCAGCAAACCCTGTCCCCTTCCACAGTCTTGATCACTTCTGTCTTAAAAGAGAATCACCATTTGTCTCATGTACCTCAGACTGATAATATGAAGTTATCTGGAGCTTTTCAGTGTAATTTCAGTATTCTTTAGTGACTATAGCTATAATGATATATCATATATAATTTAATGTTCATTTCATAGGCCAGAAAACAATTTAAAAGTAAGAATAAGGATAGTATTTTGAGATGCCAGCAAAATTTACAAGATTCTTTTGAAGTACTGAAATAGAAATGGTCCCTTCTGATACATACCTAGTTAGGTGTGTGCATACAATATTATCTCTTTGCTATTGTGTGCTCTTCTTCACTACTGGAAGGCACTTGGAGTCTCGTCTATTACTTTATAATCTCAGCTGTACTGGCAGGGTTTTGTTGTTTTCAGATAATAAAATCATCATTAAGAGAATTTTAGCGATTTATGCAATTTTTTTGCAGTTGGATAAATTACTAAACTCTTTTAAAAAGTAGGGTTTTTTTGTGTTGTTTGCTGTTACAACTTGTAGTTAATGAGTTCTCAGGTATGTATGAAAGTTAACTCTTATTTGTTTTTGGTACATGAGATTACGTTAAAAGAATATATTTTTAGCAGGATGCTCAGTAACCTACCTAAGCTTAACACACACTAACTCTTCTTTCCACCATTGCTTATAAACTCAAATTAAGGAAATATAGTTTCATGTGATTAAGCATGTGAGTAAGTACACCTTGATACCCTGAACTCAACATATTGGAGACACTGCAATTGAGTTCTGTGTGCCAGCCATGTACATATCCCTCTCTCTTTCGACATTTCCAGATGAAAACAGTACTTAACAGCAGTGCCTTTGGAAAAATAATGACAGACTATCTTCAAGTCTAGTTGTACTTCAAACACTAGAAATGCTTGTAACAGGTAGAACTTTTAATGTCTTCATTAACAGAATGTATATCATGATCACCTTGAAGGGAGATTAGATCAAATATTATGTTTTTTCTTCTAACCCGAGTCCTCACATAGGAGTGTTTAATATGATGCTTTATGTATATGGACATTAGAAATTTCATTTAGAAAAAAATGTAAACATCTATATTTAAATTATAAACTAATGGACATAAACACTCATATCCATAAGGGTTGTAGAAATTTAATTTATATTTATTTTTAAACAAAATAAAACAGAAAACATCAAAGCAGTATTTTTCTCATAAACATAGCACATTTACCTTAATTGGAAAATAAGTACTTATGAAATAATATTACGCTGAAAAAACACTTTGAGCCTCAAGTTAATCTCCAAATAATAAATTGCTTCTAGTACTTATTTTTCTGTATTTATTTAAATTAAAACTTCTATAATTTTTGAATTGAAAAATTTTGAAAAGAAAAGAGCTGCAGAGTCTTTTCTCAGCTTGTTTTTTTTCCTCTTGTTGTTTCTGTAACTTTTGTCTAATTCATTTCCTGGTAATGACATTACAGAATTGATCCTTGTTCTCTTAGAGTACAATATCAGGAGGCAAATGATATGACCTCAGTATGTTCATAACTCTTGATGCCAACTTTGGTCCCTTTTTTAAAGAGAGGCATGTCAAAGTAATCTTGTTTTGTTTTGAAGCAAAAGTTATCTTGTGGGAGTGGGTTGTAGCCAATGTAGCTCTATTCTTCTTTGTATTCACTACTCAAACATTTATTTATCAGAGTTAACATAGTATACAATGGTCACTTCTGTTTGAGTTAGCTGGTTTTGTTTCTAGGAGCAGAAGACAAATGCATATGCATGGCTGCTAATGACAAGAGGGTGGCACTTAGAAAACCACTAATCAAAGCCATAAAGGCATATTTAGGTGGAGCTCAGTGATTGCTAAGCCAGCCTGGTATATATAGAAAATTAAAGGCCTACAGTCAGACTGTTTCAGAGAGAGAGAGAGAGAGAGAGAGAGAGAGAGAGAGAGAATGCACAGCTCCTGTGTATGAATGTATAGCATTACAGATTTCCTCATACATTTTGAAATTCAACTGAGATGGCTAGGAATACATTTGCACAAATATAAATATGTATTTTATTTAACTGTGTATCTTAGAGTAGGGTCATAGAAATAAGATTGTTGAGCTACAATGAAAGCATAGAAGATTTTAGTTTCCATATATAAATAAATTAAAATTTCTGATTCCCATTTTTATAAGAATAAGTTGAGAAAAATCCCTAACAATACAATTATCATGGATTCTGGAAAAGTGAAGTCACTGGATAAACTGCCACTTGAAAGTAGCCACAGATGCATAGAGAGCCTCAATAAAGTGGGCCAAAGTAGAGCTATTGGAACTATAAACGGTGAGTGTTAAAGAAACATGTGGACAAGTGATTGGCCATTTCATAGGTACTAGAATTAGGGAAAGACCCAGGGCCTGCAACTGTAGAAGACACCTGTCCATGCCAATACAACTGGCATCTGCAAAAGAAAATGGTTTATTCTGGATCCATGTATGTGATTATGGCCTGAGAACAGTCTCAAATACCATATCCCAAGGAGGTGGCAATTTCGTTAAAAAGCTTTTTTTTTGTTTTGTTTTTAAAAGAAACTGTATAAAGAAATCAATACACTTTTCAAATGCATTGCTGGGTGTATTAGGTAGGTGTGTTATAGCAAATTAGAACAGTCTATGTCAGAGGCCTCAGATGTTATCTGAAGATACTCTTAGATTTTGGGTTGGTGGGATCTAGGAATCACTGTGTCTTACAAGTAATTTGTCTAATAATCATACAGAAATTAAGTCACATGCAGGAGGGCAATTAATAGCTATTAGAGAGCTAAAGATAGCCCCAGATAATTTGGCTCTGGACCTACAATACTCAAACCTCTTCACATCATTTAAGTTGTAATGAATCAATCAATCAGCCTATGCAGTGAGTCTTTCCCAGAGCAACCTCCATGGGTTTTTGTTAATTTTTTTAAAACAATGCTTTTAGTTTTGGTCCTTCTTTTAAAAACATACTAAATTTACAGAAAAAATATCAAAATGTCATTTTGTATCTCTGTGGGGTGTTGGGGGATGCAGAGTGGTCCTACATGCACAGGACTTCTGCTATTGCTGTGTCTTTCTCACAAGGAAATGTGATTTCTATGTATTTCTCTGAATTTGTGGGATGGAGAATCTCATACCTCAAACTTCCCAAGCTGTCTACTATTTTACCAAAGTGTGTAAGAATAGGGTTGGGGCTAAAGGGATAGTTAAGAGCACTGGCTGTTTTTCCAGTGGACACAGGTTCAATTCCCAGGACCCACATGGCAAATTATAACTGAAATTCCAGTTCCAGAGAAACAAACACCCTCTCACAAACATACATTCAGGCAAAACACCAATATACATAGAATAAAAATGAATAAATTATCTAAAAATAAAAAGAGTTAATGAGAGTTATCTAACTCTCATTCTGATTGACAGATCCAAGATATCTCAGCCTCCAGAACTGTGAAAAACGAATCTGTGTTGAACAGCACAGTTAATTTATAGTAATAAAACCCAACTGTGTATTGTTTATAAAAATATACTTCACATATGATGATTTAGGAAAGTAAACATTTGCATTTATTATGCAAATTATATTCAGAGCAGATTTCAAACAAGGAATATCACCAAGAATAAAGGCTATTATGTAACCAAAAACCATCTAGTACTTCAAAATATATGATTCTACTTGTTCATGAAGACAATAGTAGATGTCAAGACACCAAGCAAACAGTGACAAAACTTAAGGAAAAATAGACAAAGTCACTATGACAGTGTGAGAATTCAAGACATTTTTTTCAGTTGTTAATAAATGAAGCAGACAGAAAATTAATTAGAATATAGTTTATTTGGACAGCACAATCAATCAACTTGATCTAATTGACATATAAACAACATTATATCCAAAAATGTAGAACACACATTATCTTCAAAGTTTCACCAACATAAATACATTTTATATAGGAAAAAGTGCAGTAAATTTCCAAGTAATCAATAAAAATATTATGCTGGGAAATAATTCTTTTCCATTATTTCATATTCATTTTTTATTAAAAAGACTGTTTAAAATATAAAAACTAAAAAAAAAATCACACAACTATGTTCTCAGACAAAATGAAAGCCAGATATATAAATATCAAAAATTCTTATGTCAATTGGAAATGTTCATAATAATTATTAAAACTTAATTCAGAGGACACATTTCAAAAACTTTAAACATTTTTAAAATAAAATTTACCTTACTAAATTTATAGTATATAGCAAAAATGTTTCAAATAAATTAATAAAAGTAAATAAAATAATTAGGAAAAATAAAATTTTATCATAAATAACTTTATCTTAAAAACTCAGAGAAAAGATAATTTTTTCCTAAAGCAAACAAAAAAATAATAATTTTTTGCATAAATCAATTCAAGTTAAATGAAAAAATGAGTAAAACTAAAGCATTGGTTCTGCATTTGTAGAACAAAATCAGTAATCTCCTGGCAGACTAAGGAATAACCATGGACTGGACACAAAGTAGCAATATGAAAAGGATAGTCGAGAATTCTCTATTGATTTTCTGAACATAAATAGGAGAGGGAAAGTGTCAAGTAAGCTTCATGTCAGAAAAGCTGTACACTGGAAGAGGCAGACTGTCATTGGCATTTCCACAATGGAAAGTAGATAATGTGTAGAACACCATTGTTATTGAAGCAGATGAATAAAAACCACTAAGTTTGAAAGAGATAGAGAGACAGAGGTTATAACAGAGGTTATCCCCAGAAAACATGGCTACATATTTAAGAAAGATGGGAAATTTCCCAAAATGCAATGTTTTCTTCCTAGTTCATTCACTACCTAATACCAAAAACATTTAGCATAATATCAATATCCCTCATTAATAAAGACAAAATATTGCAGAATTAAGAAAATCATATGCAAATCTGTTAAAATATGATAGCTCAATAAATTTTATTTACATTGAGATAATCATCAGATTAAAATGTGAAATTTCAACATTATATTCATACTCGCTTATTTTATTACGCACTTATATAATTTTGACTATTATGTTTATATTAGTAACTTGTTTATTTGTGATATTAGCACTTCATGCATAATTTACTTAGACTTTACATTTTTATTTAACTACATTCTATCTCATTTTTAAATTTTATTATCTAAAAGGTCAATATTTAGAATTTAGATTACTAGAAGTGACCTGTAAAGCTAGTGCTGTTAACATCCTATTTATAATTTGTTATTATTACTCTGCAGTACAGAATTCTATTCTGTAAACTGGGAAAAAAAATCCTGCCGTTGTTCCAAAAGATCTTTTAAATGACTCGCTGGTTTCTGTTTGGATTATTACTTCACCTATAAATGAAATTGTTTTTTCTTTATATTGGGACATGTTTTCATTTCTTTGCTAAGAAATTCAGCGCAATGCTGAGCAGGTTGTCACTGGATGTTTCTGCTTCGTTTCTAATACTGATGGAGTACATTTCCTTTTCCTTTCCTTTTTTTAATGATACAGATTGTTATCTCTTTATTGGAAAGGATGTTACAGAATAAATGTTAGCTTTAAGAACTTCAAGACAAACAGCATGAGAAAGAAATGCCATCCAGGGACCACATGGGAGGGGCATGCTGAAGACATCACGGGCTTCATTCTGGAGATGTGGCTCCAGCATACTGGTCCAGATGTCCAGCTGCTCAATGCAGTATCAACTGAGTACGTCTTGAGGAAACCGGTTCCTTTTCGTCTTTGAAAATGAACTCTCACCTTCCATAGTTGAGCCACTGGAACTCCTAGAGGCATGCTTACTCCTTCTACTACTTATTTCCTCAGAAGCCTCCGCACCAAAGGAGCCATGTGGCTTATCTCACAATAGTTCCTCAGAAGTACTTGATGAAGGGCCTTCTGTCTCCAACGACTGATACAAAGCTTTCACTGAGAGTTTTTTTTGGACTGCAAGAATTTTTCTGATGGGAGAAAAACATGCTCTGTTCTCTATGTGTATATTTCTATATAGTCTGGGGTTATTGTAAATCAGGACACTGCAAACAACCTGTGGTTTCCACTTTCATTAGTAACCTATCTTGTGGTGCAATTTGCCTTTTTTTGTTGTTGTTGTTGTCTAGAAACTCCTTGATCTTTTGTCTAGTCAGAAATAGGCTTGATCTGTTTGACGACTGTCCTTGATACTCGCCTTATAATGGAATAAGAATCTTTAAGTTACATGACTTCCAACTGTTCCCTTACAGTCTCCATCTCTGACTCTTGGTTTTGTATGGGTATCAATTCAGTGATACCCATACAAAAGCTATGGTTACAGCTAGCAAAGACTAATTTCTCATTAGAAATTAAAGTCTCAAGAAAGTAATGCTCTTTAGATCCTCAGAGTGCCCTTTAAAGAACTGTCATCGTTTCTTCTCCCCCAGATCTACTCTCCTACTCACACTTAGTTTTCCTCCCAAAGAGGAACAAGCTAGTAGACTTCATCTTGCCAGAAAAGATCTTGACTGAAGGCTGAGCTGAGTTCTTTATTCATGTATTTCCCAAGTCAGTGTCCCTGGAGTTATAAAAGGCACAACACACCTTACTTAACTGTAAATACTGGCTTCTTCCCGTGTGCTATGCAGGGGGTATTGTCATTATCTCCTGGAATTCTACAAAAGTACATCTATCAGAGACCTTCTTTTATACCTCCAACCCCCCAGCCAATCGTTATCAACACTGGAGTACATTTTCTTATTTTATTAAAGGTGGGGTAAGTTATTTTATTGTTCTAGGAATTCTTTACTAAGTTAAGGAAGTGTCTTAGTCAATATTGTATTGCTGTGTAAGCACACCATGACCAAAGCAACACTTATTAAAAAAAATCATTTTTGGAAGCTGGCTTACGTTTTCAGAGGTTTATTTTGGAGGGAAGCATGGCAGTACCCAAGCAGACATGCTACTGGAAAGTAGCTGGAAATTCTGCATCTGGATCTACAGGCAACCGGAAAATAGAGCTTGGGTCTGGCTTGGACTTTTGAAAACCTCAAGGCTTACCCTCAGTTACAGATTTTCTTCAATAAGGCCACACCTCCCAATTTTTTCAAATAGTGCCACTCCTTGTGACCAAGCAGTCAAACCTGTGAACCTATGAGACTATTCTCATTCAAACCTCCCCAAGAAGCTTGTTTTTTTATTACAAAACAAATCAAAATGAAACAACAACAAAAACAAAACAAACTAAAACAAAACAAACCACTGTAGCTGTCAGTGGGGTGTGTGCACTGAGGAAGACACCCTTGGGTCTCTGGCTTCACTACAACCTTTCTGGTGAGCATTACAAAATACCTATGGGAAGGAAATGTACCTGAGACTCTAAGGGTTATAAATGGTCCGCTTAGCTAATGATTGCTCTGTAAGAATTTGCCAAAATTTCAGGTTTATTCTAAAGCGTTTTATAACCAACACACTTTCTTCTCATGTCCTACCAGAGGAAAAACCAATTGGCATGTCTGATATCCTGTTACAAAGGCTGTCACATGCTGAATGCTGAATTCAGGGTTCCTGCTTCTGCAGGAACCTCAGATCCACATGGCCTTAGGAAGGCAGTGGTTTTGTCGATTAACTGCTTTTTCCCTTATTGCTAGTTATTAATCAGAGGAACCAGCACAAACAATATAAGATTGTTGGATGTGAACATCACCCTGAAATTACCATTTCTGCCATACCTAGCCCTGGACCTTAACTACCTCTGTCCCAGGCTGACCTTGATCTCAGGAACTCATCTGGCTTTATAAGCATAAACAAAATAAACTTAGCTGGGTGGGATTTTGCCCTGTGACCACCACTCTATAAATGTCTTAACTCTTTCCTTAGTATCTTTGTGACAAACTGGCTTATAGTACAGCTGACTCTATTCTTTTAGCTCTGTGAAGCTCCTTATACAATTCATGTTACATCCTTATATTTTTCACAGTTGAGAAATTATATATTTTGAACTCATATGTTCAGCATTTTTCCCCAGGGCTTAGGCTGGACCCCTTAAGGGCTGTCCTGAAGATCACAGCATTCTATCATTTTTCTAAGACCTAGACATAGCCTCTCCTCCCAGACTCATCTTATGGTATCTTTGAGTATCATGGAGTCATTCGCCTCAGCAAAGAGGACACTTCTCAAAATAAACTTTAAGCCCACAGCAACCATGGACACTCATAGAGGCTCATGCCCTGCTGGCTCTGTTCCAGGGGTAGAAATCATGCCATTCCATTCCTTACCTCCCTGAGCAGAACTCGGCAGTAAAAAGAATGAATGAATGAATGAATCAATCAATCAATCAATCAATATTTTGTCCTTGTATTCCTTATAAAATATATTTATAAAATATATAAAATATATTCCTTATAAAATATGTTTTATAAGGAATACAAGGCTTCTTTTGAAATTATAAAACAAAACAGATATTGTCTATAACTTTTCAGGATCTTCATGTCTTGACAGGTTTGTATTGGATAATCTAATCACATTAGCTTTATTATACCCAATACTTATAATATAAAAGTGTGATTAGATAAGAATTCTATCAGTCAACCATTGTTCTCTTGAGAGTGACATACAAATACAAAGTGCATTAGATGGAGAGCATTTAACTCTCTAACATAACTCTCTGCCATGGTATGAATTTGAAATTACAGACTGATATTGGACTCAGTTACTGGCAACTTCAACTGAAGTTATTGAGTTATGTCTGAAACCTTCTTCTGTTCCAAGGCTATAGGAAAACATTACTGAGAGCAGGACAATCAGAATGGATCTAATAATTCTACCTCCACACTATAGTATCCACCAATTATAACAGTCTTTATAGAAATTGCCCATCCTAACAACATGTTTGAAATTGAATGAGATTTACAAAAATAAATTTATTTACCCATTAATATATATAACAATTAATAATTGTTATTTAATAACAATTTAAAATATCAAACAAGAATGAGCAACATACCCTCAATGTAATTTAAGTCTCTACAGTCAGTCAAAATGTCCAGGTACTGTGTTTTTACCAACAACTAGAACATTAAAAGCAGTGGAGAATTCTAAATTGTTTTGAAATATCTGTACTTGGCTACAGGGTTCATATTCTTATGAATACTTTTAGAGCAGAGAAGTTGGAGTAAAACTACCCTATCATTATCTATGATGCTATACTGGGCACCCACAGGAAAGGACTCCACATGTGAAACAAAGTTAATAAAAATTTCCCTTCCAGCAAAGCAAAGATCATGAAACAAAAATTATAAATCTACTGAACTGAGGTTTTTGGATTGGGAGTGTACTTTAAATACGAGAGGAGATATTTTTATTCACAAAGCATATTTTTACATGTGAGAATTCGTGAACTCAATGAGTTCAAATGATGTTTTTGAAGTTTCACAGGGAAACTGATATAGAAGAGTGATCTCTGGGACCAGGGACCTTGCATTTCTGCAGTCAGATGTGAGTCTTTGCCTCAAATGTTTTTGTTTGACTTAGATTATAGAAAAAATCCAAATACAGAGTAGCTGCATTGCCAAGTTTCACTATTATTAAGACACTACTTTAGACTGAAATATTAATTTAAAGTTAGAAGCCAGTAGTTTATTTGGGTTTGCTTATATTTTTACCTTATTCATTTATTTTCTCTCATTTTGGACACCACCTCAGATGCCATATCTTATTATTAAATTTTCTTAGAATATTATTGAGTCTCACAAGTTCATAAATTTATCTTTCTTTGGGTAGCTTTATAATAGTGAGAATCCTGGTGAATAACTTGGGAAATGTCCTGATTTGAGATTTGCTGAGGGTATTTACATTGATTTTAAATGAAACTTTATTAATTTATTTATTTATTCAGATTACAATTACAGCATTTCTACCTCCCATTCCTTCTCTCCAAATTCTCTCATATACGTTTCCTGCTCTTCTTCTAATTTATAGCCTCCTTTTAAAACTAATTGATATCACATGATTCTATGTGTGTTTCCACGTCTGACATGTTGGACCTTGACAGCCTATTGCTGTGCTGTTGCTTGGAGAAAACCACGTCTCTTGTTCCCAGCTTTCCTCATGTGCCTATAGTTCTTTGTGTAAGCTTGATATGTCCTTGGCCTTTCATTGTTCACATGGGCATATTTGTTGATGTCATTTTTGTTCAGATTATGGGTTTTAAGATAAAGACAATAGAGTTAAAGTTTCATTTTGACATTATAAAATATATTGATACTGATTAAGACCATGGTGGATGTTGTACTCCCTGATATTTTGCCTGGAAATTCATATCTTCCTTTAAATTTTGCAGTTTTTCACCATGACAAGTTTCTTCTCTTTTCCTTACTTTTCTTTCTTTTTTTTTTTTTTGTTTTTTGTTTTGTTTTTTGTTTTTTGTTTTTTTTGTTTTTATTAGATATTTTATTTACACTTCAGATGCCATCCCCTTTCCCCATTCCCCCCCTTAGAAAACCCCTATCCCATGCCCCCTTTTCCTTTTTGCATTTATACATTTTTTTAAAATAATGTTAATCATAAGCATTATAAGTTTGGAATTGTTCAATCAGAGGTGTAACCCACTGACCGACCTAGATATAACAACTATCTTTGACTGGTGGAGATACATGAATATCTGCCTCCCTGTCTCCCCCCTTTCTCTCTTTCATCACCTAGCTTCTCCTCTCCTCCTTCTCCTCTTCTTACTCCTTTTCTTCCTCTCAGTACTCCTCCTACCTTAGCTTCTCCTACACATCACCCTTCCTGTTAAAATGAAACTTTTCTCTCAAAATACAATTAGAGCATAATTATGCCAATTTGTACCAGTGAGGTACAAGATAGTCCTAATACCCCATCCATCCTTTTGTTGACTAACCAGCACCTCTGTCATTTATCCTAACTAAAACATTTAGTTCTGAACCTGGCTTTAGGATGAATGTCAGCTGACGACCATCCACTCAAATCTTTTCTCTTATGGTAAATAGCTGTAAGTTTTCAACCCCATCAGAAATCCAGAATGACTGAGTTAACTATAATTGTGGGAAGCACAAAGCATAGCTTCTAAAACTTAGCCAATTTATAGAGACCTCTGAACACCTGAAAAGCCCCTATACTACCGAACGTTGGAGCATCAAATCTTCAGCCTTCTGGCCCAGAATCATCTGACAGACCTTGGTGATGCAGGATTATTAAGGACTGATTACTCTGTCTAGGCAGATATAATCAGTTGACTATTCTGCATGTGTGTCCTTTTCTGGACAGTAATTTGTCTGTAGATGGAGAGAGGCAATTCTTGCCTAGTGGCTGTTACCACACAACTGGAGTAACTCCAAGGATGCTCAATTTCTTCTTAGAATCCACGACAGGAAGCTGTCAGGAGCAGACAGGTCTCTAATCAATATGAACATTAATATATAAATATTTGTAGAGTCAGTTCTATGGACTTCTGATGTTTTGAAAACCAACTATCCATGCAAGGTAACCTGGACTGTTGTCTGTTCACTCCTCTCAGCTATTTCTAAATAAAATATGGGAAACACCCTAGCAATAAACTCAAAAATATGAATTTGCTATAGTCCCTTAACTCATAGGTTAACCGTCCCAAATCAGTTAAAAAGGTTAAAAAAGGGTTGGGTCTAGGCATTGTATTCCTAAATGTGTTATACAGGCACAATGCCCATGAGCGTATCAATATTCATCTCATTTTTATATTAATAAGAGGCTCGTACCAATGAAAACCTTAAATTTGAGATCAAAGTAAATTTTGTACCATTTAAGAAATTATAACTTCATCTTGATAATAATTATACAGATTTCTACCAATAGGTTATGGCTATGTAATAAGTCCTAGCTAATCCCCCCTGTTCCAACAAAACCACTACTTGTCCCTAGAAAGACAGACCATTATTAACCACATTAGTAGTCCCCAAGCTCAGGGAATAGGGGCGCTGACTCTTCTTTAACTTCTTCATGCTGATTAAGGGCGTTGAGATTTTAGAAGAGGGGTTGGGGGGAAGAGTAAGTTGATAAGCCTCTAATGCTGTGTCTTCACTGAATCCAGATGGAATTCCAGGATATCAGAGGTTTGGGCAGGTCTGCTCAGTATGCTTGATTAGTAGATACACCAAGGCTGTGTATTCAGTAATATACAATTCTCAGAACAAGTTTTAGTATCAAGAAAAAAAAATTTCCCACCCCCAGGGGGCTGACATTTTTTTTTTTAAAGATGTTGGTTCTGAAGACTTTTTTTCCCCGCTTGTTAAAATTGGTTGTAGTATTTACATTTCAGATTTTATCCTCTTAGCCTACTTCCTCCCACCACCCAGAAACCTCCTATCCCATCCCCCTCCTCATGCTTCTATGAGGCAGTGACCGCACCTACCCCGCCCCACTATTCTCTCCCCACCCTCACATCACTCCCCCCCCCCCCCACTGTGTGTTCATTTTTTTTTATGGGACCAAGAAACTCCTCTCCCACCTATGTGCAACAAGGCCATCCTCCCCTACATATACCTCTGGAGTCTTGGGTCCCTCCCTATGTGTTCCCAGGCTGGTGGTTTAGACCCTGGGGGGCTCTGGTTGTTTCCTGGGGTCAATAACCCTTTCTGCTCCTTCAGTCCTCTCACTAAGTTCTCCATTGGGAAACCCCTGATCATATCAGTAGTTAATTGTGAACATTGTCCTCTGAGTGTGTTAGTCTTTGGCTGACCTCTAAGGAGACAGCTATATCATGTTCCTCACATTATGCACTTCCAGCCATCCACAACAGTGTTTAGATTAGGTGACTGTACATGGGGTGAATACCCAGGTGGAATGGTCTCCTGATGGCCCCTCCTTCAGTTTCTGTTCCATGTTTTGTTTCCCTATTTGCTCCCTTGAGCATTTTTGTTTCTTGTTCTAAGTAGAACTGAGGCATCCCCTCTTGGTCTTCCTTCTTCATGAGCTTCATGTGGTCTGTGGGTTGAGTCTTCACCAATCCAAGCTTTTGGGCTAACATCCGTGGAGATATGTTTTTGTAACTATCTTCTTTTGGGTTTTTTGGGAGATTACTTTCTTGCTTTTTCTAGGTTATAGTTTCCCTCCTTGTGTTGGAGTTTTCCACCAATTATTCTTTGAAGTGCTGGATTTGTGTTGAGATACTGTGTAAATTTGGATTTGTCATGGAATATTTTGGTTTCTCCATCAATAATGATTGACAGTTTTGCTGGGTATAGTAGTCTGGGTTGGCATTTGTGTTCTCTTAGGGTCTGTATGATATCGGTCCAGGATCTTCTGGCTTTTATGGTCTCTGGTGAGAAGTCTGGTGTAATTCTTATAGGTCTGCCTTTATATGTTACTTTGCCTTTTTCCCTTACTGCTTTTAGTATTTTTTCTTTGTTTTGTACATTTGATGTTTTGACTATTATATGGCGGGAAGTATTTCTTTTCTGGTGTAAACTATTTGGAGTTCTGTAAGCTTCTTGTATATTTATGGACATCTCTTTCTTTAGGTTAGGGAAGTTTTCCTCTATAATTTTGTTGAGGATATTTACTGGTTCTTTTAGTTGGGATTCTTCCCCCTCATCTATACCTATTATCCTTAGGTTTGGCCTTCTCATTGTGTCTTGGATTTCTTGTATATTTTGGGTTAGTAGCTTTTTGTATTTTGCATTTTCTTTGACAGTTGTGTCAATGTTTTCCATGGTATCTTCTGGACATGAGATTCTCTCTTCCATCTCTTGTATTCTGTTGGTGATACTTGTGTCTATGACTCCTGATCTTTTTTTTAGGTTTTCTATCTCCAGGGTATTGTCCCTTTGTGATTTCTTTATTGTTTCTACTTCCATTTTTAGATCCTGCATGGTTCTGTTTAATTCCTTTTCCCGTTTGGTTGCATTTTCTTGCAATTCCTTAAGGGATTTTTGTGTTTCCTCTTTAAGGGTTTCTATCTGTCTACCAGTGCTCTCCTTAAGTTCTTTGAGAGCGTTATTTATGTCTTTCTTAAAGCCCTCTATCATCATCATGAGAAGTGATTTTAATTTTGATTCCTGCTTTTCTGGTGTGATGGGGTGTTCAGGGCTTGCTCTGATGGGGGAGCTGGGTTCTGATGATGCCATGTAACTTTGGTTTCTGTTGCTTATGTTCTTGCTCTTGCCTTTTGCCATCTGGTTAACTCTAGTGCTGCCTGTACTTGCTGTCTTTGACTGAAGCCTGTCTTTCTAGTTATCTAGCTTGTGTCTGATCTCCTAGGGTCCAGATGTCTCTGTGATCTTTTCCAGCTGTACTGATTATAGTGGTACCTCTAGGATGCCTCAGGATATGGTGCCTCCAAGGTAGTAGTCCAGCTAGGTGTCTGCTGTTCTGGGTGCAGTGTCTCCTCTAGAATATCTCAGGATATGTTGTCTGAAGCTCTGAGTTCATTTGTTCCTCTGTGGCTCTGGATTGAGTGGACCTTCCAGTATGTCTCAGGTAGAATCCGGGGTCCACACAACAGCAGACCTGGCAGAGGTCTGATCCAGGCCTCAGATCTGGGAACTAGTTTCTAAGACACTGTCCAAGTTAGAGCGCCTGGGATCCCTGCTTCCTCTGGATTGTTGGAGGTTGGGGACAGAGCTGCCACCCCAGATCTGCTCAGTGCTCTGGCCCAGACTGGACGGAACCAGTGTTCCAGGCCGGGAGTGACTTCCTGGGTCCTTTTGGTTCCCAGTTACTCCCTGTTTAGGGCGGGCCCTGCTGTCTGCTTACCTAAGATACTGCCTGAGTTCGAGCGCCTGGGATCCCTGCTTCCTCTGGATTCTTGGAGGTTGGGGACAGAGCTGCCACCCAAGATCTGCTCAGTGCTCTGGCCCAGACTGGAAGGAACCAGTGTTCCAGGCTGGGAGTGACTTCCTGGGCTTTCCTTACTTTTCTTCTCAACCAGGAACAGTTTTTTACTGTAACGCACAAACATCTGAAACATTTCTGAAAACCCTTTTCTACCAACCCAAAAAACTGTGCCTGAAAACAGGATGAGGATAATCTGGAATACTTGTATTATTAGAGACCAATTCATGTAAAGGATGTTCAGAGAATTTGAAGCAAAAAATATTTAAATTGACAGATAATGCTAGCTGATAGGATAGAATATGTGGCACAGTCCTGGACAGATCACACCAGCAATAGGTGTTATGTGAGAGGTTTTATTGGTAGACACAGCCTCTGAGGGGGTGAGAAGGAAGATTAGGAGGAAATAGACGGTATGGGTTGGTGTTTGCCTCTTTTATTCAGGCCTTGATGCATGTGGTGCATGCACAAAAGGGATGTGCAGCAGGCACCATGGCAGTGGACTCAGGAGCAGAGTTATCACCTAGAGATGATGTGTGATGGCAAAGAGAGCTGGCTCTAGAGAGCTTCTGGCTGTACATGGATGCACCTGATGCAAAAATTTCTCTCTTTTTCTTATCATAAACAGAGAGAAAAGGGGGAGGCAATGGTGAGGCAATAATAGGGGTGTTGGATCTCTTAAATTGATTCCTGTGGTCTAGGGACATTGTCAATTTTGGAGTGTGGTTGATTTTCAACATTGGGGCCCATGTGAGTCATTTGCATCAAGCACCTCTGTGGACAGTGGCTGGGAATCCTGTAAACGAAACTGATTGTTTGGTTAGAAAGTTTTCGAATTTGTTGGAGGAATGTGAAGACGAGTTTGATGAGGCAGGGAGCAAATAGTAAAGCAAGGAAGAGAAAAGGTGTTAGGAAGGTCAGTATCCATTTTCATGTATGGTTTCTGAAAACCCAGGAATTAGAGGCTTCACACTGTTCTCTGCATTTTTGAATGTCTGATTGTAGCTTCTGGCTTTTGTTTCTCACTATCCCAGACTGGTGACATAGAAGCAGCATTCTTCTTAGAAAAACAGGCAAGGACAGCCTTCTATAGTAATAAAACATCTAATTCCCATCATTTCTGAAGTACCACTGATGCCAGGGAATTGGTCTGACTTTGGATAGAGAACATAATTTGGGTCACCTCTTGAAGATCATTGCGTAGCTGGGAAGAGAATTTATTGTAAGGTTAGGGAAGTAGACAGCCCTGCCATTCCATATCCAGCACCTATATTTATTCCCACAGTGACCCAGAATGGCATGACTTGAAGTATCTTTTGTAATGTTGGGCACATATTGTGTCTACTCCTGAGATTGGTAGAGGCTCTGGAGCGAAAGAGGGTATTGAGGTTGGGTGACAGGGTAGAGTCCTGTAATTAGATGACAACAGAACAATGATGTTTAGCAACAAAGGGGTTCTGCATATACCAGACTTGGGGATCTACTTGAGAGGCTGGCAAATAAAACAACATGTTAGAGTTAGTAGGTTGGGTGGCTAGGAGGAGGAAGAGAGGGGCTGCTGGTGAGTTTGGGTTTAAGCGAATGGGTGGAGCAAAAGAAAGAGAGACTCTCAACTTAGCTAAAACATTCCTTTCCCAAAAAGGGAACAGGACATTGGCACTATCTAAAAGGAATGAGTGAGAGGAACACCTCTAAAAATGCGACTAAGTGGTAGGGTTTGGTGAGATAGGTAAAGTAATTCCCTGCCCCAAAAATAGGGAAACGAGGAGAGGTGCATCCCCAAAGCTCCATCGGGACTAAGTAAGTGGCCCCAGTGTCCAGAAAAAATGAAATGGGCTGCACAGATAGCATGATGACTACCCGAAGCTCCCTGCTGGTGATGGAAGTGGTCAGGTCAAGGGAGCTCAGCCTCATTTAGTCATCTATGGCCAAGCCTCAGCTGAAGGGTGGACTGGGAGTGATGCCCTTTTGTCCTGAGCAGCATGAGGACAATCAAAAGCCTAATGTCCCTCCTGATGGCACGTTGGATATGGCCTTGATAGCTTGCAGGGGTTAGAGCAAGCCTTTGCCCAATGACATTGTTGACAACTTTTGTACCAGGGACTTAGTGGTTCCCAAGCCTTAGAAAGCCAGGAACAGTGCTGGGCAGTGGCCGGGGCTGGTCGCGCAGCCTTTGCCAGCAAAGGTATTTTTGTCTTCAGGCTTTTTCTTCTCTTTGATGGTACACTTTATAGGCCAGTGCCAAGACTTCTTCATAGGTTACAGTGATCAGGTTCGATACCTCAGTCAGTGTTTTATCCTGTTTACCATAAAATACACAGGAAATTTATAAAAGTTTTGGCATTTTTTTTAAAGTTAAAAATTTTATGTGGCCAGGCAGTGGTGGCACATGCCTTTAATCCCAGCACTTGGGAGGCAGAGGCAGGCGGATTTATGAGTTTGAGGCCAGCCTGGTCTACAGAGTGAGTTCCAGGACAGCCAAGGCCACACAGAGAAACCCTGCTTTGAAAAAAGTCAAAAAAATTTATGTGGATATTACTTCATAAATTCTTACTAAAAGGGAAAACATATGTCCACCAGGAGACTTATAAAAAATATTCAGAAAAGCTTCATACATATTAATTCCATTCTTTTAAAAGTATAAATTTCCATCAACATGACAATTGAAAAAATGTAGAATATGTATCAATTTAAGATTTTGTTCTTATATGTAAGACTACTAATTAAGCTGAGTAGGTGGATTAGAAGTTCAAGGTCTGCCTAAGCAGCAAACCATGATGGAATCTTAAAAAAATAAGTTAGGCTTATGTTATGATGTTAGGAAATACAATGAAGAACACATAAATGCCTACTGTATCATAGAATTTCATATACATACATTTGTATATGAATATATATATTCATATACATTTCCATATATATATATGGAAAATGTCTGGGAAGACCATTATCTGAGCCCTGAGAAATTTGATGTGTTCTGACTAGTCATCACAATGATTAAATAGTACACTTAAGATCTGATTTCTCTGTATGTAAATGATACTTCAAAGAATATTGCCTATTTAACCTGAAGGTCTCTGATCTTTTAAAGGTTTGCTAATTCTTCTAAATTTCTTTTATATTTAAATGGAAATATTAAAAATAAAATTGATCAGCTTTTATCTTATAAAGAAAGTATTTATCTCTCTGAAGCATGAGTAACATATTTTAAATTTCAAGTCTATATACCATAAATAATAATTTGTTTTTTCTTTAACCCTGTCATTTCAGCAGCCAACATGATAATTACTAATTTTTGTAAAAAGAAATATTATTACTTTCAGCATAAGAAACAGTCCCAAGACATTTTAGATCAAGAATATTTTTCTTTCAGATGACAATTCATCCCTATGGTTAGCTGATCATGGTAATGTTAAGATGCAGAGAAATGCTTTGGTTTTACTGTCATTTAAAAGAGTCGTGTTCCAAGGCTGTCAGAAACACCCACAAGAATGCTTTAGTGAGCTGGGGGAAAAGGGAGGAAGGAATTGAATACACATTGGTTTTGAAAAAATTTTCTTTAGTGGAGTGGTACTTTAAGAAAGAAAGCTCATAAATAAATAAGTTCTCTCCAGAGAACTCATAAATTTGGAACTGGCTAGAAGAGTCTAAGTCTTTTCTGAAATATAATGCATCTGAGAAGCCATTTCTTTGAATAAAATTGATTAATTACAGTCAAATATTTAAGACAATTTAGAAAAGCATTAGTTAATTAATTGAAAAAAATAATATATGAGGAATCATCTAGTATTATACACAATGCATATTGACCTAAAATATTCCAGTCATATATATTCATCCATCTCTGTCTGAGAAGAGAAAGGGGCCTCAAGGGTGCCTGGTAGGAGTGTATGCTGGTCAGAGATCAACTTTGATGTCATTCCTCAGGAACTATCAACAGTGTTTTTGAGAATGGATCTATCACTGCCCTGGGACTCACCAAGTAGGGCTAGATTTGCTGCTTAGTAAGTCTGGGATTGCTAATGCACACTAACATTCTTGGCTTTCACATTTTATTTTCTTTAGACAGGGTCTTTTTGTTTGTTTGTTTTGTTTTGTTTTGTTTTGTTTTGTTTTTTTCAAGACAGGGTTTCTCTGTGTAGTCCTGGCTATCCTGGAACTCACTCTGTAGACCAGGCTGGCCTCAAACTCAGAAATCTGCCTGCCTCTGCCTCCCAAGTGCTGGTATTAAAGGCATGCGCCACCGCTGCCCGGCTAGACAGGGTTTCTTAATTTAGCCCAGGCTATCATGGAACTCACTCTGTAGATGCTTGCCTCTGTCTCTGGATTGCTAAGAACACAGGTGTGCACCATCATGTCGGTATCTCTAGATTTGTTTTAAATGCTTTAGGTATCAAACTCAGTACCTTTGCTTGCATGGCAGCTACTTTGCTAACTGAGTTATCTACCACCTCTCACCTACTTTTTTAATGTAACCTACTTTTTAAATTCCTATTGGCTTACAATGCAAGGCTCCACTCAACAGTTAGCATCTCCACCTGCCAGGTATGAGCCAGGCATGTAAGAAGACCTCTGCTAGCATACTCTCTCTCTCTTCCCCTTCTTCACTCTCTCTTTCTCTATTCTCACCTGTTCCCAGCTGGCCCCTGCTGCCCCTCTCTCTCTTTCCTGTTCTTTCTTCTTCTCTCTTACTGTTTTTCTCCCCACCTTTCTCTGCCTATACCCCTTTCCAGGCTACCACTCCATTCCCTGTAATAAATCTGCTTCATACTAGGCCTATCTTATGCATGATTGTTCCAGGGACACCTTGGCCAGGCAGTGGTAAAACAGTATATAAGACAGTATCTTTATAGATACCATACATGGAATGTCTCTATCCCCAGAAAAGATTACATTAAAATGATAATACTAATACTAGTATTTATTGAGAGTATTATTTAAAGATCTTTCATGGAAATAATAATCAACCTAACTGCACCTAATGCTAAGAATGTCACAGATTTAGACTTTATTAAAGCTCTCCATGTTCCCTAAATCTGCCTTCTTTCTCAATTCTATCATATATTTAATGCCTTAATTCTTTCAGAGCTCAGATCAGAAACAAGAATTATCTTGAAAAATTTACTTTCTTGTTTGACTATTAGATTGTGACATATTGATCAGAATTGATGGCCTCTCTATTTCTCATCTAGGTTGTGACTAATGTTCTTTCTTCAAGAGTCCCACATACACACACCCACATGCATACTTCATAGATCATCACTACCTAGTATTGTAGAGCAAAAGCAGAATAGAATATGCAGTCTGGAATGTAAGCTAAATTACTCCAACATCTTGGAACTCAAGATTAATCAGACATTTGAAATAATACACACACACACACATGTGCACACACACAACATTATATGAAGTATGCTGCATTTACTTGCTTCTGCAGTCTTGGGAACAATTATAAATGCTATAGTCTACCTTCATTACCATATACACTTCTAATATTGGGAACTGATTGGTGATCAGGAAAGATTCTTTCATAGTAAGATAAAAAATAAAAAATACAAAAATTAAATAGGATAAATTTTCTAAGTAGAGAGAGTGATGGATTGGGATGGGTTGAGAGGAAAGGAGTGTCTGGTTATAGTTGGAGGAGTGACAACCATAATCAGAAAATACTGTATGAAAAATCTATTTTCAATAAAACAAACGTAAAGAAAGAAAGATTTCATGACATTCTACCAGAAAAGATGAGTTAGTTCATCAAGTCTTCAGACTAACTTCTCAGTCTTAGTGCTAACCACCCCACCACTACATTCTCTTGCTCATTCTTCCACATCTCTGTCCGAGAACCTTTAGCCTCATTAACCACAATCATCTGCCCTCAAGGGAGAGGCACACTGTTATCCTGAAACATTAAGGCAGCACAAGTGTTGGTTGACTGCCGAGATGCTCTGTGAGTTTGTTCTGACAGATGGTTGAGATGATATAGTGAGTGGTTCCTGAACAACATCCTTTTGCAAAGAATACACTTAGACTATAATGTGAAGGGAGTGACTTTCATTCACAAAGAAATGGTTACATTTGGATGATAATTATATTTGAAAATGTAAAAATAGAGGTTGAAAAGTTGTCAGGGTAACACATTTTTGCAGCAGTAATACAGCCAATAACAAGTGATACTGGCAATAGTAGAATGTGATGCTATTGTACAAGGGGTCTCAGGCTTTAGGTCAGAGTAGCCTTTAACATTGCCTGTGACTCTAACTTTACTCTGATGGTGGGTGTGGAAAGGTGTTCTATTAATGCTGAAAACCAACATCTGCTTTTATATGTCATTGATGCTGAAGTAGCAATGTGGACAAATATAGTGACAGTATGCCTGACAAATATGCTCATGTGAGGAGTCCAAGGGACAAGATGTGGGGGAAAGCACAGTAGTAGAAGGAGTCCCATTGCCTGTTCTCCCTCTTTAAGATTTTCTTTCTAGTTATTGCAGTTGGTTTTATAAATAGCCACAAACATAAACAGTTGATGTGAATGAAGGTGAAACCAGAAGCTGCATTTTCTACCATATTGTAATTGCATTTGGCTCAGAACCATATATACATCTCAAAACATACCAAGGACAATATATACATCTCAAAACTAGTACAACTACACACTTAGAATGCTAAATTTTATTCTGCATACTCATTTTAGGTGGAAAACTCTAATAGTATAAAGGAAAAGCAAACTAGAAAAGATGATCAGAAGAAAGCTTTCACAGAACCTACAACAAACAATAGAAGGGAGGTGAGGAGAGACCTCTCAAGTGGAAGACATTTTACATAAGAGCCTAAAGCTAGTCTTTAAAGGTCTTAAACAAATTTTAAAGGATGATCAGTTAGCATTTTAGAAGAAACCTTCTCAGTACATATCCAAAGAATACTACATAAACTTGAGAGAACTTTTCACAAAATGTTAATTTTCAAAAACAAAAAAAACTGTATTTCATAATAAAACATTGATTCTCAAAGCTCTACTTAAAATAAAATTTCATTTTTCATGTGAAAATAAAGAATTTTAAAATGTGGCAATATTAAAAGTGAATTATGAAAACAGACTTTGTGGGGAAAAGTACTTTGAATATGTGCATAAATGTAGTTAATTTAAGATTGATTAAAATAAAAATAACAAGTGATATGTCTGTAATGTATGTAATATCAGAAAACAAATTATTAAATGCAAATAATTAATAATGCAAATATGTATCATAATTGTGAACATTAATGAACCTCAATGATATAAAATAAAGAAGTATATATATTAACTCTAGTGAAAATGTAGATTAGTGTTGGAACAAAATTAAAATGTTCTAATTGCTTTTTAAAACATGTATCAAAGAATATTTTAAAAAGTAGAAATTTAGTATTGGATTTAAAATGATGGTGCTCTTTTATGCTACTTTGGAAGACAGAAAACAAACATACATTCTGCATTGTAGTCTACAGTAAACAAATAACAAAAAAGAAATATAAAAACCTTACTGAGAATGTAAAACAAAGTGACAGAATTAAGACACAGCACATGACACTAGTGCGAGTAAAGGAAATTACTTTGAACTCTTAGTGATTCAGAATGAAGCATTCCCAAAAAATGATAAAAGCTAACATAAGCTTTAAAACATCTGAAAATGCAGAGGCACATCTCAAATGAATGTGTGAGTGAAAGTTTATCATGAATAGACACATAGAAAACAAGTGAGCATGAGCGGCTAATGCAAAGCAACGAAATGTTAGTGCAAAAATGAATGGGCTCCTGTTATAACTTTGAATCTGGCAGTTACAATCTAAATGTTATTAAAACCCCATGCCTTAAGTGATATAATATCAAATCATAGAAGATAAAACATGGAATAGTAAATTAGCAATAGGTTACACAAACACAGAGATATTTAAAATGTTCCAAACATATTAAGACTTAAATTCTTATTTATTAAAGCACTCCATAAATATCAATATTTATTGGCTATTTGATGGAAAATATACTTTCTTGGTGAAAAACCTCACTATTTCTAAAATATAAGAATTGTACCATTTCCTTTCTTTCAATACAAAAATGAAGAGATATTTGTTACACTTATTTTGCAATGTTCAACAAATAAATTTAAATATAAAGTATAAAATAAATATAAAATTTAATTATTGAACCAAAATAAGTACAACATAAAATAAATGCCTTTATTTCCCTCTTCCCAATTTCAAGGCTTTCTCCTCTCCATTCTAAAAAGTCTCTTGGTTACCACAGGAAAAGATACATTTTATAGGAGCTGCATATGTTAGTCCTTTCAGGGATCTTGGTCAATAGAAGAAGTTCAGAGCTAATCCCACTAATTGATATCACAGGAGCAAACCCAGATATAAACTTCAACTATCTTCAAGTATCTGTGAACTGTTATTAGAAATATATGAGTTTGCCAGTCTGTCCTGCTTTCCACATGATTGGGAGAAGAACTGAAAAAGGGTTGTTCTTCAGGAAAGAAAATACACAGATATTGGGGGGGGGGGTGCAGAGGTGCAAAAGCTTGCAGCAGAAAAAGAGTATCTTTGCTGTTCCTCCCACCATGAATTGGTTACAGTAACCTGCAAATGTCAGTGCCTGAGAGAGCTTCAACTGAATGACTCTTGCCAAATGTGTCCAGTTGATCATGTGCCAGTGGAAAACAACACACTCAAGAAAAATCAGTTGGTCTTGATTAGCTAAAACATAAGCAAGCAAAATGTCAGCAAACAAAAAAGACACTAAGTAAAATAGATAGGGAAGAAGGTGAGTATGGGAAGAGTTGAGTAGAGAAGTAAATATAAAACAGGATGCATGAGATTATCAAAGAAGAAATGAGCACATTAAAGACAACAAAATATTTAAAAAGATGCCCATTATCTACAGGGGGCATAATATAATGATCAGAATATATATGCTGAATAGATTAGACATACTGAGATAGACAAATGGAGCGTAAATATTCAAACGATGAAAGTGTTGGATCAAAACTAGGACATTCCCCTCATCCACGCATATGCAAATATGACTACACCTATAGATACATCCTTCAGAAATAGAAACTAAAGACATGGTTTGTATTAGAAAGCAGTGAATTGATACTAAGATGTAATATATATATATATATATATATATATATATATATATATATATATGATTTATAGTAACTCAACATGAACAAATTCATATTTCTCATTGAAACATTAGGACTTGGGGCTGGCATGAATGCTCAGCAGACAAAGGTTTGTGCCACTATAACTGTATTCCAGCCTAGGAAACCATGATAGAAACCGCTGTATGACACTCACATTCATAAAAACATACACATAGAAAATAAGTAAATGGTGAAGAAATAAAGCTATTAAGTGCATAATGACTGATAAAATAATTACCAGTTTCTGAAATGATGGGAGCGTTTGCCTCAGCTTGACCTTCACTGATGAATCAAATGATTTGGACAAAGTAGCACACATCTCTAAAACCTAGGTATTTAAGGAGCTGTAACAGTGTGATTTCAAGTGTGAGACCACCATGGGTATTTCAGTGAAATGTGATGTCAAAATAAAAAAGGTTTAGGTATGTAGCTAAGTGAAAGATGCTAGCATATATGGGAGCCTGGGTTCAGTACTTTCACCAGAAACAAATAGTTGATAGATAGATAGTAGACAGACAGACAGACAGACAGACAGATAGAAAGTAAGTATTTGAGTGAGTGAGTGAGTGAGTGAGTGAGCAAGCAGGCAAGGAAAATCAAGTAAAAGACACAATTTAATATTAAAAATAGAAATTGTGAGTTTCTCTCATCACTCATCAGCCGTGCAACTTCAGTGGACTCCAGTCCACCTTGAATTCAAAATAAATTTAATTCAGCTGAATATATCTTTTGCTCTATCTAAATTAAGTACAATTAGAGTAAACTACATGGAATATTGAGTACATATGATAGATTTGCTATAATACTTCTTGAAATATCATTAATACTCAATAATATTAGTTGCTTATATACTATTATAAATGTTTAGTTTCATCATCAATATTGTTAGGAATCTTCTATGATAAAAGATCTATTTATTTGGGGGAAAGGCAAATATCTAAGTCTTCAGTAAAAATGATGACGCCATAACTAGCTTTCATCTTATTTCAATAAAATGTCTTAGACTGTGCATTTTGAAATGCACAGCTCTGGAGGACAGGAAGTCTATGACAAAGAAAACCACAGCTGCGGCTAGTAAGGTTCATTCTGTGCTTTATGGATAGCACCTGCTTCTATAACCCACAATTGAAAATGGGCAGAGAGACTCCTTTAGTCACCTTTTAATTCTCTCCCACCTCAGGACTAAAGTGAAGGAACTGAATAAAGTAACATCTTTATATTTCTGATTTTAGTCAGTGTTGGGGGTTGATCTGGTGCCGCTATGTATTCAAATGCTAAATACTGGGCCCCAAGATCTGGTTGTCTACAGAAGAGAGAATTCCAATGTATACCAGCCTTTGTTGTGTAACCTTTGCTTCCCAATTTAAAGCTATTGGTTAACTAAATCTGTCTGACAGCCAATTACTAAGGAGAATATACAAAGGCAGGGTTTTGGTTACCAGGCTGGGGGTCCCAGGTAGAAATCACAAGGAGAAAGCAGAAGAGGAGAGAGAAAGAGAAAGAAGCTGGAGGAAACAGGAGGTCTCCATAAGTGGTGATGGACAAGGAACATGAAGCCAAGTGAAATGCCCCCTGAGGACAGACTGGTGGAGTAAAAATAAATCCAGGGGAGGATCAAACAGCAAGTACTTGGAGAGTGCAACTAGAGAAATAAGAGTCTAGCCTATAGAAAAATAGATTAGGGGTAACTTACCCAGTAATAGTACAAAAAATGATTTAGAATTAAACAAGACTCTGCCTTGATTATTGGGAGATATCTGGGTACTTTAATAACTAATAGAGCTATTGATAACATTTTAAAAATACCATGTACAAATCATCCTTTGTAAAGCCATTCACATGTATAAAGGAAATCATTCTTGGTTATCCAATGGCTTTTCAGATGCTTTCCCTATGTCTTGCTATGTCTTGTTTTTTTTAGCATGTCCTTTCCTCCAGATCACCCCATCCTGAGAAACGTTGTCTCATACAACATTAGACATACAATATATAAACATCAGTTGAATAACATCCATTCTGATCAAACAGGGATGAGAGGAAATCCAAGTAGCAACACCCACCCTTTTTACAGGTTAAGTGTTATTTTAGACAACGTATTTAATATGTAATATATTTGATAGTAATTGGAATCTGCCATACACTAATGGGGGACAATTTGTAAGTACAAACTCTGTAGCCTGCTAGATTTTTCTAGGTATCACTCAATGTGTTGCTTACATATATTTAAACCAAACCTACCAACTTTCTATCAACAATTCTGTAACTTGAAAACATAGTTTTGTAAAAGTGTTCTGGAGTCACTGAGGTTCTCATACCTCTCTCAATGTTCAGGTCTATCCACTATATCTGCTTTACTTGCAAGACAATCAGAGATAAGAATTGATTTCACATCAGAAGGCAATGATACATATCTAGTATTTGATATTTATATATGCACACATGAGGAATCTGTTGAGCTTTTCAGATTAATATTCTTTCATTTTTACTTCTTTGCTTATTTATGAGTAACTCTGTTTGACTCCATTCAATTCCTGTCTTTTATTTTTTTCTAATACTTTATACGCATCTTTCTTCAAATTTGGAAATATATTTTGTATTTTCAAGATGCACTGTTATGTGCTAGCCTCAGAAATTTTTAGACAGAATGATGTATAGCATATATAGAACTACAAGGAAATATTATTATTGTGCTCTTTCTGGTGTATTAGATTTCCTAACACTTGTTTTCAATAAGAACTTCCTATTTATTAGTATGGGAAATATTTTCAATACTGTTATTCCTCATGTGAAACTCATAAATTTTCTCATAGATTTATAGGATACACATCATGGATAGAGGAATGGAGATTTTCATTACACTGTACTGTACTTTACTTCAGAAGTCTTCTGGTCCAGATATGCTTTACTTTTAAATCTCTTTTGTATAGAGTGTAGGTTCTTACTACAGAGGTCAGAGATGGAGTTATAAATTGCACACAGTATTTAAGTAATGCCTTGGAGAAAACTGTATTGAAATAGAAGCAGTTGTGCAGAAATAACACTCTCAGCAATGTGTGAAAGACTGATTTTATACCCTCAGCTTTAGTTTAAAAAAATGAGATAAAAGAAAGAACAGAATACTTGTCAAAAATGATGAATTGGAGGACTTGAAAATAAGAGTGTAAGAAAAGAAACTTGTCAATTTAAAGCAAAATTTAGCACTCTATTGAGTCCTTTAGAGTATCCTCACAAAGGATGTATCTAGTTTGTCTGGATTCTTGTGATATGGAAACAATAGAGATTTCTTGCTTCTAGACTGAAAGAGCTATCTATATGTGATTCTCACTAGGGAATGATATTTGGTGATGCGCTTCTAACATATGAACTTATAAGATGCTTGCCAAAAAGCAGTAAAGACACTCTCCCATTCCTTTCTCAGGTTGCATTTCACTTTTTAATATAATTTTTTCTGTAACCCAGATGGGAGACCTGAACCTCAATTGTGAGTACAGGCATTCTATTCACTAATCTGAATCCATAAGCAATCATAGAGCATTCCAGATGCTATACATTAAAGACAACTTTTTTTATGAACAAAAATCCAGAATTTTATGTCAACTTAATTAATTCTAGCAATAGACAACTCTCACCATATATCCACAGTGCACCAATGTCTGTATTTCCCCACCATACCTCAGTCTAAGAATATTATACACCATTAAAATCTTATGTTTCTTTTACTTGGTGTGTGTGTGTGTGTGTGTGTGTGTGTGTGTGTGTGTGTAAAACTCTTCCACTTAAGTTAAATACCTCCTATGTAGTACTAATTTTGAAAGTATCAATAAGTGATATAGGAATTGATACAACATGGGCGGTGGTGGCGCATGCCTTTGATCCCAGCACTTGGGAGGCAGAGGCAGGCAGATTTCTGAGTTCGAGGCCAGCCTGGACTACAGAGTGAGTTCCAGGATAGCCAGGACTACACAGAGAAACCCGGTCTCAAAAAACAAAAAACAAAAACAAAAACAAAAAACAAAACAAAACAAAAGAATTGATACAACACACAATTTAGGTAGTGCAGGATTATGTTACTAAAGATTCTTCACCTCCACAGATAATATTTGCTGCCACAGTTTCTGTCAACTACATGCAAATTACATGAGAAAGGGCTTTTCATACATTTTCAAAAAGTCGTCTGGTGAGTCTACAAAAAAATCCAATAAAATAGCAGAGTTAGCTGCTCTTAGTTAATTTCCTATTGATAAACTAAAGGTGGGCTCGGAGCCAAAAATTCATTTTATTTCAACTGAGAAACCATGAGTTATCCCTTAAAACTTTAGAATCCACACATTGAAATGTATAGCACTTGAAATTCAGAGAAAAATATTAGGAATTGTGAATAATTGATGTGAGAAATGAGTGAAAATATTAGCATAGTACAGGAGCAAGGAAATAATAGAGACCCCTAGCTGACATATACTTGAGGGGATTTCTGTTAAAAACATTATCAAGATAGATGATCTTATTAAGAGTATTTTGTAAGAAGCTTGAGTAAATCTTGACTGCCTGAATTTTCTTTATCTGATACACAATCTGCTCAAAGTTTCTTTTTATTTGTGTATCATTACTTACCTATTGAAAACCCTTCAGGTGCAAAACATTCCTTTTACTTTATTATGAAGCAATTTAAAATAATTTCTTGTCATTCAATTGGACAATTTACTCTCCATACATTTGAGGGAATGCTGTATATATCTAAAATCATCTCTATGAGCATAATCATAGAGAATAATCAATTTTCAAACCTACACATTATAGTCATCAATGCATAGGCCAGGCATATACATTTTTTATTTTAGGAACACTGAACTAAGCTAATTTCATTGTGCTGGAACATTTGAAAACTGCATGCTTTGTCTGACCATAAAAAATCTAAGAAATAGCTATGAAGTACATTAAACTTACTTATAAAAATCCTTAGTGAGTTATATAACTGATATATATATATATATATATATATATATATATGCAGTTATTTAGAATTGTTGGCCCCAATCATATTTAGGAAAAAGTGAAGGGATTGTACTTGATAAGGATTGCTAGGCTTCTTCTACTTATACTTACTATATCCTGGAAGGATTCTGATCTTTATCAAGATATATATCTATACATATTATCCATATCTAAGTCTATATATTTATATGTGCATCTACATGTATTATCTATATATCTATGTATATCTAGATATACAGATAGATATAGATATATAGATGTGTATGTTTTTACTCACACACAGAATGATAAGAGACCTTCAAGATACAAAATTGTGCCTTAAATATAGCTATTGTTTCTATATTTTATAATAAACATACATTTCACTAATTTGATTATCTTAAAAACTACATTTCTATCACATTCATTTATGTTTGTAATGTTTATGCCATGATGAAACCATGGAAGGAAAAATAACTTGCAGTATTTGTTCCAGTCTTTCATTGTGCTGGTTCTGTAGATTGAACTTGTGCTCTCAGGGTTGGTGGCATGAATCCCTACCTATTGAGAAATCTCATTGGCCCTTGTTCATAATCTTCAAATCTGAGATATGTGTATTTTTAAATTGCCATAAAATTTTTTCTGTTGCTTTTGATAATTAAAATACTGTGTTTTAGGAATTAATGTTTTTGAGCACTTAGAATATTTTCTTATTTTTTTGATCATGATCTCAGTAAATCATCTAAGATGAAATGCATTAAAATTATGAAGAACCCTCCATATGACAGACACTATATGACATGAGCTTATATTAGAGATGATTTAAAAGAAAACTTGGCATGAAGTCTCATTCTGGTTCAAGGATCTGTGGATTATTCTTAACTTCTTGGAAAGAAAGTGAAGAAACTCTTATTGTTTACCAAAGACATGATTGCATATACATGAAACTACAGTACCAAATGGTAATCCCTGAATACATACATGTGAATAAAATTATTCTGACTAGGCAAGGTATATTTAGGAATGTATATGTATATATACATCTATACATATAAAAATTATTTTTAAAAGATGTAATTTGGAAAAGAGCAAGAAGGGGTATACTGGGCATTAGAGGGAGGAAAAAGAATGGGGAAATAATGTAATTATATTATAATATCAAAAATTTAAAAACAATAACAAAAGATTCTGGGGATCTGTATTTATTTCAAAACTCCAGACAACTATTAATGTCTGTAAGTAAATTATCCTTTTATAGTGCTATTAAAAGGGAAGCCATGTGTCCCACGATGAAATGTAGTTTGTGAACGTAATTGAGTTACAAATGTATAAACAATCTCACAAGATGAGGAAGAGGTTGATAGAGAGGAAGAAGAGGAGACACAGGGATGGGATGAGGAGAGGGAAGGAGAAACCTGTAAAACTGACACTTTGCAAACCAATTGACTGAGTTATTAGGTTCACTTAAATATGGTAAACAATGGCAGAAATAAAAATGACATAAAAATGTTTAACATTTGCCATTATCAGGGGTTTAAGAAGTAGGTTTGGCAGTAGAATGAGTTGACAGGCTAGGGAACGTACATTCCTACAGTTTAAGAAACTCTCTGTCTTTCCCTGTCAGCCTGCCTGCACTTCTGCAGTGATAGGGCTGGAATCTTTTTTCTATGTTCTATATAATCCAACCTTTTATTTCCGTGGGTTTTTTTTTTTTTTAGTTGAACACTTTTTATAATGCCTCTTAAAAATTTAAGTGCGACATTTTTTGTTTGTTTGTTTAATCGTTGGCCCCTGAAGCATACAAATAAAATATTTCATCTGTGAGTTATAGATGGCCTCAGCTCCATTTGCTTACTGTTTTGTTTCATTTTAATCTCATGCATGTATTAAGGTCAGTTCTAGGTTGAGGGACTAGCAATACAATAGATGTAAGTAGTCAAGTAACAAGCAAGACAATAAACACATATAGTCAAAGAACAAGCAAGGCATTAAACCCAATTACGTGAACACTCCTGTGGTCACTGTTTCTAAGGGTTTATCAGGATGACCAAAATATCTGAGTCTACTTTTCTCTCCTAGACCAAAGTCATTTTCATGTCTCAAGTCTACTTCCTTTTTCTAGCCTAAAATTTAGATTCCTGTCCCAAATTACTACTTTGTTCTAGCCTAATTTAGATTCCTCCCTGAAATTACTTCCTTGTTCTAGCCTAAGATTTATATTCCTACCTGAAAATATTTTTTTGCTCTACCCTAATGTCAGATTCCTGCCTGAACCCCACTTCCTTGTCCATGGCCAATATTATACTCCTGCCAAGCGGTCCATTTCCTTGTCCTTGGCCCATGTCAGATTCTTGCCAAGCAGCCCCAAAGGCTCTCTGCCTCTCTGCCTTTTTAACTTCATTAACAAGACTGAGCCTGCCTTAGGTCATTCTGACAAGAATGCCTTCCTTACTTGTCATGAAATATGCATTATCCAAAGCAATGCACTTCTGTCTTAGGTTGGTAAGGCTCTATGCAGAATCTTTTCCATCCTTGGCTTGCCAGCATATTAATTAAATAACTATGTCTCAGTTTTAATGTTACATAGTGAGCTTATGAATTTCAAGAATGATGCTCTGCTGAGCATTGATGTGGTAGGTACTGTAGATAAAATTACCCATGGCCTGAGGTCAGTATTTCTATTTTGGTCAAGCTTCAAGAATGGCATATATAGCTTGGTCAAGCTAGCCCTTTTTGTCCTGGGAATACCTTTATTTCTGCCCATCATGTTAAAGCTTATCTTTAACAACATCAACATGTTGGCAGCCAAAGTTCATGGTTTGAACCTATTTCTGTGGTTTATGACAATGCATCTTAACTACTTATCTATTCTTTTTCTAGGAAGTACACAACAGTAAGTATATGGGAGGTTTGGGTGGCTTTCTAGGAAACAAGCTTTCTTAGACTTATGAGACTCATTTGTCTGGAACTTAATGTCTTTAGAGGTTGGTTCCTTAGCCCAAAGTCATTTCCACATTTGGGAGCTTTAAAATCTTTACTGAGATTTCTTGTAATCCTATATATTATTTTGTATTGCTCACTGTAAATTTCAGTCATACAGGACTGTATATACAGTCATAGTACTTCACAACAAACAACAGAAAACAATGATGACAACAAAAATCTAAAATGACAACATGAAAAAAATTAAAGCAATATTTTCAAACAGGAACAAGCAAGCATTTAGACAGACAGACCAACACACACATGCACACGCACACGCACACGCACACGCACACACACACAAGTACAGAGAGAGAGAGAAAGAGAGAGAAAGAGAGAGAAAGAGAGAGAGAGAGAGAGAGAGAGAGAGAGAGAGAGAGAGGGCATAGACAGAGAGATGGAGAGAGAGAAGGCGAGAGAGAGAATTCAAATTATAATAGAACTTAATAGAACTGATTATTGTTACACATTAAAACAGGGACTTTTGCTATTTACAAGCTTAAAATATTGGAGGAAAAGCATTTCATTAGTCTCAAAGTTGGATAGAAGACTTCTGGTTACTGACAGCAATGATATTCTTAAAGTTAACATTTCATCTCTCAGCAGCAACTGATTTTGACAGCATCTTCTAGAATTATTGACTGTGAGGAAAACGGTACCCATGTTTAATGCATATTTGAGTTATCTGCAGGCCGTATACTTTTGAGCATGTTGTCTAATCAGAAACATAGCTAACTTGTACAGAAGACCCTTAGTAATCATCCTGTGCTCTTCTGCTGAGACAGAGAATTGTGCTAGGTTTGGATCTCCAGCCACAGATGTCCAGAGTAAACAATATTCAGAAAACATTTTGGACTTTAATTTAAAATATTATCCTTTATTTATATTCAAATATCTAATAACCTCTATTGGGCACTATAGTGACTCATCTAAGTCACAAGAAGAGTTTAAATTTTGCTAGTGTTTTTATGATTTGGATTCATTCATTAAGACTAGTTTTTCATGAAGTACTAAATGGACTTTTGACACTTATAAGGCATGTAATGAATATTAATCAGTTGATTTTTCTCCTGGAAGAAGTTAACTTTTTTTTTTTCCATAAGGGAAACTTTGGCAGTAAAGTTCTGTCCAGCACTGTGTAAAACATTCAGTGAAATTTGAACTGAAACCATACTATAAGACCAGCTTTTACAAAGTATTTGTTAGTCAAATAAATTGTATAGCCTTCATTGCCAGAGGAACATAACCAGATACACATGGCTCTAAATACTGTTGCACCATCTGTTTGCTCACTCCAGGGCTGCTCTCTCTCCCTGTCGAGTCTCCTGAATTAGTTTCATCCATCCCAATGAGGTTAAGGTCCCCATAATACATCCTTGTCTTATTGTCAATCAAGTCAAGTTTTAGTGCTGATCAATTGACACTGTGTGGTCACTAAAAGCACCATGTCAATGTCATTCATTTAAGTTTTACCTTCCTTGGCTGCATTCTGAAGTCTGTGTTGGAGTGTGAATTATCAATACAATCATCTTAATTATGTGTCCATTCATTTATACTTACGCTGAAGTCCACAAACATCTGTTGGTTAAAATTATTGGGTTACTTTCTTGGCTACTGAAGACTAAGTTCATGCAAGATATTAGATATAAACTGAGAAAATGTTGCATATAATTCCTCAGAAGATGTTCAAGGATTTAAGTGAAGAAATTATCATTTGTCCAAAAATAAATAATGGTGTGAAGTATTTGATGAAAAAAAACCCTGCAAGACATAAGTAAAAAGGGAACCATATCACAGTGAACTTGGTACATAATAAAATATGGATCACATTCAGTGTGGAGGAATTTTAATTCAGCAACATGGCTGCTCTTGCAGGGGAGAATCTTCTAGGTCTGGGTCCTCTGGCTGAGGTACAGACTTGCCTTTAATTCCAGGAAACAGAAGCAAGTGGATCTGAGTTCAAGGCCAGCCTGGTATAGAACAATTTCAGGTAAAGAAAAACACACATGGTATGTACTCACTAATAAGTAGATATTAGCTCAAAAGCTCACAATACCTAAGATACAACACAGACCACATGAAGCTCAAGAAGAAGGAAGACCAAAGTGTGGGTGCTTCGGTCCTTCTTAGAAGAAGTAACAAAATACTCATGGTAGCAAGTATGGAGACAAAGTTTAGAGCAAAGACTGGAAGAGAAGGTGTCTGGAGACTGCCCTACCTTGGGATCCATCCCATGTGCAGTCACTAAATGCAGACATTGTTGTGGATGCCAGGAAGTGCATGCAGACCTGTCTTCTGAGAGACTCTGCCAGAGCCTAGATATTTTACACTTCCCAAACCTTTCCTACGCCAAGCTTTTTCTCTCTCTTTCAAAAATATGTAATTCAAAGAATAATAAAACAAATAATCAAAACGAAACACCATAAACACACACACACACACACACACACACACACAATTAAAAGCCATAATATACAAAAAGAAGACAGCAAGGCAAAAAACAAATGTTCAAACAGAGCAACAGAAGACAAAAAATAAGCACTGAGTTGGTTTTGTCTTGTCCATCTATTGCTGGGCACAGTGTGTGTATCCTTATGTGTAGTTTCTATACTCAGTGAGACTGTATTGGAGAAAATTATATTTTTGCAAGTGAGTGACAATTGGAGACAGCTTCTGGGTTCAAGGTGGAAGCTGTGTCTACTTCTCACTCCTAGCACTGGAACATGGTCTGATTTAAACCTGTACATGCCATGTACATGCTGCCATAGTCTCTGCGAGCTCCTATGTGCATATGCATTGTTTCTGTTGTATCTGAAAGACATTGTTTCCTTGGTGCCATCCATCTCCTCTGACTTTTATAATCTTTTCACTTCATCTTCTGCACAGCTATCTGAGCCCTAAGGGGAGGACTTTGATGTAGACATCCTAAATAGGACTATTTCAAAGTACTTTACTCTCTGCACTTTCTTGTTATTGTATTAGTTCTGATCTACTGCAGGAAGATTCTTCTTTGATAATGGCTGAGCAAGACTTTGATATACGGTTATAGCAGAATGTCATTAGTGGTCATTTTATTGCTATGTTCCTTTCACCTTCTCACTTATTAAGAATGAGTTGTATATAGAAACTTTCTTTGAATGTGATAGGAATCTTGTAAGTAAAGTTTAACTAAGGTATCATTTTTTCCATAAAAAATTACACCACATCATTAAAAAGAACAATTACCTAATATTGTAGAATTAGATTGTTACCAGATAATATACATTTCTGACTAGTGAATACCTGGCTTTATAAAATTAAAACTGTAAGGCTGGGTAAGCAAGTAGTCTCAGAGTGAAAGCACTTGCTACCAAGCCTGAAAACCTGAATTTAATCTCTGAATCTTAGAAAGTGACACTGCCTTTTACATGATTTCCTCCAGCCCCCCACCCCAATTTGTGCAAGGTGACACATGCATGACCCCCACAAACAAGTAAATGCAAAAGAAAATTTTCAAAAATTTATGAATTTTCTAATATAGTCTTAATAAGCAAAACAATCTAGGGATGAGATTCTCCGTAATGACATTTAAAGTGATGACATTCATGGATTCTGAGCTAAGCATTTTTTATTTGTATGGCAAAAGATGTATTCAAATTTTCTCCTAGTATAAATATTAAGGACTTTATTCTCATAAAGATTGTCTACCATCTGTCTACAGTAAAGATGGCTTCTGAACCAGAGAAGAGACTGAGCTGCCCCTGATATTTGTTTATGTTTAATAATGGTAAAATTCTCACCATTGAAGGCATTGTAGGAGGAAAAAATAAAAAAGAAGTACTTAAGTAAGTGCACACAGGACATGGAACAAGAAACAAAACAGTATTGTTGATCTATTCATCTAAAGTAAGAAACTCTCCGAAGATGACAAATAATTATAATTAATAGAGATGCTTACCAAGGTGACTTTATATGTAATTGATATGTAAAATGCTGTAGTGCTTTTATGCTGTAGCGAGAAACACAAAATGTAGTTTGTACTGCTGCAGTTCACACAGTAGCAACAAAATGTAAGAGTTGGGGGAATATAACTCATTTAAGAAAAACAAGATCTTAATGACAAATTTATATAATAGATAATGTGGTATGTTATGAGAATCAAAATAGTTGAAGAAAAACACTTGTTTTTATTGTTAAAAAGAAATTATTTAGACATGCAATTTTCTTTAGATTTAGGATTTTTAGTGACCATAAAAATCCCATTAAAACTCCATAGATTTATTTTTAAAATATTTGAAGTAATGAGTTATAAAGAGATAAATCACTTCTGAAGAAACAAAGAAGAGAAAAAGGAAACATCCATATGGTACTAACAGACACATATGGGACCTCCTAAAACTATAGTAGTTAAAACACCAAAGAATTCAGAAATAATTAGTTTGGGGTAGAAAATGCGCACAAACCTGAACACGAGGGAACATATGAGTGGTACCGCTGTTTTACACAAATTTGATGTATAAAAGGGAGTCTTTTCAAACACATGGGAGAAATACAACCTTGACAGTTTGAAAAACTCCAGAAGTGAATCTTTTCTTATTCTACATACAATATTCAATCATTTTTGTCACAATTTCTTACTTGTATATAATTCCCCTCACCAATCACTCAACCATGACTGCTAGACCCATTTTCTAGCAACGGAACCTGGGTATTCTGCAAGCTTATTAAATGATCTTTCTCTTTCTTATTTATTTATTTATTTATTTATTTATTTATTTATTTATGTTTTATTCTTTAACTATTTTTTATAGTCCAGAATTTATCCCCCTCGCAATCTACCCTCAAACTGTTCCACACCCCACATCTCCTCTCCACACCACCTCTGTCTCCAAAAGGATGTCCCCCTCCCACCACACCCTACCAGACCTTCTCATACCCTGGGGCCCCAAGTCTCTCAAAGGCTAGGTGCATCTTCTCTGACTGAGTCCAGACCCTCACATATACACAAGTCCTCTGCTGTATATGTGTTGGGGGGCTGCATATCAGCTGGTGTACACTGCCTAGTTGGTGGCTCAGTGTCTGAGAGATCTTAGTGGTCCAAGTTGGTTGAGACTGCTGGTCTTTCTCTAGGGTCACCCTACCCCTCAGCTTCTTTCAGCTATTTCCTAAGTCAGCAAAAGGGGTCAAGAGCTTGTGTCTACTGGTTGGGTGTAAACATCTAAATCTGATTCTTTCAGCTGCTTGTTGGGGCTCCCAGAGGGCAGCCATGCTAAGCTCCTGTCTGCAAGCACACCACAGCATCAATAACAGTATTAGGACCATCAGCCCTTGAGCTGGGTCCCAATTTCAGTCTGTCACTGGACCTCCTTTTCCTCAGGCTATTCTCCATTTTTGTCCCTGAAGTTCTTTTAGACATGATCATAGTTTTTGACTGTGGGATGGCAGCCCCATCCCTCACTTGATGCTCTTTTTCCTTGAAGTGGCCTCTACAAGTTCTCTTTCCCGACTGTAGGGAATTCCATCAAAGGTTCTTCCCATTGAGCCCTAAGAGTCTCTCATATCCCAGATCTCTGGTACCTTCTAGAGTGTCCCTCCATCTCCTACCTCCAGAGGTTGCCTACTTTGATTCTTTCTGCTGGCCCTCAGGGCTCCAGTTTTGCCTGCTACACAGTCAAATAGATAAATAGATAAAGGAATTGCACAAAGCAGTCCAAGACCTAAAAGTGGAAGTAGAAACAATAAAGAAAACACAAAGGGAAGCAGCCATTGAAATGGAAAACCTAGGAAACAAGTCAGGAATTACAGATGTAAGAATTGTCTACAGAATATTAGAGATAGAAGAGTGAATTTCAGGTGTAGAAGATACCTTAGGAGATATTGATACAACTGTCAAAGAATTCAAAACATAAAAATCTAACCCAAAACATCCAGGAAATCTAAGATACAATGAAAAGACCAAATCTAAGAATAATAGAAATAGAGGAGAGAGAAGATTCACGGCTCAGAGGACCTAAAAATGTCTTCAACAAAATCATAGAAGAAAACGTTCTTTAAACATAAATTATGTTTTATAGTTTTATCTCCAATCAAAAAAATCAGGGTGATCAGTAAGTATAGGAATCAATTTATAATCAATTCCTCATTAATTGTAATCAAGGGAACCAAAATTTAAAATGCACTAGCCTATTACAGTCACCTGGTTAAAAAAACTGGGACTCAAAGGTAAAACAATGTCTAAAAAAACCTTCAAATAAATATAATTTTTCACTGAGATGGTGGTATACAAATCATTAAATCCAAGTAGGAAGCAGTTTATCAGTATCTGAATGGCTAAATGAATCAATATTTTTAGTTTATGTGTATTAGAACCATGTTATAAAAGTAGAAAATGATAATGAATTTGAAAATGTGATAGGAAGGCAAACATATCCTAATTGTGTATGAAACTACTAATGCTAAAGGAAAAAAAAATCCTAAGAAAGCTATGAGTTCGCCAACAAATAGATTAACTTAGAAGAATGAGATAATCTACAATGTCAAACTACAGAGATTTATTCAAGAAGATATATAAAACATAAATGAGTGCAGGGGATGGGAAGATTGAACTATTGATTAAAAATCCTTAAAACAAAGACTCAGGTCACCAAAACTCTTTGGATACCTGCTAGAGACCACCACTTCTTCCAGGTCCCTTTCTTCCCTCTAATTTAATATGTATTTATAGTTCCCCACCCAGGCCAGATCAGCGGCCTGACCAATACCTGCCCAAATGCCTGTGTGCTTCCCAGAATATCCTCAGTGATCATGGACACAGAGCTCTATCATTCTGCTGGCCAACTTCCCCACCCAGGCCAGACTGGTGGATTGATAGCCCACCCAAACTACTCCAGTCTGCGAACCTCTCAGGAGATCTTTAGTAAACCAGGGGCACAGGAGGCCTATTCTAACTAGAGACACAGGAGACTCCCTCTGACCACCAACCAGAGAAAACACTGGCTGCCTCCAAGGAGACCAGTCCTAACTCGGACTAACACAGAGCTCTACCTGTCTCCAAGGAGACCAGTTCCAGTCAGAGACCCCCAGGCCAGTTAATACCAGAGAGAACCAGATGGCCAGAGGCAATTAGATGTTATTCAAACTCAGTTCTCCTACCAAAGCAAGCTCTGGCTTTGCTAACAGGCATGAAAAGCAAGATAATGATCTAAAATCTTATCTCATGAAGAAGATAGAGGCCTTTAAGGAGGATATAAAGAACTCCCTTAGAGAAATAAAAGAAAATACAATCAAGCAGGTAAAGGAATTGAACAAAACTAACCCAAGTCAAAATCTCTAACCCAGAAGTATCTCTGTCTAAAAGAATTGCAATATGGACAAAAATGGAGAAGAAACTGAAGGAAAGGAGGTCCAATGACTGGCCTGACTTGGAATCTATCTCATGGGGCGACCCCAAGGTCTGACACTACTATACTATAATGTCCTCACAGACATGAGCCTGGCATGGCTGCCCTCTCAAAGACCATATCAGCAGCTGACTGAGACAGAAGCCAGTACTTACACTGAGACATTGGACTGAAGTCATGGACACCTATAATTGAATCAGGGTAATTATTGAAGAACCTGAAAGGGAGAGACCCCATAGGAAGACCAGTAGTCTTAACTAACCTAGACCCCAGGGAGCTCCCAGAAACTGAGCCACCATTCAGGACCCTGGGACAAGGACCCTGGGACATATATAGCAGAGGACTTCTTGGTTTGGCCTCAGTGCGAGAAGAGAAAATGTGCTTAATCCTTGAGAGACTTGAAGACCCAGGGAAGGGGAGGTCTGGTGGTTGGGAAACACCCTTACAGAGGCAAGGAGGAAAACAAATAGGATGAGGAACTGTGGGAGGAGGGACCAAGAGTGGGGGTCAACAACTAGAATGCAAATAAAATAAATAAATAAGTAAGTAAATAAATAAATAAATATGAAAAGTATATATAGTTTCCTAAGAACACAAGAAAAATGATACATTAGAAGATATAAAGAAAGGATATCTATAATCATGCTCAAATTTGTGTTATTAAGGATTAGCAAATTACACATACATTTGTAAACAGTGAGAAGTATTATTTTATAAAATGAAAATTTAGGAGATTAAATACATTTTGTTGAAACTAAAATTGAGTGTTCAAAATAGTTCAGTGGGATGTAGAGTGTGAGGGTATTATATCTGTCATTGAACACTAGAAATGTTTTAAGTGGCAGCAACTTGCAAGGTTATGAATGATCATCAACCTGTGAAACAGTTATTTAGTATTAGTGACTGCCAATCACTTTCATTTTTACTGTCTACCAGTTGTGTTGCTTCAATAATGTTAAAAGCTTTCTTAAACTTTCTCCGATTTTATTATATCTTTGAACAAAAACATAAATGACTTATGGGCTTGTGCTACATAAGCTACAATTTGGAGAGAAACTAAGAACCAAGAAAGATGTTATAAAGCCGAGGTCCACCTCCACACGTTGGAAATCATAGCACATTTTCATACATCCCTGTTTTCTAAATAATCTTCCACACTTTTTTCCAATTTTATCTCATATTTTCTCAGTTCAGATAATATCTCACATTGTTTTTATTAAAAAATAAAGAATATATAAATATATGTATAGTTCTACATATGTATATCTCTATGTAACTATGTTTTAAGTTTTGCCTTCTCTCTCTCTCTCTCTCTCTCTCTCTCTTTGGCACAAGTCTTCTGACTATGGAAGATAATCATTTTCTCTCTTTTTCTTGCTATATACTAACCTGGATCCAGATGTTGTAACATTGTTTAGTTGACTATACTGGGGAGTTAAGATGGGATATGCTAATAATGATTTCCCTACTTTCCCAGGTCTGTTTGATGTAGTATGTCTGTATGAATTGAATCACTGATTTTCCTTATGTCACAGACAAACCAAGTGCCGAGACTATGCACTGTTTGTGTAATATATGCAGCTCTTTAGATGCTATGCCAATCCTGGGAAAAATCATTGCCCATCAGATGTGCTTTTATTGACCCATGACATCACAATATGAATTGCAAATGCTTCCTTCTGAGAGCAGTAAATCCGTGTTTTCCAGATACAAAATCATTTCAAGATTGGCAGTAGAGATATCTGAAACTGAAGGTGTTTGTCACATTGTTGTTGTTTTTGATTTAAAGTAAATTATTTGTTTGATAGGTCACCATAATTTTGCAATCTACATGATATAGTAAAAGTATTTACTCTTATTATATCTCTGTGATAGCAAAGTGATCTATTGCCAAACATTACTTGTCTCTTGAGTGTTCCAAGCCATCAAGTGATATCAGTCACCCTGGTTGTGCTGTCACGTAGCTCAAAACAATAGATATAAAAATACAAAATATTCTGAAATAGAAATCTCATACATTGTATTCATACTGTTATTATTGTAAGGGCTCTTGATGTGAGAACCGTTTTTCTAGTTTTAAAAAGAACAATAGGCAATTGCTGCAAAAAGTCCTCCACTACTTGTTTTCATTGTATAACAAACTCTATGCCTCCTGTAAACAATGACACTTCTATGATCCCACTAATAATCAGCATTCTGCAGGGTTTCTAACAGTTTAGTTATATTTACACACTCAATATTAGTAACAGCATGCTATCTTATCTTTCTGCAACTAGATTACTTGATGTCTTATAATGTCCTCATGGTTCAAGGATGCTGCTGATCAGAACAAGATGTTCTTTGCTTTGAGGACTTTATAATCTGTGTGTGTGTGTCTGTGTGTGTAAGTTGTATGTATGTCTCTGCCCCTGTGTTTGTGTCTATGTGTCTGTGTATTAATGCATTCATATATTCAAAAACATATCATTTTCTTTGTCTATTCATCTATTGATAGGAATAGTTAACTCAATATATTATATATATTATATATTGAATATCTTCTTACATTCCATTTGTTAGTATTGGGGGTGGTAATAACAATATAAATTATAATTATTGGCTTATAATACCTTATTTTTCTCTATTTTTGGTGTTATTGTAGTGCCCACTGCAAATGAGCACAGGTGAATTTGTCCTTTATTGTTTCCAGAAAAATTAAAGAAAATTGCAAAATTGAAATTTTTCTTTAAATATATGATAGAATTCCAAAGGGGTCCCCGAATTCAGTCCAATGGTTGGATGTAAGTATCTGCCTCTGTCTCAGTCAGCTGCTGGTAGGGTTTCTCAGAGGACAGCCGTGCTAGGCTCCTGTCTGTAAGCACATTGTAATATAGTAGTGTCAGGCCTTGGTGACCCCTTATGAGATGGATCCCAAGTTGGGTCGGCCATTGGACCTCCTTTCCTTCAGTAGTTTCTCTATTTTCATCCCTGGTGAAAATTCTGTTAGATGGGGACAATTTTGGGTCAGGAATTTTTACTGTGGGTAAGTAACCTAACTCTCCACTTGAGGCCCTGTCTATCTACTAGAGGTGGATTCTGAAAACTCTCTCTTCCCATTGTTGGGAATTTTGGCTAAGGTCACCCTCACTGAGTTCTTAGAGTCTCTCACCTCCTGGGTCTCTGGTACTTTCTAGAGGACCTCCCCATCTTCGCTACCCCTCATTGAGGCTGCATATTTCCATTCATACTCCTGGCCATGGGGCTTCTCTTCTGTCCACCCTACTCCCCATACTTTATTCTGTCCCCCTTTCTCCTCCCTTTTTCCCCTGAGGTCCCTCCCTCCCTCTGTCTTCCATGATTACTTTCCCCCTTCTACATGAGACTGAAACACCCTCATTTGGGGCTTCCCGTTTGTTATACTTATGGTTTGTGGGTTGTAGCCTAGGCTTTCTGTATTTTTGTTTAGCATTCACTTATCAGTGAGTACATACCACACATGTACTTTTGGATTTGGGTTACCTCACTCAAGATGATACTTTCTAGTTCCATCCATTTGCCTGTAAAATTCATGATACGTTTACTAGCATGCTTACAAAAATTTAACTCTTGCTCAGTCAACTATGCCACACAGCCACAAACTTTCTTCCAACCAAATTCTTGAATTCCTTTTCTGCTTGACTACAGGAAAAATATCATGATGTAAGAAGTTAAGTACTTCACTAGTTTGGTTCCATTTATCTGACTTTATTTATAGCTAGACTTCTAATCCTGTCTCCCTCATGCTTCCTAGATACATTTTATTTCACCTGTCTGAAATTATCAGTGATTTCTCACTAGTCTATCTATCTTTATTGTCAACCTATTTAATAACATGGAATGCTTTCCATTGCCTTGTCATCCTTTACTGTCTAGTGGAGCCTTACTCATTCTGTAAGATGCAGATAAGTACTCTCATTTTGCATGGAAGAGTGTCCGCACATATTTATTTGGGCTACACCCAAGACTTCATAGAATATGACAATGAACTAGACAAAAGGCAAAAGCTCAAAAAACAAAGAGAACATCGGAGATTTAATTAAAACTCTGAAGATGTAATGTACAAGACCAAAGACCCCGAGAAGCATAGGAATTAGCAACATAGTTGTCTGTAAAGGAAGGAATCAACAGATTTACATATCAAAACTACAAGGGAGCTGCCATTATTTAGATACAAGGAAACAAAACTAGGAAGTCTCAGAGGAGAGAGATGTCCACAAAAGAATAGAAAAAGTACTAATGAACAGAATCTATAAGAACACTGGATATTATTAAGAAAAGTATTCTTTTATTATTCATTATTATTGTTATGATTATTATTTGAATTTTTTACAGTTTAGTCATTATCCCCCTTTCAGTCTGCCCTCCAACCATTCCTTATCCCATTCTGCCTCCCCTGTCTCCAAGAAGATATCCCCACCCCAACACTCCCACTGCACTAGACCTCCCGACTCCCTGGAACCTCAAGTCTCTTGAGGGTTGGTGTGTCTTCTCTCACTGAGGCCAACCAGTCAGTCTTCTGGGTGAGGAGAACCTCTAGAATGTATCACAGATCTGTTAGGTAAGTGACTCACAGGACTCACAGGGAGGGACCTTAGATGAAATGCTCAACAGTGCAGAGAGGGAACTTGGGAAAGCCCATCTCCAGTAGAAAAACAAGGCATCAACTGGAGGGATGGGGTTGCCATCCCACAGGCAAAGACTGACACAGAATTGTTCCTGTCTAAAAGAACTGCAGGGACAAAAATGGAGAAGAGACTAACGGAAAGAAGGTCCAGTGACAGAACTAAATTGGAATCCAGCTCAAGAGGAGGATCCAAGACCTGACATTATTATTGATGCTATGGTATACTTACAAACAGGAGTCTAACGTGGCTGCCCTCCAAGAGGCCCAGCAAGCAGCTGAAAGAATCACATGCAAATACTTACACCCAATCAATTGTCAGAAGCTGAGAACCCTTGTGGTTGAAATTAAAAAAGCTGGAAGAAGTTGAAGAGGAGGGCGACCCCATAGGAAGACCAGCAGTCTCAAATAACCTAGACCCCTGAGATCGCTCAGACACTAAGCCACCAACCAGGCAGCATATACTAGCTGACATGAGGCCTCCAATACATGTACAGAAAAGTTGTATTATTAAACCAATATCCCAATAGAAATACTGAGGATATAAAAGCCAGCTAAGACAATATAACCTTTTATTTTATTGTTTAAGTTACATTACTTGTAGGTTTTTCTGTTCCTTGCATACAAAATTACATTATAACTTGGCATAACGCAAATTCCTTTTATCAGTTTATGATATTGATATACATGATCTCACAAAGGCATACAAATATACAAAAATAGGCACCTTGTGTACAAATCAATAAAGGATTATGGTACATGCCTATTAAGGTTAAATCATTCATTTTGAAGAGCATAAATGGAAGTATGCTCAAAACCTATGTAACCTATGTTGGAGGAAGGACGTCAGATCAAATGTATTATTTTTTATTCAATTTTGTACTTTTTACTTATGTGTATGTATGCATATAGTTGTACACTTGTGCTTGTGTGTGCCTGAGTGCAGATGCTTGTAGAGGCCAGGGCCTACAGATCCCTCTGGAGCTGGAGTTGTAGTAAATTTGAACCATCCAATTTAGATTCCAAGAACCAAACTCATAGCTACTGGAAGCCCAGTAAGCACCCTTAATTAGTAAACCATCTATGAAGTCCTTCAAATGCTTTTTAAAATTTTGTTTTGTTTAGTAACCATTTTCTTTTAATCTTGAGATAAAAGGATAATTATATCATTTATCCATTTGATTTTCTCCAGTGTATCCCTTCTTGCTTTATTTAATAATTCATGGCCTATTTTTCATTATTTTTGTTTATATATATATATATTGTATGTGTGTCTGTGTGTCTGTGTGTGTGTGTGTGTAATTTCTAAGCATAACTTGTTCATTGTATTTTACTTGTCTGTATTTATCCAGGACTGACCATTGGTATTGGATAATCAATTGACATTATTTTCCTTAGAAAAGACAGTTTCTCCTACTCCTAGAGTATCTTGATTTGGAGTTTTTATGTAGGCTTCAGGCCTACTGGCCTTTTACCTGTGCACTTTGGCATGTGTTTAGTTTGTGAAATTAAAAATAAAAATGGTGAAAATGAGCTTACATCTGCAGTGGCCAGCACAAAAGAGCTGGTTCTGGGGTGGGTGTGGGGAATGGGAGAGTAGTCTCTGAGGGTGTGAGAGCTGGAAAGCTGGACCCACCTCTTCGTGAGGCAGTGCTGGAGAGCTGGCCCTGTTGGCATGAGCACAAAAGAGACAGTCCTACCTCTTGCTAGCTGCCACAGGAGGAGAGCTGTCTCTGCCCCTTACCTTGGCAAAGTGGGAAAGCTGCTGTGCTGGCGACACAGGCACAGGAGAACTGGCAGGCTGAACAACACATCCACTATCCAGGCCCAGATACAGTTGGCCCCACCCAATATATACTCTATCTATTAACTACTAGAGTGCATGAAAGTGCTGGTCCTACAGAATGAAAGCTGCAGAATCTCTATACACAGAGCAATAATAGGGTCTTAGAGGATCTGACATAGATAGTGTAGCAGAAGCCAGAAGCCTCACATAACATTTATGACTCATTGCAATAAACATTTGCAAGGAAAGCTCTTTGGGCAAAAGGGTGCTCTATGTGACACATAACAGTTTTCACAGAGAGATTTTTTAATTTTTAACTTTTATATGATTTTTATTCTCTTCTCTGTTGTTTTTATTTTTGTTTTCTTTTGTAGGGCGCTTGCAGAGAACATAGATGGAGGCATGGAGGAATGAATGGGATTGAGTACCTGATGTGAAATTCACAAGGAAAAAATAAAAAGTTTAAAAAATGTAGAGAAGGCACAATTTAAAGAAAAAAATATATACAAGTGGAAAGATGACATTAGAAAATTTCTCTGGAAGAAGGAACATTTCCATATATATCATCAGTAAAAAGGAAAGAAACATAGCATAGTTGTAGTATAGACCTTTAATTCCATCACTTGGGAGGCAGAGGCAAGCAGTGCTCTGAATTTGAGATCAGCCTGTTCTACATAGTGAGTTCTAGGACAGCCAAGGCAATATAGAGAAAGCCTGTCTTAAAACACCAAGCAAGCAAGTAAATAAATAAATGGAAAAACAAATAGGAAAGGAAGAGTAAAAGATGTGGTGATCTCTTATTCCTCTAGGAGATATCCCAGAAAGCCAAATGCTTGTATACATAACTAACACTTGTGTGTGAGGGCACAGGTGTTCTATTGGGCACAAACATCATACATGTTTTTGCCAAGGTCTCTAGTATTAGGCATTGTTTGATATAACTATTTTTCTTAATATTGCTACCACTGCTGCAGCTGTATCACAGTGTCAATATATCTGATTAGTAGACACCTGGGAGAGTAGAAAACTTTCTATTTGGCTATTCCATCTTTTGTAATGGGCATTTGTGTTTTAATGCTTAGTATTTTTCCTTCCCATAAAGACTTCAAATGTCAGTGCTATAGTTACAAGTATTTAATACATAGGAGAGCTAGGAAAAGCAGAAAATGTCCTGCAGTGTATGAAATGAGAATACCAGAAATGGCTGTGAGGAGTACTTAGCAGCATGTTCACACACTGGTGCAGAGTGAGGGACAGTTTTGTTTTGGGTGGCTGTTATCCACAATGAAACAATCAAATCAATCTAACACATTCAACAATGGGAAAATCATTAGTAGCTCATGTAATGAACTCAAGCCTTCAGAATAAGCATTGATGGAGGCTTAATGGTTCTTATGAGCTCTTTCAGATAATTTGGCAATGAATTCAATAGTGAAACTGACAAATATTAACATCTAAAATATTATTAGTTGGAAGAAAATAAAAAAATCCAATATAATCTCAGTTCTCACAATGATTTATGAGTACTACTCAGACACTGTGTACTTGAAATGTGGCTGGCTGCACGTGGAGAAAAGCAAACGGAAGTGGTGTTAGCTGAGACTTTCAACAGGTATTAAGTAGAGAATGGTGTTTGTGGATTTAGGAACACAGAAGTCAGTAACACAATGAAGAGAAGGTAGATTTTAAAGCCTTTCAAACAACTAATTCAGAAATGGTGCTCAAAAATTAGATTGTTTTTAAAGGAACAATTAAAATATCACCTTGTCTCACATGCCCGGCACTGCAAAGTCAGTTCCTTTAAGCTAACTTTAAGCATTGCTTTAAACACATGTTGACTTTGGCAGCACTTATCCCTTCCAATGACAGTTGGTTAGCTATGCATATATGATCCCCTTTACCCGTATACTGTCTACTCTGAGCATGAGATAACACTTACATGGGATCATTAAACCCCAGGTAAATGTTTCTTAAAGCAAGCTCTACCCACCCACTCTGCTCTACTCCATTTGTATCCATACCCTACTTTTCACTCCATCTTTGACATGCTTTATTTTAATGACTTGTTCCCATTTTAATGTGCTCTGGAGAAAATAAGGCAAACTCTGCGAGCTAATTTAATCAAGTTCCCAAGGACAACAGTGCATTCTGTTCTGATACATCCTTACATTGTAGTCTGAAAAATCCACTTGACAAAATCATTTTGACATATGCTGTCAACCCTCATTTGGATAGAATATTGATCATTTTCTACTATAATATATTGAGTATATTTCACACATTAAATCCTAGTCAATAAAGGCTAAATTTGTTTCTTGATTAAATTGCATCCTTAAGGGGACAGCATAAAAATCCTTTGCATTCTTATCTGCATACAGAACAATAGGGCATAACTAGCTGCTATAGCGTATGCACATAATCACAGGGTAGAAGAGTGTATGGGAGGGGTTTGAGGAAGGAAAGGGAAGGAGTGAATTATGAAACAACAGTATAGTATCAAAATTAAATATTATTACAAAATAATTATGATGGAGGAAATAGTATTTGAAGTATATTTTGAAAATGTTTCCAAAATTCACTCTTAATTCAGAAAATATACAACTTCCTCATAGTCAAAAGGTGTTCTGTGTAAATCTTCAAGTATGGATTCCCTGATCTAGGTTAAAATATGCATATGTATTAAATGTTACAAAATGAAACTTACATAATGAGTTTTAAATAACTAGATCTTAGGTAAATGAGTATCTATTGTTTTAGCTTTATGCTGTTTCCTGGAAAAAAATCAAATATTTACTTGGAAGGCATACCAATGGCATGGTACAATGCCTCTTCATAGGTTATCAAATAAAATACACAAAGCCAGGTATAGGCTTTGTGTTTTTAAGTTGTTGGTCAATGGGATCCCATAGACAAGCCCCCTCAAACATTATAGGATACCACTGTTTGTCTATACTACACTCGAGAATGTGATAACATATAGTTGAGTCATAGGACATGGAGAAATCAAACTAGTACTGATTTAGAAGCTTTGTCCTACTGGTTAGTTGTTACACTACCATGAGGTTCTGTTTATGCCACCAATGAAAAGAAGTAGTCAATATTTATCTTACACAAATGTGAATTCTAAAGGTTACAATAATGTGTTCCAGGCAAGATAGGCCCACTGATTCAAATGTAGTATAGAATATTATTGGAGAAACCAACTATTTTCTAATTGGATTTAAAACCTTCTCCATAAGAGGGACTTATTAACTGGTTAGGCCATCCACCCAAGGGAGGAACTCAGATCTACTTTTTTTTTTTTTTTTTTTTTGACCGAATAGATATAATGTTAAACTGCCTCCTAAACCTTTAATTTTATACCCCTAGATTAGGGGTATAAACTCTCATCCTCAGAGAAGCTTCTTTTTTGTGGTACATGATGATTAGTGTCAGGACTGTTTAGCTTGCAAAGAATCAGAGATTATGGATTTCTCTGCTCTAAACTAGACATCCATATAACACCTCCTCACCCAAAGGTCAGAGATCATCAAGGAAAAGAAAGCGGAAACAGATAGAGAAACCAGTTCTAATGGGTGACTGAACTTATCACTATTTGCTAGATGTGAAGGAGTTATTGTACCCATCAATTCACAGCAGCTATGACTGCAGGTATAAGACCTGCCAAAGATCAAGACATCTCAAAGTCAAGCATGAATGTGTGACAAGCCTGTAAAACTTGATCCCTGGATGAGGTGCTACTGGTAAATGATAGCTGCCAGAGAGGAAGCATAAGATTTCTTCAGGGAAGCAATCCTAGAAAATCTACTTATGCTCATATAGATGGTCTTATAAGTATGCACATATAGTAAGGATTAAATGGAGATGGCAGGTTAAATACAACAAGTGATCACATGAAGTTGGAAGGAGAATGTTTTGGAGACTAAGGGGAGGGACTAGAGGAGTGAGAATGGTATGGGTTTGACCAAAATATATTATCATATTTGAAAATAAATTTTACCTATGAAATTATCAATTAAAAATGTAACAAAACTACCTGAATAGTAGAATAGCAAAGATGAATATTAAAAGAAAATTGCTCCTTGTTCAGCAAGCATTTATATTAAATTGAGTATTAATAACTTGTCAGAGGCTATAGAGGATAACAGTGATTATTCTCTCCATATAATATATTTTCTTGGCCTGAAAACAGAAATAAGAACTTTGGTTACATTTTAAGTTGGTATTACTTAGAATCAATTTATTTTTTAGGCTATTTTTACTGTCTGATATTTTTGTAAGAATACATACACACTGAAAATAAAAAAAAAACTATATTTTTAAACTCTTTTTCATCCTCTTTTGAGTCATGAGTTTTTACCTAACTAATTATTTTGTACACTAAAGACACTTGCTGTTATTTCTGTAAAGTCTGGCTTGGGAGACTAGAGATCTATTTGTAGTACATGGATATTTCAGTTGCTTGTACAAAATAAAAGGTAAGAATGAGTGTTCCTTGGGCTTCTGCTCAGCTTCAAATGTCAAATATTCCTTTGTGGCTAGAGATGACACACAGAGGATAACCGGGCAGTGAGTCAGCACAGTGATCTCAGCACAGCTTTGAAAGCAGCCTTTTAACTGACTCATTCCACTGATGTTTATGCTCACCGTTCCTGACCTATTACCTATTTTAGATACATATTGTTGTTGTAATAAAATAGCATAGCTGAAAGGAACTTATGGAAGCAATAGTTACTTCCGCTTGCAATTCCAGAGGGTGGTCTCTAATATCAAATAAAATCATTTTTCAACCAGAAGTAATCAAAAAAGATAAAGAAGGACACTTCATATTCATCAAAGGAAAAATATACCAAGAGGAACTCGCAATTCTGAACATCTATGCCCCAAATGCAAGGGCACCCACATACATAAAAGAAACTTTACTAAAGCTTAAAGCATACATTGCACCCTACACAATAATAGTGGGAGATTTCAACACCCCACTTTCAGCTATGGACAGATGATGGAAACAGAAACTAAACCGAGACACAATGAAACTAACAGAAGTTATGAACCAATTGGACTTAACTGACATCTATAGAACATTTCATCCTAAAACAAAAGAATATACCTTTTTCTCAGCACCTCATAGTACCTTCTAGAAAATAGACCATATAATTGGTCACAAAACAGGCCTCAACAGATACAAAAAGATTGAAATAATCCCTAGTACCTTATCAGACCACCATGGACTAAGACTCGTCTTCGACATGGACAAAAACAACAGAAAGCCCACGTACACTTGGAAACTGAACAATGCTCTACTCAATGATAACTTGGTCAAGGAAGAAATAAAGAAAGAAATAAAAGACTTCTTAGATTTAAATGAAAATGAGGGCACATCATATCAAAACATGTGGGACTCACTGAAAGCAGTACTAAGAGGAAAAATCATAGCTCTAAGTGCTCACAAAAAGAAAGTGGAAAGAGCATACTTTAACAACTTGACAGCAAACCTGAAAGCATTAGAACAAAAAGAAGCTAGTATACCCAAGAGGAGTAGACGGCAGGAAATAATCAAACTCAGGGCTGAAATCAACCAAGTCGAAACAAAAAGAACTATACAAAATATCAACAAAACCAGGAGCTGGTTCTTTGAGAAAATCAACAAGATAGACAAACCCTTAGCCAGACCAACTAAAGGGCACAGAGACAGCATTCAAATTAATAAAATCAGAACTGAAAAGGGAGACATAACAACAGAAACAGAGGAAATTAAAAAAATTATCAGCTCCTACTACAAAGGCCTATACTCAACAAAATTGGAAAATCTGGAGGAAATGGACAATTTTCTAGATAGATACCAGGTACCAAAGTTAAACGAGGAGCAGATAAACCATCTAAACAGTCCCATAACGCCTAAAGAAATAGACACAGTCATTAAATATCTTCCCACCAAAAAATGTCCGGGGCCAGATGGTTTCAGTGCAGAATTCTTTCAGACCTTCAAGGAAGAACTAATACCAATCCTCTTTAAGCTATTCCATCAAATAGAAACAGAAGGAACACTACCCAATTCATTCTATGAAGCTACCATTACACTCATACCTAAACCACAGAAAGACCCATCAAAGAAAGAGAACTACAGACCAATCTCTCTTATGAATATTGATGCAAAAATACTCAATTAAATTTTTGCAAACCGAATCCAACAACACATCAAAACAATTATCCATCAAGATCAAGTAGGCTTTATCCCAGGAATGCAGGGATGGTTCAATATTCGGAAATCCATCAATGTAATCCACTACATAAATAACTCAAAGAGAAAAACCACATGGTCATCTCACTAGACGCTGAGAAATCATTTGACAAAATTCAACATCCCTTCATGTTAAAAGTCTTGGAAAGATCAGGAATTCAAGGCCCATACCTAAACATAGTAAAAGCAATATACAGCAAGCCAGTAGCCAACATCAAACTAAATGAAGAGAAACTTGAAGCAATCCCACTAAGATCAGGGACTAGGCAAGGCTACCCACTCTCACCTTACTTATTCAATATAGTACTGGAAGTCTTAGCTAGAGCAATTAGACAACAAAAGGAAGTCAAAGAGATACAGATAGGAAAGGAAGAAGTCAAAATTTCACTATTTGCAGATGATATGATAGTATACTTAAGTGAACCTAAAACTTCCACCAGAGAACTCCTAAACCTGATAAACAACTTTAGCAATGTGGCTGGATATAAAATCAACTCAAACAAATCAGTAGCCTTCCTCTATTCAAAGGATAAACAGGCAGAGAAAGAAATTAGGGAAATGACACCCTTCACAATAGCCACAAATAAAATAAATTATCTTGGAGTGAATCTAACAAAGCAAGTGAAAGATCTGTATAACAGTTTCTTCATTTTCCTGCTTTGGTTGAAAAATTCTCATAATCGTAATCTCCAATATTCCAGTACTTACGTATTTCAGAAGTTGTTAGATTTCCTTTGAAGTTTACTGTTTTGATTAATGTAAAATGTTCTATAATTTCTGGGAAAAAAGGTTTCTGAGTACCACTTTGTGTAAATCCTGAAGCAGTACATTAATTACCATAATAAACCATGAGTGATCTGGAGTTCTAATATATAGCATATATTAAGATGAGTGATAAGCATTACTGTGCAATTTCAGCCATTGCCTTGACCCAGTGAATATGTCAAGGTCTTCAAATCCCACAGGATAAGACTATAGACATGGTTTGTCATGAGAGGCAAAGGTATTCACATCCTTTTTCTTGTTGCTTACTTATGGTTACTATGACAATAGTTGTTCGCACTACCTATCTTACCTTCACTATTAAGCAGCTATATCTTTCTGCATTTCAAGAATTTTACCTCTAAAGTTTTCTTAGCACTTTCTTGATACTCTTTCTATTGCTGGCTTTTACAAAGACATAATAAATCCTCAGTGCTAGTGGTACTTGTGGAAAGTTTCTAGACATTTTAGATAGTCTTTCCATTCATTTTTAATGGCAATCCTAGGAGTTCATTTTTATTACTTGGTTCTGGATTGTTCAACTTTGCATAAACAACAAAATATGTTATTGGGTTAATTCATGTGCATATACATGTTATTAAAGATGCATACTTTCTAAATACAACACTCTGATTAATTATGATAAAATAAGAGAATTAGAATAAAACCACAATATACAATCCAACTGAATTCATAATTTATTCTCTTAATTCAGAAAGCTAATTGTAACCATGTTCTAAATAACTTAATATCATGTGTTCAGTATTGATTATACAAATTATCATTTATATGTTTTTTAGTTTTATCTCATAGCTCTAAATACACATAACAATATAGATTTGAAAAAATTAAATTTGAATGCAGGAAATGTGACAGAAATTTATTTTGAAAATTTAAATATGTACAAACAGGTAAGTAAATTACACTTTAAATTCTATTGTTTTAGAGAAAGCAGTAATTGCCCACTAAGACTATTATTTGGACTAAAATTTAGAATAAAGCCTGAACATTTAGTATTAATTTTGCTATTAAGGTTGAAGACATTTTCTCAGATATGCAAATTACTTCCCCTGATTTATTTATTAAATGAATGCCAGTGTAATTGGAGGACCAGCCTCTGTTTTTAGAGCCTGTAGTGTCAAACTCTACAATAATAATCTGTAAAGATGATGAAAATATAAATTTTCAAATTTTTTCTTACAGGAATTATTTTTTATTTGTTCAAGGTACTGAAAAATAAATATTTACAAATTATCTTAAATAAATATTATATACATTATAAAAATTTTTTACATACTTATATACAAAACAGTAGACAAAACTCTTCATGTTAATACCAATCTGTGTTCCCAGATACTTAGCTGACTGAGGCAAGATGATTTCTTGCACCCATGAACTCATATTCAGCTTCAGCAAGATTTGAAGTCTGTAGTGTTAAGGTGACATACACAGAAACGTAACACCCAACTGCAAAGTACACTAAAGTTTATACCTCAGTTAAAGTCAATGCATGGTGTTCTTGGTCTCAGCGACACTGAAATATATGAAAATTATATTGAGGAAATCTACACTTTGTTCAATGATTTTTAAGAATGTGCAAGAAGTCCAGGAGTACCATTTGCTCTCAAGAACATGTCAAAGTGCAGGTGATGTTGGATAGTAAATATCTGCTGGGATGTGAGAGCACTTTCCTCTTGTCCAAGATTTGATGTATCAGAAACACAGTGAAATGTACTGAATTTCAACAACAGCCAATCATACTAGTCACAGGAAATCTTGGAAATTCTTTTGAATTGAGCTGGTTGGTAGATTTCCTCTGAAATTGTTGATAAGTTTTATATCAACTGGGAGCTATGTGCAGCTAAATGATCAAGAATGACCTCACTCCAGGCTGCACTCAGATATCCAGCCAGATCCAAAGGCTCTTTAGTTGTTTGTTTCAGATGGCACCTGACTGGCTAGTCTTATTCACATGTGTCAGGGACAGAGGTAGCACAGCCTTATGTGTGCATTTTAGTAAGTCATTTTTTTAATGTCTTCAGGTGGCTTCATCTATTCTCACTAAAACAATCAAAATACTATAAAAATTTGTTGAGATTTTTTCCTATAACTACAATTGAAGCATCAAAAATCAGTCTAGACAACAATATTCCCTTGTGACACTGGAAACAGAGGCTTAGAGGTGTCTTGAATGGCCTTTGGAAATATCCCTTGGCAGTAAAATTGTGCTGTCCCTATACTCTAGAGTATTTACCTGTTTACTTGATATTCGTATTTGCATATATTGTCAATAAATATATATTTAGCTTGTCATTCATGTGATATAAAGTCAATTCCATTTTTGCCAGATTCATGCATTTTGGCAGTATGTCATACATAATTCTGTTTCAAGGGTATTTTTGATTGTTAAAAAATAATATTCAAATTCTTAGCACAATGAAGACCTTTTGCTTTCTCTCAAGTCTTCATCCTCATATATGTCCAGTATCAATTTGGTGCCTGTCCTTTCCAAGCTTAGAAGTGATGATGAACATCTAAGAAGACATTAGAAGTAAAGGGTGTACTGCCTATAGACTAGGCAGAGTTGAAGGTCCCTGTGTGTTTCTAATAAGAGAAGCCTACAGGCTTATGCTATTTACCCTTCTGCTCACCCAGCCTGGTTTCTTGTGGAAATGAAATTTGTTCTTCTCCTGCTGTGAGAACCATGGCTGAATTTGTCATGTGTGACACATTTCCACTCCTTTCCAACAATTTATTCAGCCCAATCAGAGATCTGTTCAGTGTCTGCTGAACTGCTGTTGTTAAAAATGCAAAGCTTGGAGACACTGCTTAGGAAAGCTGACTCTCAGCTTGATTTCTATTGACAGAGGCACCATGGACAAAGGCATAAATAAAAAGTTGCAGTGACTGAGGAAAAAGTCAGGGCTTACTGTTAGAACTCATTATTCTTAGCAGTTTGACTAGAAGAGGGCATCAGTAGGGACAGGAGTGATTTCCTGCTGGAAGTCACCCTAATGCAGCAAGTCTGGCAGTCATTAGTAGCTTCCCCAGAAAATCAGATTGGACAGCTCATCTGTCACAGGCAGGATGAAGTCTACTCCATGTCTTGACACAATACATGGCACAAAAGTTCAGTGGACTGTCAGCCACAGGAACTCACCAGAAGTTTCAATTTACTGAGTTTCCCCCTTGCTTTCAGTATTATAGCATCAGAGCAAGACAAGCTTTGAATTGAAATCATCTTTAGGATGTATTTCATTCCTAGAATTTTTAAGGCAAATTTACATTTTACACAAATAGAGGTGGAAAAACTTCTTAGAATGGGAGAGGAACATTATCTGGTTCATCTCAAAGGATTGAAATTTAATAGACATCAAATTCAATTGATTCCTAGGTCAAGTAAGAGTGGCAATAATTTGTAATTTTTGTCTTCTTGCAAATTAAAGATATTGAAGCTCAAAGAGATAAAAGGCCTTACTACAAATTAGATATTTTAAAATTTTTATCTATGCTTTGTTTGCTTTAGAAATGTTACAGTGGTCTTTGCTTTACTGATAGGGAAGTTGGGGTGCATGTAAGTAAGTAATTTACTTCAAGTCCCACAGATGGAAAGATACAAAGCAGTAATGTGAACTCCCTTCTGCTGAAGCTCTAACTGCCTAAACTCTAGGTACGGTTACCTGTAATGGTAATAGGAAGAATTCAAATAGAAACCTGACTGATTCTTCAGTGTTTCAGAAGATAATTCATCCAATTAAAAAAGGAAGAAGAAGAGGAAGAGGTGAAAGAGGTTGTTGATGTTCCTGTTCGTGAAAGTATTACTCGAAAAAGATTGAAAGACAGACAAGAAAGAAAGCAGGATGGAACATGAGTGATGGAAATGAGAAACAGGCAGAGGTCATTCTTCCTGAGGCCAGTTGTCATTTGTGTAGAGTGGGAGATAGTTTAAAGTCTAATATGTAGAATTTTATGAAAGTCAAACTACAGTCACAGTCAATATAAAATATATTTTCCCCTGTGCCAATGAGTTCAAGGCTCTTTTCCACGTTCTCTTCTATTAGATTCAATGTATCTGGTTTGATATTGAGGTCCTTGATCCACTAGGATTTGAGCTCTGTGCAAGGTGATAAATATGGATATATTTTCATTTTTCTACATACAGACAGCCAGTTAGACCAGTACTATTTAATGAAGATGCTTCCATTTTTCCACTGTATACTTTTGACTTCTTTGTCAAAGATCAAGTGTCCATAAATGTATGGTTTTATTTCTGGTTTTCAATTCTATTCCATTTATCAACCTGTCTGTCTCTTTACCAATATTATGCAGTTTTTTTTTTTTTTTTTTTTTTTTTTTTTTTTTTTTTTTTTATCACTACTGCTCTGTAGTATAACTTGAGGTCAGGGATAGTTATTCCCCTAGCAGTTCTTTTATTGTTTAGAATTGTTTTCCCTATTTTTGGATTTTTTGCCTTTCCAGATGAATTTGAGAATTGCTCTTTCTATGTCTGTAAAGAATTGTGTTGGGATGTTGATGAGGGATTCTGTTGCCCTCCAAAAGACTCAGCAAGCAGCTGAGGGAGTCAGATGCTGATATTTGTACCCAACTAATGAACAGAACGTGCTGATGCTGACACCTGTGGTTGAATTACAGAAAAGATGAGAAAAGCTGAGGAGGAAGCTGATCCTGTAGGAGGACCAGCAGTCTCAATTAATCTGGACCCCCAAGAACTCTCAGACACTGGACCACCAACCAGGCAGCATACACCAACTGATATAAGGCCCCCAACACATATACAGCAGAGGACTGCTGGGTCTGGGTTCAGTCAGAGAAGATGCACCTAACCCTCAAGAGACTGGAGGCCTGAGGGAGTAGAGAGATATGGTGGTGTGGGAAGTAGGGGGGTGGGCATATCCTTGTGAAGGTGGGGTAGGGAGGAGGAGCAGTCAGAGGGTGGACCCGGAGAGAGATTAAAGCTGGATTGTAAAAATAAATCAAATAAAATTAATATATATTATATATATTTCACCACTGTCAACAATTTTTAATAGTTGTTGGGTAGTAAAAATATCAATTATACTTGGCTAACTGTATATATTTGCACACCAACTTCATTATGTCTTGCCTCCTTCAAATTTAAAGTTAATATTAGTAAATTAGTAAAATGTGGCATTAGTTTTTAATAGCATTTGTTTATGTTCTACATACTCTGTATTTCCACATAAATTTTAGAATCAGGTGTAAATTTTTTTCTTTAATTTTTTATTTTTATTATTTATTTATTTTTACACTTTTTGGTGAGTGCTTCATAGCCTCAGTAAGAGTGTCAGGCCCTTAGGACCTCCCCTTAAGATGGATCCTACTTTGGGCCTGTCGCTGAATCTTCTTTTCCTCAGGCTCCTTTCCATTTCCATCCCTGCAGGTCTTTCAGACAGAAACAATTATGAGTCATAGTTTTGATTGTAGGATGGCAACCACTTCCCTCATCTGATGTCCTGTCTGTCTGCTGGAGGTGAGCTCTATAAGTTCCCTCTCCCCACTGTATGGCATTACATCGAAGGTTCCTCCCTTTGAGTCATGAGAGTCTCTCATCTCTCAGGTCTCTGGTGAACTCCGGAGGGTCCCCCCACCACCCCTAACCTCTTCCCTCTGAAGTCGCCTGTTTTTCTTCTTTCTACTGGCTCTCAGGGCTTCAGTTCTTTCCCTGACCCAATACCAGATCATGTTCCCCTCTCCCCTGCCCCAACTTCTGCTTTCCCATCCCCTTTCAGGTCTCTTCCTCCCTTCTCCCTAAATTTTTAAAATCAAAATATGACTAGAATTTTGTAATTGCTTTTAGATTTTAGGTTAATTTGAGGTGAATCAACACAATAAATACTGTCTTTAAACTCAGAAGCATGGTCTAGATGTCCTAACACCAAAGCTTCATGGATTTCAGTTTTAAAATATTTTTATTATGTTTATTAACAATATTTATTATTCCAAACATCACTATAACTAATATTTTAAATATCAACTTCTTATGTACCGAATCAACTACAATGAACTTTTAATATTGCTCATGCATCTAGCAATCTTATAAACATTTTAGATCTCTTTGGCTGTGTAAATAAACTTGAAATTCCATATTGATAATTATGTCATGTGTAAGCAGAGACAATATCTTTTTGTCTAATTATCAACTTGTATGACACTCATTATTATTTATTATCAATACTTTATTATAATAATGACAACTAATAGTAAACCATTTAAAAGAATTTTAAGGTAGGTGTCTTGTTCTGTCGCTGTGTGAAAACAGTTAAACTTTCTCCATCAAAACATCAGATACTAGCTATGGAAATTGACATTTGTGGTATCCAACTCTGTCTGAACAATTGATTTCTTGCTAGGAGTTTTAAAAGGAATATTTGTGGATTCTGAATTTTGCAAAATTGTTGTTTTCTATACTGATGACATATTTCTTCCTAAACATTAATAATATAAATTACAAATTTTGAGCTTTTCAATTATTAAATTATCTCAATATTTTTGGGAATATTATTTTGTTATCGGTGTTAAAATATTCTTTGTCACATATAGTTGGAGTCCATTTGTTGAGATTTTGCACAGAATATAAGCTTTCTCTTTATATAATGTAATGCTGATAATGGAATAATGTATTAAAGAATTTGGACATATAAGTAACATTTTGTTCTTTTCCAATCTTTTTGAAGAATTTATATACATTTAGGATAATTGACTAGAGAAATTTTCTGGGCCTGTAATTGTCTTCAGAGTCTTTTATTTTAAGTTTGAGTGAGTTTCAATATGTATCTTTCAAGGAAATGTTTCATATCACAAATTATTAATATATTGGCAATGTACATTGATACTTTGCACATGGATGTAGAGATTTTCTCATTATTGTTTTTTATTTTAATAATTTTTCTTATTTCTACTTTTAGTGTTGTCTGTCTAGCTACATTTAAATAATTCTGTCTCTAAAAAAGGGAAACCTGATTTAAATAACTTACTATTGCTAATGTTTCATTAATTCTTTCTCTGCTACCTATTACTATTTATCCCTTATTCTTTAATTTTAATTTTCTTTCTAGTACTTTGAGGCTATGGATCTTTATGTGAGACCCTTTATTCTCTTCATCATATAACTGCATATGCTCTATGTAATATTTTATAACCACATCAGAGAATTATATTAATGTTTTAGATTTTTCCAATTAAAAATGTATTTCCATTTCTCATTTAGTTTCTCTTTGTCTCATGAGTTATGATGTATATAATTTGGTTTCTAAATAGCAAAGTATTTCTAAGAAAAAAAATCCATTAATTACAATTAATTTAACTTCAATGTATTCAAATAATCTTTTAAATAATATGACTATCAATTTAATAAAACTTGTTTTTCTGAAACATTTTATATATTTGTATAAATATATTTATAAATTTTACTATAAAACTTATAGATGAATAAAAACATCACATACCAAAATTAACTAAAATCAAAGTCTATACAACTTAATAAATATAGGGTTTGAACTGGCATTTGAAGCTGTGAAACTCCACATTAAAACTTTATACTTTCAGTATGAAATATATTTTATGCTGTTATGTATGACCTTAAACATCCGCAGCAAAATTAGAATTGGAGAAGCAATATAGCTTTATTTCCTCATTCATAACTTGTGATACTTTGATTCATCCTTACTCTATTGGCTTATATTCAGCTCTATTTGTTGCTTCTTTGTGTTGTATCTTATCTACATGTACATTTCTTTGCATGTATTACTACTATAGGATATATTTCTCATTAATGTATAATATTTCATCACACACACACACACACACACACACACACACACACACACACACTACGGCAAGTTGGTTAAAATGTTCTATTCTTTAACATCCTTACTGAAGCTTATGACTCTTGAAGGAAAAATATATATTTGCTTTTCTATGACTGTAGATTTTTGTTCTGCTTTATGATTCTATTAGTTCTTCTTGTCCTTTTAAAACTTGAGTGTTAGAAAAATTGAAGATATTGGTTTATATATTATTTTAATAACCATTAAAGTAACCATTATTGAGGGTTATAAATGGAGAACTTTAGCTTATTAAAGGCTATCTTAAATTGAATTTATACTAATTTGTATAAAATATATCAATGATATTCTTTGAATTTTCACATCTTGTCCTTTTTTATAGTCATATATTGCAACTTTCCATGTGGGTGAAAACTCTTAAGGTTTTTTGTCCTTTAGCAGTGTATGCTTGCTCTTATGCAGTTTCAGATTTCCTAATTGTGTCATTCTTTTTCTGCCCAAAAGACTTTTTAGAATCTTTTTATCAGTGAGTTTACAGTAGTGATAACCTTTTTCATTTATGCATATCAAAAATAACTTTACTAAGTCTTCACTCTGAAAACTTACTTGGATGAATACATAATTCAACGATCAGAACTTTCATTTTTTCTTCCTTTTTATCATACTGTAAGAAAGTGCTCTTCCATATTGCTTGTTGTAAAAATACCTTCTTACCCTTACATTGGTCCTTTTGCACTGAGTCTACATCTTGTTTCTCTATCTGCAATAATGATTAATTTTTATTACTGACTTTGAAATTATTATTGATGATGTAAGTTTGTATCAATTTTCTTTTTGTAAAATTACACTTGTTTAATTTCTCTCTGTGTGTGCATGTGTGTGTGCACGTGTGTGCACTTGTGTGTGTGTGTTTGTTGTGTGTGTGTTCCCTAACACATATATAAAGGTCACAGACAGCTTCTAAACATAGGTTTACTTTATCTAGCACATGGTATGGGAACAGCACATGCTGTCACGCTTAGTGACAGATATTTTTTCAGTGTGCAATCTGTCCAGCCTCCTACCATTTTCCTTTCTGCTTCTCAGGTCCAGAAGCACACTGAGACTTGTATATATTCATGTTTCCAATGTTGGGCCATAATATCTTGAAATATTTCTTTTTACAATCTTCAAGTATATTATGTACATATATCTTTGACTCTCTTATACTGAATAGATTTATTATTAACTCATAAAGTTTATAAATATTTTGTTTGACAATGTTTAATCTGCCATTAACTCTATCCATATCTTCCATCTTGGACATTTTAGTTTTTATTACCAGAAGTTTAGCTTTAAAAGCTGGAGAGATGACTTAGTGGAATAAAGCAATTGCTTTTGGGTAGAGGACAGTTCATGACCCACTGTCTTATGACCTCCATGTACACACACACACACACACACACACACACACTCCCCACTCACAGACACACAAACCCGAGCAAAAGAGACCAAGAAAGGGGCAGAAAGAAAGAAAGAAAGAGAATAAAAATAAATCTTTAAAATATTCAGTTTTAATTGTCTCTTCCATGCTTCGTAACTTTTAAGCATGTATGATATAATTTTAAAACTGTTTGACTGCTCTTGTCTCTGAATTCCAATAGCTTTGTCATTTCTGATTGATTTAATTACTTGTGCAGGATTTTATGTTTCTTCTTCTTGCATGACTGGTTGTCTTTTAATTGAATGTCAGACATTTGAATATCACATAAATATATCAGCTTCACTTTACAGTGTAGTTTCATACTTGTAAATAATCATACCCCAGTATAGCTTGTTGATACTATTTTAAATGGGTATAGAAAAATGAAATGATTGTGACTAGTTATTCTTTACTATTGCTACATCTTTCTGAATTTTCCTCTTCTGCCCTCTGAATCTTGAATTCATTTTGACTAGTGGGACTTGACACTGTTCCTTGCTCTCTGTCAGATACTTCTGTTAATTCATTGGGTGATTATAGCCCTGCTTCCTGAATTTTTCACACCTTCATGAATTAATCAGTGTTCTGTTCTCAGAGAGTTACCTTTAATAACGCCTGCTTTTCTCTATGTTCAGCTTCCTAGTGTTCTATGCTCTGGCATGTAGTATATATCATTCCCATTTCCTCAACTCAGGTGATCTGCTGGGCTCTGATTTCCTGGAGTTCCAATAGTTTCCTTCATTGTGTAAACTGAGGACTATAATTTTATTTGTTTTTGCTTTTCCTGATTTGGTATTTTCCCTTGTATACATCTCATGTTTTGAATTTCCAAGAAGAGGTATAAATCTAGTCTTGTTGCTTCATCAGGATTGGAGGTAAACATTTTTCCAAGTCATGTTCATGTGAGAAAGTAAAAAGTAATATCAAGATAATTATAATTAAATTTCTTCTTTGATAATTATATGGATGTATAAAATGTGCAGGATTTTTCCACACTCTTGTGTTTCTCCCTCCCTTACACCCCTGTCTTTCCCATAAAACTATTTCCCAAATTTCATGACTTCTTGTTTTGTTTTGTGGTGCATCAAGTTTGAGTTTAACTAGAGCTATCTGCCCAACTAAGATTTTGAACTTAGCTCTTGGAAACTGGTAGGTTCACTACCAGTGATTTCTGCTGCTGTGAATTCGTTGTTGCAATGACTGTATCATGCCCAGGAAATGACATTTTGCATTACTTCTCACTCTCTGTAGCATTTATGTCCTTTAATACCGCCTTTCTCATAGTGTTTTTCTAAGCTTCAGAGGCAACAAATGAAGTGTCTTCTTTAGAACTGAGCCAGCCCAGTCTTGGATATCTTGATTTGTTTGTTTGATTGGTTGATGGGTTACTTACTAACTTACTTACTTACTTACTTACTTACCTACTTACTTACTTATCTGAGACAGTCAATGTATTCCTGGCTGTTCTGGAACTTATTCTATAGACTAGGTTGGTATGAATTCACAGAGATGTTCCTGCCTCTGCCTCTCAAGTTCTGGGGTTAGAGGCAAGTGAGACCACCATCAGGAAGTTGGTTGATTTTGTTTTGCTATTTCTGTAACTGTTTTTAGTGTTTCATAGGCATCTTGTCCTGTATGATCATCTATTTTTCTATTGGAACCAAGGATATAGTACTCCTTTCTGGGTTTCCTTGAGTCTAGGTCCCTTAGTGCAAAAGTTGGTGGATGAGAGGATGGAGAAAAGTAAAGTTTTACTTAAGAGTCATTTTAGGTCAGGTAAAAAAAAAAAGAATGGCTGGTCCCAAGGCAATGAAATACTTGGTTTTATATAAATGTTTAGTTGCTATGTTATGTAAGGAAAAATATCATTAATCACTTTGCAATGTTAATATTATTCATAAACATATTTATATTGTATGATATTAATTAAATTTATAGCCATATTATATTAAGCTAATTTATTGTATTTTACTTGCAGGTATTTGAGTGACATGATGCTAGGTGTGGCATGTAGATCAGTATCCTGAATGTGTGACTGTGGAGTTCAATTGTTATCTGTTAAAAAAAATTATTAATTAACTATGAAATAGTGATATTAGCACCTCCTTTGCTCACCTTTCCAAATAGATTGAAGTAACAAGTAGAAGTAAAATTGTAACTGGGAAGCAATATGTCAATATGAATTATTATTAAAATTATGTCAATCATAATTTGAAGAAACGTAAATGAAAAAATTCATACATTATAGCCCACTATTTCTTTTTGTGCATATTTTCTCCACACATCTCTCTATCATCAAAGGAATCTCTTAACTCAAAAATACTTCCCTTTCCTTTGAGGTACAGTGATGAGACATAGTAAGACTGCTGTCCTATAAATTACATAATTGTGCCTACATTATGTTTTTGTGTGCTTTTAGAGAAGTCTCAGAACTCTTAAATCTTTTAAATCTTTAAAACAAAATGGATGTAATTATACTAATTAAGGAAGTACATGTTTAAAAATATAGCAATATCAACTTTGTGTGTCTTTTGTATGGAAGAAAATAAATATAACATACAAGAATAACTGTATATTCTAAGTATTCAGTGATAGTAGTTCTAAAACACTAAATGAGTCCACTTAAACATCAGTGTGAACAGTTTGAGTACAATGGACTATATTCCTCTCTGTACATAACTGAAGACTCAGATACCAAATCTAAGTAAGTTTTTTACTCTTTCCTAACCCCCAAAAAGATTCATCTGCAGTCAGTTATCCAAATATTATTGCACTTCTTGTAAGACCTCAGCTCCTGCCAGGCTTATTTCAGTTACACTCATGGCAAAATTCATCCTATTTTTTTATCCTTGAATTCTTGAATTTCCTACTGTAACCCTTAATTACATTTGCCTCTAATTAAAATGCTATTTTATTCCTCAGGATAGATCACTCATAGGAAATACAAAAAAAGAAAAGAGAAAAAAAGAAAAAATTTCTTTATAGAACAGCCGAAAATCTGTGTTCTTTTTACTAACAGATTCCTTTTGAGCAGGTCTGTGCATTTTTTTTTATGTGCTTCCTCTCACATATTCCACCTCAGCATGTTCTAGGATCATTCTCGATGACCAAACATAAACCTTGTTGTGGCTGCACAAGTTACACCCCCCATGAATTATATCATTGTTATATCCATTAGATGCAATTTGTTTTTATTAGGCTCAATCAAATAATAGGTACTATTTACACAACACTAATCATCTATTAGTCATTGCTCTAAGAACGGTGCTTCATTTTATCTATTCCTCACTATGAGAAAAAGAGAGGCTACTTCTCATATATATATATATGCACAAAGATATATAAGAAAACTAAAATGTATCTGCAATCATAATTCTCAGTAGTAGAGACCATGTATTATTGTTAGTTGAATGAGCTTGTTCTCAAGAGAAAGTCCCTGCCATGTCCCTGTCCTTTCACATACAAATTGATCCATAATAAAAAAGTTGCTTACTTCTTGATTCAATTCCTTCATCTGTAGAATAAAATCATTAATAATATTCACCATTAAAATATTTTAAAGATTAAAATAAGACATATAGTAATAAGAATGTATTTCACTTATATTAATTATTATCATCATTATCATCATCATCATTGTCATCATCATCTGTGACAGTGATAGCTGCTTCTTTCTTCATATTAGGAGAATATTATTTCTCCCTCTACCAGTTCTCCTTATAACAGTGCTGCATGGGAACAGAGTGATTGATCTAAACATTAGGGGGCTGAAATTAGCCCTGGCATCTTTGACCTTACCAATGTTCATCCAGATGTTGGATTTCATTCCCATAGTGGTGATTTACAATAGATGACACATTTATGAATAGCCCTTAAGGAAGAAAGTTCTTCTGATGAGAAGCAAATGATGTTCCTTTAGAAATACAAAATGACTCCTGGTATGATTAATGGCCTTCCCAGAAATGTCAAAGTAATTAATAACAATTAGAAATTTAATACAAAATGATGCCACCTGCTTGCGAACAATAGATTAATGTGCATGGTATGTGTTAGCTGTCTTATAGAAGTGTAATTTTATTACAAAATTGATATACAAATATGTGTGTAATATATACATATATTTGAATATATATGTTCATATGCATAGTAAAGAATATAGTAATCAAAGGCTAAAGAATATAGGAGTGTTAACAGGAACTGTAGAACCCATAGAAGCTCAGAAGCCCGGAGAACCAATCCATCTCCAGACTTTGTTCTCTGTAGCTCCTTTGAACAGTGAACACAAACAAATATTTGAAGACGGTGAACATAGGAGACAGAGTAAGTTCCCATTCCTAGTCACTCTATTTCCTGGTATTGGTAGTACTGGGAAGAGTTTTTAAATACACCTTAGAGAAAATTTGTAGACTGGTGAATGATTACAAGAAAAAAAAGGCTTGAACTTCAAATTTCTGAAAAAAGAAGTTGAAGAAGATATCAGAAGATAGAAAGATCTCCCATTCTCATGGTTCTGCAGGGTTAACAAATAAAAAATGGCCATCTTACCAAAAGAAATCAACAGATTCAATAAAATTTCCATTAATACTCCAACACAATTCTTTAGAGACCTTGAAAAAACAATTTGCAACTTCACATGGGGGAAAACACAGGATAGCTAAAACAATTCTGCATAATAAAAGAGCTTCTGGAGATTGTACCATGCTGGATCTCAAGGTGTACTACAGAGCAATAGTAATAAAAACTACATGGTATTTGTATAGAAACAAACTGTTGTTCTTTTATTGGTTGATCAATGGTATCAAATCAAAGACTCTGAAATAAACCCACACACTTATGAACACTTGATTTTTGACAATGAAGCCAAATTTGTACAATGGAAAAAGAAAGCACCTTTAACAAATGATACTTGTCTAACTGGATGTCTGCATGAAGAAGAATGAAAAGAGATCTATATCTATCATTCTGAACAAAACTCAAGTCAACATGAATCAAAGACCTCAAAATAAAACTAAATGTATTATGTCTAATCAAAGAGAAAGTGGAAATAGCCTTGAAGGCATTGGTATATGTGACAACTTCCTAAACAGGACACCAGTAGTGCAGACACTAAGCTCAAGAATTGATAAATGGTACCTCATGAAACTGCAAAGATTCTGTAAGGCAAAGGACACTGTCAATAGGATAAAATGGCAACCTACAGACTGGGAAAAGATTTTCACCAACGATATGTTGGATAGAGGGTGAATATCCAAAATATATAAAGAAAACAAGAGGTTGGACAACAACAAACTAATTAACCCAATAAAAAATAGAGTGCAGAATTTAATAAGAGAATTCTCAACAAAGGAATCTCTAATGATTGAGAAACACTTAGAGAGATTTTCAACATCCTTAGTCTTCAGGGAAATGCAAATCAAATGACCCTGAGATTTCACCTTACACCCATCAGAATGGCTTGGCTTAAAAACTCCAAGAACAGCACATGCTGGGGAGGATATGGACCAAGGAAAGTACTCTTCCATTGCTGGTGGAAGTGCAAACTTGTACAACCACTCTGGAAATCAATTTGGTGTTTTTTCAGAAAATTGGGAATTGTTCTCCCTCAAGATTCAGCTATACCACTCCTGGGCTTTTGCTCAAAAGATACTCCACTATACCACAAAGACATTTATTTGTTCCATTATGTTCGTAGCAGCTTTATTTTTAATAGCCAGAAACTGGACATATCCCAGATGCCCCTCGAATGAAGAACAGGTAAAGAAAATGTGTTTCACTTAAACAGTTGAGTACTACTCAGCTATTAAAAGCATGGGCATCCTGAATTTTACAAGCAAATAGGTGGAACTAGAAAGTATCATTTTGAGCGAGGTAGCCCAGACCCTAAAGGACATACATGGTGTGTACTCACTTAAAGTGGATATTAGCCATATAACAAAGGACACCCATGGTATAATCCACAGACCCAAAGAAATTTAAAAAAACCAAAAAAAAAACCAAAGAGACCAAGGAAGGGTGCTTGACTCTCACTCAAGAAAGGGAAAGAAAATTGCCACTAGAAGTAGATGGGGAGGGAACTGGATAGGAGAGGGGATGGGGGAGTGAACAGGGTTGGGGTGGGGATCAGATGCAGGGAGAGCCAAAAAGAGGGGGCCTGGTTAGTGAATGAAAATCTGTGGCACATCTTTAGAATGTGCCAGAGACCTGAGGTTTGGGAGTCTCCAGAGAGTATATGATGATGAGTCTAGCTAATACTCCTAGCAGCAGGATTTTTGGATCCTTAAAGTGGCCACCTTCCATAGCCAGGCAGGCCTAGCAGGTCTCCCAGTAGAGGATTAAAGACATCAACCCACCCACAAAACCTTTGACCCAAAATCTGTCCAGTCTACAGATAGTGCAAGCATAAAGGTGTTACAGAATCTGAGGGAATGACCAACCAATGACTGGCCCTGTCATCTATCCTTTGGGCAATAACCAATCCATGACATTATAAGACAGAGAGAGAGAGAGAGAGAGAGAGAGAGAGAGAGAGAGAGAGAGAGAGAGAGAGAGAGAGAGAGAGAGAGAGACTGAGAGGGAGAATGTTAAGCATCTTGAAAATCATCACTTCACTTTTCATAATGACTGCATAACCAATCTTTTGCCTCCCCTTGTAAACATTGTTATGTTTCTTTTCTATCAGTGTTTCAGCTAGACTACTGATTATATGACATTTTTAGGCACACTGAGTAAATATAAAATAAATCTTGTAAACTTTAATCTTCCTTGAATTATTCAGATTTAACCATGTTTTAAAAAAGTAAGCTGAGGCTGGAGATAGGGCTTAGGAGTTAAGAAAAATTAGTTTCCTTGCAAATAATCAACTTCAGTTGCTACTGCATACATAGTAACCAAAACTGTACGTATATCTAGTTACAAGGTATTTAATGCCTTTTTGATCTCTGTGGGTTCCTGCAATCAATCAGATGGCATACTTATGTACATTCAGACATATACACGTGCTCCAAGTGTGTATAATTTACTTTAAGGCAAGTTTTATTTCTAAATAAAAATTGAATATTTTTATAATTACAGACTAATTAAACCTAATAAACTATGATTCTGTCACTACAGACCAGATACTCATATATCTTAAGAATATGAAAACACATACAATGTTAAATCACAGACATATAATGATAATCATTTTGTAATCAACAAAATAGCATAACTACCCAGTGCCATATGTAAAGAGTGAAAAGCTATTTCCCTATGAGCACAGAGAAGAAAGAACTAAATGAATCCTGTTATTAGTGGCCAGACATGTGATGTGGCTTTAGCTAGTCACGAACTCACATTTGTAGTAATACCCTATAGAAAACACTTGGTAAGGTATGGGGATAAATTACCCTAAGGACTCTGGCATAGAGATGGTCCAATTCAAAGCATTTTTAATGGAGGAAGCTAGAAATAGCCCTTCAACCTGATCTACTTCTTTTCCTGTCGAGTTGCCATACATGATGTACATTATATTTCCTTATCCTCCACATGATTTTATGTATAGAATCTTGTAAGCAGAGTTGCTACAGTTACCATATAAGATAACAAATTCAATTTTTTAAATTGTTTTCAGCAATTTTCCAGCTTCTAGGGGGAAAAGGGGAATCAGTCAGCTCTATGCACACAGAAGATAAAGCCATCCACAGCACAATGTCCTACCCTGAGGGTGTATTGAGCTGAGCATGATTAAATTGTCAGTTAGAGATGGATCTGAATCATGATTTAATTTGATCACCAATATCAATAAAATGAACTAAGCAATTGACTTTAGTGAAAAACTTCAGGGTCATTCTTGAGTGAAAATTTGTAATAGCCTTTGTTACATTCTGATTAATGAATTCCCAACTAGTTTACATTAAGTCTCATACCATTACATTGTAATCATAATGTAACAATTATAAGGAAGTAAAGTGCCATTACATCCTACTTTTAATTAATTTATCATTTTCAAGCAATGATGAAAACATTTTTCAATATTGCTTTAACAAATAGAGTATCTAGTATTAGTGAATTGGAATATGTTTCTAAGCTTATCTATGATAGTTTTTCTTTGCTCAACTATATATTTATAGGTTTTCTCAGAGATATTATGATTGTTTGCTTTGATTATGAATAGATATTTAATTCTGTCACATTTGTGAAAATTTATATGTACAGGATTATTGTTATTTACTTTTACCTTTTATTGTTTTTTTTTTTTTTTTTTTTTTTTTTTTTTTTTTTTTTTTTTTTTTTTGTGGGGGCACAGAGCCTTATAGAAGTTTGGTGGTTTTAAAAATTATTCTTAGTTTTTTTTCCCCTTAAAGGTTTCTAAAATCTTCCCTCTAGACCATATCAATGCATACTTTTATTTTCTTTTTAATGATTTTATAAAACTATTTATTTTTTTTAAATGCATTAGGAATGTAATGTTTTATGTTATGAGTTCTGGATCTGTGCTTTTTATTATAATAAGGGTTAATCAATAACCATAACATGATTTACCATGCAATCATCATCCCATTTCTCCAATGAATTTAAACTATCTTTGGTTCTTAGGATCTGTTGCATATTTCCATGGGACTCAAATAAGAAATGGCTCAGTTACATAAGTAATCCTGTGCTTTAATCTAACTTAAGAATCTTGGTTGTATTTTTAAAACTAATTCATAAGATACTGTTTTGTCAGTGGATTACCAAATATTTTCAGATTCAGTAACTCCTTACACTGGTTCATAGAAGGACCTGATTAAAAGATACTATTACAAAGTTTCAGTGAAATTTATTAATGAGGTGATACAAAAACAAATGTTGGAGAATGCATTCTCTTTTATTTAATAACACAATATATATTTGAAAGATTGAAATGGGTTTGTGATGTTCAAGGTATGCAAAGCTTCAAGTTATAAATCAGGAAGAAAATGATGGTCTACCATGCACATTCATGGGTAACTAACCATGCTTATGATACTATGGTATGCCAGTCAGAAATCTACCTTGATATGTTGCCTATGAAGGGATTTGAGGAGAGTACATTTAGTTTCACTTGAAGACAGCTACTGATACTGGCAGTTACCACTGCATTCTAGGAGCTGAGAAGGTGTGCATCAGAGAATGAATCAGTAAAAGGATCCCCCTTTGTTTTCTGAATAAGGTATTGTCCATGTTGTGCTCTGAGTTGTGTCTCCATAGTCTCCTCAACCTTTTACAAATTAGTGGGATAAAAATAGTGTTCAACCAATGTATAGATGGATAATGGAGATCAAGAGATACGTCAGAATATTTCTAAGATACACCTAACCCCAGGGGATTTTCAACAACATATTACTCACATTTTCTAAATATTTACCAAATAAAGCATTTCCTTTTCTTTTTAAGTCCAAAGCATTTATTTTAACAACCTTATCAGCATGATTGACACAGGTTGACACGTGATGCTTTCAGGGTACACAAGAATAAGAGTTACAATAAATAAATAAATAAATAAACAAATCACTAAATCAATCAATTCACGGTTCTTAATCACAACCAAAATAACCAAATAAAAAAGTTACACATATTAAAACTTCTGATGTATTTAACTGAAAAGGTGTGTACACAACATAATTTAAAGTGGCACAGCAAGGGCCACTGAAAGCTCACATTAAACAGTTTATGCATATGATAGTAAAGGAACAAATTGTTGAGTGTCAGTTTCCATTAGCTGAAGGAAGGCATAGTAGTGTAGAATCCATTTTTGCTTACACATGATGTACAGCTTAACGAAATACTATCAGCTTGTTTAAAATAGCAGCCATAACCGGCCTCCGTTGCTTAATTCTCCTTTCTACATTCTTCAATTACCATCACCTGGATTTGTCATAAATCAATAGACATAATAAACTATCTAATTCATAATGCACTTTTCTGCGCAATGAAAAAGGAAGCACCCTGTGGCTCAAAGCAAACATCAGTCCAGTAAATGTCCATGAAGGTTTATCTGAAACTGCTTCCCAAGGGACAGAAGGGCCAATCTGAATAGTGATATTGCCAATATTGATAGGTTTAGAAGTAGATAGAGTAATTGCGGCAAGGAAGAATCAATGATGGGGTGAGGGAAAGGACAGGGACCTACAGGGGCGTCAGTTGCTCTTTTCCCTACTTCTTCATCCTGTTGGTTGCTTGTCCAGAGGCTGCATTTGTCTCAGAGCCACTGGATGATGAGAGTACCAGTTTAATGTCCACAGCTTAGCTATGGCATTATCGAAAGCTCATTTACCTAAGAGGTAGGCCTAACATGGTACATCCTGTATCTATAGTAGAAGGCAGATAAAATGGAGAGCCAGACCAAGTCAGATGGGGCATGTGGGCTGCATGTGCTTTTGCCAATTTCGAAGGCTTCATTGTACATGGCTTCACCCAAAGTTTTCATTCTCCCGAGAAGCTACCTCTGCCAAGGAGCAGTGGTAATCACCCTTCATATTCAGATAGAACACCTTGATCTCATATGGAAATGATTGCAGTTCTTGATGAGGAGCTTGCCAAGCAGAGGGAAGCCATCATTGCAAACTGTTTCCAGTACCCTCTTGATCTCCTGGGAAGCACTAATTTCTCTAACTTCTTTTAACTTCCTCTAACTTATTTTCATTGCCATGTGCCATGGATATTTGGTCACTGCTAGTAATAGCCTTCCAAGAAAATTGCCTGGCACCAATTACATTCTTGTAGATCACAGAAAGTAGATTTCGATTGTTATTAGAGATTCATTCAGCTCTGCCACAGCCTTCGTGGAGGAGAGCATGTTGTCTTTTTGTTCTTAGTAATGTTTGTTTATTTGTTTCAGCTATGCCAGTGCCAGTTGCTGCCACTGCAGCAGCTGCTCTCTCTCTTCCTTGTTGCTCACATTGGTCTTGCCTAGAGTTCCCACACTGCCTGTTCACTTGCCTGCCTGTCAGTCAGCTTCCTGATTACCACCCTTACTTTCCATTTTGATAGCTTTAAATTTGGTTGGTGATGACTGATCTCAGTTGTCACAGAAGAAATGGATGTTGGTTCCTGAACGTATTAGATAAATGAAATCTGTGTCTACTACCCATATCATCATGAGGACATTTGTCAGAACTTACATATCCAAAAATAATGGACATGAAAATCTCTGTTCCAATAATGGGTATCAGACAGGACTATGAGCCTGACACAAATATGGATATTGGATCTGGCTAAGGACCTCCATCAGCTAAGTACTGTCAGAATGTAGTGGAAAGAGAAAAGTGAGTGGGATGCTAGAATATGATTTTCAGGTTATATAAAAACCAGGACTATAGTAAAGTCTATCAAAATCCCATACCCAACCTCAATATCCAACCTCCTTGTGCCTTTTTATATATAGGACACTAATACTATCTCAGTTTATATGGAATTCTAATTTTGTATAGATGGACTAACTATTGCATTGATACAGGGGTTGACAGAGCACTCCTGTTGTATGTGCTTATGTATTATTTGTGTAAAATAGTATGAGTGGGTATAACTATAAATGTATCTGCTTCTTTAGAATTATTATTTGCCATCTTAGGGACTACATTTTGCTTCAATTTAGTAGCAACACAAAGATAGAAATAAGAATTTGAGAGAAGAGGTGTGCTGGGATGGTTGTCTGGTAACACTGAAGTAAGTTCACAGGGAAGCAGCTGCAGTTCTATACCTGTGAATGGGGTCCCAAGACAATGGCTTCCAGAAGCACTGCTTCTTCTGTCCATCTGTTCATATAGTTGGGTACCAAGGGCTTTTTACAAAAGTTTCTGCCTGTGTGTGTAATAGCTCCTTAATAATTTTCCTGCATGTCTTAATAAATATGTTTAAATGTTTTAAGATAGTCATATAAGAGCTGCAATTATCCTCCCTAAAAACAAAGAAAAAAACAGAAATATAAGAGGTGATTAGAAAGACTTATATGAAAATTAAACAATTTAAAATAAAAGGGTTAGCTAGACATGCCACTTCACATCTTTAATCCCAGTGCTTGACAGATGAAAACAGAAGATTGCCTCAGATACAAGGCTACATTGAGCTATGTAGTTGATTCGAGGTCAGCCTGGGCTACAAAATGTTACTTTGCATTAAAAGATCAAGATAAAGAAACCTGTGGGTTATGGGATAAATTTTGTTAATTTAAGTTAATAAATATTACTTAAGATGAAATTAGAGGGTGTTTCTAAGAGACATCGTTCATTCATATTTTAAAACTCATTAGTACATGTTCATATTACAAGAATTCATGATTCCCTTGGTCTTTTTGTTCCCTTTTAAAATGCTGAGGCTTTAAATTTCCACTCAAGAGCCAGGAAGCAAGATAGGGCTATTAGATTTAACGTCATATATTTTCCCAAGCAGAATCCACAGCACTTGTTTAATATGTATGCAGCCCATTTTAGACTGTAATCTCTTTTCAGTTATTTACACCACTGACAGGCTTTAGATTCTTATTTCTGACACTATGATTTAATGTCCTGACATAAGACTCAGATTTATAGCTTCACTCCTGGCCCTAGAGTCCCACTTGACGTCTCTCCAATTCAGTGATTTGGAGATTCTCAGAAGGGGATTTTTCTCACAGGGTTTTAGATTCATCATGGGTTTCTTTTCCCTTTGGAATGATGTCCTTACCCTGTGTTTTGTGATGAATTTAGTAGCCTTTGATTTTCCAAAATTGACTTTCCAGGTGTTTTTTTTTTTGGGGGGGGTCTATTTAAGATGATCATATGCAAAATATACACTCTCTGTGTGTATATTTTGTAAAATTGGGAATAAAATATCTCCTTCATATGGTTGTTGTGAGGGATAATTTTTTTAACTTAACACAGTGAAATCTATTTATTATGTAACAAAATACAATGTAACATAGTAGTATCCTGTTGTGATCATGCAATTTCAGTGTTCTCTTACAAAAATTGTTTCTTCTAAAATCATTCTATGCAGTAGCATGCCTTTGATCCTGAATTTATAAGAATATATTCCAAAGATAAAAAATGTATATATGACCAATATTTGTATTAAGAGTGCTGTGTGCTACAATGTCATTGAAGACCTAAGCACAATGTCAATATTTCTAAAGATATATATCCATCCATTAATCTTTCTACCCATTTATCCACCCAAACTGAACTTTAGTGATAGCATATACACCATTGTTAATATAGCCTTAGATAAGACAGAAACTGATTGTCACACACTGGATATTCTTATATAAGTTAGAAGGAATTATTGGTATATACGCTACAGATCTAAAAGAGAAAAAAATTCATCTTATTTACTTGCCTAAAAAGTTCACATATGGGATTATATTTGACCTGAGACTTAGGTTATATAGGCACATTAGAGGTGAGAAATAAATAATACATGCTAAATCTTAAAAGTACGAAAGGACTTTATTGGTTTAGAAAATGGAGGCAAGCCAATGATCCTGAGTTTGCAAGTATACCAGAAGACCAGTGCAAAGATATGTAGAGACTCAGTACTATACAAGCATTACTAGGATGAATAAAACAGTTGGGATTATCAGAAACTCATTTCTTTGAAAAAAAAGATGATGGTCACCCAGGCCTGATGGTATACATCTTTGGTTGCTGTACTCAGAGACAGTGGTAGGCAGATCTCTGAGTTTAAGGCAAGCCTGCTCTACAGTGGAGTTCCAGGATAGCCAGGGATATGTAGAGATGTTGTTTCAAACAAATAAACAAACAAACAATTACAAAAGTAAGAAAAGAGACAAAGTGATGGTCTTGATTTAATGTTTTTCGAAAGGTTGATCTCTTAGTAATGTTGGTAGATAGAGGTGAGTGGGAAGAACACAGGAACTTGAAACAGTTGGCCCACATATAAACCTAGGTTATAGTTATAGAAGCTTTGCTGAAGAAACTTTATCTCCCTTAGTCACTAGGCTTTCCCCAGGAACGTACACCCCCTAACCCTCTCAAAAAAACATGGTAGGAAAAGGAACTCAGTGACTCATGAGGTACTTCTCTACAGCACTGGCCTAATTAATTAATTGTTCTCTGATATTTAATTAAAGAGTTATGTTTATCTTTGTAAAGGATGTGGAACAACCAATTACAATTTTTATTGTGTGACCTTTTAAATTTAATTAAGCATTAAATGCCACATAGTTGCTTATATTTAGATCTGGGCAAATTATGGTATCTAGCCTATATTCTTATCTCATAGGCCTGAGAAAAAGTTAATTGAGACATAGTTCATGGCAGGATTATTCAGTAAAACTTGCAATGATGGTACTGTTCTTTATGGTTACAGAATCATACAGTTGTTGTTAGTAATATTTTGGGGATTTGAAATATATCTAATACAACTGAGGGGGACTTGAAATATATCTAATACAACTGAGGGACTTGGGTTTTTTGATATTTAAATCTCTACTTATTAAGAATTAACCTAAATTTAAATCAGTATGTAAAACTGTCAGCAAATTCTCCAGCATAATGTCTTCCTGCCTCCTTCTAGGCTCCCCACCATGATGATAATAGATTCACTTTTGAAACTGTAAGAAAGATCCCAATGATATGCTTTCTTTAATAAGAGTTGCTTCAGTCATAGTGTTTCATTGCAACAATAGTAACCCTAAGACAAGTTCCATATATATTTTAAATGTAGGAACATGAAAATATTAACTGTGTACTCAATGATGGCTGCCCATTTAAAATGTGGCAATTTATTTTTACCTTTTGGAATGGGAAACCTGTACTTCTTTCAGGTCAAGCCCTTAGTGTCTTATTCCAAACAACAGTAAAATTGGTCTATGTCAATATGTCAAGAGACTTTGTAGTTACTTGAATACAATTTTTTTTTTTTTACTTCCATTGTGGCTTGTCTTCTACTTGTGGCCTTTTAGAAAAGACCCTTTGTTAAGGACCTGAGATTTCTGGTCAATATGCATAAAGGGAGAGGAATCTAGAAAACAGTCATGGGAATCATCCTTCTTGGAGTCTTCAGCCCCAGGCCAGTGAGCAAAGGTTACAAATTCACTTACCACTTTACAAGAACCTGGAACCACTTAGCTATGCTGCATTCAAATTATTGATTGTCTGAACCACTAGATGAGAAATGGCTATCTGTATAAATCATGAAGATTGGATTATTTATTGCATAGTACCAAATAGATCATTCCTAAATACTTCCATCACAATGAATCATAAGCCCTCCATATAGTCCCCAAAATTCTAAGCCTTCCTAAATTATCAAGTTTTTGCTTTTGTTAAATATCTTCCTTCCTCTGTGAAATATCTAACATGGATTCTCTTTCATGAAGGCTAAGAACTGAAAAACCAATTTAATGTGAATTATTAGTGTTCACTATTCTTATATAAAATAAGATATAAACACCTAACTTAACAGTTGCCACACTTTTGTGTTCATGGTTTGCCTAAATATCATATATTGAGATTATATCATTATTATTTTACTAACAAATACAAAAAATTTAAATCTATTTATATATAAAACTTCCCTTTACTCATTCTGTTGTATTATTCTAAAGAAGGTTTAATATAATTACATAATTATCTCTTTCACATTCCTCCCTCCAAACTGCTTGGTCTCTTTTCTTGGTTTCTTTCATGCCCTTGTTTCTTCATTCATTTTGTTGCATGCCGTATGTGTGTGTGTATGTGTGTGTGTGTGCACATGCATATTTCTAAATGCATAAATAAAACCTACTCAGTCAGAATATTACTTGTATGAATGTTTCCAGGGCTGATTGTTTGGTATTAGATAACGTATTGGTATGCTCCTCTCTGTGGAAGTCTATCTTTTCTCTTTCTCAGCATTTTTTTTAATAAGACAGTTTTGCTAGTTTTAGCCTCAACTAAAGATTTCAGGATGTTCAATATCTTTGTATCATCAATTTATAAAAAAAGTCCTTCTGGGTTGTTTAATTAACTATGAATTATTGATACATGTTAACCTTTCAGCAAATGGTGTTGAACTGGTCTTCTTAATTCCCAATTCTTGTGGTAGTATTTATTTTACTGTTTCAAATCAAAAGTTTTCTAAACCCGGTTCCTCTCTAGTAAACCTTTTTGTGAGTTCTTACTTTCTAAGAAACTTCAGAAATAGATATATACTCACTTAAATTTCAAGATTGTGGAGAATATGGGTAGGGGAATATGTAAGAAATAAAGTCAATCAACACCAGGTTGTACTCTAGCTATTCTTAAATAACTGCAGTCACAAATGTGGCACAAACTTGGGAAGAGCATCATTAACCCAACATTTCAAAGACATTGTATATTTTTCAATATATTCCTCTTGTTTTAACACAAAATTGTTTTTATAATATTGCTTGAAATTTGGAGGCTTTATCAAGAACACATGTATCTCTTCATCACAATATTTTGTTGCTTCTGGCTAATCATGGAAACTTTCATTAAAACACATCTCATTCCCTGTTGTAAGCCAACTAACTCCTAGCTGAAAGCAGCTGTCATCTCTTGAAGCCATTTCAGGCCATATATATGAAGGTTGATACTTTCCCACCTTGACAAGAGACTTGTTTTTCTAGCATGATATTTTTGCAAACAGCCCACAACAACTGAGCACACTCTGATAAACATCTTGTTTTTCTCAGACATGTTCTAGACTTATGGTTTAGTGACCTCAGCTGCAAAGCTTTCATGGTTAAGTGTCTCCAGCTGCACTCCCCTGCTTGTGCTTATATATCCATAGTTGCCTTTCAATAAATGAGACTTGATCATATACTCTGTCTTGTCTCCATTCTTCTTGTCTCTTGCCCCTCCATCCACACTCTCTCCTTACAGACCCAGTTGACTGACCCGCAGGCTGGGTCACCTGACGCCCAATGAGAGGCAGCGATAATGAGAGACCCCGTGAGGAATGTTACTGGAAGAAAAGTCGACCAAAAATTCAAAAGTGAAACAACAGTGATTGCTGTGGGAACCTGCTGCGAGACCAGTAAATCATAGTAACAAAAAGTGGGGCAAGAAATAAGTCAGCATGAACTATATGTGGAACAGATGAGAAAGGCTTTAAAGACATGAGAGGTAAAGGTGAAAATTCAGCATTTTTTGTCATTTTTTTTTTTTTTTATTACAGAGTTATGTCCTTGGGTTCCTCAAGAAACAACCATTGATGAGAAAAGATGGCATAAAGTTAAAGATGCACTTCAAGATTTTTACAGGACATTTGGGCCTGAAAAGGTACCAGTTACTGCCTTTTCACATTGGAACTTGATAAATAAAATGATCTCAATAAAGTGTCCATCAATAGTGGCAGTCGTTGAAGAGGGTGAAAAAACATTTAGGACAGTGAAAGGAAAGAAAAAGGAAAAGACAAAAAAGGGTTTATTCCTCTAAGGAAGAAATAGATTTAATTTCTATAGATAATGATGATGATAAGGGAGCAACTTCTCAAAGGTCATCCAATAAGTCTTAAAATTTGGATCAGACTTTAGAGACAGAGAATTCAAGGGGGCAAGGAAACAAAACCAAATAGCTGCACTCAGCCCAAAGAGAGAAATAACTCAACTGTTCAAAAGAAAAAGACAAAACACATATATACAAAATTAAAATCCAAAATATGACCAAAAGATGATGACTATTTGTCTGAGTCAGACTGGCATAACCTAGAGGAAGAGGCAGCCAAATATCTCAATCCTGAATGCCCCCTCCCTATGTGCCTCCTCCTCCAGATGCTCCTGCTATGGAGTTGGTGGTTGTAGATCCCAGAAAGGAGTTACAGGACAATTTTTTTTCCTTAAACAACAAATAGAGTTAGAGGAAGAGCATTATGAATTAATTTATCAACTACAAAAATTAAGGATAGGGAAAAAGTCTCCCAAGGGCCAGGCCACCCACAAGAATCCCCTGGGTCCTCCAGTTCCTCAATGTGGAGTCTGCCCCTGCCTTCTGGCTTTAGTTCAGCCACAGATTGCCCTGAGGAAGGAGAGGCTGAGGCTTTCCCTGTATCAGAGACCACAGATGCTCAAGGGGTTGCTTGGAGTCTTCACACAGCCTTCACACAGGGCTTAATTTTCAAATCATTAAAGAATTAACAAATGTCACAATGTGGTGCCACTGCTCCTTTAACTCTTACAATCTTAGAATCTGCCACAGAAGAGTAAGTGACTACTGGGTATTAGAATACTCTAATGAGAGCAGTTCTTAGCAGTGGTGACCATCTTATTTGGAAATCAGAATATTATGAGAATTGTAAAAAGACAGCTAGGAGAAACGTTCAGATAGGCAATGATTGGTTCTTTGATGCCTTAGTGGGAGAAGGGCAATTTACTTCAAGTGATGACTAGATGACCCAGGTTTATTCACTCAAATTCAAATGCAACCATGAAGGCTTAGTGTAAACTCCCAGTAAAGGAAGATCATGGTGGTGCATCTTTGACAGCAGTCAGACAAGGGCCTGATGAACAATTTTCTGATTTTGTTCAATTGATGATATCAGCAGGGAGGATATTTAGTAATGCAGAGGCAGGTGTCGATTATGTGAAGTTTTCACTGACAGTTCCTCATCAGGAACAGCTGCTTATGCCTTTAAAGATCAAGTAATCTCCTTTTCTACATCATCTGTGTCAGCTCAATTGGTTGCATTACATGCTGTTATTGCTATGTTCCAAGCATTTCCAAATCGAGCCATTAATATTTATAGAGATAGCTCATATTTAGCTCAGTCTATCACTCTGCTAGAAACTGCTTCATAAATAAAGCATTTTTCAGAAGCATCTGATTTGTTTTTACAGTGTCAACAATTAATTTTTGAGGTAAAAGTGGAAATTCTTTATAGGACACCTGATAGACCACAATGGACTATCAAGTCCCTTCTCTGAGAGAAATACCAAGGCAGATCTAGCCACTCATCTAGCCGCAGTAACTTTATCAGATTTACTGTCTAACTTGAATCAGGCCATAAAGACTCATGAGTTACATCACCTTAATTATTAAACTTTAAAGATCATGTTTAAAATTACCAGAGAACAAGCTAAACAAATTGTCAAACAATGTTGATCATGTGTTACACTTTTACCAGTTCCTCATTTGGGTGTAAATTCAAAGGGATTGTTACCAAACAGTCTCTGGCAAATGGATGTTACTCATTATAATGAATTTGGAAATCAAAAATATATACATGTATGTATAGATACATATGGTGATTTCCTTTATGCAACATTACAAATTGGAGAAGCAAGCAAACATGTGATCACTCATATGCTCTCTAGAATCACTCTATTTGGTATGCCTAAACAGATAAAGACTGACAATGGTCAAGATTATAAAAGATCCAGTTTACACCAATTTTGTGAAAAATTGGGAATACTACATGAAATAGGTATTCCATATAATCCACAGAGCCAAGGTATGGTAGAAAGGACACATCAAGCCATTAAATGTCAATCTGAAAAAAATAAAAATGGGAAATTGTACCCTACCAAGGGGTCTCTCAGAAATATCCTTCATCATGCAATCTTTAGTTTAAATTTTTTAACTTTGGATTCTGAAGGAAAATCTGCTGCAGATAGATTTTGGCATCCTGATACCAAAATAATTTTGCAACAGTCCTCTGCAAGACCCATTTACCAGAACCTTGAATGGGCCAGACCCAGTGCTTATCTGGGGAAGAGGTTCTGTCTGTATATATTCCCAAACAGGAGTTGCTGCACGCTGGCTGTCGGAGAGACTGATTAAACAAATAGGCAATAATAACAAATCAGGGGAGGAGAAGCCCCCTGAGAACCCTATTTTTTCTTTGCAGGAAACATGAAGATCCTTCACAATTGCCTTCAAACTAGAACAGATCAACTAGCATATGCCATATAACCTGACTTGGAAAGTCCTCAATGCTAAAGGAGACATCATCACCAGCACCTTCAGGGTGGCTCCATTGGACTCTTGGTTCCCCAACTTATAATTTAATGGGGTGCATTGTTTAGACCTAGGAGAGAACTCATTACCACAGTTACCATAGCTGTCCTTTTGGGTTTGGGATTGACTGGGGCAGGGAAATGGATTTCCTCCCTTGATTTGCAAGATCAAAGCTATGATCAGCTCTGTATTATAGATTTAAATCTAGAAAGAATCCGCTATATAGAATCCGCTATATCACATTTGCAAAATTCATTATTCTCCTTAGCTGAAGTAGTGCTACAGAATAGAAGAGGCTTAGACCTTTTACTTCTCTAACAGGGGGGTTGTCTGCCACCCTTAAAGAAGAGTGCTGCTTTATACAGACCATTCAGGCATTGTTAAAGATTCTATTAAAAAGTCAGAGAGGGCCTAGAAACTGTAAACACCAGTGTGTCTAGGAAGAGGGCTGGTTCAAGGCTTGGTTTAGTACCTCACCATGTCTTACCGTTTTACTCCATACATCTTGACACCCCTATTAGGGCTATTTATTCTCTTTTCTCTCAGTCCCATACTGTTCAACAAAATGATGGCTTTTGTATTAAAACAGATAGATGCTATTCAAATAATACCCATACAGGTCCATTATTACAGGCTGAAAGTCAGGAACTCTAAAACCTCAGTCACTGAGACTGATGAAAATTAGTCCCTAATTTACACACCAAACCAGATAGTCAAAGAGAATTCCTCAAGACCCCTGACCCTATCTGAGAGACCTTACCAACCTAAGATAGGAGCTCAATCAAATGGCTGAGTATCCAGAGATGGGAACTGGAAGCTACGGTTTGTTCCTAAGACAGATAAGGTTTCCATGAGTTTTCCCAGCCTTCCATTTTGAAAAAATTACAAAGGGAGATCTGCTGCGAGCTGACTCCTAGCTAAAATCAGCTATCATCTTTGCAGCCATCTCAGGCCATACATTTGAAGGTTGATACTTTTCTACCCTGAGAAGAGACTTGTTTTTCTAGCATGATATTTTTGCAAACAGCCCATAACAACTGAGCACACTCTGATAAACATTGTGTTTTTCTCAGATATGTCTTGGATTTATGGTTTAGTGTCCTCAGCTGCAAGGCACTTGTGGTTAAGTGTCTCCAGCTGCACTCCCCTGCTTGTGCTTATATATCCATAATTGCCTTTCAATAAATGAGACTTGATCATATACTCTGTCTCGTCTCCATTCTTCTTGTCTCTGCCCCTCCATCCCCACTCACTCTCCCTTTCAGACCTCAATGACTGACCCATGGGCTGGGTCAATTCCCCTTTAATACCAAACCTGACTTTTATTCTTCTCTGTATATATTATTATTCTCTCTATATTGTTACACAATTCTTCAATGACTAACTCCTAGATTGACTCCAGCCATGGAAACAGGTAGGATAGTTGCAGATTTTACCTCTACCTCTATTCATCCAAGTCCAAACCCTAACTGTAGCCCCTTCTGCTTCTATAACTCCATATCCATTTTTTCTCTCTACTCATACTGTTGTCCCAACCACCAACTTCATCACACATTATCTGGAAACTAGCTAGCCAAGCCTGCAAGAGAAGCAAGTAGCCTATGAAGCAGGTAGGGAAGTTTCAGATCTTCACTCTCCCTTCTCTCCTTCATATCTAATTTCCCATTCTCAACCCCAGCACTTTAGCAGATTACCTGCTGTGGCCACTCCCTTCTCTGCCCCCATTCTAAGGGCATTAAGCAGACCTTTGTGGAACATCCTGCTTTTCTGCTTAATGTGTGGTCCATCTCACTCCTGATCCCATCCTGTCACCTCCCTATACCTAGGAACATATTTTATTTAGAACCTTCAGTTGCTTCACCTATCAGGATTGCAGCAGAATTGCCTAACAGGCAGCACACAGCCACCACACTATTCTAAAACCAGAGAAGGCAATAGAAACCAAGGAACAAATTACCTTGCCTAGGCAAGACCAAATATTAACACCAAGAATTCAGTCTCCCCAAACCCAGATGCTTAGATTATGAGCATGAAGACAACTGATGACAGACAAGATAATGTGTCTCCACTAGAGCCCAACAACTCTACCACAGTAGACTGGGTATTGCAGCATAGCCCAAAGTAGTGTCAGCAATAATCTATATTACAGCCGTGAGAAAGCAATAATCTATATTACAGCCATGAGAATAGCTAAAATCAATAAAATAAGGGGCAACTCATGATGGCGAGGATTTCAAGTAAGGGGAATACTAATACCCCTTGGGAGTGCAAGATGTATTGTCACTATCAAAATCAGGGTAGTGGTTACTCAGGAAGATGGGACTTGAACTACTCCAAGATCCAGCTATACCACTCTGGGGCATATACCCAAAGGATGCTTCATCCTTCTACAAAATGACTTATTCAACGGTGTTAATTGCTTATTCACAATAGCTAGAAAATAGAAACAACCTTGATAGCTCTTAATGGAAGAATGGAGGAAGAAAATGTGGTACTTATAAACTCAGCCTTTAAAAAATAATAACCAGAGGCTGGAAACAACCCAGATGTCCCACTACAGAAAAATGGATACAGAAAATCTGGTTCATTTGCACAATGGAATACTACTCATCTAATAAGAGGGAAACAGGCAAAATTTTGCAGGCAAACAGATGGAATGAGAAACTATCCTGAGTGAGGTAACTCAGACCTAAAAGAACATGCATAATATGTACTCACTATTAAGTGGATATTAGCCACACACACACACACAAAATACAGAATACTGAAGATACAGTCCACCAAATTCAAAATGGTCAACAAGCTGAAGAGCCCAAGTGAGGACACCTAAGTCTCACTTGGAAGGGAGAATAAAGCAATCACAAGAGGGGAGAGAGGGACATGGGAGGGGCAGTATATGTTGGAGAAGAGGGCAACATGATCTGATTTGGGGTGAGGAAAAAGGACTTCAGCCCCAAGGGCCAGCAGAAAAAATGGCAATCTTGAGAGGCAGGAGGTTGGGGGGACCCTCCAGAATGTACCAGAGACCTGTGAGGGGAGAGACCCTCAGGACTCAGAGGGATGAACCTTGGATGAAATGCCCTACAGTGGGGAGCAGGAACTTGTAGAACCCACCTCCAGCAGAAAGATCAGGCATCAAGTCAGAGATGGGGTTGCCATTCCACTGTAAATGCTCTCATCCATAATTGTTTCTGTTTGAAATAACTGAAGGGATGGAAATAGAGAGGAGCCTGAGGAAAAGAAGATCTAGTGTCAGGCCCAAAGTGGGATCCAGCTGAAGGGGAGACCCCAAGGCCTGACACTATTACTGAGGCTCTGAAGCACTCACAAAAGGGACCTATCATGACTGCCCTCTGAAAGACCCAATCAACATGCAGCTGAAAGAGTCAGATGCAGATATTTGCATCTAACAACCAATGGACAGAAGCTGCTGACCCCTGTGGTTAAATTAGGGAAAAGCTGGAAGAAGCTGAGGATGAGGGCAACATAGTAGGAGTACCAGCAGTCTCAATTAACCTGGACCCCTGAGATGATTCAAACACTGGACCACCAATCAGGCAGCATACACCACCTGATATGAGACCAGCAACACATATACAGCAGAGGACTGCCAGGCCTGGGTTCAATCAGAGAAGATGCACCTAACCCTCAAGAGACTCGAGGCCCCAGGGAGTTTAGAGGTCTGGTGGTTGGTGGAGACCTCCTTGTGGAGACAGGGTAGTTGGGAGGAGGTTTGGGATGGGAAAAAGTCAGAGGTTGGACGGAGGGGGGAATAAAATATGGAGTGTAAAGAATAAATAAATAAATAAATAAATAAATAAATAAATAAATTTAAAAAGAAAAAACAAATGACAAATAAAATAATAAATTATGCAATGACATGTGTGGAACTAAAAAAAAAAATCATCCTGAATGAGGTAACTCAGACACAAAAAGAAAATTTGGTATACATTTCTTATATTGGGGGTATTACCTATTAAGTTAATAATTGTAAGCTCTCATACAAATTACCACAAAGATAAGCTATGTATTTAGGGACCACTGTGCTACTGGTAGATTGGGAAATAGAACATTTAGTTATGGATGAATGGAAGCTATAAAAGGATGGTCAGTGAAGAATGGGAGGCAAGAAGGGCTAAAGGGAGAATATCAAAAAAAATTCGTAAAATTAAAGGCTACTTGAGGAGTATAATAGAAACCTAATACAGTAAAAACTTCCTAAAATATATACACACTTGAAGGCAATATAAGTAAAGTTGTCAAATAATGGAAAGAGCACCAACTGGCCATCTCTCGTTACCAAAGATTGAGTTACATTTCAAAGATTGGGTTGTATCCAATTGAGTTGTTGGCCAAAGTATTCCCATGGGAATGCACAAACAACCTAGGCTATTTCCACCATAGCAAGATTCCCATTGCTGAAGACATTACCTACAATCCTCACAAGTCATGGAGAAATAAAATTGGTCCTTTCACAGAACCTTCAGAGCTTTGTGCTAGTGTCTTTGATACAAGAAGATTCTCTGAATGTTACCAAAGCAGAAATATAAACACAAACCCAACCACAGATGCTTTGATCTGCAATGGTATTCTGAACGCAACATATGTTAGTGCAATGGTGGCACAAAGATTGTGGAGTAACCAACAAACATCTTGTTTGACTTAAGGCCCACTACAATAGATATGACCCATAGCTGACCATGCTAGTGACCAAAGACCCAAGACTAGATATTTCCAGGATGTAATAAAAAAACAAATACACTGTACTAAAAGTTAAAAGGTAGTAATAAATTGACTCATCATGATGTTCTGCTAAACTCAAGGATCAATGCCTTGTTCAGCCAGTATCAGAGAAGTTTTCTCCTGCAGCAAATGGGGACAAATATAGAAATCACATTATGCAAAGAATGAGAGATGTTGGAATACCAAATCCTCAGTGAGAAGTCTCCATCAAATACCTCCCTTCAGTGTTCAGGGAATCCAGCAGAGAGGAGGCAGAAATAGTGTAAGAGCCAGAGGCAATGGAGGACATCAAGGAAAAAAGGCCCTCTAGATAAAAATAACCTAAGCTCATATGAACTCAGAGACTCAGGTAGCATGGTCTTGCAAAAATGTGTACCAGATGGTTTCTGAGAGCTGGAAGGATAAGTGAACACACACTTGCATCTGTAAACCAGAAGCTATCTCAGCTTGATAACCACTTGCAAATAAAAAATTAGTTTCCTTCAAGGGAGTCTCACTGGGGAAACAAACTACTCTTAATGTTAAGCTGTATGCCCAGCAGCAGATGACCTGCATAATAGAAATTCAATGGTATCTTTTGGTTCTGTGTGACATAATGTCAGGGCTTTACTTTTCTAAAAATTGTATTGATACAGATATATTTGTAGGATTTTGCTTTCAAATATAATTTTTATTTTATTATTTATTTTAATTGAAAAAAAAACCTCATACAACATATACACAGTTCTCCCCTCTCCACCACTTCCAGCTATCTGTCCACTTCTTCACTCCTCCAGATATACCCTTGCTTCATTTCCTCTTCAAAAACCAGCAGACCTCCAAACAGGAAAAAAATTAAGATACAATAAGACAAGACAAAAATCTCACAATTGTTTTCTTTTAATTTATATATCATTTCTACTCTTTTTTACACCCTATAGGCCTGTTGTATATACATTGTGGCTTTCAATTTAGTCCTTTTATAGGATTTCCGAGCATGGGATTGAGTTGGTTTCTGTTTTGTTCGCCTTCTCTTGGGTTCTGTTCCTTCTGTTTGCTTGTTTTGTTCAATTTTTATGTGTTAGTAGTTTTTTATCATATCATTATATTAAACTATACTATATTATAATTTCGTTGAAGAGTGTTTGTTTAAAATGAGAAATAGAAAAGTAATAGATTTGGATGGGAGGGGTAGTGGGAGGAACAAGAAAGGGTAGAGGGAAGAGAAACCATAATTAGGATATATTATATGAGGAAATGATCTATTTTGAATAAAAGGTAACAAAAGAAAGTAGTTTAAATATTTTTCAGATTAAAATTTGTCCCTTAATATTAAAAATCTGTATTTGTTTTGGCTGAAACTTTTAGACATATTGGGCAGACAAAGTGTTCTGTAGTAATTCTAGAAAAAATATTTAGTTACTAACATTCTTAATGAATATAATAAAATAGTGCTGTATAGAAGAAAAATTGAAAATCAATCAATTCTAGTTAATTAAACAAGTCTGTCTCAAACATAACTTTACTTAGTTATCAGCAGTAGCCTAGTAGATAAACTTAGTGGATATTAAAATAGTATGCAATGTGAGTTACTACACAGTGTAGTTTCTAATCTCAGGTGACAAGAATGAAAACAAGAAAAGGGACTAAGAATACCACTGTGGAGTCAGCAGCACTTCCTGAGACTTGGGTCCCTGCCAGTTAGCTGAAAGATATCTGCTTGACTAGCATCTCTAAGAGTCTAAGTGTATGTGTCTTGTTTGTAGAAGCTGGGTGGCAGTTCATCATCCTTGAAACATCTCACTGTTGCTGCAATAAAGTGGTCATCATTTAACAGCACCATATATTAAAGCCATATAGTGCCCATTTGCTACTGAAAGTTTTATAAGAGGTTCTGCTCATCTGCTATAAAGAGGATATGTAACGATATTAAGAAAAATTACCCAATACAAAATAGAAAAAAATGAGAATGGCTTTTAACAAAAGGTTTCAGGGTCTCATGTTATTTCTGTTTTAATATTGTCTGTAGATGGCAGAACAAGTACAAAGGAGAAAACACCTATTTTAGTCTCATGATATGTGGATTGAAAGATGGTGTTGTTCCCTGTATCCTGAAGCATAATTGCCTACAAGTTAGTTGTTATATGTGGTCAACTATCATGTTCTAGATGTAGAAAGAAATGTGCATTAGTAAACAAGAAAGGGATTGTTACCTTTAAAAATAGATTATAGTCAAAATGATAAGATAGAAAGAAAATTCAGGGATTGGAAGCATTATTGGGTGGTTTTGAGTACATGTTGCTCCTATAGAAGACGTGGATTTGGCTCCCACCATATACACAGTAGCTCATGAGCTTCTATAACTCCAGTTCCAGTGGACTAAATGCTCTCCTCTCATCTCTGAATGTACCAGGAATGCAGGGCACGTGGTACACATGAATACATGCAAGCGGAACATTCATGAGCGGCACTAACTCTTGTACCAGTAACAAAAAGTACTCAACCGAAATATGTTGTAACTTTTTTTTTCAGTCCAAAATAAAGAACTAACCTCAGTTAGCATCTGGGAATAAACCAGATAAATGCATTTGAGACAGTCCCTCACATTTCTAAGTCTACTACTTAGAGATTAATATGCTTCCATAAGAATTTTCCTTAATGCCACCTAATCAAAACCAATGTCACCCAGCACTTTAAAGACTTTTTTATGGTATTCATCATATCAGTTCTGGATATCCACAGAAATCCAAACTGTATAAGTTTCTAAAACCCTATATAACATCACAGAAGTCTGGGCAAGGGAACCCTGTGCTTTCTGGAGGACCCACTTGGAAGTTTTCTTCCCCGATTATTGAATATAGACCTCATTATCCTTCACTTAGGGTGAGTGTGGTATATTGAGGGAAAGCTTAAAAGTTTGTTGAAAAGCAAGACAGAAACAATGCAATGGAAGACTCTATAGCCCAAACTAATAGCTATAGATGTTAACTTAGAACAATGAGAAGTTGCTGTAAAATATCAAACATGACAGTAGCATCCTATTTTGTTCATGTGTAACAACAACTCTAGTTGTAACGTGGAATACAGTACAAGCAGCACATTTGTAGAAGGACCAAATAGGAAGATATTGTGATGTTGAGGATCAAAGACAAAGGTTGTACTGCTGTCTGAGAAGGAGCCACAGAAAGAAGTTTTAAACAATAACAGTTCATTAACAGAGACTTTAATGCTTACTGGATACTTTAAAGTATCCATTATTAAAAAATGTTCTACATCATTGACCAATATAAAGTATCCATTATTAAAAATGTTCTACATCACTGACCAATATATATACATGGCAGATGAACTATTCTTTCAAGTTGGAGATCTTCACAACAGAAGTACCTTTGCTTGAAAAAAAAAGGTATAAGTGTAATATAAGTTGGCTTTAAAATATAAGAAAAAATTAAGTGGAGATATTTAGATGGCAATTATAGCTCAGAAAGAATGCTAGATTAAAGATGTGAACTTAGTAATTAGAACACTGATTTATTTCTATTTTCAGTCTCCAACTCCATAACAGTTATTTTTCTTCTAATAAGTGATATTGAATAATGGCCTAATAATCTTTAATATGTTTTTCTTTCCTCTCTGGAAGTAACCCATCTTCCTCCTTTTCATTTTCTTGCAATTATTAAAGACATGGAAGTTCTTAATAAGTTTGAGACTGAGCCCCAGAACCTTACACATGAACCTGTGGGTTGTTGGACATTTGACGCCTGCTGGCTGCAAGACATTTGAGACAGTCTACTAAAATATTAGTATATCATTGTCTTGGATAACTCTATGATGGTCTATGAGTTTTAAGATATAAAGATGTTTATAAATTTCTGGCAATTCCTACTTACTTGAAAGGTTTTTTTTTTATTATTCTTCAGTATTCATTTCTGGTTTGGGGCATAACTTGACTTGGCCTAAGTTAGATGAATAATAAATACAGTTTGTGTAGTAGAGAAAAAAAACAGGAGACCTTGAATAGTGAAGCTCCATAGACTGCATCATATTGATTTGTCTTCTCCACTATTTCCTGATTTCGATAAAGGGAAATTTGATTCCAGATGTAAAGATGGACATCATATCCATTGGGAAATAGATTTATTTCCAGGCTAGGTCTGCCTGGAAGGAACATATACTTTCTCACTTAGAGCTCAGAAGAGTCAACAGAAGTAAAAGGGAAATATTTTTTAGAAACTGTAAAATCTGAGCATTTCATGGGCTTTCAACGCAGATACTTAGTAGTTTTTCTGGATTTAGGCTGCAGATCTTCCTGTTGTGTTGGCTTTACCTCTGTGTTCCAAGCTGAGTTCAGTGGGAAAGACTAAGCTATAGCAGAAACAACTAATTTATCTTCAAATGAGTTAGTCTTTTCATTATAAATCTTGATTCCCATCTTGTTTTCTGCCACACAGAGCTCCCTAAGCTTAAGAGGCTTGTCTTTTTACATTATAGGATTTTCTTATGAAAGCAAAATCTCAGAGAGATTCAGACTTCAGTGTGCAACTCATCTGCAGCTCAGTTGGTTCCCTAAGAATTCTCTCTGGGCTCCTTATGAGACCCCTTTTCTTCTGGGTATTGACCACAAGAGAACAAGAACTGAGAAAGCTTCAGCTCTGTGCAAGAAAAGCCCCAAATACAGACAGCCCTCAGACAACTTTCCAAGCAGAATGAATACTGCTTTTTGAACTGCAAATAAAAGAAACAGATAAATATAATTATAATTATAATAAACTTACAACATGACAAGTTAAACAAAAAAGTTCATATTGAAATGTGAAGACATCTGAGTGAATTTCTAGAGAATGACAGAAGTAAAATAAAATGTGTTCCTAAAATATCTCTCTCTCTCTCTCTCTCTCTCTCTCTCTCTCTCTACCATCTATCTATCTATCTATCTATCTATCTATCTATCTATCTATCTATCTATCTATCTTCTATCGTCCTTCTGTCTATTTGATATTACGCACTGTTTAAAAAGGATATTTATCTATTATAAATTTAAAGGGGTTTAGTTATTGATTAAAGCTATAAATCAAATCTATGTGTTGAAGTGTATAATTGGTTGCATCCTCTCAAAAGCAGGGGGTATGGGTTAGGGGAGGTTGCAGAGGGGAAACCAAGAGGGCAGATAACACTTGAAATGCAAATAAAGAAGACAGCCAATAAAAACAGAAGTGTATAATTCTTAATTTGTATGAATACAAATTTAAGAGGTATTTTTAAAAGCTAATAATGATTTATGGAATGCTTCATTCCTATGACCCACAAATATGTTTCTTTTCTATTGTTTGCAGTAAATTGCAACATTTTCTAAGATGTTTAAAGAATGTTTTAAATCTTTGGGGAAAACACCAGTAGCTGTACTGAAGCTTTGTATTATTATACCATCCTTGAATATCTTTTGTTCTTTTATTGACTTTTTTGGTTTGTTTAATCTGATGCTGTACCCAGTTGCCCACCATCTGATCAAATGTGTCCTATGGCTATTAAGTCCCAGCACCGGTTTTTGTCAACTCAGACTGTCTGGAGCCTTGTTCCATCAAGCAGCAGCTTTGCACTTAACACCTTAATGATCTTAACGCAGGGATAAAGAGAAATGGAGACCTGAGGTGGGAATAATTAAAGGCAGACACACAAATGCACTTGGTGCCAGATTTTATTACCTCAAACAAGTGAAATCAAGGCAAGCATTTTAGCATCTTTCATTACCCAGCTGTCTCCTGAGAGTATTTAAGACAACTGGGTAGAAGACACTAATGACAAGACTTAGCTCTCAAAGTGAATGAACAGTGCATAACCCAAATCATATCAGATTAGTTGATATGACTGCCCTGCTTAATGTAGGTCTAGTTATTATATTAACTGGAGTCAGTGTTTTATTTTCTTCCCTCTATTCACTGAATCATTGGAATCATTTGACTAGTTAAGTAAACCTTCCTACATAAATATCTTTTGGGAGTAAAGCAGCATTTGCAGAGACAGCTAATGCAATAGTTTGATTTGGAATTCTGAAACTCTCAAATCTGCATTTTACTGGGCACATATGATAGTGAAGGAGCTAGTTAACACCTCAGAGGTAAATGTTCTCATCTAAACAATAGACATTATAAATGTCCCTAATCATGTTTGCAAGAGGGCTGTGAGCAATGAACAATGTGTCCATATTCAACAAACAGTAACACAATTTATGAAATTTAATAATCAAATTTATTTACCTCTCACTTTTATGACCTCCAATATTCTATCATATACAAATCAGATACAAATGAAGAATGATTCCTATAGTGACTATCATTGTAAAGTCACAGTTCAATTGGAAAACATTTACTCACAAGCTATTTTATGAACCATAGAATGGCAATCATTTAATAGTTCAAGATGTATTTTGTGCTGCTGGGTTAATTTATTCTTGTGAAATACACATTCAATTCTAAGTCCCAGATGTCTATTTATCAGCTATTTAATAAATTGTTAATAAAAGAAATGTTAAATAAAATAAAATAACTTATTGGTTGATTTTAGCAATAACACTAAGAAAGCACTGTGTTAAGAATGTAACAAAAATTTAAACAGTATGTTCAAATTTACAATGATATCTGTCAATGATAAAGTACTTGTTCTGTCAATAATTCTAACAAATTGCTAAGTACTGTTCAATTTGTTTTGCTGCTTATGCTAGGGTTTTTTTAACCTATCACCTATGTATTAAAAATATGTATATATTATTCAATAAAGTAAATAAAGTAAATATTCACTCAATGTATAGTTAACACACACACACACACACACACACACACACACACACACACACACACATTTTCCTTGTCCATACCATCAAAAATGCATAGCTGGACTTTACATGAAAAGACATACATGATCTGAAAACTCTCAACTATGAAGCCAATTGGTATGGACTACAAACAATCAATTAAAGAAAATGTGTGAAGTTTACTAGTCTATAGAAAAAGTGTTTAGATATTTGTTCAATGGTATTACTTAATTTTATTTATTTATATAGCTAGTAATTAATTAATTTGTATGTGTGTTTGAGGGCAGAGGAATAAATGTGTGCTGTCCTGTACATGTAGAGGTCTGAGGATAACTTATGAGAGTCGCTTCTGTTTCTTGTTTTGTTTTGTTTTCGAGACAGGGTTTCTCTGTGTAGCCCTGGCTGTCCTGGAACTCACTCTGTAGACCAGGCTGGCCTCGAACTCAGAAATCCACCTGCCTCTGCCTCCCAAGTGCTGGGATTAAAGGTGCGCCACCACCGCCTGGCCTGTTTCAGGTCATCTGCTTTAGCAGCGGATACCATTACCTTTAGAACTGTCTCCTTAGTCATATATATTTTTTAATATATGAAAACCTCAGAACTCTTTTTAATAAAGAATTTTTCACAAGTAAATTAAGACTCTACTTTGCCTTTCAATTAGTTCATTAAATAATATGTATGTGTGTGTGTGTGTGTGTGTGTGTGTGTGTGTGTATGTATGTATGTATGTATGTATGTATCACTTAGGATGACGCAGTGAGAGGCTGGCTGATACTCAAAGACGGTGATGATAGAACATGATACCACATTGGTAATCCTTGCCTCCAACTACCTAATACTAGTTACATCACACTAAACTCATGCATTCTCTGAGTTCCTTCGTGTCACTATCATGTAGATAACCCCGTTTCAGGCTTTCATACATCAGCTATTTTTAATCTTAGGACTATTTTCCCTTTATCTGTTTACAGCCTTTTTGATTTAATGTTCATTAAGTCCAGAACTTACTTGTGATTGGCAGTTGGTATGCCTTTTTTCCTGTTTTGTTTCCTATCCTTTCATCTAGATAATGAGAGATGATGGAGTTGAGTTTAGTAATTCCCTCAACAACTGGAGCAGGGGCTACACTAAAGCTGTTCCTTATCCTTAGAATACATTCTCCTAACTTTTTTTTTTTTTTGGTTTCAATGGGAGAGCATGTGCCTAGCCAGCCACTCAGAGACTCCATGTGCTAGGGTAGGAGGATACCCAGAGAAAGGGAGGGTAGGGAGAAAGGTCAAAGAACTGTATGCAGGGGGGACTAGGATGGGGGCAGGAATAAGAATATAAAGTGAATAAAAAGAAAAAAAATCCTCATTAGGCTGACCCTTATAGATTTTAGGAAGTTTTCAGTTCTCTAGATTTCCACACTACCTCTTCAAAGACTCTCCAATTTCACAGTTTCTCCCTGAACCTCACTCACACACTTAAACTCCTCCTCCCTGCTCCCAAACCACCTATCTCTAGAATGACTATAAAATCTACTCTATTTCACCTCTAGAACTCGCCTCTCTACCTAACATCTCTGTATCTATAGAATATAGTTTGTTTACCTTTTACTTAATGGCTTATGAGTAAATACATGCCATATTTATCTTTTGGGGTTTGAGTCACTTCGCTCAGGATGATTTTTTTTTCTAGTTCCATCCATTTTCCTGCAAATTCCACAATTCCATGATATTATTTATTTATTTATTCATTCATTCATTCATTTATTATCTAAATAATACTTCATTGTATCAATGTACCGCATTTTCTTTGTACATTCTTCTGTTGAGGGACATCTAGATATTTTTCGGTTTCTAGCTATTATGAATATAGCCTCAATGAAGATGATTGAGCAAATGTACATGTGGCTATACGGAATGTGCTTTGGGTATATGCCCAAGAGTGGTATAGCTAGATCTTGAGGTAGACTGATGCCCATCTTCCTGAGGAACCACCACATTGATTTCCATAGTGGTTATTCACAAGCAATGGAGGAGTGTTCCACTTGATACACATCTTTGAAGGATGAGTTGACACTTAGATATTCTGACAGGTTTAAAATAGAATCTCAAAGTAGTTTTGATTTGCATTTCCCTGATGGTTAAGGATGTTGAACGGATGTTGAACTTTCCTTTTAGTGTTTCTTTCCATTTGAGTTTTCTGTATTGAGAATTCTTTTTTATTGATCATTTTATTTGTTTCCATTTCAAATGATATCACCCTCCTTCCCAGTTATCCCTCCACCAACACCCTATCCTATCTCCTCTCATCCCCCTCCCCTTTGCCTCTATGACTGTGCTTCTCCACCCACTCCTATGTAGCATCTCCCTACACTGGGGTATCGAGTCTCCCTCCCCTCCCATTGATGTCAGATAAGGCCATCCTCTGCTACATATGTATCTGAAGACCTGACTCCCTCCATGTATACTTTTTGGTTGGTGGTTTAGTCCCTAGGAACTCTGGGTGGTTCAGTTAGTTGATATTGTTCTTCTTATGAGGTTGCAATCCCCTTCAGTTCCTTCAGCTCCTTCCCCTAGATCCATCACTGGGGTCCCTGGCTCAGTCCAATGGTTGGGTGTGTGTATCTGCATCTGTATTGGTCAGGTGCTGGTAGAACCTCTCAGGGAACAGCCATTTCAGGCTCCTGTCAGCAAGCACTTCCTGGCATCAGCAATAGTGTGAGGGCTTCCTATCTGCAAGTGGGATGGATCCCTAGGTGGAGCAGTCTCTGGATAGCCTTTCCTTCAATCTCTGTTCCATTTTTGTCCCTGTCTTTCTTTTGAACAGGAACATTTCTTGGTTTAAAATTTTGAGATGCATGGGTGACCCTGTCTCTCAACTGGGGGCTGTGCCTATCTATGGGACATGGTCTCTACAGATTGTCTCTTACTTTTGTTGGTTATTTTGGCTAAAGTCACCTCCTATTGGCTCCTGGGAGCCTCTCACCTCCCTGAAGTCTGGGACTTTCTAGTGGCAACTCCAGTTCCTCATCCCTCTCTGCTACATGTTTCTATTAAGTTTCCTGATCCTCTGTACTTCTCCCCTGTCCCTCCAATACCTGTTCTTGTTCCCCATTTGTCCCACTCCCTTTTCCCTCCCTCCATCTAGCTCCTGTGATTGTTTTATTCCCTGTTCTATGTAGGATTGAAGCATTTACACTTTGGTTTCCCTTCTTCTTAAGCTGCATATGATTGTGGGTTTTATCATTGGCACTCTGAACTTTTGGGCTAAAATGCACTTATCACTGAGCACATACCTTGGGTGTTCTTTTGTGTCTGGGTAACCTCACTCAGTGAGTATTTTCTAGTTCCAACCATTTACCTGTGTACTTCCTGATGTCATTATGTGTCTCTGTACCCCTTTTTTTGAATTGTATAATTTGCTGTTTTTGTTGTTGATGATGATATCTACTTTCTTGAGTTCATTATGCATATTTAGGCATTAGTGGAGTTGGTAAATATTGCTTTTTAATCCATAGCATTGTCACATTCTTTACCAAAGTACTTATGTTTTTATTTTTTAAACTACCCATCATAGATATACAGAAATGATTTTGCAATTACCTCTCATGTGGACATTTTCTTGCTTCCCTTACTAGAAGTGTAGGTCCAGGGACTATACATTACTTATTCATGTTCACAGTCACTAGTCCAGAATATGTTTTGTTTTTTATTTTACTTTTTAATTTTCTGTTTTGCGTGTTTTGCACAAATTCTCCTTTTGCTTTTCTATTTTTTAAAATTTTTCTTTCACATATTACAGGCTAACTGCAGTTTTCCCATCCCCGCTTTTCCCCAGCCTCTCATTCTACCTTCCCTCTCCTCCACATCCACTCCTCCTCCTCCTTTAACCAGAAAAGAACAGGCCTCAGAGAGACATCAGCCAAACAGCATGACAAGCTACAATAAGACCAGGCAGATGCCATCACATCAAGGCTGGACAATGTAACCTAGTCATACAAGCAGGCAAAGAATTTAGAGACAGCTCCCTGCTCCCACTATTAGGAATCACATAATAACGCAAACTACTTAGTCATAACATATATACTGAAGTCCTAGGTTGGACCACTACAGGCTCCATGAACTGTA